>NC_143442.1:1990000-2735000 GCF_987193195.1 Phasianus colchicus | reverse complement strand
AGGTTTCTAAACTAATCTGGTTTTCCAGTCTGAAAAATGAACCTATTTTTCATAAGTATGTTTCTGTTCACCATATACCCACCTCACTCCCCAGCCTTGAACAGGAATATTGCTCTCAGCATAAAGTCTTTGGGGTACAAAATGTGCCTGCATCTATATTTGAAATTAGCTAGCACTTTGCTGCATTCCAGAAAACAAAATAACAATATGCAGACTACAGAATGTGCTTCTCCAGCATAAAGCATCTGGTTTCACAGTTCATTAGAAGTTTCTTTTTCTCTTACGGCTTTGTGGATAACTTTACACACACAGTTCAGAGCCAACAGTAAATTGGCATTTCCAGAGTCACAGTTTGAATACTTTTCAACTTATGCCCCACTCTCCTTATCCTCCCGATTCAGTTTCTTATATACAAGATATTGATGCTCTCAGTAACTTTTTAGTGATAGTTACTGCTCTGCCTTTTTAACCAGTTCTTCTGCCTTTCATATCCTCCACTGCAGGCTGTTCAGCTCTCTGGTGGGCAGCATTGCTTCTGCATATGGAAGTGAACACCTGCCATGCCAATAAATGACCATTCCCAATTCCTTATTTATCACTCTTTTAATTCTCGTGTGATCCAAAAGGAATTTTTTATTTTATTTTTTTAAGATCATTAGGTCTTGAATTAAATCCTTATGAGGCATCGCTATTAACATGAAAATTATTCTTTGCAATCAGTTTACTAGTTTTAAAGCTGTTTAATATGGCTACACTGATTTTTATGTCCTAATTTTTGGTATTGAAATGTCAAGCAGTGCTAAGTCAAGTATAGGATTTTAAGTATACTATGACAGCTCAGCAAGCTTTATCAGTCCCTTTAGCTCAGATCTTTGCTCCCAAAGCCTGAAATCTTGGAGTTCACTGGCTGTCAAACTTACAGCTGTAGGTTTTTTATCATGACCAGAACCAAGATTCGCCCTTATTTGAAAGCAGTTCAACCAATGTCTTATAGTTTATTAAAATTCAAGGGTTTGGGGCTTTTTGCTTGTTTTTAGCACACTGTCCTGGCCGAAATGTCCTTCAAAAAGAATGTAAGCACTTTTTACAAGAAAATTGCTTTCAGTTTCAAAGCAGTCTACCTTTGAAAATGGATACCATCAAGACAGTGCCTCCTTCTAACTTAGCCAAGAAGTAGGAAGGTCTCTTCTAGATGGATCTTTAAATGGAATTAGGCATCCAAAAATCAAATTTCTCTTCCCAGGACCCTCTAAAGGGCTTAAGTGCTTCATTTCTTTCAACAAGCAAACACTGCATTATGTACTGTGTCCCTCTCATCTCATCACTACATTTTACCCATTTGTCAACCTTTCCTCCTTAGGACCTGCTGAAATTAGGCTGAGGGAAAAGTTGTGTGTATGAATATGGCTCACAGTCAATCTTCAGATCAATCTTTTTAATTAAAAAAAAAATAAAAATAAAGGAAGTTTGCAAAACATTAGAATGTTCTTAACACCTCCTTCTACCCCTTACTCTCTGTTGGAATTCTCTAGGAAAATAAAGTTTTGGCTGTGAAGTTGGCGACTGGCTGCAACTATCCAGCTGCTGTTCTGGCCCAGAAAAAGGCAAAGAGTTGCCTGGGGAGACCTCTAACAAGCAGGAAAAGCCTTTGTTGTGATGTTTAGGTCTGTCCATTACTGGACCACAGCAGCTCACAACAAAGGTCAGAGGGGGGTTAAGCTGGGAACCTCAGATCAGGTGGATTTTCATAAGCTCATCTCCTCATTTTTTTTAATTTCCTTCTATTATTAATTCCATATTAAACCTGTCCTTTGCTAGTGTGGTTGAAAATCATATGAATACCGAGGATCACATGATGCTTTAACACCAACAAAGTTGCTTTAGCCTGAAAGTCTGACCATCTGGCAGCAAACGATGGCAAGCATCCCATATGGGAAGGAATGGCTCTGCAACAGGGCCAACAAATTTATATGAGAGCGAGCAGTCAGAATTTACATTTTGCTATGTATTTAAGTGGCTTTGTCTGAATTAATGACTTCCAGTTTCCGGTGTTTGAGAACTGCATATTAGCTGCTGTGACGGTGGTATGTTTGTAGGACTGCAAATGAATACATTTATATATATATATATATTTGTGAGTGCATAAAAGCATTGAGTTTCTATACCAACTCCCATTATTGCTCTAATTTTCCCTATATTTCTATGAGTGTAGTTTTCTCAGTTTAAAAATAAAATAAAATCACATGATTTAATGAGGATAGGTAGATATTTTGGGCAAGTTGTGAATGGGAACACTGGCAACCTTCCTCACCTCTGGTTTAGTGGGCATGGTGGGGATGGGTCAACGCTTGGACTGGATGATCTTAGAGATCTTTTTCAACGTTAATGATTCCATGATTCCTTTTGACAAACAGACTTCACACCAGACTACCTCACTAACACAAATGCCTATTTCCAGCAGGCAGTAAGTCTCCCTGCTCACTCCAGGTTCAGTGTTCCCATGGATTCTGTCCATAACACTTGCACAAGGCTTGTGCTATGGTGTCAGTTCTGGCATCTCCATGCGCTCAGCCGAGGATATATTACCCGACTTGTAGCAATTAGATTTGACCTCTATCAGCAAAATGGAGATTTCTCCCAATCCCATTTAGAATATTCTTGGAGAAAATAGGTCCGCTTTCCAATCACGGCTTCTTTTATGCTCCATTATTATACAAAATGGGCACCAGAAGCTACGCATAACTGTAAGATGATTATGATTTATCTGGGTATTTTGTTCCTTTAATATATTATGCCAATTGTCCTAATTTAACTAAGTAATTCTTTTAATTTAACTTTGGGGTTAATCTTGCTTTAAGGACAGTTTTTGCTGAACTGTAAGGCTACACTACATCGATGCATTTCCATTACTTTTAGACCCAAATGTAAGCCAACAACAAAAGTTTCTAGCACATCATGTGATCAATAGATACAACTACCTTCATTTTTTAAATTAGTCTAAGGCTATTTTCCTTTTACTGTTGTATAAACAGGGAATTGAAGGGTAAAATAGTTAAAACTTTAATGCTATAGTGCTAATGTGGCTTTTAAATCACGTCAGCAGCAATCACTGCATTATAATTAACAATTTATTGAACCAGCAATAAAATGAACATCACATTACTTCTTAAAGCAGCAGAATAAAATGGCTAATAAATAGCATAAGCCAGACAAATTGCAGAGTAATAGAAATTTTCTTAAGATTTATAGTGTGCAGAAAGATGGATGTGCTATTAGTAGGAGCTCCAATACTTGACAAAATTCTTTTGCAAAGACATAGTTACCATGCATGTCAGAGTTCACAAGTCTAAGTGGTTTATCCAAATTTCAACTCACTGCTATTACAGTGGAAAATACTCATTACAAGGTTTTGTAACTGCAAGCAATGTGTACATTTGCCAACATTCAAACTGCTACTGCCAAAAAGATACTAAAATATTTTATAAACTGTCAAATAACAAGTCTGCTAGCTTAATCTGAGTCTATTTTATACATCACAGACGGTAAAAACTCCTGGGCCTGATCCTGAGGTCTTCACTCAGGCAAAACTTTCCCCAGCTTCAACGTCTAAAAGTTACCAGGAGCTTCTGAGCAGGAGAATTGGGCCTCAGTTGAGGAGAAAAATTCGTTAGGATAAAACACAGATTTGGTGAAGCTGGGAGCTGGGCTAAATACCTCGTCTCTATCAGGGCTGAGGTTACTGACAACGAAACCGTGTTGTGTTTTAAATGTTCCTGCTGCTGAGTTGTGTTGTGATTCGTCATGTCAAAGTGTCTCTCTTATGTTCTTATTTCAACGTAACAGATGCAGTTTTACATTACATGTCACAACATGGAGCATCAACTGGAAAGAGTCTCAAAGAGCTCTTCTCTCTTTTTTTTTTTTCCCTTTGGAAAAAAAAATAACAAAAAAAAAACCCCACGCTGCATTTCACTGAAATGTGCAGCAAGAGAATCTGCTATCCCAGTGTTGGGAGCAGAATGCACGTTCGGAAGGAACTGGGTTTAAATCTTCAACCATTAACCAACTCGTGATTTAATTTAAAAAAGAAAAAAAAAAATCTGGAGTTGTTCTCTGCTTAATTAAGCTGCGAAGACAACAGCAGCTGATCACAACATATACATCTTTAATGCTCCATTTCTCTCTTTGAATCTTGAAGATGAACCACACAGGTCACTCTGAAAGTAATGCCTCCTATTTATTTCCATGGAAACTATAATGGGCACAAAGAGCACAGAAAGACTACTTGATAGAGCAAAATCTCAGCTACATAATATGATTTCTTCAATATAGTCACCACCACAGTCTAGTATTAAATGTGAAGGTTGGTGGCCTTGCTGTGGCAGGGGGGTTGGAGATAAATGATCCTCGAGGTCCCTTCCAACCCTGGCCATTCTGTGGTTCTGTGATTCACCATTAGCTGTGTATTTTCACAAGCTATGTATTTTCACCAGCAATGAACTAGAGTCTGCATGTCATGCTCACAAATATCTACCCCAGAGGAGGTGACCCACTGTCACCATCACCACTGCTGAAACGCACCACCCGCTCATCACTGTGCTCACACCCACTGCCTGGACTCCATAAACGTTCAGCAAGTGTCAATGAATGCCAATGGGTGCCTCCTCTACTGCCATACCTCTAAAACCCACTTCTGACGCCGTAGGCCAGTGTGATACAATTGGAGGCATTACTTCCAGCAGCCTTCATTTGTTAAAGGTGTTGTCCGTTGCTTGATTAGATTACTGCTGTTCTAACACTTTCCCAAGAAAGCAGTCCTACCCCTTGTGGTGTGTTTCCAAGAGTGCTGTTCTGAGGAGCACCTTTGACCTGCTCCATCAGAGCCCGTGGAATGAAGCTGCCCATGAGCACACCGCCACACAAAGCGGTGTGACCACTGCACAGTCACAGTCTTCATATATATTGAGTTTGTTAAAACAAGAATGTAAAAGCAGGACCAACACAGCTGTCTGATTAAATGGGTAAGCACCAGTCTAGCTGCACTGAAGTCATTATTTACACTAACTGAGCGTCGGGAGTTTGGTCTCTAGAGAGCAAGTTGTGCGACGGGCTTTTACTAAAGCCTCCATTCAACAGAGCTGTGAATAGAAGGAGGTATTTTTTGCCTTTATTAATTAACTACTCTAACAAGGAGCCCCCCAATAAACAACAGCAATTGCCTCCCCGAGACCTGTAAACTTTTCTCTGCCCTCCATCCCTGCTGAGCATGTTCATTTCCCGCTCATCCCACACCCTTTTGCTGTGGACTTTTGTGGCACCGGGGCTGGAGGTGGTTGAAGCACGTTACTGGAACAGCAGCAAGTGCAGCTCTCACCCGAAGACTCAGAGAAACCCAAAGCAATCTGGAAATGCCAAAGATGTAGATGCAGCCTCAGGTACTAACAGGACTAATGCTCATTAAAGTGACCCTGAACATGCTGTGGTTTGGTTCATTTGTTGAATACTCTAGCATATAATTGAATATGTCACATTAGTATTTGTAATTTCCACATGGTAAGGGGGTGGTTCTTCCAAAAAGAGTGTGGGATGTATTGCCAGACCCAAAGGAAAGCTCACGTATTGCAGTGTTTCATTCACCCTGAAAATCAAAGGAGGTACAGAGAGGCATCACCCCTCCAGCACCAGACAGGAATAAACCAAAGCCATGGGGTTGGTTTTTCCCTAACATTAGTTCAGCTGTAATTCACTGCTGGCAGCAGCAATTTTCATTTGCACAATACAGACTCTTCTATATCTCAAATATTCACCAAAGCATTTGACGACCTATTGAACATTAACAAATATATGCCTAATTGAAAAGGTATTTGAGTTTTACTCTTTTCCATTGCTTATATTTGAAAGGTTTGTGATCGAAGTACATTTCATGACACAATGAGAATAAAGTGCAGTTATTGCTGACTTCCTTACCCGAGCAGGGAGCAGACCTGTGTGTCTGTTTTGAGCTGCTGCAAAAGAAAACAGACACTTCATTTAAAATGAAGGACAGGGGAGTTACACAAAGGCTATTACGTGGAACCTGTTGAACGAATAATGAGATTTTTTCTAGGAGATTGTCATTTGAATTAAGATTTTTATTTTTCTTAAGGCAGAGGGAATAATTAAGGCTGACCTGTTGGCAATTTGGCACCGGTGTTCTTCACTGGACACTGCCGTAAAGGGGACAGAAGTTAAGGACCATTTGTAAAGAACTGTCCCTTATCCTGTACAGATCTGCACAAGCCATGGAAGGGAAAGGAGAACAGGTCTTACAAGGAAGAAATATCTGGCAAAGTTATGTGTAAGGTGTGTGGTGGAGGTCTGCAGAAGGTGGTATAAAGGCCTCAGGTCAGCCAAGGTAGGGGAAAAACAGACCTCTGACTGCCAGGCATTTTGCCAACCTTCAGCTGCACAAGAAGCAGTCACACACAAAGGTACCTCAGCATGGTGGGTACATGGAGCAGGAAAATGTAGCTCAGCAGTGAAATTAATTCTTTACATCAGCTGAACTGCATCCAATTCTGTACTGTGTCCACACTAGACTGCAACAGATTGCCCAGAGAGGTGGTGGGTGCCCCATAGAGACATGCAAGGGCTCTGAGCACCTGATGGGGCTGTGGGTGTCCCTATGCACTGCATGGTTCTGGGACCAGAAAGAAAAAAAGAGAAGTAAATATGGGGTGTGTTAGTTGTCTGCTGCAAGTAGCTTAACACCTGGTTTCAATGATTGGGTATGTTACATCAACTAGATAGGTCTAAGACTTCCACATGAAATATGCATGCACCTAGATTGTTATACTGCAGTCTATGTATGATGATTATGTATGCATACTGTTCTAATCAAACCATAATTTTAATCAAAATCTGTTTTGAATCAGTGTATTCATCTGAGCCTGTGTGTGCTGTTTCTTAGAAGGAATCTGAGTGTCTGACTGCAGCCAGAGCCAGAAGTTATAGGGCACTCCTCAGCCAGCTTTGCTTTGGGTTTTTCCCTCTACTCCTAAAGTGCTCACAGAGGCAACAGACAGGGCTATAGGGTGAGAAAGTGTGGTATTCATATATTAGACCCTCTTTCTTCTAAATATATTTATTTCTTGGCAATACCTTTAAAATAAATTTAAGTCACACTTACAGATTTTGGCTGGAAGGTTGTTCTTTTACATTAGTCAGAGTGAATTGATATGGGATAGCTGTGAAATTAGGAGCCATCAAACATTAGAAAGGTTGCACTATAGTCAGGAGAGGCCAACAATGATATTTTCCCAAACTCATTCCCTAACCAGAAAAGCAGCATTCTTTAGGTTAAGGAAAAGACAAGAAACAAAAGCCCCAGTTTAGCATTACAACACTATTACAATTTTACTATTTACTATTACCCTAACGTGGACAATTGCAAATACATAGAATTATCTAGAATTTCATAGCAAAGTATACATAACTGGATCTGACTTCCCCTCAAGCTCTCCACTGCTGTATGGAGAACTTTTTTAACATAATTTTACTGGTAAACAAGAAGGCAGCAAGAATTAAAGCATGCCCAGGAATACCCAATGCTGTTTTATCAGTGGGACAGTTGCCACCTTCTGAAGATGGTATTAGAAGTACTTTGGTGTTTGTACTTAAAAAAACCCTGCAAACTACAATCACTTTCTGTTATTATTGTTGTTGTTGCTATCACTTCCAGAATCTATTTATGGGGAACAAACTACAGCCTCAGGAGCAGGCAGGCAGATAATACAGGGTGAGGAGGTACAGTAAAGTACTGTACTTTATATCATAGCTAGGAATCCGAGGGAAATGAAGCAGAACAGGAGCTTTGAGTGAGCTGATACTAAAGGGTTTTGTTTTCCTGTAACATGTTCCATAAAACTCTAACAAACTGTACAAACTAATCGCACCACTCAGAGTGTCACAAGTGACTTATCACAGTATTAAAATCCTTACAGCTGTGGCCCGTAGTGGCTGACATGCCTGCACTGAGCTATCTGCTTGGCCATCACAGTACTTATTTTTTTCTGTTGTAGATGATCGTGTGCTGGCTGTGCAGTAAAGCTAAAGGAAAGAAAGAACTTTTCTGTCTGGCTTTAACATGGCTCATTGTTGCTACGACGACATGGATGGGCATCAAAGACCAAAAGATCCTACAGTCCCTCATGATCAGTGAGACCTTGGGTTAACTAAGAGGAGTTGATGCAAAGTCAATTCCATAAGGACAGAATACCATGTAAGTTTACTTACAGGCTGCACTACTGCTGCCACACCAGCATACCCAAAGACCTCTCTGGATGCTCTCAAGATAAAAGACGTGCAATGCAATATTTCTTCAAAGCACAGAATAACAGAATATCAAAGATATCATGAAATAATCTTACATAGTTCAAAAATCATAAAGACATACCAAAGTAGTATAAGGCAGGGATGAAGTTACAAACAGCGACTGAAGGCTGTAGCCCAACCAGAGGTGAATTCAAACCGTGCAGAACATTCCTTATTTTTGGTTCTACAGAGGTAAAATGATATGCAATGTAAAGTCCAGAGCTCTGTTAGAAGTGCAGTTTCTAGTGAAACAAAGTGAGAGACTGACATCTCCAAATTAAGCATCAAAGCACTTAATTTGCTGCAAGTTATTGTTCTCTTTGAAACAGTTCACTATGCCCTGACAGGTACCTGCTAGAAAGATGTGCAATCAGAGGCCATTTTATGACAAAAACAAGTTATTGCATAACAACCTTATGAAGTCAAAGTCTCCTGATTCTTCATGTTATTGCGGACAAAAATAAATAACTGGGGGCAGGAGGGAGACGACCAAAATGTTTATTGAAAATAGATTTAAGAAAGCAAATTTTTAAGCAAGTTTACTGAGGATTTGAAAGAGGGAGGGGATTTTTAAAGATGATTGAGTGATAGATTGTCTTAATAAGAAGTTTTATTAAATCTTATTAAGTCTGTTCAAATCATCTTAAAAACTTAGCCGAGACTCGCAGTGTTTCTGTTTACACAAGTCAGCTATTTCCAATGTAAGCAAATTTTCCTTATGCTGCCATTTTATGCCCCAGAATCTAAGCTTACTTAGAAACAAACAAGCAACACATCCACCACCGTACTTAAAATACCCTTCATAATATACAGGGTAGGAAAAATAAAGTCTGCAGCACCTGTTTAAAATAGATGTTTCCCTTGATTCCCATCTTGGCTTCCAGTTCCTAACCTGTTAATTACACCAACACTGTATCTTAAAATGATTCACCCACCATTGTATTTACAGTAGCATGGGCTATTTTGCTACTGCCTTATATTGAATGCATCTCAGTAGTCTTAAAAACTTTCAGTAAACCAAAAGGATCTTACAGATCTCCCATTTCCAAATGAAATTTGGGAACAAATGCATAAAGAGAACAGATACAGTGCTCCCAGAGCCAATGACACCATAAAGGATCTGAAAGGGAGAATACTCTTCCAGCCTACTGCTACTGCTGCTTGTAACATCTGACCTTCTTATTACAGAATTTTGCTATTGAATAAAGTTAAAGCAAAGCAGTTAAGAAAAAAAACTATATTGTAGATGGCAAAGGTACCTTGAGCACTATCCTTTCCAAAACAGATTTTACTCCACTGTAAATCCACAGCTTTTGTGTTTGCTTGACAAGCCAGAAAGCTGACGGAAATAGCTTGAGATTTACTAACATAAACCAGTTTATGAGGAATATAAAGAATGTGTATTGGTTCTTGGCCATAGTGATTGTACAATAACATCAGACTGCTAAATCTAACCCATGGTTCACATCTGAGAAGAGTAAGGCAAGATGTCTTGTTCTAGCCAAGCATGAATAAAGTCAGTGGGGAAACGTACTGCAACCAACAGAACTTCAAATCATTTTCCCAATTGCTATACACCCAAAAGACACAATAAGATAAAAACTGCCTTGTACTGCTGATATTATTACTTATATTAATTAGAACTATTGAACAAAACGCATTGTGTCAAAGTCATGAAATGTGTTGTTTACTTCGTATAGGATTTCACAGGAGGTTATACTGGAAAAGTGACTTACAAAGCATGGTAAGTTTTCATTTAGGCAACTTAAGTTCAGATAACTACAACAAGATAGAACGTTGTGTGGCAAAATGGACTACAACCAACATGAAAATGAAAAATTTAAAAAAAAAAAATTTAAATGGGCAAAATTATTCATGGCACATGAGAAGAACTCAGATTTTTTAAGTGGCAAAAAGAATGGCAAACACCAGTTCAGCACTGAGAGTGCAAAACAACCTTAAATTTCTACAAGGGGAAGAGCAATACTATCCTCATTTACAACCCTGATTATACCTGTTAATGTAGGTGCATAAAACAGGACTTGCCATTATTCTGATCCACTCAGCACAGTAATTCCACAACTTAAAGCAGACTAAACTCTATGGGTGAAGCAGCTATCTTAAAAGCAACAGCACAAATGCCTCCCTGGCATGGATAGGTTAGCTATAGGATCTCCCAGACCCCAGCTGAGCCTGCACACCTTGCAGGTCAGCAGGTATGGGCATAGGTATGGATGTGGGCATTTGGTGTGTAGGGCTGGATTGTGAGCTATGAAGATACATTTCCTGAGTCAGATGATGCCAAAGGTGGAATTCCACTGACCTCAGTGGGAATTTGGGTGGATAATATGTCACTTTGCAACCAGGCATGGCTTTGGGACAGACCAGAGAGGATGCAGGGTCGGCACTACAGGTACCTCCTCCATCTCCTCTTATAGGACACTCAACCCAACCATCTGTCTTGCAGTGCATTTGGGAACAAACATATTTGGGGAAAGTATCTGTGAGCATTTTAATTTTGTTAAGACCAAATGATAAACAAGGATAATAGTCACAAAAAATTCCCCTTCCCAAAAGAGTCCTAGAAATCCTAATTTACTGACTGGTAGCTGGTTTCACTAAATAGAAATACAGTAATTTAATAGTCTTAGCGTAGCAGTTTTCAGTAAGGAAAATTAACTAATTCATTATCACTTATAATTTGCTGAGGCATAGCTGCCATATTTGTAAAATCAGCATGTTCAGAAAAAAGCAAGTTTTTAATGTTCTTTTTTTCTTCTCAGATACATAAATGATACAATTACTTAGCTCCCTCTAGTGCCAATTTCTAAAATAAATTTCCCACTAATGACTGTATTCACCAATGTAATCATAGGAGCAAATTAAAAATTCACTTGGTAATAATTAACTAGTGAACTCTCAAAGGATTTAGTAAATTGCCATGAACTAAAGCAGAATTCAACCGGTGTCACAATTACAAAGAAAGGTCAAATGTAGGCTTTTGCACTAACAAAAATATGACATCAATGCTCAGACATTGTGCAGTTTGAACAATCGAGGCACACATGCCAATAAAGAGAAGCAGTCGGGGAGCAGTGATAGCAAAGGCATCGTTCCTCTGACATTTGCAATACCATGATTAAAGTTGCATTCTTTTTTTTTTTTTTTTTTCTTTTTCATTTGCAGTCTTCATTTCTAAGGCTTGATAACTCTGCTTTGGAAAGAAACTCTAGGCTGAAATAGAACATCAGCCTAAAAATATAACATTTTTTTTTTACTTGTTTTTAATCTTAGCTTTCCGGGTTTTAAAATACATATTTAAACATTGGATCAGGCTATGCAGCTGCCTGATGGTACAGAATCATCTCTAAAGCAATTGATTTCCAAGAAAATGCATTTCTGTATTGACCTACAGAGAATATAAATGTAACAAGTTTTTACTCTTTACAAGTTCCACTGGACAACATACGTGGCACAACAACAAAAAAAAGCACTTTTAGTTTCCTTTTCTCTTATTCCATCCTTAGATTTGCTTATTAAAAAGCTGCCCCACATATCAAAGCAATGAGAATACATAACCAATAGATCAATAGATAGACCATAACCGTAGACCAATAGATTTAGGCTGGATGTCAGGGGGAAGTTCTTTGCTGTGAGAGCGGTGAGGTGCAGGAACAGCTGCCCAGAGAGGCTGTGGATGCCCCGTCCATCCCTGGAGGTGTTCAAGGCCAGGTTGGATGGGGCCCTGGGCAGCCTGGGCTGCTGTGAAATATGGAGGTTGGTGGCCCTGCCTGTGGTGGGGGGGTTGGAGCTTCATGGTCCTTGAGGTCCCTTCCAACCCAGGCCATTCTGTGATTTTATGATCAATGATAGCAGATATAAGTGAGCAGTGCTCTGAGTTTCCTTGGGAGGCTGCAAAGTGTGCCTTGGGCACAGGATAGGGCAGCAGGACCACCAGCCCACTGGCAGCTGCAGGCAGCTCAGCCTCATCTCTGCAACACTGAGACTCCATCAAAACGTTCATCTCTGGGGAACACGATCTCATTTAGAGCTTCCCCATCCACATTACCTCTGCGCCTCTCCCAGGCCGTTCCAGCTGTGCTCCCTGCTGCCTGGGGGCAGAGCAGCCCAAGTTATGGTAGTGCTCTGCAAGCATCAACCTTAGGGTGTTCTGTAGCAACAGAACTAAACAGATATGTTTCAAAAAAATAACTAAGATGTGAAGAAAAGGCGAGTCCACAACTCCTCAGTGAACTGACCTGGACTGCAGCTGCCCTTTCTGCAGGAAAGCCAACTCTTAATTCCAGGCTGAGGTGGCCTGATTTCAACTTCCACATATTACTGTCTGACAAGTTAACAAGCGAACAACAACAACAACAACAACAAAAACAAAAACCAAACCTCAAAAAACCTCAAAAGTGCAGCCAGTAGTTTTCCATTCCAAAGCAACTCGGGAGGCACTCAGCTCACCTCTGCACACCGACGATGTGAAGGCTGACCTCCGTCAACCTCGCATCTCAAGGCTCATTTTCTAAAAAAGTTCTTTGTATTTGTAGTCATCCTGTGAACTCTTGCCGTCAAGTTCATGTTCTTCCTTGAAGTGCAGGCACTGGAAATAAAAGAGCAGCCCTGCAGCCCTCTCACCAGCACTCGCTATCTCTGGCTGATAGTCCCCTTTTGTAATCCTGGGATTGCATTAAGCTGCTGGCAGGGCTCATGTGAACCAGAGGCTGCGAGGGCCCAGGAGGCCAACAGGTCCTTATGTGCAGCCTGCTCTTGTGACCCTCAGATTTCTTTCTTGTACTTGACTTTACTGGAAAATGTTTAAAACACAGTTTCCAAGATATCTGAAAAGTAACCATAGCATCTCATAGGGTTCCTCACCTGTTTCCTTTAAGGTTCATGAACAGAAGTCCCCTGGTAATATGAAAGCAGTATTTATCAAATGCTGTTTCATAGACAAGAAGCTTCCATCTTTTTTCCACGCCTGTCTTTTTTTCCCTTTTCCTAATCATTTTAATGAAACAGGTAATAGCAATCAATTTAATATTCCAGTCCCAGCAATCAGTTTAATATTCCAGTCATACAACCTGTCCCACCAAATGTCCATACTCCTACCAGTACCATGCAACAGCATCTCTACCTCCTATGTTATCCCCTCTTCTTTCAGAGGAGGCCTAAATAGGAAAAGCTCTGTATCAGCTGTATGACAGTTCTAACAGTTTCCTGAAATACATATAACTCAGTTGAATAGTAGGACATTTGAGTGGAAAACCAGTGGTCACTGTCTTCGGCCATTAGAAAAGTATTCAATAATTGGCAAATGCTCTTATCAACAGTGAAGTCTATATTTGATATTTCACAGGACAATTCTCCCTTTCTTCCAACTCTCACTGTACCCCATCCCTCCACTTACAGCAGAAAAAACAGATCTGAAAGCCAAAATATTCACCTCTCCTTGGCTGTAAATGTGTCCCTATGTCAAGCAATCATACAGTGCTAGATGTTAAAAGATGTGATACCTCAAAAGAAACAAACAAAAGGCACCATTTACTCCTGGGCAAAGAAACAATGACAAAAAAACAAACCCTTACTATCCTTATTGAATGCAAAATTACACGAAATGAAGCTTATAAATTCATTTTAAGAATTCCATTTTTCTCTTCTTTTGTTTTATAGTTCTCCAGTTTATGTAAGAAGTGTTTTAATTAAAACCAATAGCAAAAATGATTACAAACAAATAGTTTTCCCTGAGATTTCCTACACTTTCCAATTTATTTGGCAAATTCTTCATAGGAATGCATCTGTTCAACTACCAGCACGACAAGGGGAACTGTTTAATTGCAGATACTCTGCTTTGAAGGCTGCATGTTTTGCTCTATAAGGTTGGGCGTGTAACTAAATAATTGTTTTAATGAGAGTTACTAAAATATTCAGCTGAAAACTTCCTTAAATCAGTTTCAAACACATAAGGTGTCCATTAGTTTTGCCTCCTTTCAGTTTTTATAGACTTTTTATTCAGCTCTCCTCCTTTTCCCTTTGTGTATTTTTCCTTCTTCATGTCTAGCTAACATCCTGCTATGGCTCCGAATCTTTGGATCTTTTTCTTTCGAATAGGATATTTTATTCCCAATTTCCAGTTTCTTTACAGTTTGTATCGAGATCTTCCAAATAGTTTGTGATTTATTATTTTTTTAATTTTTCCCTATTTTTCTTTTTGGCACATCTCTTGATCCTCAGGTTGAGTTTAATTTGTCTCTTACTTTGTTCTTGGGAAGAAAGTGGAAGTAGCACGTGTGTTAGGAGGAAAGGCATCAGTCACAGTTCAGGTAACATCAGAAGTTCCAGTTATTTGACATTGCTTCAAGATTTTCGTTTCCAATGTGGTTATTACAGTCACTACTAAGAATATGCTAAAAGAACCTCATATAACCTCTGAGGCTTCATTGAAGCTCTCCATTGGCTTTGGAAGAGATATCTTCCAATTCCTCTCAGCTCTTTTCCAAGTCCTTCCAAGCACCATCGGATGATCAGTTCCATTTCCCTGTAATTCCATATTCACCTCCTCTTTTTTTCTAAGCAAACCACATGGACTTCAGATGACAAACTTACGTCCTGCGTACACACTCACAGTGGTCTGAGAATGCTTCATTTCTATTTTCTTTGTCATCTAAAATGCAGAATTGTATTTAAGTGCCAACTGACTGTATTCACATATTTCAACGGCACCTTTCCCTGATCCATGATTCCATTAAAAATAAATAAATCAGCAGCATTTGGTAATAAAATGGTGATAAAGCCCATGCACCAATACACGGGAGTGTTCTCCACGAGCTCGATTGATGAACTGTTGAACATAATTTTATTAAAAAGAAAGGTGCATTATAGAGAAATTGTTCAGCAGTAATTTCTAAAATGCATGATACTTTTTCCACTGCTGCCACAGCACCTGCTGCTGAGCATAAAGATGATTAGCCACAAACTAACCCACTACAGAATTATTATCAGTATATATTTGCGCGATGAAGAACTAATGGGAATTATGCAGATTGCATTTCCCTTCCTGCTGAAGGCAACCAACCTTCACCATCAACAGCAAAATGAAAACAGAACTCAGCTGTGGAAGAACAACGCAGGAATAGATTTTAGTTTATTTCCAAATACGTATAGTTGATTATTTCAAGACTTTAAGACACATGTTTCTTTTTCACGTAATTATATGACAAGCAGCCCGGTATCGTTTGTAATGGCGTACAAAATTTCCCGTGCATTTTAATGGCTTTAAGGACATAATAACTCTACTGCTGTATGTAGCAACCAGTAAACACACATCAAAGCAGCTTTTAAGAATTATAACGTAATCAGAAGGTGGTGCAAATCAGCAACGATTGGCTTCCCTAATCTGATTAGAAGTGCTTGAAATGCTCTGCCTCCAGTCAGAGGGTGGAAGCTGGCTTCTGGCTGACTCCTCGTGGGGATGCCCTGGCTTGGGACAGGCTCTGCATAGAGGGGCCAAAAATGGAGGCCAGGTGGGGTCTCCTGATGGCATCATCAGCACAAAGGGTTTCTGAGGTTGTCCCATCTTGAGGGCCACCACCCTTCCAATAACTGAGGGCTCTTCATTTAGCAGAGCTCTGTCTTTGTTCAGCTCGGACAGTTCACCTTAAAAATGAATTGCAACTGATGGGCAGAAACAAAAGCAGGAGTACTGAGAATTGTGTTCATATTTTCTTGGGCACTTCTTCAGGCACAGGGGAAGTGGCTGCAGGATGCAATTTGCTGCACTTTGATTGTTTGTCTCTTTAAACTTTTGCCAAAGGTGATTGGAATGCCAGATGCACAATTTTGGGTACACTTTAAAGCCCAAACAAATACAAATTACATAGGGTTGGTTTGGTGTCTCCTTTTATTTATTTAATTTTTTCCAATATGGAAAAAGCATACAGTAGAAAAAAAGGTATTTGCAGTCTGTGATGAGAGCAGCCACAACGAGGATTCAGTAAATCTTTCTTAAAGAATCACTTACAGAGGGATTGCAAGATGAAGAAACATATTTATGCACATGAAGAGATGTGTAATCAGTGGTTTTCTTTTGTACTGTAATTGATGCTTCACAAAATACATTCACTTGAGTACCAGTATTTAGTGTTTCAGACTGGAAAAACAAACAGGAACGAGTAAAAACAAATTCTCAGACGAACGGTTTCGTTGCATAGGTCTTCTGTGGTTCACTTGCATCATCTAAATACTCAGAATAACTTCTTTCATTCTAAAACTCTTTTATGCCAACAGCAAGAACTTTTATATTTGTTGTACAGAGCAAGTAAGATTATTTAAATACAGTCTTAATGAAGGCTGACCAGGATATCATCAAATGCTTTTTTATAAAGTAGAATATTTAAAAATAGGGAAGGGTAATTAACTGCATTATAGTCAGTGTGTTGGTTCATTATATCTACAAGTGCAATTTAAATTTCCAAAATGTGTGGAATATTCTTCAGTACAGCCTGAAGCTTTCAAGGCTTACAATGACTAAAAATTTCTTTGCATGTGCTGAAGATATGGGCTGCTTACTGGAAAGGAAATCAAATGTGTATTTGATTAATTGATGTAGTCACATATTAAAAACTTTTGCTTCTTATCCCATTAAAAGTAACACTAATGAGCAATGGCTGTGACCTTCAAGTGGAAAGCCACGTGTGCTTCAACCCCTCAATATTTACCACCCAAATTTAATCTTTATAATGGACACCTTAAAAGGAATCTGATAGAAAATACTAAGAGCTGCTCCAAAAGTAAAACACTTAAGGAAGATTTTGATTAATGCCTCGTGATTAATCAATTGATTAATATAGTTTTCAATACAGATGTTAGGCCACTGTCTACTTTAATCAACCATCCTGAAAATGGTGAAGACAAACGATCTATTTTTCTGTCGATTGAAAAAAAGAAAGCCTATTTTAGCAGTTATGTAAATTATAAGACAAACCTTCCTTACGATGCCCAGATTTTCCTTTTATGAAAACCTTAAGCACCGGAACTATTAATTAGGGAAGTGTCATCCTCTTGGGCACAAACTTGGTATAAACCTAAAAGAAGTCACACATTCAACCAAATGAGTGCACTTTTTAAAAGAAATTGTTTTAGAATTGCACTATAATCCATACTTAAAGTCCCTCTCCATGATATTTTTTTATTCTGAGACTGTTTCTAATTTGTGATTATGCCTTCTACCATACTAAAACTGAAATCTTTATTCCAGTCAAAAATAATCACCCTGTAATTACTGTGACAAACTGCCCAAGCTGTATCATTGTGGCCATTTCGACTAATGATATTGTATTAGAATGCCTAGCAATAGACTTCAAATGGAAAATATAATTATGTGCATTAGTTTGTCTAAGCATTTATAAGATCACATATCCATCAGTTATCAGGTCTCATAAAAAAAGCCATATATCACTGTCACTGCTAGTTTTGTTATTGGAAATGTGGGCCGTTATGAACTCAGCTTAAGATGTGTGTCTTAAATTTCACTTATTCTCTTGTCCAGTAAATCCATGTAGGCTGAATTTCTATAAAATGAGCAGAATTTTCAGCTGATGGCACAGGAACAAATTATTTGACAGTCTCGCCAAACACAAACTAAATGTTTACGGTTCTATTTAAAGCTAACAGCCTTAATCTTGGAGATGGGGAGGCTCATGTTGTACTTCACTCACTGGGCTACTCAGTGGGCATACAGTTAAATGGCTGCGTTCATCTTGGACGAACTGAATCTATCTTTGCTGTTCCACAAAGCTACGGCGATGTCTGAGCAACCTCTTCTCATCCCGTGCAAACTGAGCGCCTGGCTCAGCTCCAGCTGGTCAAATTGCAGCTCTGCAATAGCAGCTGCCTTCACTTCCCCCGTGCTCTTTCTATACGTGCTTTTCTTTGAAAAAAAGCAAACGGACTATTTTGCATTTTGAAAGGAAATGTGACAAGTCGCTTCTATTTATGATCGCCAACGTCCAAAAGCCAAAGTGGAAGGAAGACAACATTTTCAGCCACAAAAACTGTGAAAAGAAATCAACAAATTCAAAGTAGACCGAGAAAGATGTGCCTATCTGTTGAAGTCCTAGTATTTGTTTTATCTTCAAACAAGATACAAAGCAGTCCTTTTGCATTTGGGAGCCCACATCACCATGGCACCCCGGCTCAGTGTATGCGGAGGCAGGAGCATCCCCCAGCATCTGATGTCATGTTGTTGTACAGCAAGGACAAGTTATTACATCATCTGTTATTACATAACAATGATGAGTTACCCTCAGAAAATATAACTCACATTTTTCTTCCACTTTTTTGGGTCATCTGACATGCATATCTGTGGTTTCAACACCACACTTAAATAATATCTCTTGCTGTGTTTTGGTGCCAGCATAAATTTAAGTCATCCAAACAAGATTGTATATTTGAACTGACAAAGAATAAATTATTTGCATCTGGCATAACTGATGGTTGTGTCAAAGCCCTAGCATATAATTCTTAATCTTATAGATGCCTGTTTACTTGTGCATGAGATAGCTGAGCTGAGCCTCTTCCCAGAACAATTACCAAGTTATTGCTATGGGCTAGGCTGGGACTTCCAGGGGAAGCACCATATAAATGCTGCAGACCTGGAGCACTGTGGAAGGCATACTGTGAACTAGAGATCAACACTCTGCTTTTTCCTCTTTATTTTCCAAGTAAAATGGGAATGTGTCGGGCGGGCGCAGAGCTGCAGGTATGTTTTTTGCTTCCATGTGCTGCTCTCCAGCACAAGTACCCCCAAAACTGAATGCTATGCAATCGGAGGGGAAATGTTATTCACTCTCCTCCATGGCTGAAAGGGTGCTGTGATAATCCAGCCTGTGTAATACAATCTATTTCTTAAATGAAAACTATCTTTCAGTGGGCTAAGGTATTTTATGGTCGGTTTTAATTAATATTGATTTTATATGTTTAGAAAGAAAATCCACCAATTCAGACCTGGGAAATGTTTAAGATATGTTGTTTTTCTAGGAGAATTTTCATTGATTTTTATTAATCCTGCAGTTTGCAATGACTGGGTTTTATCTGCTCTTGTGTATTTTATATTAGGATGCTAAAATAATCTATTGTATTTGATATTCAAATACATAACAGAAGAAATGTGAACTACAAAACCTTGGAGGGACATTTCTAGGATCTACCTGTTCTGCCCCAATAAAGGGCTGGGGTCTTATTCTGTGAGATCAATAGGCTATGAAATCTCTGCCTCCTTATTAGCAGAATTAATTTTAAAGTGGCAATACACATCCTAGAAAATCTGCTTCATATTAAGAAGTCCAGATGTTTTTGGTCTCTCTGTCTGACATTCCCACCATCAGAATAAATTGTATTTCCAGACTAATGTAATAGATAAGAGATATGAATAAATCTCATACAGTTCAGATGATAAAATTAACATGCTGATGATATTTTAATGTTTCCATATAATCAAGGGGGCATGGATCATGCTTCCACCAGTTCCAATGTAATTCTGTTCTTTAATCTTTTCTCAAGAAAAAAAAAAAAAAAAAAGCATTAGAGAGGATTATACAGTAAACAGTATGTGCTCCAGTCTTAAAGCAAGTTGTTTGTGATATGGTTGAACGGCTTTGCCCAAAGGTATTGCAGCAAAGCAACTAATCCACTGGAGACTTGGGGTCAGAACCAGCATTCCTGCAGTGCAAGTGTGTCACTTACACATTGTAGCTTCTGGTGGAGAAGATCCACTGATCTGGAGAATAGTATTAACATATTAGAACCACTCATCATCCATATGACCTTATACAAAGGACACAAAATCACACTCATCTTACAGGCAAGAAATCTAACTGAATTTAAACTTAAGGAGGTCAGAACCTGGCCCAAAATACAACGGTGGGCTTGCTGGAGCAAGGCATGGGGATAGGGTGAACTGAAATATAAAGACCAGCAACAAACTGGATGCAAAGACATCAAAGGCAAAGGGGGGAACAAAAAAGGGGGAGTGAGGATGGAACCAAACGCACAGACTAAGCCTTGAGCCTAAGACGTATTTATATTTAGCCAACATTATTGGCATGAGTTGGAATTCATCAGGCAGAAGTCTTAAAAGGAGCTGAAGGGATCTGAAGACCCAATTCCAATAAACATTTTTATGCTGCCTGGGAATCTGACCGATGTACATGGCTACAGACTCCAGGTTTTATTCTTTAATGTCAAAAGCACCAGGATGTGCCCCCTTCAAATATTTCAAGGGGAACATTAATCAGCTCCAGGACCAAATGGCACATTTTGAGAGTGATAATGCATTCCTCTATATTAATCTCTCTTTCCTAATTTTTTTTTAAGTAGAGAAGAAAGTCTTGCTTTTTGAGCTAAAAAATGTATGCAATTAAGTGTGAATATCATTATATTAAATTGACAGAAAAAGAGCAGGTGATCGTGTAGTACAGAGAAGATCAACATCATGAATGTAATATTCAGAGGTGAATAACCTTAAATTTGCATGTTGAATCCTCATCTTGTCTTCTAAAGGCATTTAAATTCCAAGTCCTAATATATGTTTGAATTTTCACATGAAAAGAATTTGCCACCCTGTTTACCATCATTTCTATAAAGAATCTTAACATTACTTTAAAAGCAACAATTAGCTGGTAATGCTCTCAGGCCTAAAAATTCACATTCCAATAATGTAAAGAGCTGCAATGAATGTGAAGTTAATGAAGATCAGCTGCCAGCTATGTGCACAGACCCTATGTCAGGTGATGCTGAAGGGATAAAGAAGAGAGCTCAAACAGCCAGAGGTTCCTCTGGAAACTAATCTCCACGTCTTATCCAGAATCAATACATACCCTGGGGAACCTGCAGAATATCAACATGCAATATGCAAAAAAAAAAAAAAAAAAAAAAAAAAAGCATACATGCAATGCAAAAGTGCATGAAAACTGTGTTAGGAGAAAATGAAAAAGGATTCTGAAGCACATCTCAGTGAATGAAAGTAAAACTTCCTCTACGGTAATTCAGCCCCTTCACTGATGTACCCATTACAATGTGGATTTGATGCATGTGGATTTGATGCAATGTGGATTTGATGCAAAATCCTTGTTTGTGTGGCCCTCTACCGCGACACACAGAAAATGGGAACTTCCTGCAGAAACATATTTCCTTGAGCCAAAACATTGCTGCAAGATGGTTTCACCTAACTGCTCTGCAGCCAAGCAGCTGCTTTGACATGGGACTGAGTTATGAAGCTGGAAACTCCATTGAACTGCAGTTATCATGGGCAGAAAGCTCACACAGGACAGTTCTTGTGGCTGTACGAGCTTCTCCAGCATCCAAAGGATGCTCCCCTTCAAAACAAATATCTTGTCCTGAAAGTATCTGAAGGTCTTTGGCTGTCATTAGGAATGCTAGCAGTTTACCACCAAAAAAGAGATCAGCATGATGTAACATTAAAAAAATATATGTATGTATAACTTATTTTTTGTAAAGGGTGCACTAACGAGGATCAGTAATACATTCCTCTAAGAGAAGAACTTCAAACAAATTAAATACTTTACTATATGAAAAAGAATAAACTACTTTTCCCTGTTACCCAGAAAAGACCAATGTCATGTGCTAGAAACACAACAGGAGATGCACAAATTTTCACAGAACGCTTCCTACCACCTTTTTAATTCACAAGCATACGAATATATTCAATCAAAACATATTAATATCATCATGCTACTTTCAGCACCTGTACCTTTCTTTTGATGGAAGTAAAATTCGTGATATTGTATGAGAAAGCCATTGTAATTAAAAGCACTTTAAAAAGCAATTTTAGCAAAACAACCACAACACAACAAGAGTATTCCAGCTGAAAATATGGAACCTTTTCAAGCTAAGGAAAGACTGGTAGCTCCACAAGTGCTCTGTAAATGTGGAAAAAAAGCAGCTCAGGGGGTAAGAGAGGTTGGTATTGATAATTCTGGTAGATACAGATCTCAACACATCTCACTTCTGCCAATAAGAGACTCAGAGATGATCCACATGGTTCTAAACCATCTAAGATTGTTGCTTCCATGTCAAGAATGAGAATGCTGAAAGTGTTCTTGGAGGTGCACGGGGATCAGAAAGAGGATGCACAAGTTTCTAATTATGTCCATATTCTACAAACCCTTAAAAATTCTTTCCGTTTTTTTCTAGTGGTGCCCAGACCTTACACTCTCATCCTCCCATTTAGCACTGCATGACCTTCGAGAGCTCAAGCAGAATTGTGCCATTTCCATCAGAGCACAGGTCTCTTGTGCAAGGCACACTGGGACTATATAAGCGCTGCTCCCAAGCGCACGCATAAGGTGCCACAGAAACAGAAAGCTCAACCTTTGGCTCGTAAGTCATTTCTTTCCAAGTGATCTAAGAACACTAAACTCTTCAAGCAACACAGCACATTTTAGACACTACAAAACCACTCTGAACTGTCAGCATATTTCCAACAGATTGATGACTTCGAAGACCTCCAGTGTAGAGGGTAATGTTAAGGATCCGCAGTTACTCAGCTAAAGTTGAGATGAGGCATGCTTTCCTTCCAGTCTTGGATATTGAATTTGAAAACCCTCATAGGTTTTGCTGTCAGAGTTGTTGCTTAAAACAGACCATTGTAGGAATGAGTTAAAAAATGAAGGAAAGGGAAAAGTTTAAAGGATACATCTCTATCTTTTTCAAGCTAAAATTAGGACAAATCTATAGTTCCACAGAAAAGTAAAAAATAATTACTGTGTTAAGTTCTTGTCCTGAGACTAGTGTTCTTTACAGCCAAAAACCCCTTAATGTCCCTAATGTAAGCATGAGGCAACACCTTTTATTATACAAAATTTTACTATCAGCAGAAACTCAACGTGACCTGAAATGCAACTTACACATTGTATTTCACTGATTTTATTCAGTTTCACAATGAATAGCCTTCAACACCAGACAAATATGCAACCGAAACTCAAAATAAAGCCAAATCAGAGCAACATTAAAAAAACCA
The DNA here is from genome assembly GCF_987193195.1 of Phasianus colchicus. Classification (NCBI taxonomy): domain Eukaryota; kingdom Metazoa; phylum Chordata; class Aves; order Galliformes; family Phasianidae; genus Phasianus; species Phasianus colchicus. Next base: position 2,711,605 of record NC_143442.1, on the reverse strand, counting down.
TAGCAATAAAAATATTTAAAGATTTTGTAACTTCTTACACTGTAACTCTACCGCTGTAATTCCTTCTTATTTTTTGCACAAACCCATTTATGGTACAGAAGTAAGACATTATAATAACCATATGGCTTCCCAAACCCTCACATTCCTTCTTTTACCCACCTATAATTCCACAAACTAGTCACCCTGTAAATTTGGCCTTCATTGTTCAAGGTATCTCTAAATAATCAGCACTCTGCGCAGTGTCTGCTAGAGTTTAATGAGTATAAAAGAACAAATATGTGAACTGGAACATATAAGAAACACCAGAACAGCTAACAAATTTAACCCATGCATGGTGAAGCTGGCCATACATCTAGAAGTTTGGGAGAAACGTAATTCTAAGAGATAAAACAATACTCAATATGCACATCTCTCTAGAGAGTTGTTTTAGTGTATTACAAAACTACGTATTTGTTAAACATGAATACATTTTAAATTAAGTATAAGGAAGATAGCCAAAACAGTCTACTATATTTGGAATGGAAAGCTTCACTCTAGGAGGAATGGTTTGAATGCTCCTTCTATTGAACTTTCATCTGTGACCTAAAATTGAGGGTTGTAAAATCCTTCTAACATTGCCAACTGCAAGGTCCATGGGAAATGCATGACTTACAAATCTTCATGAGAAAGAGGTGCTTAAATGTCTCCTCCTCTTGCATTTGCTTTTGCTAATGAAAGCTACCTTTCTTTTCTTCCAACCTCCTGGAGGTAATTATTTCTATTTGACTCGCTAGTCAAGCTTCCGGTGTCTTTTACAAAAGGTTTTGGGTAGTTTCAGCAAAGCCATTAATTAGCTGCAAAATGGGCTCATAAATTCAAGAAGTGATATACTGCTCCTACATTCCTCTTCCTTCTGACTGGAGGACAGCCCATCCCTGCCTACAGCCAGTGGTCAAGCATGGCCCTGGGGACAACCCAGTGCATACCCCAGGCACTTTGTAGAGCTTGTACTTCTTCACTGAAACACAGACGTGAATTATTATACAAAAAAACAAAAGGCTGCGCTGCTCACGAGGCTTTTTTCACTAATCTTCATATGACAATGCAATCTTTAATGAATCAATCAATGTAAAGTCTCTAGGCAGGAAAGTTCTAAACTTACTGTATAAAGCAGGCATTTAATTTTGATTTAGTGAGATAGTTATTACTTATTAATTGGATAACATTATGAAAGGTGAGTACGTGTATGTCAGTTATACATTAATTAGTTAGTATAGTGAGAAATACTACATACCACAGGAAGCTGCCTTACATGCCCCTTGAATAAACTTAATTACATGGAAAGAAGTTCAGGAGCACATTCTCTTATATGTTTAAACATTACTATGAAAAATAAATTATCTCGGTACGCTCCTCAGACAAAGCATGGCTTCTGGAATTTACAGAAATAGTACTTACATGACAAAATTCTATGCAGTGCAGAACTTTCAAGCAAAAATTTTATGTCACTTAGGTCAGTAGGTATGCACACAAGAATCAGAAGTCACCTCTTTTCAGAATTATCTAAGATTTAAGAGCAGTTTAATTATGAAGCTGGACATGCCAGGTGAAATCAGGATCACATAATGAATTTCTACTTCCTCAAAACTCTTAATGGACAACTGTATCTCTCCTTCTATCTATCTCCTTCTTCTCCCCGTCCCTGGAGGTGTTCAAAGCCAGATTGGATGGGGCCCTGGGCAGCCTGGTCTAGCATTAGGTGGAATGGTGGTGGCCCTGCATGTGGCAGGGGGGTTGGAGATTCATGATCCTCGAGGTCCCTTCCAACCCTGGCAATTCTGTGATTCTGTGATTCTGTGATTCTATGACTTTTTTTTTTTTTTTCTAGAATATTCACTGGACACATGTCAGGGATGGAAAACTGTTTCTTGTGTTATCTCTTCCTCAAGCAAACCATTCTGTTAATAACCACATTGCTTCTGCAGCACACAGTCAAGACTAATGAGATCGTTCCCACTGGTGTGATATGGTCAGAGCAGCCACCTTTGCTCACCTCACTTGGCTCTCTACTCTAAGTTTAATGAATGTTCCCTCTCCAGAAAGGGCTAAAATCAACTTTCTTAATTTAGACAACATTCTGCAAAGACACTTCTGGGTATTTACAAGAGGTAATCAGACATTTTCACTTAAATAGCACATCAAATGCAGACCATAAGAATGATTTCACTGAATTTCCTGGAGCAGCCAGGTAACCAGACTGTGAGAGTGCAGCCATCCTGCCCAGTCAATGCTCATCCCTTTTCAGTATCTCCTTGCCAGCTACCCTGCCTCTCATTGAGAAAGTCAGCACCTCTCAATGCACACACGTCCCAGAGAGTGTAAAAACAAGTAATAGTCTGTGTCATATGGTGACAAATACAGTTCAAAGTACCATTATCGCTTGTTCTCGTGGTGATAATTAATCTCATCATCATTATCATAATGAGAAACCATGTTCAGAAAATGCTGATTGAAAAACTCTGATATAAAAAATACAAGTCATTCACTGCCCTGCCACCCTAACTGATTTTTACATTTGCTGTTGATTAGTGCAGTCTTCCAAATAAATTTTATACCCCCAATCCAAACTTTTCTAGTGTTCTTATGTTTCACTTCATGATTTTTTAAAATGTTCCACTCTAGCATGAAGTGCTAGGATTGCACTTTTGTTCATTAATTTATGATGGATCTTTAATCAGAATCTTTTCCTGATTCTGCTCCACTCCCAGTGATGTGGTGACAGAGAAAAGGAGAAATAAATGGGGATGGAGAGAGAATGAGGGAAAGGAGGTGATAGTGAGAGAGAAGAGGGAGGGGAGAGGGGGAGAGAGGAAGAAAGAAATGGAAAAAAAAAAAAAGAAAAAAAAAAGAAGGAAAGGAAAGAGGAAAGGAAAGAGGAAAGGAAAGGAAAGGAAAGGAAAGGGAAGGAAAGGAAAGGAAAGGAAAGGAAAGGAAAGGAAAGGAAAGGAAAGGAAAGGAAAGGAAAGGAAAGGAAAGGAAAGGAAAGGAAAGGAAAGGAAAGGAAAGGAAAGGAAAGGAAAGGAAAGGAAAGGAAAGGAAAGGAAAGGAAAGGAAAGGAAAGGAAAGGAAAGGAAAGGAAAGGAAAGGAAAGGAAAGGAAAGGAAAGGAAAGGAAAGGAAAGGAAAGGAAAGGAAAGGAAAGGAAAGGAAAGGAAAGGAAAGGAAAGGAAAGGAAAGGAAAGGAAAGGAAAAAGGGGCATAAGGGAGGGAGGGAGGGAGGGAGGGAGGGAGGGAGGGAGGGAGGGAATGAAGGAAGGAAGGAAGGAAGGAAGGAAGGAAGGAAGGAAGGAAGGAAGGAAGGGAGGGAGGGAGGGAGGGAGGGAGGAAGGAAGGAAGGAAGGAAGGAAGGAAGGAAGGAAGGAAGGAAGGAAGGAAGGAAGGAAGGGAGGGAGGGAGGGAGGGAGGGAGGAAGGAAGGAAGGAAGGAAGGAAGGAAGGAAGGAAGGAAGGAAGGAAGGAAGGAAGGAAGGAAGGAAGGAAGGAAGGAAGGAAGGGAGGGAGGGAGGGAGGGAGGGAGGGAGGGAGGGAGGGAGGGAGGGAGGGAGGGAGGGAGGGAGGAAGGAAGGAAGGAAGGAAGGAAGGAAGGAAGGAAGGAAGGAAGGAAGGAAGGAAGGAAGGAAGGAAGGAAGGAAGGAAGGAAGGAAGGAAGGAAGGAAGGAAGGGAGGGAGGGAGGGAGGGAGGGAGGAAGAAAGGAAGGAAGGAAGGAAGGAAGGAAGGAAGGAAGGAAGGAAGGAAGGAAGGAAGGAAGGAAGGAAGGAAGGAAGGAAGGAAGGAAGGAAGGGAGGGAGGGAGGGAGGGAGGGAGGGAGGAAGGAAGGAAGGAAGGAAGGAAGGAAGGAAGGAAGGAAGGAAGGAAGGAAGGAAGGAAGGAAGGAAGGAAGGAAGGAAGGGAGGGAGGGAGGGAGGGAGGGAGGAAGAGAGGGAGGGAGGGAGGAAGGGAGGAAGGGAGGAAGGAAGGGAGAAAGGGAGCAAGGGAGAAAGGGAGAAAGGAGCGAAATAGATAAAAGAAAAATTGGAAAAAATGAGTGAAAGATGAAAGAAAAAGATGAAAAGAAGAAAGGAGAAGAAAATGAAAGGAAAGATGAAAAGGGAAAGGGGGGGGAAATAAAAGTAAAAAGAAAGGAAAGGGTCTTATCATAATAAATAAACCAACCCTATCATGGGCAAATATAAACTATGATAGATAAGCATTACATATTCCAATTTTTCTCTAGTTTTAAGCTCAGAATTAGACATTGTAAACATAAAGAGAGTAACTGAAACCACAGGATTTTATATGCCACCGGGAATATGGTCTGATGTACATTAGGCCGTAAGCGTACACAAAAACATTGCAATGCTATACAACATTACTCTTTATTATCCTTTAAATCAAGATTGTTACAAAAAAAAAAAAAAAAAAAGAAAAAAGAAAAAAAGATGCATATAGAATATATCTCAATCCTATACCATAAATCCATACGGAATAACCTGGTAGTGGTTGAAATCGTAGGGCTGCACTGTAAAAGGAGGTGGATCAGTTGATCAAAGTGGCTTCTTCCAGTGTTTTATCTGTTCTGAACATATTAATTGACTCACAGCATGGCTATATACATATGCACAATCATTATGTGATAAATTAAAAAGGGGTACATAATAAGCTTAAGTCACCATAAATCATATAATAAACATCTGAATGAGAAAATTTAATAAATGATATGTTTCCACAACAACTTCATCCCCTTCCATTAAATCTGTATCCCCCTAGGACTTGTTCTAATATTCTCAATCTCTAAGTACACATCATTTATTAGAAGGAGAAAAAAAAAAAAAAAAAACAACAACAAAACTCACCCTTCCAGGATGTGTATCTTCCTCTGACTTTTTGGTCTGGCATTTTCTCTTGTGTGGACAGAATTCAGCCCCCAGACTGTAGTTGTTTTGGATGGAAAATGATTTCCTGCTCTGTGTAAACTTTTTCATTTTAAAAATGTCTCTAATCTGCGTCAGCATGACACCATGTGAATGGGTGAACAGGAAAGTCACAGGGAGAGAACTCCTTTCAGATTGTTGTTATGCCTTCTTGAGAACAGCAGCTTTGACTTCTGTTGCCTACATCCTACACAAATGCCTTATGTGCAGAATTGCCAGCCAGCAAGAACTGGCTGAGACCTTCCTTTGGCATGGGCAGAAACTCCAATCTAAACCCAAGAAGCTTTTCAGATAGCATCTGACGCATATTTTGCAAAGAGAAGTTTCTTCTGCAAATAGTTTTGCTGCAACAAGCTCTATCTTTGCTAGAAAGAAACCTTTTCCTAGCTTACAGACTTCTAGTTCATGTTAAGCTTCAGAAAGAAAAAGAATATTTTTGTAATACAGAGAACATACTAGAATTGAGACCATCTTCTTCCCAGCATTCCAATGTGACTTTGGAGAAAGCACTTTTAATCCCACATTGCCTAGGTGTCAGAACTGATCTTATTTAGCAGTTTTGATAATTATTTTGACAGAGAATGCAAGTACACCAATGACATTGTTTTCATGACATGAATTTGGAAGGCACTGCCAACCCAAAGGAATATTGGACTACAGGTAAATTAAATCATCTGGAGACTGCAATGACAAAAGTAGAATAAAATTTTGTGATTCAAGATTGCAAGATCATTAATTTGAAGGCAAATAGTCAGTATTTCTGCTGACAGTTTGTATTTCTTGCTCAGAAGGCAAAAAAATCATAACATTCTATAAGCCACCAATACGATGCATCCATGAACAGAAAAGCAAGTGGTACATTTTAGCATAGGGAAGGATGAGTATTCTCATTAGCAATAGGAACGTTTTCATACTTTTGCACAAGTCCATGGGCACAGCATGTCAGGATTACAGTTCTTCAGATTGCTCAGAGGAAGAAAGCTGACAGGGAATAGGGATACTCAGGCTAAAGTCCAAACTTTCACTTTCATCCTGAAGTGATGAAAATGAAAAAAAAAGTGCCTCATTTATCTCAGCAAAATGAAGAAGGCTGGAGCTAAAACTATTTAAATCACTAAGCAATGTTGGTGCAAATCCAAATAATCCAAATATGCATTTACTGGCTACAGGTAAATTCTGACTATTAGAAGAATATGTCTAAATGACATCTTCAGGCAGGAGAGAAGTTCTCTCATAGTAGTAGCAGTAGGAGCAAACTGACTTTAAATTAGTTTGGTGTGTTTCTTGTTTGATGCTATATCACATCAAACAATAAACACGAGTGCAAAAAGAGAATTTCTCTATTTCCACTAGTTCTAAATACAGTTTACAGTGCCCTTGCTTTTTGATATCCCATTGAACTGCATTAAAAAAAAAAAAAAAAAGGGAAGTTATAACTAATTTTTCTTATACTAAAACCTTCCATCTTTTTCAACTAACTTGTCTGATTTCCATGATCATAAAGAACTTTATAATATTAAATTATAACAACACCAATCAAAGGCATGGGGAGCAAGAGGATTCTCAATTGCAGCCCATGCATCACTCAATATCATCAGAGAAGAAGAGATTGAAAAGCGCATCAATTCACATAACTTTCTCCCGGTGCCCATTGTCTTTTTCAGTTTCTAATGATACTGAAGTGCCTCCATGATTAAAATTTAAAGCCTTCCCAGTAACCAAGTAATTTGTCCCAAACTCCTTATCCGGCACTCACCATGAAGACTCTGATTTTAATATACCATTAATCAAGCTCCAGCCAAGTTTACTACTGATACTTTCAATTACAGAGGAACTAACTTCATTCTTCCTAGTGTATCAGTGAGAGACCAATTCCTTGATTAGCCACAGACCCTAACAACAGACGGATAAAAGAATCAGGTTTGACGCCCTTTCCTGAAGGAACTATTTGTTGTGAATTACAGATCAGTAAACAGAATTGGATCTCTCTACTGCAGGATATACTTCAGCCAAATTTTGAGCCATACGTATCGTATTATAGCAAAAAACATCAACCGGTTTCAAGTTTTACAGTGCAGTAATAATGTGTGATTTGATTAAATGGAAATTAATGCGATGGTGAGTTTAACAGGCAAGTTCTAAATATCAGCATATTTTACAACACAAACATTTACACAAATGCGCACGATGCGTGCTTAGTTTAAGCATATGAATAGGTCCACGCTCTTCAATAGGACATCTCACGCTCTAAGTGATGCACGTGCACAAGTGATTGCAGGATCAGTTATCAGAAAATGATCCCTGGTACAATTTATAAGAATTCCAACAGATTGCAAATAGCTATGATTTGTCACACAACATCTGGTCTCTTCTCTCCGCAATCAAATGGACAAATGGAAATAACAATACAGACTGCGAAAGCGCAGCTTGTAAAAAACAATTAGAGGGAGAGGGACCCATACCTTCCCCTGCCAGTGATGGAATTTGCACAGGACCGTCTGCTCAGCTAACAAAGAGTCAGCGTTTGTTTGAGCTGGAGTGCAACTTCCACAAAACAAGGATTTCATTCTGAAGTTGCTTTCCCAGCTACAGCAAGCACTTCAGGAAAGCCTCAGGCTGAATGGGATCCCAAGTCTCATTTGTGCCCCAGGGAGCCCCAAAGTTCCAGCAGGGCTACGCTGCTGCCTCCATCAAAATACAAAGTCACCTGAGAGGGAACGTTTAGGAATAATAACAGGAATAATTTCTGCAACACCATTTAAACAAAGAATGAGATCAATATTCATTCCTAGTCTCTGCATGGCACCATTTGCTTGATTGTCTGGCTTATCTGATTAAAAATAAGTTTCAAATTTAAGAAAAGAGCAATTATTCAATTCCTTGAAATATCTGAGTTCACTGTCATTCACATCCACCGCATGCAAGAAATCATCTTCAACATTAGTTACCTAGAAGTCTTAGACCATCAGCATATTTTGTGGTACTTGTAGGCTAAATCCACATCTATTTAGGTGGAGCCTGCTTTATTAAGAAGAGAGAGATTTGGGCAAGATAACAGAATTCCTCCAGAATGATGACCAAGAAACTGTAGATGTTTTTTTTTTTTCAAATGATGAGCAATGCTGATGTCACAGCCTCATCAGTGACCCCACATGAAAGAAACCCCAGCACAGCTTCACAACCAGTGAGGACACGACAACGTTCAGTCAAGAAAGTTTATATTTTGGTATTCATCCAAAACAAATTCCTATTGCTTACCCTTCCTTTATTTTTTTTTTGTTGTTGTTTTTATCTCCAACAGTGTCAATGGAATGGACGAGACACAGAAACACACCACTTAGATTTTTCCTGAAGTTTTACTTTATCCCAAGCATAGTAATACCTTTTTTGTTACGATTCACAATGTTAACCAATTCTTTTCTGTCAACTAGTAATTTTTTGGCAGATCCCTTTTGCATGATTCATGAAGGACCAGTAAAAGGCTAATTGTTCAAATTAATTTGCGTAAATGACTAAGCAAGAGATAACAAAATTACATCTGCACTTGTTTGGCAAAGATTCAATAGCAGCGGCCCTGTACTGCCAGCTGCTTCCAGACAACACTCTTGCAGAAATTAAAAGCTACAAATATTAATTAATACACTTTTTTGGTACGTTAATTTGCACTGAAAGGTTCCGGAGTACAAAACTGCTGAGAAGATGAACCATGATAATTAGAATTAATGGGATGGATGCATGTTTTTTGCAGCTGAAGTTTTAAAAACCCATGAATGGAACTGGGAACTTGGAACTGACATTCTCATAAATCTCGATGATAATGCCGCTATTAGTATTAGAAGGATTAAGTACTGTGGCTCCAGCGTTATCCATCACATGACACGTTGTATCCCATCTGTCACTGCAGCAGCTAAGACATGATAGCTGTCCTTGAGGAAGCCGTATGAAAAGCTTTGGGAATTCAAGGAATTGTGGTGCTGAGTGTCGGGCGACAAAATGAATCGCTCAAACCTCTGACTCTCCAACAGAAATAATGGCCGGTGCTCTGTACTTGTCAGCTTAGTGCTTTAACAAATACTCCGACTGTGGTATCTGTATTTAAGTTAAGTTAAGCAGTCTGAATTAGAGATAAATCAGGCAGGGAAAAGGAACAGCCAAATGTCAGAGATTTTTATCTTTGGCTCGTTTCTCTCTGTGCAGGTTGGATGTCTGTGGGACCATTTTTACTAATGTGCCCCCAATTAATTTTGCATATTTTAGGGCAGCGAGCACCATGGGAGCACCGCGTGGAAACAACACTCAAGTTTAACTTGGAATCAGTAATGAGACCATTTATCTACTCCACAACATTATCTGCACGTTATCACGATGCAAATCCCCTTCCACATGGAAATGACCATGAAATTTTAGAAGAGATGCTTTACCTGTCAAATTAACTGTTCTTTTCCTTGAAAAACTGTACTTTTACATTATACAAATACTTTACAGGGACGTAGTTGCAGTGAGTCTAGGCTACCTATTTTACCAATTTTTCAGTGCTAACAATGAATTGTAGAAAAGCTACTTTCAAGCTTTCAAAAGTAAAAATTTTTAAATAGTATTTTAATTCTATTTTCAGTGATACCTATGATATGGAAACGTACATGAAAATATATCCAGAATGTATTGCCCCTGCATGGCGTGGCAGAAAAAAATATCTAAATTATGCTTTCACCATTTCTTAAGCCCCTCCGATGTAATGGTTCACCTACCAAGGCTGACCAGTACATCCTCTGTCCTTTTTCAGAACAATCACTCCGGAATTCAATTCATTCAGCTCAAGATTTTGCAGAACAACAATCCTTCCAATCTTTTCTTTTTCCTAGTTGAGTTTGTAAAATAATACCAGAAAAGGCATGTGACCTGCAGCAGAAATGTATCATGTATCCCCTATCTTCCAGCACACCATTTCACAGGCTCCCCATGTTGTTATGCCTTTACACTGAACTAATGGACCATTTCCCTCTACTACAATGAGATAAATCTGTGTCTATTTGCCTTTTATTCATCTGCATGAGCTGAAAAAAAAAAAACAAAAAAACACCACCACCTTATGTCCCATCTCCGATGACATCATTGAACAAGATAAAAAATTCTTCCTGACCCTGATCCTCAGCATCTGGACTGTTAATATTGTGCAGTCAGATGGCTTGCAGTCTCACAGCAAAGTCAATGCAAAGCTTTCCATCCTTCTTTGGGCATCAGACTGAACTGGGAACACAGTGGCAGTCAGGGGTGTCGTGAGCTCCCCTCTCATACCCACACATTGAAATTTGATAGAAAAGCCTGAGAATCATTCGGTAGATGCATCCTTCAGAGCTGAGCTGTATTATAATAATAATACTTAAATGACAACCTACATAATAACTGAATAAGTTCATGAGCCACGACATAACAGATAACACAGGAGAAAAAAAAAATAGGAGCGTGTGTAAGAACACAAAACCACTTATTTGCTATCTAAATACAATGGTTAATTATAAAAGAAAATGCAGGAAAAAGAATTCAAAATCAGAAATGTTTTGCATTTCTGTAGCAAATTATGCCCTGAAAATCCAAAGCACTTCCAAGACTCTTCAAAGCTGTTTGCAGGTTGTGAATTCCAAACCCCAGAGAGCCAACCACTGCCGCTACAGCCTTGCAGATTGGCAGAAGGATGAAGGGGATACAAACCTTTGTCCATAGCATAATCTGAAATATATTTATCACCTCTGTGCTTTCTCAGTAAAGCTTAGAGGAGCTGTGGTCCTCCTAGCATGGATTTTGCTCTTTTTCTTTGCTAATTCAAGATTCCTAGAGCAGCTCCTTCAGAGCAGGCACCTTTGCAGTGTTCTCCTGCTACATTTGAGGGCTGTCCTGTTTTCCCCCCCATTCCAGTTACACAGCAGCATCATTTCCTGCTGGTTTACCAAAAATTTATGGAGACCCAGAGAGATTCATTAACGTGCCCTGTTCACTATTGGCACCCCTGAGCCAGGCAGCAAATAGAAGCAGGTGGCACCCACAGTGTACCACAAGACACCATGCAAAGCACTTGCAAGCACTCACACAAGGTCTGGTTTTGGCAAGTAAAGATGGAATTTTTAAAGTGATAAGAGATAGCCAAGCTTTCATCACATTTTAGTAAAAAATGTCTCTATGTATCATACCCCACAACATCACCTAATAACTAACAAAAGTCTCAACCACCACTAAGCCCATCAGTACGTGCGTGCCATTTGTAATCATCATTTCCACAGGCGTTTCTCTTTGCTTTATTTCCGTTCCTCCATTTCCCTCTGAACATCCCTGCCACGCTTTGCACGTTTTGGTTGCTACCAGAATGGAAAAAGTAGTAAAAGAGAACCAGACTGGCAGCTGTAAAAATGAAGTCCCCTGCTTCTGTGCTGAACAGATGCCATGTGTGCATCCACGGGGCTGTGTTTATCCGAGCAGCTTACACTGCATCAGCCCTGTTCTGCAAGACCATGGCAGAGGGTGGCGAGAAAGGAATGATTTATATTTGTGCATCAGACATCCTAATTCCCTCATGCACACTTTCAATAGAAAGAGACACCAAGAGCTTTAGAAATGTGTTGCTAATTATACATCTCATCAAACGCTCAACACTTATACTCGCGATGAGCACAAAGCACTTGTCTGCTCTGCCACCTATCCTCTTCCTGAGTTGTCCTTTCTAATGGTCTCTTATGTAGAGAGCGTTGGCCGCTTAAATATTTGAAATCTGCCAGTTTTAAAAGATTTAAAGTATTTTAAAAATGTAGAATAGATTTTTTTTTTTTTTTTGGTGCTCTTATCATTCAAGTAAACCTTCACTGATACTTTTTTTTTAATTAAAAAAATCCCTTTGGGCTATGAATGCCAAGTTGTAGCCCAGAGGGAATTTTTATTGCAGATATAAACCCCTGGAAATCAGAGTATGTATACATATACCACAGAGCCTGATAAACCCTTGACTGTGACACTGCTACTGAGGGCTGCTATAATATCTGATGACAAAACTGACAGATTACTTCTGATGAGAACGTGGAACCCTTTTTGTTTTTAACTTGACCCTGAAGACATGTCATAACATTTGTAATATCTGCAATAAAGTGTCAACTATACTGCTGTAAGACTGCTGGAGCTTGGAGTTAAGCATTCAGTTTAGTGCTCCTACAGCTTTCCATTACAAATAAAAAGGACTCTTAATTTCCTTTTGGACAGTTCGGACCCAGTTTAAGTGCACTAATTTGTCTTGGCAAATATGAAGCAGTTGTGGAGAACACGACTACTGGAAAAGAAATCCAGAGCAATCGACGAGGCAGAATAAAATAAACCTATCAATCGTTTCTATATAAATTCAAGATTTGCAGTTCAGTAGAAACAATCTTAGCAAGGGGCTGCAATAAGTGAGTGTCAACCATCACCTCAGTAGTAGGGCTAACTTGATTTCAGACTGCAGGAAATTAAAATTTGACTCTGACCTCCGAGCTGCAGAAGGCTCACAAAGCACATGAAGACTAATTCCAGAGGGATAAAAACGTCAGTAATGTCTCCCATTCCCTGTAGTCAGATGTCATGTTTTGGAGCCTGGACATTCTATTAGGGAAATGAAGGCTAATGGGCTGCTCTCACCAAACCTGTAGCTCCCATGAGCTGTTTTCTCCTGCTATTGAGCCACATTAGTCAAGATGACCTTAAGAAAACTAATCTTGCCACTGATACAGCATCTACTCTTGGGCTCAGAGATGGCATTTCTAAAGATGCTCAATGCAAATTGGAGCAGAGAAGCCCCACTTCTCTGATAAGTTGTCCCAGAATTAATAGCTTGATAAAAAAGTGAGCACCAGGCACATTTCCATGAAAGACAATATTTTGCTGCCACTAACAAGGGCTGATTTCTTTGTCTAAGTGTACAATATAGTAAAACTAAGCTTTATTTCCCAAGAGATGAAATACTTCATTTATTTGTGTAACTTCCTCAGACTTTATATTCTTATGTGTTTCAGGACTTCAGTAGTTGCCTTCTTGTAATATTTCAGCTTTTAAGCTGTTTTCTTGCCTCACTGAACTCACATAAGATACATCTGAAAGCTTTAGTACAAATTTACTTCGAATAAAGTCTTCAATTCATTTTCATGGCACCAAAAAGACAGCTTTAATAACTGCAATGACAAATAAACTGGAAATCATTCCAGGCCTTTTCACTTAACTGACAAGTAGAACGCTCTCATAATGAGCCGCAGGTTTTACGTTTTCTCTTTGACCATAATAGCTTCATTTAAGAGCGTCAGACCCTGACACTTCATCATTTATCTACATTATTTCTCATCTTCTTTCAAATAAATTATGGAATACTAGACTGAGCACATAAAAACAAAGTGACTTGTTATCTGTAAACAGCAAGATAAATTGTCCAGAAGTTCCTCATTTAGTTCCTTTTAAATTTAAGGGCAAGTTATTGGTTGTACCTTCCTTTTTTTTTTTTTTTTCCTATCCCAATTTTTTGCATTTTTTTACAGCCATCTTATTCTGTTGCCAGTGGCCTTTGTGCAGCCATCCAAAGCCTGATGATAGTGCAGTAGGCATAAAACAATTCCATTATCCCAAGGTTGGCCAGGGTAGTACAGAAAGGAAAAAAAAAAAAAATTGAAAAAATCAAATAAACAACTTACATGGATGTTTCTCTCCATCTGTAAAATTCCTCGTCCATAATACATCTTGTCATACTAGCAAATGTGACACATCCAAAGTAATGAACAGTGGGTCTGTAACTGCTCTTGCCTTTAGAAAGATAGCGCCGATTCTCACCATCAGCATAAGTCCCCCTTCCCTGGTGAAACACATTAATTCTTGTCTCAGAGCTGTGCCGAACACTTGGAGCTTGCATTTATTTTATTTTAGAATTATATTGTTCAAAACACAATTAGCAACACTGCACTTACATTTTAATTACTAGTGACAGGTGAAATTAAGAGAGGTTTCGTTTCATAATATTGTGCACTTCCAGTGCACCTCCCCCTGTGAAAAACCACCGAGCACATCTACCCGATGTCATGGGTAGACCCCACGAGCCCCCAAGCCTTATCCTGATCTGAAGGCTGCATGGCCACATCAATGGCAAACAGCCATCAGCGCATTTAACCCTGCCAAGTTAAAGGACGTGTTAGCATTGGTGCCATCTCACAACGCGCCCTGTAGGATCAGCTTCAGGGCACTTCCCACACATTGCAGCCCGTCTCTGGGAGCGTGCTCAGATTATTCTGGTTTTACAGATGGAGAATTTGATACACGGGAATGTCTGTAGTGGGATGTTGATGGCTACACTGAATACTGCTATAGATTCTGAGCCATAACTGTCAAGACAAAGAAAAAACCATAGGAGTAAAAAGTAGATTGGAAGCCTTTTCAAATTGCCCTTCATTTTATTTTGAAGGATTTCTTTAAAAAAATATAGTGAAACTAAGACACCCACCCAAGAGTCCTTTATCCCAAGAGCATCCTTAAGCAAACAAGGAGCTGGTAAGAGCCTGAAGAACTCCGATCACTGGGAGCTGGTGAGCCCAAGCCCACAGACATAACCAGCTGTAGTCAGAGAAGCACTTCTTAGAGGGCTCCTCAGCACATATAAGGCCAGATCTTGACCTGCTTGATTTTCTAAGTAATTTTTTTTTCAAGCTCTTTCTTTCCTCTCATCTCTGAGCTCAGGGTGCTGGCATCGCGGGCACGCAGCCATCTAGCAATTCAATCATGTTATCTGTGCAATGCAGGCAACAATCAAATAAAGACAAAAATAAGAGTTTAAGCCGAGGTTCCCATCAGCTGCAATTCTATATACATAACATTTTAATTATATCTCATCTCCAGTGTAATAGTTAGAGATGTCATTTGATACAGGTTTTTTTATTTTCTTTTTTTTTATTTGAAAAATTAAATCTAACTAAATTAGCAAAAATAAAGTAGTAAAAGTTAATTGGGAATTATCTACTCCAAAATAACTCTTACTGCTAAATGCTTTGTGTGGTTATAAAAGGCTGATAAATATAATTGTATTTATGTAATGAGTATCATGTTTAATTTACTGTACTTGGTTGTTTTATACACCGTTTTAACCAGGCCTCATAAGCGAGCTTCATATTATTGCCTGTATCTCTTTTTATATTAAAAAAATAAAAATAAAAATCACCACTGGATGCAGCACACAGGCAACGTCCAACAGATTTCGAGCAAGGTAGCATTTAGCAGTTTGTCCAGGATGATCTGCATCTGTATGACCCCAAAACAAGAGCGTTTAGCAACGCTCTGCACACTGATGGTTCATGCCCAAGTGGGTCGACACGACGTGTAGCACTCCGGCATATGCACTCTGTGGGGTAAGAATGGTGATGTTCATCTCCGAGCTCACCGTCAGATGGGCAATTACAATGTGCACGACAAAGGGGTAATGCTCGCTCCTGGCAGGGTGAAATCTCGTTTTTGCACTTCGCCTTCAGTTAGTGCAATTTTGGTCAGATGTTTTCACGTTCCAGAAAGCACAAGGCAAGCGAGCTGCTGACTTTGTGGGTTACAGGGTTTGTTCTGTTGTAGGAACAGACTTGAGGCTGTGCCATTTTTCTGTTACTGTTATTAAAAATTATACAGAAAAAGCCTTGGCAGATCTCCCTGGTAATGATCTTCTAAACCGAGCAGCACTGCATCCAGCACTGGAGATCTGTAGATGCTCATATCACTTACAATGCAGAAATCACCCAAGAGGAAGGTTTTTTTTAATAGGGTTTTTCAATTATATTTTTGAATTTATGTTCACCATATGCAATACAAACCATTTGCATGATCCTGGGCAATCAGTAGAAAAATAACACTATAAATGGAGAAAAAATACACACAGCACTACAGCACGTGAAATTACCATTCCAACAAACAAGTAACAGGAGAAATTCTACCTTCCACATCCCTGTTCAGCTGCCTCTGAACTTCATGGTAGGAAGGTCTTTGATTTATAGCTTTGTCCAATGGCATTACCCCTTAGTCACTTAGTCACTATATCAGATACGTGCATTTATCTGCCCAACCACAGTTTGCCAAATATTTTCAAATTTCAATATATGTATAAATATTTATTAAACTAAGCCACGAGGTCTCCCTCTGTTTTGAGAAGTAACAGCACTCTCTGGAAAGAAAAAATTTTGACAGTATCCATGCTTCCATTCAAAAAGCATCTTAAAAATTCATAACATCATAAAACCAATTAATTTCCTCAGATTTCCTTTCAAACCACTGCAGTTCCCAAGGGGTCTAAAATTTGAGCTTCACACATAATTGCAGCACCGGTATCTGATGACCAGCTCTCAGAATCAACATTGAAAACTCCAATGACCATTTGGATTTGGAAACTCTAGCAATGCTGCAACACCTTTAGGCAGAGTCCACCAAAAAACCCTTCTTTGGAATGAGGTGATTGGCAGCAAATTGGCAGGAATGAGTTGTTGATTTTGGAATACCAGAAAATCACCATATACTCTTAATTAAAGAAAGACCATTTTTCTCTCCTGCTCCCCCATACCTACTCCAGCATGGTCTGCTTTGTTATTTCTATTGTGGATATGTAGCTGCAAGATTTATTTGCATCAGATTAAAAGCAAAGGCTATTAATGACAGATTCCATTGGGATTTTTTGTTAAGGCTTCTTTGTTTTAGTTTATTTATAAATGATCATCTTGAGGCTTGTAAAAAGGCCTTTTCCTCCTCTTTTATTCTAGTGACATTGTAATTGATATTGCTGATATTTCCATAGGAGAAATCAATTCAGAATTACAATTTGTTTAACTATAACAGAGGCTGAACTGGGTCTGTACCTCTATGTGCAAGTTGTTAACAGACTTTACACTATTAGAATGCCCCAAATTAGTATATCCTGCACCAAAACTTAACAATCACAATAATAATAATGATAATAAATTAATTAACATACCATCTATTGACCACAAACGCAAACCCAAAGGCAAACAGAAAGGAGCAGTACCTCATACAGCTGCTGGCAGGTGGAAGAGGAACCTGCTGGAGACAGTATTGAAATGGAGGAAGCAAGCAACTCTCAAATGTCCCCAGCTGCCATGTTTATCATATCTGAGGTCCCTGGGAGCACCTTGTGCCTTGGGGCCACAAACAGCATCTGCAGTTTGCATGGTGCTCCTCTACCCACCACAGGATAAGGGGCAAAAGTCAAGATTGTGCCTCTTCAAAAGGAGGGCTATTGTATGGAGCAAGACATCTGGTCTGACTTTGCTCTCACTGAGAAATGGAAGAGGCTGGTGAATGTGTCTTACTGAAATGGAGGGGAGGGGTATAAACCTCTTTATCCACCCATATAATGTTTCAGAACAGGACTTTTTGGTGAATCTTAATCGACAGTGAGGTCGTGTATTTCAAATGGCTTAACTTTCTTCTGCCAAATTTCTTCTTGGCATTTGGGCTAATCCTGAGCAGTACTAGCAACCTGCCTCTTGTCACTTGCAACTGTTGGCCCAACAGAGGGATTATACTGAGATTTCCAGCAGCACAAGATATGTGCTGAAAGATATGTAAAGCCCTCTCGAGCCAGATTCCCTTTGATCTCACTTGAGGTGATCAGCCCAGATCTCTAAACAATTCCATACATTTTTGCCTTCAATGATAAGATCCCTTAAATAGAAAGATACAAAGTCATGCACAACTTCAGAGAGTATCTATACTGAACTCTTATAATCTCATTTGCATCAAATGTTACTTTTCCTATAATACAGATTCAGAACATAGTGTGCTAATGTTTGCTCAACTTTCTGCATCAGCAGACTTGAGATATTTCATGGCACAAAACTACTACTTGATACAAACACAGAAGATAATGATTAACCAAAAGAAAAAAAAGAAAAAAACAGTTGACAGAAAGCACTTGGGAAAACAGAGAGGACAGGTCTTGCCCTAGAAAGAATCTCCTCTCTTCCAGTTCAGTGCACCAGCACAAGCTTGTAATATTACCAGCTTCAAGGGGTACCAGCAAAGGCCATTGAACACAGCATAATCATCAAGTGTGTCATAATTACAGAAACATCTGCTCCAGATGTTTCTGATACATGGAACATCACCATTTTTCACAATAGCCTGCAAAAGTTTACATTTCCTATCTACAGCAGATTGATTATTATTATTATTTCAATTAAAATTAATTCCCATTAAAGGTACTAGATGACAGCTGCAAAGACTCAGAGCCTTCATTTATTATCGACTAAATAATACTATAATGGCATCAGCTGTGCAGGTTTATCTCTGTGCTGTACTGATATACAGACATGCAATATTGGAGAAGCTCCCCAGGTGGAGATTTTAACGCACAGCATTGGACCAACCAGAGGAGCCCTGAAATTGGCTTCACTCAGAATAACTAAAATCACGCCGTGGGTCCGTTTATAAGTCAATTAACATGGAAGACTCAGAAGTGAACAAACTGATTACCCAAGTTCTGAAGCAAAACTGATGGTCTAACAAAAAATGATGTCCTTATAAGGACATTAGAATCATTTGGAAACGCATTATTTGAAATAAAATACAGTAAATCTATTCTCGCACTCAAAAACTGCACTGATCTTTTTCTTTTTGACACAGTGTTAGGTGCCTTAGACACTGGAATAAGGCAGTGAAAAATAAACCAATTAAGCCGTGATGAGCTTGAGAAGGTATGCATGCAATAGTTTCTTTTTTCCTTTTAAAGCTGTCACATTTCTCTTGCCTCTTGTGTTTTTAAGCTGTAAAGGATTCCTGTGTTCTGTAGAGACAAAGGATGGGCTCTAAAACTCTGTCTTCTGAAGTGATGAGGTAAAGAACACTGCAGGAGTACTTGCCAAATCATACCACCATTATTAATTCAGGCATGATGAAAGTGTTCATTTTAGCTATAATCATGTAATTCATCAAAATACTAGTAGAGCATATCATTCTGAACTATTACACTGATATAGCACCTTATTGCACCTTCACCGAAAGCAGGAAATGTATTTTTTGATGCTTATCTACTGAAAAGCAATTCACTTTGGGATTTTGGAAGTACTATCTTATGTTACAATAAAAAAAGAAATTTCAGACATATTTCCTTGTGCTTGTACGATGTTGCTGTTATGTACTTGGGTGATTATCTCCCACGATGAAGTTTAAAAATGGGAGAGCAGTGAGACGCTGTATTTATCCAGTGCAGAAGGAAGGAGGAATTGGGTTATGAATATACAGCATCGTATGAAGTTTAAATGTAGATTTTGGTCTCTCTCTCTCTCTGCCCACCTTTAAAATAGCTTGAGGCCGAAAATCTGCCTGCCACAAGAACCTTTCAAAAAAGGGTTCTCTGGAGTTCTTTCCATGACAAACGGTACAGAACTGAACCCCATGATAAATGTCAGGATGTTAAAAGCAAGAAGGGCAGCCCAGGCTCAGCCAGCACAGCAGATCCCCACTCGCCGTCTCGAGCCGTGATTGCCCTCTCACTCTGCCTATCTGTCTCTTGCTTGGCGTACACTTTGTGAACAAGTTGAAATTATAGGGGGAGAAAAAAAAGAAAAGAAAAGGGAAAAAAAAGAAAAAAAAGAAAAAGAGAGAAAGAAATGTGAAATTGAATAAAGCCACACTAAGTACAGGCCTGGCTGATTCTTTTCACGAATTCGCCGGCGCGCCTTTGGCACGGAGCTGGTCGGAGCCGCAGCTGCGAGGGCTGCTGAGTGACACACCTAGATAATTTCCCAAGAACAAAAAGTCGCTAATTGTCCACATCAGGAACACTTCATTATCACAAATAGAAAAGCAAAAAGTTATCCATTCTCAGTCGCGGGCAAAATCAAAGAAAACGAGATTAATGCATGCTAAACGCATGCAGGGCTACATTTAGAAGAGCTGGCAGTAGGCTCCAGTACCCCTTTTTCTCTTTTCCCTTTTCTGTCCTCCTCAGCCCCGGTGTGGGCATCCTCCTATGTGAATACAAAGCAGAATTTGGGGACTGGAGGTGGGGACAGCATGCAGCAGTTATGTGCAACTGAGCTTGCCAGACCAACACCTGCTGGGTCCCTTCTCCCTTGCTGGGGTGTCAACTTCTCAGCTTGCTAAGGCCAATGAGGATTTATAAAAGCGTCTTCTCATCTGCAGCAAGATATCCAAGGCAAAGGAATAAAATGTCAGTTCAGCGCTAACAGGAAGGCCATAAGCTACAGCATATCCTTCCTCTACATGAGCTGAAGGACTGGGGCTTGGGTGGCAGGTGAGGAGGAGGAAGAAATCACTTCTGAATCACCCCTGCCTATACTGCTAATTCAATACAGCTACAGCGCTCCATCCTCCATCCCTTCCATGCCACGCTGGCACGACAGATACATCAAAGTAGACTCCATGCTTTTAGCACAAAGTGAAAACAAAATACAGAGAAAAAAGAGGCACTCACAGTAAAGACTGAGGAATGCCATGGAGCTATACACAGATTTCAGCAATACCTTGGAAATACACTGGAACTCAGGGTAGTCTGAGACATGCACTTGGTAGCTAGTTGTAGGGAGCAGATCTTTACATAAACTCTCCAAATAAAATGATGCAATATAAGATCAGGCAATTGAGCCAGGACAAACAGATCTTCTGATATATACATGTGCCTGTCACCAAGTCACAAACACCAGCAGACAGCAGAGGATGGGTACAGCACATGACCATGAGTGATGCTTTCAAGTTCTGGAAACCTGAACCAGACTTACACATCTAACTTCTATTCTCATCTTGTTTGCTTGTTTTGTTGTTGCTGTTGTTTTTTTTCCTTTTTCTGTATTTGTTTCTAGACAAAATGGAACAGCAGTTTAAATGAAATGCAAGCACAGTATAGGCACACAGCATATAGATCTCCTCCACACAATTCTGACCATTGGATTTATTAAGGATGTTTATGAAGTAGCTCAGTTTTACATGTGTATATATTAAAGCTGAACAAACAGTAAATTATCATTGGAAGCAATGTTTTATGTTGAATATTAAAGTAAGCTAATAACATTTACTATTCTATTCCGTAATTATTTGAGAGTAATTAGAACCTAATAGCTACCAGTTTATAGCTATTAAGTCTCTTTAGTACTACAACTTGGCTTTTATATGATCCTTTTGTTTACTTTGACCATAATTGTGTCTGCAGCCCGTGTTTCTGCAAACACACACCCCTTCTTTTTCACTTCTCAAAGCACCCAAAATACAGGGAAATTAGTAAACCAACTAGAAAATAAATGCGTTTTCACTCCAAGGAAGCTCTTCCTATTCTCCAGCTACAAAAGTGATCAAATGTAAGCTTGTAAGTAAATTAACAGATTTACTGGGATGATCAGGAGTGCAAGGTGCATCCACACCCAGTAGTTCCTCCAGGAGGAAATCACGAGAAACAATGGAAGATATACTTTCCATATGACAGAGAACAAAAATGCCAGTTTATTTTGTCCTATTTTTCATGGACACTGAAGCGATGCCAGACCAGGAGGATGAAGTTGTTTCAGAGCATGTGGCTATGAATGGGCTTCAGATACACAGATGGATCTGTAGTGCACCCAATTCACCAGCCAAAGGTCATCTTCATAATAAATAGACCTTACGTGTCCAGTGTTAAAGTTGCAATGGCAGAAGACAAAAACCATGTGTAAGTTTAAATACCTTGGCAAGTGGATCAAGCTCATAGAGTGGAGTGTCATATACTGCCTATTTCCTACAAGATGAAGCAATGAGCAGCAGGAAATCAAAGAGTAAGGCTTTGTGCTAATGGGGATCCCAAAGCACTGCTTTGCCAGGATGGATCCAGCAGGCTGCAGGCTTCGTGCTAACACCACAAGTCATCAGCAAGGTGATGGGCACAGCCGTGGCATTTAACTGCTCCTGAACTTCTTCACTGAACTATAATGTAAGCTCAGTTCTTATTTTAAATCATCTGAGCTCATAAGTAATATTTCTGAAAGAAGAGAATGTTAGATATAACGGAATAATGATGAAAATCTCATTTACTTAATAAAATTCCTTTGATTTTAAATCAAAACTGATCTCCATCCATTTGAACTTTAACTACCTAATTTTGTCTCGCGTTTCAGATAACACATGGTAAATGTAATTTGTCATCATAAATGTATTATTATTTAATCATATGAAAGTTTTGGTTTATCTCCAGAAAATATTTATAGTAGTTTTAATACACGGGATCCATTCTTGACAGAAATGATGAAACAGATTTATCACTCTTGACAAATTATATTGCAAAATGTCCTCTCCTGACTGCTTCCAATAGAAATATTAACAACACACACAACGGGAACACTGCCTGTGATTCTCATTTCTTTACCTTATAACACAGTACCCTCCATTCCCTTTTCAGGGAGCCTACCCAGCACTGAGAGTACGAGTTACTTATAAGAGTAATTCTATGAATGACTGAAACCTGTAGCCCTTTAAATCAAACCAAGTAGTGTTTTATTAAAGTGCCCAGCAAATCAATCTAAATCCAAGGATAATAAAGCCCTAATCAGGTGGTAGAAAAAATAATAGGTTGTCATGCATGAGGAAAAATAGGCAATCATGGAATGTTTTCTTTAATTAGGTTGTGTAAAGTGGAAGGACTGAGCAGGAACTGGCAAGACATTCATCATGAGCAAGGTGGGAAATTATTTAGATTACTGAGGAAGGAAAATTGAGTGTGATATACTAAGATTTGACTAGACAGAAAATTAAAACTCTTTCGCTATTCACGTCACTTACTTTTGGCAATGTACTGGCAGGTAGGAATGTCTGAAGGAGGATGGATCCGAATATCTCTGCAGTTTAAATACCTCTTAGGGCTTAGGCAAACTTTTACTAGCACATCCCAACAGGGCTAAATGGAAGTTCATCCCCACAGAGTTTCAGTTGGAGAAAACAACTACAGCTGCAACTTTAAAATGAAGTAGTTCTTCCTATAATCCCACATCACCATTATGTAGGCAGGTATGGGAGCTGCTTTACAAACACCACAAAGCAGGTTATTTACAGCATCCATTCATTTTCCAAAGTTATAGAAACTTACTTAGCACATCAGCTTATTAGTAGTTGTAGTTTTACAGAACTAATTCTCAGCTATCTATAGCTGAATTCAGCTCTACGTACAAAGTTTTGATGGTATGGACACAAACTTATGAAAAAAAAAAAAACCCACAGAACTCTACAGACATTCTTACTATGGAAATTATAATGCTTTTTAATTTGATTGGCATTTTTAATTGCTACCCTAAAGCCTTAGGAAGCACAGAGGACTTGGGTTCTTCCCAGCAGTGATATCATTTCAGGGTTGGACTGGGAGAGCTTCTCTCTGTCTTCTCTCTCATTCCACTGAGATGTTACAGTGGTACATTCATGATTATTGTGGAATGCCATTGTTATAAATATTATCAAAATAGTTGCTGTTTCTCATTGTCAACTAATAAGAAAGGGACATCTTAACTTTTAGCGGTCTCTTCTCTCACCACTACAGTTGATGGTGGCTTCCATACCACATACACAAAGTTCCTAAACCCTATTACTAACCTTAACAACGATGCTTCCTCCTAAAATCAGTATAAGAACAGAAATGATGCTTGCTCTGTTGGAGCAACTCCAGGTATTTTTTCAAGCAGACCAACAGCCTAGCAGGGAAGCAGGGCGCTGCCAACATAACCCATCCTACACAGAGCCTGATAAAACACTGAGCTCCAGTTTCTCCTTATTGACTGACCTGACCCTCAGCAGTGATATTCCAGGTTTCCTCCATGGCTGCTCAGCCGAGCAGGAATGCACAGGGCTGCCCAATTCAGTGGTTCCGAGCACCAAGCACGAGGGCTGCCACCTCCAGAACAAATCTACAAATCATTTGTCACCAACTTTGATCTACCTTGTTTCAGGTGGTTTCCTCTCTGTCTATTATTTCTGCTAAAAGACCCGTGAAAATTAAATACAGACCCTATCAATGCTTGAGTGACCTAGTGCTCCATCATACCAACAGTGTAATAGCAATAAATCATTTCAACTTTAATCTATTGTTATTGATGAATGTACAATTATTTGTCATCTAATATGCTGAAAATGATGACCAAAGAAATAGATCAACTTTTTTTCTTCTTCCAAGTACGGCATTGATGGATTGTATCCCTAAGCTGTTATTACACTTATAATGTACTCTTCTGCTATGACAGCACAGCTAGTTTTTTAATCATTCCATAGTAATCAACTTAAGACAACATAGCAAGACTCATAACTCATGTTCTTTTCATTTTTGTCAGTGATGGGAAATGAAAATGTTTTTATTCTTTTGAAATAATTCTTACCTGACTAGGCTGAAGATTGCTTTAAAATTGTAAATAAATGGTTGCTTATTGAGCTGGAACTGAAAAGTGACATATTAAAATGCCTGTTTCTGAAGAAAAAAAATAATAATTTAGGCCTGAGTAGAGCTAGGATTGGTTAAAATAATACTTTGTTTTTCTTTTAACTGGTTCAGTGATAACTAAAATCTGGGCTTGCTAGTTAAGCTATACACTCCTATTGTTGTATGTAAGAGCGGAATGAGTCTGTGAGGACAGGCTGGCTTAGAAAAGTAATCTATGGGAACGTTGTCAGAAACTCCTTTTGGCAGCCTGTGAGCGCAGGAGCTCCTGTTCCCCTTCCCGTAGTGACTCAGAAGGAAGACATGTTTGGGAAATGGTCATCACCTTCAGTTTGATACAGCAGCTGGCACTTAGAAAAATCTCGTGGGAAAAGGAAAACGTCCTTCATTTCTCATGGCATCTTAGGGATCAGAAGACCAGACACTGCTCTGCAGGAGGTATTCTGCTTCTAAACTGTGTATGCAATATAAGAAAACAAAAGTTTCCGGCAGAGGAAGAAATGCTTCAAGAAACCATTTCTTGATCATGGCTAGAAAAATTTGGTACTGCCCTCACCCACTGCCCCCCATGTATGCTGGGACCAGGTTGTGATGAAAGCTCCTGTCCCCAGCCCTGGGTCTTGGTGGGGATTCCACATCTCTGCAGCACGCAGCACTGGAATTCTCCACAGCAAGAACAGACAATGAAACTTGACGTTACTTTTGTTCTGAAATCTCTTTACTGTTATGACTTCTCCCTGTGGCCACTTAGCAGCAAACAGAACAGTATCAGAATTTTCCTGACAACCATTATGGCCAACCATTTCCTCATTTACCAATGGTTGTTGTTTTGGTTTGGTTTTTTTCCCATTGGCATTAGTACAACTTCAGTAAACGACACAGAAACAATAAATATATCTAAACTTTCCAAAAGTACACTTCTTTCATGGAGAAGCAGCCCAATGCACCTTCAAGCATCCAATTTTCAGAAGCTCCTAGGAGCAGAGCAGTTGGAATTTAGGTGTCTGCAATAAGGACCTAACATGGAACAGTCTGAGGACCCTCTTACCCCTTCCTGAATGGCTCTGGCCCCATGGCTGCTGACAGCAGCTCAAGCACACTTGTTGCAGGAACAGAATATCTAAAGAAAGTAAATTTCAAATCAATAAAGAAGGCATTAAGCCCAACAGCTCAAATTTTATCTCCAGGCTATGCTGCAGGCAAACTGTCCTCAGGGCTGGCAGCATCATCTTCCCATGTCATGACTCTCACATCATCCACTGCTTTTTGCATCAACCTAAAGCAAGGCAAATATTAACAAGTGGCCAGAAAGAAGGAGAATGAATAGCTGCACTCCTGTGCACAATGGCCACATTGGGTCTATGAAAACCACCTGCTGAAGACACATCTCTAACCCAACCCAGAATTGCAAATCTCAGCTGTAACAACCCATGCTTTTCCTGAAACTCAAGAACCTAGTGAGGAACACAACTTTTCACTGATTCTACAGCAATGGCCCATTTTCAGCCTTGTCTGTTCTTTTTGTTTCAGTTGGCAACACAATTTCAGATGAAGAATGAGGGGTGCTCAAATAATATCAGGCTCCACTGCAAGGAGGGATGCTGAGATGCAGCCATATCTACTCCATCCCCAAGCTGTTCCACAAGTAACAATCCTCCAAAGAAACCCAGATATCAATGCTGCTTCCAAACAAAATTGCTCCTTTAAAACCTTTTAGAAATGTTTATCTTCCTAACTGTGCAACTTGGATTCTGGAGCTGGTCAGCATGCAATGTCTCCAGGAAAAAAATGATAGTGAAAATGCTGCTGTAAGCAATGAGAAATGTAGATTACTGAATGTAACAAGCCTCCACAAATCACTGACTTCTTAGGTTGCAAAGGTCAGTCCTGGCACAGTTACTGATATATCCCACTTCGTGATGTCTGCACTCTTGTAAGGCTGAAATGGGTCCTATATGTCACACAGATTGGGTTTGGACTGCTGTGGATGGAGCAGCCATCACTCTACAGACGCACAAATAGTGAGTATCTCGTTTCACAGGAAACTCATGAGTTGAGTGTTTGTCTTCCATCCTAAAAGAGCAATAAATTCCATAAATTCCTCCCCCCCCCACACCCCCCCCCCCAAAAAAAAATCCTTTATATTGTTGCAGTTTAAAAAGTTGTTAAACTCAATAAAATTGAAAAGTTTTGTTCTGATCGTAGGTATATAAAATAGGATAAATCTATAACGTGCAATGTAATTTTTAAAAATGTGGAAAGTGATTTAAAACAAACGTGGAAAGGTTCCCCTTAATGCACCACCTCCATTAGAAAGCTCCTGCACACTGATCCAAGAGCCCCATCCATCACCTCCCTGGCTGAGCGACAGAGGAAGTGCTGGGCTGGCAGGGCTTTGCTTGTTCTGCAAAAGGCCAAGACCTCTTGTACTTATTTTATGGGGAAGGACAGCAACATGTCACATAGGCACAGAGATGCACCCAGTCCTGACTGTTCCCAAAAGGTAAAAGGATGGGACGTGAGAAACACATATCTGTTTAACACCTGGTCAGAATTCCCTTGCACAGTCTAATATTAAGATAGCACCACAGTATAAAATATGTATTTCTAGAACAAAGAACACTTTTTTTTCTTTTTTTCTTTTTTTTCCTAAAGATCATTGTTCCCTACTTGTTTTGCATGCATTTCTCACCCCAACTTGTTGCAAACGCCAGTGGAAATTTCCCTGCATCGCTTCTGTTGATCATAGCAAAGCATTTTCTTCTCAAACATCTGAGCACTGAAGAGGCATCTCCATTAACTCCTTACCAACAGGAATAACTGATCCACCAAGATACAACACTACAACGTCACCAAGAGCATACAGTGCTCAGCAGCAAAACTTGCTTGTTGGTAATGAAGGTTTGGGTGCCATTAATCATGCTTTTTTTCCATCAGAAATGCTAACAAGTAATGAACAGGGAATGCTACGCCTAAAACAACAAAAAGACCCAACAAATAACAGCTGAAGTGCTGCCTCTTCCTCCACCAGACAGACTCAGCTTTATTTGCTTCCCCTCAGTATTTGTTTAGGGAATTATGAATGGTGCTAAGCTGCTCGGTGTTCCTACCCTTCAGCCATCATTATCAGTTATCTTTAGGGGTAATCATTTTTCTTAAAATCATGACCCATTTGATATCTTAAAAACAGCGACATTAATTTTCATTTGTCACATAGTAGGGTATAAATTGACTAAATGTTAATGGCATTCTTCTTGAGTAATCAGTTCTACGTGATTAACCTAAAAATTGCCAAAATGTTGTTTACTATTCATTTGTATCTGAAGAAAAAGAGATCCATGATCCATGAGTTAGAACAGGATTAATTTAGTTTCTGATCTGTATTAAAACTTGCCACAATTATTCATAATCATTTTACTCAATATTTATCCTGGCAAAACAATTTAATCCAGAGATCCTCACAGTATAATAATGCTGCCTCAAAGCAGCACAGCTTTCTGATGCTTGCTATGAGTTTCATAGAGTAGATTTAGTTGGTGGGTTGTTTGTTTATTTGTTTGAATGGGGTAATGTAGGCTTAACTTTTCTGGCTTTTTTCTTTCTACAGAAGGTATAGTTGGTGGTCTTTACCACCATCTAGTGGATCCAGTTCCTTACAGCAAGTGACATTTGAAAAGTATTTAAGGGAGAAAAAAAGTATTTAATATATATTTAATAAGGAGATTTGGGATCAGAACACTATCCCAGATCTTAAACCACAAACAGTGGTGATTCTCACCAATGAAAGAGCTTGAAATATAAATTATTCTTCTATTGAAGCACCAATGGAGCTCTCAGAAGTCCATGGATATCTTACCAGCCACATAAGCAATGGAGCAGCTTTTACCCCACCCCAGGTCAGCACTGCTCCTTCCCATCCCCATTATGTCCCTCTAAATCCCATTCCCAGCCATGCAGAGAGAACATAATGTGCAACAGTGATATCCTACCTTTAAAAATGACCGTGTTGCTCTGTCCTTAAACAGCAAAAATGCCTACAACTAAAATGTATTTGTAGGAAATTCTTATTTCCTCGTGGAGGGTAAATCATAATGCTGATGAATGAGAACCTTTATTCCATCACATCAGAACCAAGTCTCCCTACACAAGGACACTTTCCAAATGGCCAAAGCTTGGTGGTGGGAACCAGAGTCAGTCTACTGGCTTCCCAATGTGAAAGAATCATAGAATCATGGTATCCTTAGAGCTGGAAGAGACCTTTAAAGGTCATCTAGTCCAACTCCCCTGCAATGAACAATGATACACAGCCAGATCAGGTCATCCCTAAAACCTCCCCTAGACAGTTGGTGTATAGATGGTTGGACAGTGGAACACACAGCTCCTTCCCCAGCACATGATGTGAACTACAAACAGCCTCCTTCCAAAATGTGCAGGGG
Source organism: Phasianus colchicus (assembly GCF_987193195.1). Lineage (NCBI taxonomy): Eukaryota > Metazoa > Chordata > Aves > Galliformes > Phasianidae > Phasianus > Phasianus colchicus. The sequence continues at coordinate 2,682,786 of NC_143442.1, read as the reverse complement.
GTTATTTTAAACTTTGTCCTTTAAAAGAAAAAAAAGAAAAAGAAAAAAAAAAGGAAGAAGAAGAGCCCCAAGCAGCTTCTGTAGTGATAGCCAATGGCTGGGCTATGTCCTTCCTGCAGGCCCTCTGATTTTGCACCTGATTAACCAGTAACTCGGGGCCGGAGCCATGCTCCTGGTGACTCAGTGCTCTGGTTGACTGCCTGACAAGCTCCACAGGCGAGAGTGCAATTTACTTGTGTGCCCCAATTAGCACTGCTAATTGGGGCACAAAATCTGCGTATATTTCTATTTTTTTTTTTTTTTAGTTGTCAAGCACCACTCTGGGAACAGCAAGGGGGCACAGAAGGAGAGATGGGGTTGATCTGCTCTTGAAACACGTGAACAGAGTCCCAAAAGTACTGTCAGAAGACACCTACAGGAAGGCAGAAGCTAAAGAATGCTAAATTCTCTGGGGAAAAAAAAAAAAAGATTAAAAAATGAATGGCAACTGAGGATCTTGCAGTAATCTGAAATCTTTCTGGTAATACCAAGTTTTGTAAGTTTTTCTTAGAAGCACACAGCAAAGAGGAGTTTTTTATTAAGATGTGCAGGGAACTACTTAGGCTTATGTGCAATTATTTCAGCTGTGTGCCAGATACCACAGGTACTAAATAAATGCTGGGAACTCTTTTAGCATTATTTTTCTGGTATTTGCATATTGAAATAGCACTTCAGATGCTTAAGTGCCATTACCATGCATTAATATTTGTTATACATCCACCATTGTGAGTTAATTGTTTGTGTAAATATAGGCATGAAAGAAAGTGTACACTGTTGCACACACAAAACTTAACTGCTTTAGGACTTGGAGACACTCACTGGGTCACTTGGGTGGCTGATGCTCCAACACGAACCCCAAATTTGAATATAAACTCCAATTCAAATGAGTGTGTAAAATAAATAGCCTAGAAAACGAGAAGCTTTTTTGCTATTTTATTATGCCATTTGATAACACTGTAAAAGAATTACTGTACACTTCTCCAGCTAAAAAAAAATACACTCCATTTCAGAAGTGCAAGCTGATTTTATTTTGATCTATTATAATAATAAAAGAACAATTATCTCTTTCCTAGAAGCCTCGAGCCTGAATCACTGCCTGTGCTTAATTCAGGATTCTAAGGAAACTCGAGGCATTAAGAAGGGCCATTCCACAGGGCAGGCACAAGGGACATCAACCAACCAGGACTTCAGCAATGGCAGCCCAGGGAACTTTACCACTGCAGGCAACAGTGGGACATGACAGCAACAGCACCAAGCCTTATTGGTTTCTTACATTTGATTGGAGCATATTCTGACCTTAAACTGATCCTTACTTTGCCAACCACTGATGCTCACATGTGCAAAGATGTGTCTTTGCAATGGATTCAGAAATGAGAGCTGCATTGCACATCTCCTTTCTGAGCCAAAGGAACTGTCTGTGGCAGGAGCTAAACAGGACCAAGGATCTGCCCCTTCAGTCACTCACACAGGTATACCCACGTGCTTTTAGAATAAATAGAGGCAAAATCAAAAGCAAAGTTAAAGAGAAGCATTCCCACTTGTGTAACTGCGTTGGTCTCAGCAAATATTTATAGCTTACTCTGAATCACTTACACCCTAAAAGCTGGAGAACTGTGACACTGACATCAGCACCCTTAGTCACCCACACATTTCACGTTCACACTTGCATAAGAAAGCTTTTATTTGGCCCAGGTGAATTATGTCCATATTGTTTCCTATAAAATAATTTCTTCATCCAGCATTTCCTGGATGAAACTACACAAAAACTGAAATTTCAGCAAGGATCCTGATAGAATGAGACCATTAGGACAACTTTTAAGGGTAATTCAAGGGGCAAAAGCCCACACAGCCACACTATGTCTCCCACTATGCAGTGGGAGAGGTTAATTGTATAGGCATAATATTCTGAAATAAATATATGTCAAGAGCAATGATTTCAGTAAAACAATTTCTCAACCATTCCTATTTTTCCACGGTAAGATGAAGGAGCATAAGGGGAAGGAGTCTGATAAGAAGGAAAACCCAAAGAGGAAGGAACAGACGGGAATTGCATGTAGCAGGGAAGGAAAAACTTTGCAACAGTAATTAATATGGAAATAATCTTCACCCACTACTGCAGAAAGCATGACATATGTTAAGGTCATTCCAACTCAGAAAATCTTTTCTAAGCTGAGTCCTTAAAGGAGGACGATTTAAATTAATGGGTACAAGCAGAGGCCAAAGGAGAAGGCAGCAGATTTCCCCAAGCACACCCTGACCCAACAGCATCCTCTCTAGGACAGCAGAACTGCTGCTCCTTGAAAACCGAGCTGTCAACACAGAGGTGCAGAGGGAACTGTGAAATCAGTAATTTCTTCTCACAGCATATTTAGGAAGGGCACAGAGGAGTTACAGCAATTAAAGAGCACTATTATAGAAGGCTGGCAATGAGAGGCTCCAGCCCCACAAACCCACCTGGCATACACGTGTCCGTCTGTCCTCCTGGTGGTTCAGATGCAGCCACGTTTTCTCCCTGGCAATGACAAACTCTGTCTGCCCGCATCCCCGGGGTGAAACAGGATTTCCCATGCAAGTCACACCTGCAAAAATATATTCAATATGACAGAGCTAATCAATGACAATATGGCGGAGGCAGTTGAAGAGCACTTCCACAGAGATCAGCCTCAGTTCGTACAGAACTCCGGGCAGCAAATAATTCATCACCCCTTTATTAAATAATTAGATATTAACAGAGGACCGCTGATTAGACTGCACTGATATCATAGTGTGTATTTTCTCTCTTGACTTTGTCACCGAGGTCACCATACAACTCAACGCCGAGGAGGAGAGAGGGAGACAGTGTATGGGCATGGCTGTATAAAGAAGCCTCTCATTAACCCCGCTGACCCCCCATAATTTCATATGTCAGCAGCTAATCAAGGACTCACTGACATCATCAAGGGATAGGGAGAAAAGATCTCCCGAGGGACCGATCACTTCTCACAGGAGAAAGTCTTCACTTCCACCGGAAGGTTACGCGTATTTTGCAAATAAATAAAGTGTTCTTGCATTATTTTTAATTAACGTTGAAATATATTTTTCTACTGTTGGAGTCGATGATTTATTTTCAGCATGATGGAGATGGCAGTTAAAGGAGTCAGCCCTTGGTAGCCCAATTTGTCCTACTGCTGTACTTTGTCACTTAAGAAACATAATCAAAATCATCTTCTTACCGACTTCTAGTCTACAGTGCTTCTAACGTCACTGGTTTCCCAGCTAGAAGAGGAAATAAAAGGCACACTGCACTTTTGGTACAGAGTTGGATTTTAATCATTTTGTATTTACTTAATACTTTTATCCCAACAGATTTCGCAAACCTAATCAACAGAGCAGTTAATTCATCTGTGGCACACATAAAGCCACATCCTCTTTTAACAGCGCGCCGTGCTACTGAGAGGTCATCAGGACACGGGGTCTGCAAAGCAGATCTGTGGACACTGGCCAGGGGCTGTGAGATTTCAGACCTCAATTTCAACAGGATATTATGGAATCTGCACAGATGATAGATGGCCAAACATAGCCCATGTAATCCAAAGTGCTTCATAAAGCCATGTGTTTTCTCACGCCCTGCCCAAGCCTATGGCATGGGGAGCATCACTTTGCAAGGACATATATTTTATAGCTGAAAGTAGGCAGCTGATCTGTGTAGTCTTTCTGAGGTGCATTCCACAGGCAGAAATTTAATAAAAAATATCAATTTCTTAAGACAAATACAATTCAGCTTCCTACTGCACTGATGGCACACCTCAGCCCCTTCCTGGGACAATGCAGAATTCACACCATTATTTGTTATTCAGTATTCTCAAGGCTTGCATGTAGCACATTATGCTGCCATGAGGCAGATACTCCAAACAAAAGTAATAAAAAATAGATCTTCTGGTCACCATTATTCAATGGACTGATGGGCTTCCTGCAGCTGGACCTGATTTAGCAGGGAGCTGAATGCCCTCAGGTGACCGTGAGTGAACTACCTGCACAGCATCTTTGAGTCTTTATCAGTATCTATATGACATTCTTTTATAAACACAGATACTCATCTAACATTCAGAGGTGGCCATTCCATATACCCTTTCTTTTAGATATGGAAAAAACTTCCCTATCCCAATAAAACACTATGTATGTACAAACCAAGGTGTACTAATGTCACCATCAATAATCTAAAGACAAGCTTTCTGAATAAACAGGTTAGCTCAAATATATAAAGATGCCTTGTATCCAGAAAGGGTATACAGATGGATGCCCCTTAAGTAACCATGTCTCTATTCAGCTTTATGAATTGAATTTTGTAGAAGGTTATGAGGAAAGGCAGTTGATGCACTTAATTTTACACAAATCTTGCTTCATGGTACTTACTTAATAGTATATATATTATTCATATAGTTATATTATTAATAGTATATATATCTGCAGTAAATGATATCTAAATCCCAAAGAATTAGGTAGCTTTTAGGAACATGCTCAGGTGACCAAAAAACAGTAATATGACACAAGTTAACTTGCATTCAACAAAAACTATCAGGAAGAGTAGGACTGGAAAATATTCTAAACTCTTTTTTCAATAGAAAATTGGTTTTCGGTGTTTCTTTTTCCTGTTTTCCTGGCTGTAATTATCTGTATCCCCAAAACTCTACTTCTGCTTAGCATCTCTTTTCTTCTTGGGTCTGACTAATCTGCACCTGTGGATCTCACAAAACAGTCCTAATCTATAGCTGCAAATGTTGGAACCACAGTATTAGTTACTTCAGGTTATCTTCATTCCATTCCTTCTGTTTTGTTGAATACAAATATTTTAATCACAAGGGAATTGAACATAATCAGCTATGTTCTAGTTCAAATTGTGACCATATGTATTATCACACAAAGCAATTAATAGCAGCGCATCCTGGAAAATGCCATACTGATCAGCTGCCTGCCAACACATTATAAACACACCAAAGTCAAAGATGAAATTTTATTCACCATGTAATGAGAATACTTTCTGTTTACATTGGCAAGGAAGCTTATTCCTTCCCCAGCTTCTGCGTAGTGGATCATCGCTAATTTTGGCCACACTCCTAGGTATGACTTTCACAGTTGATAGAGTATCCAGTTAGAACCTTTTCCTTGGTTTGTGGAGTAAAAGAGCTTGATTGGATGGCCTAAGCATAGGAATCCCATGGCATTGCTGCAGGAGCTGCCCAAGGCACGTGCACAGATCTGCATGCTCCTGGCATGGCAGCTGGGGGGCAGGTAAACTAAGCAAGGGCAACTGAAATGGCAATGAAACCAAGCCCTAAAATCTGGAAGGGTATTTTTCTAATCAAGAAATTGAATAATTGTTGAAAATAAATAAAGAAAAAACCACTGTATGATCGAACTTGGAGAAAACTCATCAGTGTAATGTGTGACAATGTTCGAAGAGTAAGAGCCTACAAAACTTCCCCAAGGTTGACGTGGCTACTTAGACAGGTAAGAGCTGCAGAAAGTTATGGTACTTAAGGCCATCATTTTCAGTTTTGCCTATTTTCAAAAATCAGAATTAGAACAAAAGTATATACTGCACTGTTTTAAAATGAAATTCTGATTTTTTCTTTCCTATTATTTATAACTACAGTGATACAGATACAAGTCCGTTTGTTTTCTTTAACTCATGTCTAGCTCTCATAAAGTTCCACTTATGAAGATAAACCTGAACCAGTTTCTACGTTCATTAAATAGTACGTAATTAACAATAAGGGTTGTTAAACCCATGACCAAATAAGTCCACGTTCTCCCTGAGACCCAACTACCATCTTCAGGTGTATCACCTAACTAATAACTAAATGATCACATCCCTAAAAAAAAAATCTATACCAAAATGGACACAGTCAATAAAGAGAACAAAATCCAATTTCAAGGCAAAAAAACCCACATTTTCTGAGAGCCATCACTTTAATGGGTTCATGAGATTTATAGAAAGAGCTAATTTGCCATATGCAAGCCAGTTTTCCATTCTCTTGGGGTTACCATGGTGTAGGAAGTTCAGAAAATCTATATATAAGTGGGCAATTTTTAGCATATGTAGAAGGCACATCTGATAACCTCATCACGGCCTGCAACCTTGATATACAGTTTGTTCTACTTAGGGTATAATGTAATTTCACACCTAAAAATAGGTACCTCAAGGTACTAAAGGTTAAATATCTGTTCTCCATTCCTACCAAATCAGAACTTGCAAAAATGAAGGTTTTTTTTTGCTGTTATTGCTATCTTAGCACTGTGAAGAGGATTCAGTAAACCTAATTTCGATTTTCTTCAGGAATAAACAGAAATACACGTAAATTGTTTCTTTCAAGATATTGTGTGCTTTGTTTTGCTTTAAAATACATCACTAGAAGCAAAGCCTGGGCTTCAATAACTTCTGAATGTCAGCACATCTCTGATTTCTAAAATGTGCGTTTTACTCAGGGATATTGTGAGCGAGGAGCCTGTTCCAGCTCCATGATAATGCCAGCATTAATTTTCACTTATAATTGTTTCCTCCTTAAACAGCCCCGCAGAGAGAGACTTGCATCCCTTCATTACACATAACTTATCATGGCATTAAATTTGCCTAAATTGTACTCCAGTGCTGCCATACTGCTGACCCTTAAGTCTGTAAACAAATACATTTGTTCTCTATATATTTATGTTTTGTCTTCTAAATTGTGAGAAAATGAGCCTGGAATCTTCATATTGTAATTGTATCATCAAAGCCTGTTGAGAATACGATAAAGTAACCAGAAGTTAAATTATCAATAAGAGTCATTTATTTTGCATTTTTATTTTAAAGAATACTTATGAGAATTGTGATAAATTAGCAGTGACAAACTACTTCTTGCAGGCTGATTTTGTGTGGAGAGTTTAATTAAACATTGCAGCTGTTTATCTCTATGGTGATTAAATTTTCATATGTAAATTACATGTATTAAGATCAAGATACTTATGTAAATGTCACTTGCCTTAATGTTTTGTGTTACTGTTATTAACATCTAACCATCAGCTTGTAATCTTCTTGTATTGCATTACGCTGGCATGCACTACACGACTAAAATAAGTAGATTTATATCTTAATAACAAACAAGTTTTTAAAAAGAACATCTTACTATGTAATTGAGATGGAGATAAAAAAAAATAAAAAATAAACTGCCAAGTGTGAGCTGCTGCAAATTTCAGAGCCTGGTTGGTGACAGCCACGTTCATTCAATGCTCCCATCCATCACCAAATTTGGATACCAGAAATCTATATGCCTACTTAGAATAACGCTTCCCTCTACCTCATAACAAGTGAGGGCATTGTGTTCTTGGTTGCTGTTGTCACTGGCACATAAAGAAGAAAGTACTATTATAGCTCTGATAAACAAAGAAATAATGAGCAGACTGCTATTTGCAGCAGAAAAAAAGGCTCATGATCTACGCGCATCTATACGCAACAACCAACCCTACCAGATTACAGATGTTTCTTTGGCAAGAGCACTGTAAAGGTCTGGATGCTATAGACACTGGGATTTGCCACAAGATTTCACATGGACTTTTTCAACTTTTACTTTATATTTGTAAATGTTATTCTTATTCTCTCCGATGATGAAGATAAGCAACAACTTGGAGCGAAGGAGCAGGAAGATCTGCCATCTAATCTCAATTATTGAAGAAGGAAGTTCCTCATACAAAAATATGCAACTCCCGTGAAAGAGAGACTTTTCATTATGCCAGTCATGCTTGAAGCCTACCAAAAGGCACTCACTGAAAGCAGGAAATCAAACACATCACTTGCAAAAATCAAATTAAGAGACCAAATTGCAGTAGGCGATAAATAGAAAATGAGATAAAAGCAGTTAGGATTAATTTATTTTGAGGAACCTATATGTTATATAGATTGTCAGTGTTTGCATTTATTTGTTGCTTTTATTTGATGATTAGGAGAAAAGGAAAAGATCACTGGGAGGTGGAGGCTTCATTTACTTACATTGTCATCCAGGAGGCATGCCACTATAAAAGAGAGCACATTATCTCAATGATCTACTCAAAACCAATGAAACGCTTTGAAGATGCCCCAAATAATTGTATGGATGTTCTGATGGGCAAATTGAAGATGAGCATTGTCTAGGGGCTTAGGATAAGTTCAATAACTCTCTCAGCAACACGATGAGCTTTGAAGAAAGAGCAGTCAGACAGCTTGACAATCTAAGAAATTAGCCCGTATTTTAATGGATACCATCCCTCAGTGCTAATAACAACATCAGCTCACAGTCTGACTTTGTACTCAGAGGGTGCCATACATATATTCATCCCAAGTTTCCTTTTAATTTTAGATTCTTAAATTACATCCCATTGACTCTTTTGGGCTCAATTCAATTTACTTACTAAGTTTTCTTATTTCCAAATTAAAACTACACAATATAGCTCCTTTCAATGGAGTCACACATTTAACTGCTGGAAAAGTGCCTTCCCAGCACCATACTTCAGGTCTTCACAGAGGATGCTTTCAGTGCTCAGATTTTGTCAGGGGTTTGGGCATGACCATTCCCAGACAACTCAGCTGCTCTGCTCTACGTCAGCTAAAGAGATGAGAACAATATTTAGGAAATAAATGCCCCATCCCTGGAGGTGTTCAAGGCCAGGTTGGATGGGACCCTGGACAGCCTTGTCTAGTATTAAATGTGGAGGTTGGTGGCCCTGCCAGCAGCAGGGGGTTGGAGCTTCAAGACCCTTGTGGTCCCTTCCAACCCGAGTCATTCTGTGATTCTATGATCCAGCTACCTTCCTTTCAGAAATGGGATAAATTCAGGGAAGAGAAGAAGACTAGAAGCAAATGATGCTGCTGAGCTTTTTCATACACCATTCATTCACAAAGACTATTGCAAATTTACCCTTAGGGTTTTTTGTTGTTGTTGTTTTGGTCTGTTTGGGGTTTTTTTTTCAAATTAAAATAACTCCAGTTACAATGAGTTTCTTTTTTTCAGTGAAATAAAATCAGACTACAAAAAGACCTGAGTTTGCAATTGCTCCCTCCCATGCAAAAGCTGCTTCAGAAGAAAAATAAATATTTCCAGCTTATAGAGATAGCCATATTCCCGATCTACTGGAAAGAATTCTAGATAACCTAAAAATGTGGGTGTTTTAGTTGGTTCTTTATTTTAATCTGCTGTTTTAAAACCAGCTTCTGAGCAATGCAATCCTATTGATGGTAGATCTTTCTCCTGTACCAAGCACACATCTTTGATGAAACAATTCCACTCTTGCCACTCACCAGCTGAAATGGGTTGGCATTCCTGGAACTGCAGAAAGACCCACCTGAGGCAAGTGAAACTGCTGATACCACCCAAGTGCCATCTCCAGCATGGGAGCAGAGGTCTCACCAGTTAATGGGAGGAGATGAAGATGACATCTTCACCTGCAACTCCCTACTCCAGATGATATACTGGACAATGAAGTGTTAAGTAAGTGAAGAATTTGGCCCTGCATGTGTAGATGGTTCTCTATTGCTAGGGTGTTTGCAGCATCTCAGCCTGAACACAATGATTTATCACTATTACAAACTACTGTGGTTCACACAACAGAGTGTGGAACTATAAAAAGACAGAGGATAATTAGCAGGGAGAAAGCTTGTACTTCCTCATTCAAACCTCACCAGTCAATAACCAGGAAGAAAGAGTGCCACACTAAATAACTGTAGTGATTTTGTAAATTACTGTGTTATGAATCTCTCAGAAGCTCTTCAAAATGGACAGATCTCGATGAAGTTCATCAAAAGGCATTTTCCTTCAACCAGAAAAGTTTCCAGTGCTGTAGAAGTTCAGCTTGCCATGAAACATCCCTTATTCATTGGCTGGCTGAATAATGAAAACAAAAAACCCTGAAAAATGATCATAGCCAGGATAGTTGGCAGCAGATTCACTACAATTACCAGAAGTTAATTAGAATTATTAAAATAACAAACAAAAGCTACTGATATTATGCATCTACATTTAATAATGGAATCCAACAGCGCACCCAATTCATGAACTACATTATATTACTTTAAAGCCTTTTCTTGCTCACCAAATTAAATGTTAACAGATTATCATCTCCAAATCAGTTGGTGGATTGAATCTTATTTACGCAAGTCCTAAAAACTGAGTTGTAGAGCAGAACTACATTTTGTTCTCCTGGATAGTAAAAACAACTTGCAGTTCATTTCTGCCTCTTTTTTCCCTATCCACAGCACTGCATTTGGAAAATGAAATTGGTGAAATGATTTCATCACAGTTTCACCTTCTATCACTGATTTAATGTAAATTTATTGAAGGACCTGCTTGAATAAATTTCAGTAGTCAACATCTTTGCACCTGCACTCATATTTCTTTAATCAGAGAACTCTGATCACATTTAACCCATGTTTGCCTCATTGTTGTATGTGCACAATACTGTAAAGTACCTCATTTTATTTGCACTGCTAAACTGAATTATGCAGCACATGGTTTACAGAAACTGAACTTTAATTTTTTGTAATAGCAGATTTGAAGAGAAGTTGCTGACACATGCAGGGAAACACACAATGCTGTTGGCACAGTTCTCCTATTCCTAATGAGACAGCAGCCCTCCCAGTTCTTCCAATATGTATATGTGAAATAAACAACCAACCTCCCCAAAATAAAATAAAATCAACATTATAAGTAGTCTTCTTAATATTTTAAACCAGAACACTCTTGAAGGCAATTACCTGCTGTGATGAAACATAAACAGGAGACAAAACTGGGATAAAAAAAATTAGAAGCCAGGTAATGGATTTGCATTTGTTCTTCCTTTTGCTAATGTGGGCTCAAATGACACCATTTAAGAAAGATTCATCAGAATGAAATGTTCAAAGGTCTTCAAGCTGTAAATTGCTCTTCTCAACCTCACAAACATGGAAGGACTGAGTGCAGAAAAGGTGGGAGATGTAGCCTCCCTATAACCACTTAAAATTAAAGGTTTCCACTTCCTTTGGGAGTGTATTCTTTCCAAATTATTTTTAGATCTTTAATTCTCAATAACTACAAGGTTTTCTGCCAAAATTTTCCCTGTGAAACTGGAGAAAATACAAAACACTGGGGGAAAAAAAAAAAAAAGGCAAAGATGAATCTGAAATTCTAGACAAGCTGTCCTGCAGCAACTGTAGTTTAGGAAAAAGCACAGAAATATAACCCAGACACACGCAAGTTTTCACTGTAAAGTGTAATAATAATCAAAAGTGCCTTTACAATTTGAGCAAACCCTATTATTCATTCGAAGATGACTGAATATATGAACCAATGTCTTTAATACAGACACAACAGTATGTTTTATATGTTAAGTGACTAATAAAAAGCAAACCTGTAAGCACAGAAATGCCATTTTTATATATTGTTACTATTGCTCGTCTTTCATTTGCCACTGCAATCCAAAGAATAAGAGAAATAATAGTAGTTGTCTGGCAAAATAAAGAGATATATGTGGTTTATCAAGTAATTAGTCATATAATTGAGTAAATCAAGTTGTCTAATCACCTTTTCTTCTTCACGGTCCATTCAAAGAAAACACAGAAATAACAATGCAGAGTCGTGTATTGAAGTCCCAAAATACAAAACAATAGGAAAAGGAAGAGAGAAGAGCATTCCCTGCTGCTGGGACTTGATTTGAATGTTAATGCCAAAGGTCCCAAACCCACCCAGGTGGCTGGCAGAGCAAAGCACGTCCACCAGGTGAACACCTAAAAAGCCAACCACACGTATCTGTGTGCCATACATACAGACCTAAGCAACAGGCTGCTGAAGTAACACTTCAGAGACTCTCAACCTTAAGAAAAATACGACTCTACCTCACCAAAGAACTAAATCTGCCCTTTGTCTCAATCCTTTACAAACAAAAGAAGCCATGGAGACTCTGCCACTCATCTCCTTGACCATCCTCTCGACATTACTCCTCTTCCGAACTGCTCCTTTTTGTTGCTCAGAATATCCAGGGATTTTTACTAATTAAATAATTTCACACCGTATTATCTATGGTTAACATGAAACCAAGCTTTACTAATTTGATCTCCGTACGTCTAGCACCATTTATTCATGCTGTATCACCATCTCTGAACACCGATTATATTTGACCTCTCGCTCTGTGTTATAAAGCCTTCACAAAACTCACAGCTAAGGAAAGTCAAGAGTTGAACATAACGCAACAGAACCAATATCTGGAGTTCACTAAATATCTAAGTGAATTGCAGATTGACTGGATACAAGTATTTTCTTATTTAATAATTTTGCATAAATTTTCAATGAATTTTTACATGAGTTGTGCCCAAGGAAGTGGGGCACTGGAAAAGGAATAATTTGAGAACTTCTCTCCATCCTTTCCCCTTCCCTTTCTCCTTCTCATTCTTGCCATTCCTCTTTCCCTATTTCTCAGCTCACCCACTGACGATGTGCAATTCCTTTGTTTTTTATTACTGTGAAAACACCTTTTTGATTTCAAGGTCATGGAGAATTTTGCATGTGTAGAGCTGCATCTCCTGTAGGACACAAGGGAGTGTACATCCAATGTGATGTACCATGCATGCTGTTTGGCTTTTGCCTTGAGTGAATATGTGGATTCACTTTTAAGATCTTTCTCTGTACCTGCTCAAACCATGGTGGTACTTTTGGTATCATTTCTTGCTGACAATGAACTTATTTAAAGTGAAAACAATATAGTTAAGTGAGCCACTCTGCATTTCCAAGAGAGCATTGGAAAACAATTAAATGACACTTGAAACTTGTCCAACCTGTGTGTGGGGCATCAGTTAGCAGCTGAGACATTCAAAACATTGGATCCTTCATTAATTCCTGCACAGTGAGTTTCCCAAAGAGCTACAATAATGAGCTTGTAAAGGGCAAATCTAAAGACCATCCTCATGGGCCTCAAAGGTCCCCATAGGTTTTCAGCAGTGGGTCAGACTCAACCCAGAGTCATCCAAAGCCTATTCTACTGACACCTGAAGGGAAATGTCATTTTTAAAGCTGATTTCCATTGCTACAACTGAGTCAAAAGGAGTTCTGTCACTGACTCAGAAGTTTTCATAAAACCAGGCCTTCATGTACCAGTTACTAAATCAAAATTCCACCCAAGAGAAGTGTGAAAATATTTTCAGCATATTTATCAGCACCTCCTCTTGCTCAGAACAAAAACAAGATGGGTAGATTACATAGGAGAGAGGAGCAGAGCTTGGGTCCTGGATGCTGCAGTGCCCCGAGCTGCTGCCAGCTCCCATCACTCCCAGCCAGGACCTCGTGCCATCTTTTTTTTTCACCAACTCTCTTCCAAACCCTTTAAAAAACAAATGAAGTTAAATAACAAATAGCATAAATATTTTAATAGGCCTTCACATTACCAACTGCCAGACCAGCTGTCTAGACTGCAAGAGTATTTGTGGCTTTTTTAATTTTAATTTTTAATATATATATATTTAATCTGAAACATGTACGTCTACATGATGGAAAGCATCTCTTGGTGTGATCCCTGACCCCACAGTCATGTCCACTGAGCAGTGCCATGTGCCCCATGGCCATAACCACAGCACTTCCCCAGCCTCCCTCCATCAGCAGAGGAAATACAAAGCACCCCGGTCTCTGCAGACTGAGCTCAGCTTCCTTCTCAAATAATTATCAGCACTATACAGAAAATAAGCTGGAAAAAAAACTGTGGGAGTTCAATGGCTTTTATGACTGATGACCCTTTATTTTAAGTGTTTGATGCCATATTATTTGAAAATACGAGAAGAAAATGATTGTAACTCCATACCCCAAAGGGATTAGATAGGATGAGGTGAGTTAAATATCTGCAGCTGTATATTTAAAATGTGTTCACTGAGAGAAGGAAGGATGCTTTAATCTCGAATCTTTAAAATACCTCTGATATTGTACCACAAAATAATAATAGTCTTAATTAAATGCTCCCTTTCCTATATATTATAAGGTAAGCACAACTTTAAATGTTCATGAAACTGAGAGAGGAAACAGTGGTTTCCCAAAAGCAGAAGTCAAATTCAATGGAAATACAGAGGGTATAAAAGCTTTGCCTACAAAATAAAAAAAAAAAAAAACCATGATGACACTGAAATAGAGATCAAATGAAGACAAATCTCCCATCTCTTCACGTGTCATGTACTCCGACCTCTAAGCAAGCTGAATTTTTAAAGACAGTCATAACTCCCATTTAAAGCAAAGCAGAGCCAAGTTCCTTCTTTTTTTTAAGGAAAAAGAGCTGATGGTTTGGGTTGTTTTTTTTTTTTCCCCACTAAAGAAATAGGAAATCCCATGGAGGCAATGCAAGAGCTTTGATACAACAAGGGTGTAAAGGCATATCACAGCCAGTTTTCATTCTGAACATCCATCAAATTAAATAACAAACTGACCAAAGGGACGAGGGCTGTTCCAAAAGTAATGCCTCCTATTTTTATGATGTTGGCCCATGACAGAGGCAGATATTGGTGGTACAGCAGTAGAGGTCAAACCTTCCTGCTAATTTTCTGTTATATTTAGTTACTGCTTACTAAACAACAGGAGTTGATATGAAAAGTTTGTATTGTGTTGAGGATAGAGATTTTCATTAGAAAATCCAACATTCCTGTGTCATTATACTAATAACAAAATGTGAAGTTACAAAGTTACGTGGAACCTCAGGAATAGATTGGGTTCTGCTAAAAAGATTTTCTTGAAACTTATTACTGCTTACCCCTGGTGTTCTCTAGACTTCTATCTAATATGATGTTTCTCCTGCTCACCTAAAATCCTGCCCTGCCCAGTGGAGCACAGAACTGCTAATGAGTGAGCACTGAGTTCCCCAGTGGTGTCTCCCAGCAGCTCAATGCACTGACATTGGTCACCGTGCTCTAACACAGATTTTACAGCCAGGTTTGCACCTCATCCTCGAACACAAATGATAAGTGACTCGATGGCCCTGAGATCAGCAGAAGAATAAGACATTTTAGCAGTGTTTCTCTCAAGAATTGGCTGTATTAAAACAGCGCGGTGACAAAGTGAGGGGGAAAAAAGTGTAAAATAAAATAAAACAAAACAAGAGTGTTTTCTCTGCAGGACAAGCAGGAGGTAGGTCCGTGCATTACCACCACGCGAGGGAGCCATCCCTCCAGAAATGCCAGGGTTAGGGCAGGCCAAACCTCCAGCCAGCATCACGAGCAGCCCTGCAGCACAGCCGCGGAGACATGAAATCCCCACTGTGGACACAAAACTGTTCCTATTTAATCCAAATGCAGAGAAAGCTGGTCGCAAATAGTCGTAACTGAATTATTTTTGCCCAAAAAGCAAGCTGCAGATAATAAAGCCTTAAAACCGCTCCTTCTTGATGTTTAATTCCAAAACTAAATACTGGGGCAAGCAGTACCTCCCTGTCTGAGGGCATCATGCTCTTAAGTGTCCCAGCCTCAAGCCCAGCACAGGCATGACTCAGAAGCCAGGGTGAGCACTGCAATGGAAGTGGCTGTCAGGGTCCATCCTGGCTCCCTGCAGAGGAATTATGGAAGGTTATACTGCATTGGGTTCACATGAATAGGTTTTGGGAGAGAAAGTGTTTTGGAATGGAAAATAACCTTCCAGTCCACGTATAATTTGTCAAGAGTCTTATCATGGAATCACAGAATGGCCTGGGTTGCAAAGGCCCACAGTGCTCATCCAGTCCCAACCCCCTGCTGTGTGCAGGGTCACCAACCAGCAGCCCAGGCTGCCCAGAGCCACATCCAGCCTGGCCTTGAATGCCTGCAGGGATGGGGCATCCACAGCCTCCTTGGGCAACCTGTTCCAGTGCCTCACCACCCTCTGAATGAAAAACTTCCTCTTAAGTTTTCTTGGGATATTAAGATATAACATTTCTCCTGCCTTATGGAGCAGCTTCGCATAAGCATTCATTTTCTACAAACTTTAAGTATAACCATTAGCTTAAAGCAGGTGTCTTCCCCTGCACAATTACGGATCTGTCCTCAGCTGATCAGAATCGCAGAAGATCCAAAAGCTCAAAGACAAAACTTCTGATGCACAACCTCCACCTCCACTGATCCCAGCCACTCACTTAAGGAGCTGTGTACACAAACGTGGATCGAGTAACAAGGTGTGGAGGGCAGGGAAGCACCACACTCTGCTACTTACTAATTACAATCACATGGGAAAAGATTTGTACCCTTCTTAGGAGAGGTCTCATGTTCTTTCTTTACTTTTATTAACTAAAACTTGGTCTATAACTAAAAGAATAGCACACAGGTGCTTTACTCTTCCCTTTTTCACTGATGTTGCACCGTGCATTTTTGTCACATTTTTGTATTAATAAAGAGCAGAAGAGCATTTCAGTTGAGCTCAGAGTTGTTGGACTCGATGATCCTTATGGGTTCCTTCCAATTTGGGATAGTGTATACTTCTAAAAACCTTGTGCTAAAAGCCTAGTGGTCCTTCTACACTATGCTCAAGAGCTCTGGCCTCATGGATTCCTAAGACAGTTCTTTTTCAGATTCCTAAATCAGCCATTAAACAAGTTGTACCCATTTCATCAATCTTTACCTCCCACCTTAGACTCATGCAAGGCAACAAGAGCTTTGCAGGAGGCTTTCCTAACACTGCCATCCTTGGCCATGCTGTTGGGAGAGGCTGCTGCTACACAATCAGGATAAATTCCTGTGGTTTCATCCTGAGTAAGCATTACGTGCAAACTTTTCCTTGGATGCAAACAGGCAACCAAGCAGAGTTATGTATGCCTGTAGGTATGTGTGTACGCACACAAATCACTCACTGTGTTTTATCTTCCTCCTATTAATTCAGCACGTGCTCTCAGGATGGACCACCAGAGGGGTGGTGGGCACGCTGAAATCCTGGCTGTGCAGTTGGCCTCATCACATCCCATTACAGGCAACACATCATAAAACAGCATTTCATCAAGTAGCGATGAACCACCACTGCTACCTGGAATTGCCTTCCAAAAGCAAGAAAGTAATGAGTGAGAGAGGATCCTTCTCTAATTTATATAATGTCAAAGAATATGTCACTGATGTTTCCATTCATCTCAGTTTGCCTGGCAATAAGTCAGGCTGCCCACAGAATTTTCTGTTTACAGTGCACGGCTGCAATTATGGCTTTACCCACACTGCTCACCTAGTGCTGGATACTGCCAAAATAACTCTGCCTGCATGTCTACAAACATGCGTTTTCAAACACAGCTTTAAATTTCATCTCTTTAGCCAGAAATCACTACTAGAAATAGGTTTTTAGGGTCTTCTCGCCAGTTTTTCTATTTCATGCACTTCGGTAGCTCTTTTTGCTTTAGGCAGGAAAAAAAATGTCTAACAGACCTCATGGACAGGAATCCTCCCTTAATTTCATCCAAAGACGCCTGCAGTCTCTCTACCCTCCTACACAGACCAGCCAAAAATTTCTCTAAATGTTTGCTTAGCATAAGGCCTACAAATTGTTATCTAAAAGCTGGGAATAGAAAGGCAAGGTTAGAAAGCTGTCAGATAACTGATAAATACCAGTGAAATGAATATTCACCATCTTTTATGGCAAGGCCAGTGATGGAGATACTTGACTAACAAAGAAAATTTTCCCAAACTTTCATTTATACATTTGTTCAGGAGCTAAAAATATATATAAATACATTTTACTGTGGGTCTTTTGACATTCAGAGGTAATGACTGCTTGGGTCAAGAGTGCTTCAAATCTGAAACACAGTGAATTTACAGACTGTCCCTTTCTGACTCCATTCTCAATATCATGGCCTGGTGCTATCTACATGGACTTACCATGCAAGCACCAGGAATAAAAAAATGCCTTTTTGAAAATATAAAATAAATAAAAAGTAAGAAAAACGTAGCCTATCTCAAGCAGAATTTCATTGCTGACCTTTTTAATTTGAAAGAGAAATAAAAAGGATTGAGAATGCAACAGATTTTGCACAGTATTCTTGGAAGCATCATTTGCCTTGTGGTCACATAGGCGTTTTACATCACTGAAAACACCACACCTACTGAAAAATTAAATAAATAAAGAGTGAAACATCACATGTTTTGGGGAAAGAACATAGATTTCTAGATATCTGAAGTGCTATCTTAAGTAGTTTCTTCTTCATCTACTGGTCCATTTGCCAGACCTTCCTGCTCTTCAGAGAAGATTGTCTTTTACGTTAGCAATTTATTTGTCCTTGTCTTCATCTACTACAGTATGAAAACCAAGAGCAATACAAATATTTCCTGGTACAAAATAATGCTTTTACTGTGAAAAGAAAGTAAATGTTGCTTTGCACCACGAGCCACTGCAGGGTGGACATTGCCAACCCTTGTGTGAGCAGGAGAGACTCAACGTCCCATTTGCAAATCAGTCACCTGCACAACAGTGACAAATGTCATGCAGATAAACAGTAATTATGAATATGTTGGACTTTAAGGGAAAGCATTCAGTTCAATCACTGAACTGCTGCAGTTCGGATTAAAAGCTGTTTTTCTAAATCAACTCACTCCACCAGTTTCAAAGATGACCTTTCCAAAGAAAAACTGCATTATAAGTTTTTAAAAATTAATTGCTGTTTGAATAGTTTGCTTGGAAAATAAACAACAGAAAACTCTCCTCTCTCCCTGTAACAATTAGGAGAGATGATAAAGCTCACATTTCTAACTTAGTTAATTTAGCATGTCAAAAACCAATCTTTCCCTGGTAATTTCAATGCACTGAATGTCATGGAAAGGCCAAGTGACAGATTGCTGCATTTCAGTCAGAACACTCATCCTACTAAAAATGTAATCACTGATGTTCAGATTTCATTTGATTGTGCACTGTACAGTATTTGGATAGTGGGTAGCCTTTGGCATTTTCTTTCCCCCCTCTCATTCAATCAGAAATGACTTGAGTTACAGACTGAGGTCCAGCACAACTTTTGAGAACTAAGCGGAAAGTAAACCAGAAGACTTTTATTTATTTCTGCCTTCGGATTTAAGACCGATTAAAGTGTTAGCGCTGAGTAATACTGAGTTCAGATTTAATAATGCTGCTGAGAACTAGGAGTGTGTTTCCAATTCCTACTTGGGAGACCACAAAGTCTATCAAAAACAAATTAAGATCCTTTACTAATCATTATCAAGCCCTGTGTTTAATCATGCTCCTAGACAACAGCCTGAACTTCATTATCACAGTACAGAATAGGCTCCAGTTATAAGCTGAATTTCAGGGCTCTGTCATCTGGATCGTGCCCGATTTTCAGCAAACTTTTCATGCATCTATTCATTATAAATTATTTTGCTGTACAGGAAATGTATTTATCTTCTTTTCTAAGAATGGTTTCATAACCTCTCTATGTTCCAGAGCTAAATAACACATATGGTTCGTGTTTAACAACCTCCATTTGGTGTTTCATATGTGTACTTTTTCTTTCTGCTTCCAAACCTATGGCTGCAAGCAGCGCTAGCACTGAGGATCAGGCACCAGCGTGGGTGAACGCTCTCTGAATAGGCTTGCCTTTCAATTGTCAGACAGCAATTGACTGAAATCAGAGAAAAAATGATTATTCTGACAGCATTTGATATGTCATTGGCTCAAAAACTCTTTCTGTTTGAAGTCTCCGATGTCTATCAGATATTCAATGAGGCATATGGCATTTTTTGATGCGATATCCATTATTGACATGAAATGGGAACCTCTTTGCTCTTGAATAAGTTTGCCATAGTTCTGCTCTGCAACTAAGAGCTTCTTCCACCAGCATCTGCTAAAGGTCAGCCAACATTTGTCATTTTAATGCGTGCTCAAGGTGTGTGGAAAGGCTGACTTTTGCCCAACCTGAAGCTGCTGTCAGCACACAGGTGTTGGTGGCAGATGAAGGAGTTACGGAGGAAGAAGAAAAGATGCAGCCTTTTATGTGATGCCTTATTATGGCTATTTTTAATATTTGCATTCAAATATACGTCAGCTGAAATGATGGACAGGTGACCAACTTCTTGATGGAACACAAACTGCATGTCACAAACTGTACATGGGAGACTAGCAAGGCTGAATTTAGCCTCTCTGTGCTCTGCTTTGCACAGGTCTTATTTTTCCTGGTATGACCTGGCGGACCTGAGCAACCTCACCAGAAGGATAATTCAGCTGTGTGGCTGAGCATTAGACAAAACCACTTTCAGCCTCCAGACACCAATGCGTGACAAAAATTGGAAACATGCATTTTTCATTACGGCCCTCATTAATAGCCTAAGGAAGCGCCTCCTGCAAAGTATCAGATCAGAAGTTGTAATGAGCATTATAATTAATACTATCCCACTGCCAGGGAATTTAGATGTAAATTTGATAAGCCATTTACACTGGAGAATCATGGCTGTTTGTTTGCAGGCAGTGTCAAAGCAACCTGAAGACCAAAACCAGTGGTGTACCCCAAATGTGTAAATTTCTCACGGAGCAAACACAGATCTACACCAAAATCTTGAGATACCTTGACAACAGGCTTCTGAATCTATAGTCAAAAACAATCGCTTTTACTCATATGTTAATGGTAAAAGAGTTCATAATTCAAAGGGAAATAGTAAAAAGTATGAAAAGTAGAGAGGAAATGCCATCATCCCCAGCGATTCATGGAGAAGGGCTCCTGAACAAGTTGTTTTACAAGAGATGCAGCAGCTGGAAATGCATATTAAGTTTTGTATCCTTTCTAGATGGGTAGAAAGAACAGCACCTCTAAGTAACATGAAAACCTCAGTTCATTAAGCAAACCTTAAGGGGAAGTGTAAATGAGAAGCGCTTTATATTCAGTGTCATCAATTCAGCCGAAAACATGTTTGCACCACTCCACGAAATGAATGCTTTTTATAGTCCCTTTCCTGCCAACATTGCCTCATGAACGTAATAAAATTAAACATGTAAAACCAACTCTGGGGCTGGCAGTTAGCAAGTACATTCCAGAGAAACAGGAATACACACTTCTAAACAAACAGCTCTTCAAATGCGAGGAAAAAACAGGTAAACTGAGGAAAGCTGAAAGCAGAAAAGCACTGAATATCGGTATCTCATAGGAAAGGCAAAGAGCCTTTGGCATAAGGACTTCCTGCCCAGATAACCTTCTTGGCCCCTGGGGTCTTTCCATGTGCATTACCAAGTCTGCTGCCTTACAGCACCGGCAGCACCATCATAGCTGCTTTCCACTCCTTAGCAAAACGAAAAGGTCTGGGTGATAAGAAGGAAGGGAGTTGCTTTCATCTGGGGGGTTTCTGTGGGTGTTTTTTGGCACAGAAAAAGCCCAACCCCTTTCCACTCCAGCCACGAAGAGAACAAACCCTGCTAACACAAAGCTCGGAGGGCTCTCACCCCGACCACCACCCCAATACAGCAGTTTATCTCAAGGCAGTTGAAGGAGGAATACAAAGCGCACACAGATTTCCAGAGTTATGCCACAGTCATCAAATACCAGAAGCATTTTGAAACCACTCTTGCGGCCCCGAGTAGGAGCAAACCTCTCCAAATAAGGAAGCATTTCTCCTCCAACGTGCTGAAATTGGCAGCTCCCCTCCCGGAGTTTATGTAAGATTTCTCAAACAGATTAGCCAACAAACAAATGTCAAATAGCCTCCTCTCTGCTCTGGAGGGAAATCAGCAGCTTTCATCTGCAGAAAGAGATTCTGATAAGAATTCAAGCTGAGACACAAATCTC
Source organism: Phasianus colchicus (assembly GCF_987193195.1). Taxonomy (NCBI): domain Eukaryota; kingdom Metazoa; phylum Chordata; class Aves; order Galliformes; family Phasianidae; genus Phasianus; species Phasianus colchicus. The sequence goes on along the minus strand of NC_143442.1, from coordinate 2,661,060 downwards.
CATGTTGCCACGGAGAACATTTCCAGATAGGTTATAACGAGCAGCCAATGACAAGTAATGCAACAGAGTCCCCAGGCCTTATTTTGGTACATGGGCATTTGAATTGCAGTTGTTATTGTCAGAACTGAAGCAGAATTGCCATGCTGCCATTTGGCAGCCCTCTTCTTGCATTCCCAGAAGGTAATCAGTATTTATAGAAAAATGGGCCTACCAGACCAAATTACAGCAGCGCTGCACGAAACAGCAATAGGATCGAAAGTAACACGGCTGGCAGATCCACGAACAAGAAATACTGAAGAAAAAAGATATGATGATGACAAAAGGTTCCAGTAGGCACTCAGAGGGGTCAAATAACACAGCATTTTTAAGGGGTAGCTATGCCCATTTCTATGAGAACATCAACTGCGTACATTCAGCATCTCTTTCCAGAAGAAGGCTGCAGGGCAGCTACTGAAAACCTTTTGGAAAGATCTTAAAAACAGGCAACCCTAGTGCTGGTTAACCAGGAGATGCTATGGCAAGCACTTAGCAACGATCCTTCCCAGGTTTTTTAACCTCCACCAGCCTCCCACAGAGAATGACAAGGAGTTATTACCAGTGACAATGAGCTCTTTCTTCTGCCTCCTGTCCCATTAGGCCCTGATCTCTGAAGCTTCTGCACAGAAGTTACTTTGAATATCTAAATACTTGAAAGTTTTTGGCAGGATTGAGTGCACAAAAGGCTCTTCGTATCTGTGAGAATTTGTACAGTCGGGGCTATAGAACACGAAATCTCAAGGTAAAGAATCCTGACTGTTTTGCTCATGAAATGCTCAGCGCTGCGAAGCTCAGTCAGTGACAAACAGTGCTCAGAGTGCCACTGAAAAATGCAGTTTCAGGTCCTTAAACTGCCTGGCAGAACTATCTGCGTGTCCGAACACACCCACTTATGCATCTTCCCTTTTTGAGTAAAAAAAAAAAACAAAAAACAAAAATAAGAACACCATATAGAGAAAGTCTTTCCTACGAGGCAAGATTCAATTATGTTGGCTTTGAAACCTCATGGCACATTTATTGCTTTTTCTTTCAAGACACTGAGCAAGCAACACAGGGGTCAAGCCAGCATCTGTTTCACCAACAAATCACTAGCAATAATCTTAGCAAAATACTCACACATAGACAGCAGAGGAAAAAGGTACCAAAAATAATCAGCTGTTCAGAGGGAATGAATAAAACAGACTGATTCATGCCTGCAGATGATTGGTAGGATGGCCATTTACTCGTTTAAAGGGACTAAAGAGAGGAGGAACTACGGAGAGTAGGTTTAATTTTGATTTTCCACCTTATGTTTTATCCACACCATGAATAAAGACAAAAGTACAGCCGATAGTGAAAAGGAATGGCAAAATATATCTGAGAAGATGTGATAAAGTGTTGTTTTTTTTTAAGATAGTGGTGCATATGTTGTTCTCTGCAAACTCCACTCTGCTCTGATCATCCCTTCCTCCAGCATGATGTCAGTCCCAAGTTCTTTTACGCAGGTAATTAATAACTCTTATCCAATGCTTGATTTATCTTTCTTCAACATGTGCAGATCACATGGAGATGAACTGTGTGAATTATTACCCTGTGGAGCCAGCAGAGAACTTTGTTTTTTGCTGTCCTGACGCTCTTATTTCATAACTTGAACGGATAAAAAATACCATACATATATTTCAAGAGCGACACAAGCAATTTCCTTGCGTAAATACATGCTTCTCTGTTATTTATTATTTGGATTTATAAACGTGCTCTCGTCAGTGTTTGAGCAGTGTCTTGATTTAAGCTTCATGTTCTGAGGACCATTTTTCCCCCTGTTTTTCCGTCTCCTGCAATTCAGAGGTTACATGACTCAGTTCTTGCAGCCACAAACTGATTTTTCAAACACAAGATTTCTCCTGTTTGGCTCATGTGTCGAATGCCAGAAAATCCAATCATACTGTCTGTATTGACTAAATCTTTGTTTAAAAGTAACCAAGGAGGCTCAGCCTGCCTCTGGCCTTCACAATATGCTGAAGACAGCTCTGAGGGAGGCCAGAGATGGCTCCAGAAAAGGGGCACTGAGCAAACAGGGACTCCCACAGTTTCAGTTTTCAGCCTTTGATTTATATTTTAAGAAAATGGGTTCTCGTCCCAATATAGTACGATCGATCATTACATTGCATAGAGGAATTCTCAGGTTCCTTTCTTGTATAACTGGCTGAGATAAATATAAGAAACAACCTCTGATACCTCTTCACTTCCATGACCCTCACTCTTCACCTTTGCCTTCCAGTCCAGGGACAGCTGATTACAGCTTGGTGATGCCAAGGAGCTCTGAGCAGCAGCTCTCCCTGAGCAGCTGTGGCAAGTACATCTGACTCTAGTTTATTAATTAAAACCCATTAATGAACACGAGTTACAAAACTCTGAAGGTTTCTCTAGAAGTTCAAATAGAAATACAAGAGTGTAAGTTCTCTGTTAAACTTGTCAACGTTATGTTCTATCTAGATTACAGCAGCTGGAGCCAGCAGCAGCTCCGTTCAGATGTGTATTCAGAATGTATTACTCTTTCGAGGCCACTGACATCCTCAGAAATCTTCACTGTCAGGCAAAACCGTGAATAACACAATAGCATGTGAGCACCAAGCCCCGGGGCTCTCTAAGTTTTATCATTGTTTTTTTTAAGTTGAAGGAGTCGCAAAGTCTGTCTATGAGGATCAGTTGTCAATGCAAGATCAAACTGATCAGCACAAAGCCAAAGCTGCTCTCACTAGAAACTTGTTACCATTCCAGACCAAGTCCTCTCTTAGGGGCACTTGTATGTGAGCTGTCATGTTTAAAAGCCCAACACACTGAAGACTAACATCATTTGCACACATTTAAGCAAAGTACCAAATTAAAACTCTTAGAAGAAGGATTCTGTGGTTCTTCAAGGAAATGCATTCAAGTTTTTAATTGTACCTGATTAGATATCCCTCCTTTTCTCACCAAAGTTGGTCTGTTGGAGGGCAAAAGACAACAGCTGTTTGTTGGAGAGAAGAGTGCCCACTCCATTACATACAAAGATACCTATGATTAGCTTTGCAACGTGCTAATTAACAAAACACTTAAAAAATAAAAATAATAAAAAAGGAAAAACTGTGCTAACTATAGTTAGGAATCAATAAATCTCTTCCATGCCACAATAATCTTGTGCCTGTCTGAGCCAGTGGATAGGACAAACTGAAGGATCCTGATAAACCGCAGAACTAGACAGGGATTAATTAAATCAGAAACAATACAGACATATTAAAAAGATTTCTAGAAAGGATAAATCAAATCACAAATACATTATTATGTATGACCCGGGGTCAGCAATAATCTTACTGGAAAGGATCTTCATATCAGCCTCTTCCTGCTTACTACCTGGGCACTCTGATGGGCCGCACTGCTGACGTATCTGAGCAGCACCCAAGGGCTGGTAGATTCATTCCTTGCAGTGGGGAGAATGGCATTTACTGCTTACAGACAATGAAATGAAGGATTAAATCACTTGCCCAAAACTATGCAAAACAGTAAGAGAGTAGGAAATTCAGAGCAAGGCAGCTCCTGTAGTCTATTTAGGCAAAGCGCTTCCCTGTGTAAATAATTCTTGTCAAATGAGAGGACCCAGGTTGTTCTTTGTCAAGTTTCAGACCTCTCCATGCTTTCTCATGCTTGGGTTACCCATAACTGTAACAATCTTCTCACAGAACTTGATAGCACAGAGGGAAAAAAGGGGCTAAAAGCCTAACCTTCCATGCCGGCAGTGATGTCCTGACTAAACTCTTCTGGTACCTTACTGCCTTCTCTTAGAAACTTACTTGATATATTTTATCATACTCATTTTTATGACTAAACCACTTCACCTTCCCAGAATAAAAAAAATACTTAAGAATTAAAAGCACACGATGCCTTACAAGCAGACCAGAATCTTTTAAAAATTCCTAAGCAAGAGTTAGCCCCAGAGAAATGCCAAGGACAAGTAGCAATTATCAGAGCACCTCAGCTTAAAGTGTTAATTTGGTTTTCAAGTGAAACTCCTCTATGACTTTCTGACATTCACAGCAAAAAACCCTACTCAAGGCTTTTCTCAGCAGTTTCACTCAGCTTGTTTAGTTGTGCCCACAGTTTGTTCCAAGGTTTTGTTTTCTTGTCACTTCCATACCCACTCCGATGCCCTTGTTTATCATATGGGATTCTACATACTCATAACTGTCTGAGCTTCCTTTCAAGTATCTTGGAAAAAAAAAATCACAGTATGAACTCTTGAAACAATGCATGAATAAGTCATTTCCTGCTTTAAATACACCTCTGAGTAAATGATCCAGAGGCTTTTCAAGAACCATTTACATAACAGTCGCTGATACAGTCTTCAAATTTTCACGTCAATCTCAAAATGGCATTTTAAATCACCCAATTTTCCTAAATGAGGTGATGAGAGAATTTTAACGGTAGATCTTCCAACTTCCAGAGCTCTTCTTCTAACTACAAATCTTTAAATTTTGAATTCCCCTCTTTTTTCTTCATTAGGGGTAGCACAGAAATGTCAGAAACATTCTGTATGTATAACTTAATCCAACTGCAGCAGGGGTACTATTTCAAATATTACATTTTCTCTCACAACCACAAATGCCATAAATTTCAGCAACTGTCAATCCCACTTCACAATATGCAGTTTGAAAATAAAATTTGGAGGCTTTGCTAAATGTGAATAACCAGCTACTGCAGTACTACTGGCAAGAAACCCATGAATCACAAGATGCTCAACTAGTTACCAAGAAAGTTAGGTAATTTCCAGTCAAAATTCACAGACAAGTAATCAAAAGAGAGAGATTTGACTTTTACTTGCAGTTCTAAAGTAATGCAAAGATATCTATGCTTCCTTGGGCTCAGAATCCAAGAGTAGGCTCAAAGGTCAATCTCTCCCTCAAATCTTACTGGAGTAGGAATAGCAGTGACAAAGCTTAAACAGCATGATGTTGTATTCAGAGAAGTATCTAGATAAGGTTCTTTTGACAGCACAATTCCTGCTAGCACACCAAGGAATGTATGCTGATTCATGAAGCAGATCATCATGGGGTCACAAGCTCAATGTGCAAGCCACACATAGGTTGCTATGGGGCAGAATCAAGGAGGTTTTCATTGCCTTGAGGTGATATGGGGCTGTGCTGGAAAGCAGCTCTTCCCCTTTCTTCACAAACACTGACCCAAGGACTGCTGCTGCCAGCCTGAGAACAAGCAGCCAGTGTTGAGATGAACTTCTCTTGAAATGTCTCTGTGCTCAAAGGTCTTGGAACACAAAAGAAAGGGCAGAGACACAGATTGTGATCTCTGGTGCTGCAAGAATCTCTTTGGAGACCACTCTCTACATCTGCAGCAGTCCTGTTTTGTTATTTTATTTTTTATTTTTTCTCAGCCAGGAGTTTAGCAGACAGAGAGATAAAAGTGCACTTCCATAGCAGTTGACACTTTGCTTGATAGACCTAAAAGAACTCGTGGATTGGGAGACATAAATTAGTGCCACATTTCTTCTTTGGCTTCAAGTCTGAATGCCAAAAAATAGGGCAGTTGACTTTGAAGCGCCTGCAGGGCAGAGGGAGCCGTTGTGACCCCAGGAGAATAAAACCCACAGGCAAGCCTATTCTTCAGGTTCACTGAAGGGGTCATAGCCTTGTAGGTGCTGGATCCAGAAATACAGTGTGATTTAAAACAGAGCTAAAGAGGTAGGCAAAGCAGCTGGGGGAAGGGAAATTGTCAGAAGGCTTAATAGAGGCTGAAATATAGAAAGAATAAGAAGCAGGCAATACTAAAAGGGAACCTACAAAGAGTCAGAGGGTGAGGACCTGTGACCTTATCCCAGAACAACCAAGCATGAGCACTGGGTCACCCAAACATCTGAAAGGACCCAGCAGGGAGAGGTGCCATCCATCACTTTCATTACCAGCTTCACCACACAAAGGAAAGGGAGAAGGAGCCATTCTGTGCTGGGGATATGGTCAGGATTCCTCAGACAACCTTTATGCACAAGACTCAGCAAAAGGACAGCGCTGCCAGAGGAGAGAATGTTCTCAAAGACAATGCTAAAATTAAAAAAGGAGGGGAAACAGCGGAAACACCAGCCAAAATCAGAGGGAAAACTGCTCCTTGTTTTGTAAGAGAAATCTCAGAAGTGCTTCTTTCTGGTAGAAGTCATGATTTGATCAAATTTCAACAGCTAGTGGTGCCAACTCTGTTGCACAATAAACACTGGAGAAAAGAGTTTAGAGAACATATCAGTCATAACTACATGACATGTTAGTGATGCATGTTTCTTAGAGTGAGAGCAAACAGTATAATTCAAACTTCTAATGAAGTCAAACAACCCAAAAAGTAAAAGAGCAAAAGGAAACTCTCTCTCTCTCTCTCTCTCCCATCACAAAACACATTAGCAAAATGGAGTGTTCATGATTAATTCACATTCCTTTCCGATCGTCTATCTTGCTAAAGCAGCATAAAATCCAACTCTTTGTTTCTTCCCTCTGAAGATATAGGAGACATGACATCATGGCATCTCATGTAACAGTCAAACCAGAAAGCACAGCTGAGCGGTTTTGAGGTTTCCTAGCCAACATCAGGATGTCTGCAGCAGTTTTACCTATCGGTGAGAACTTCAAACTGTCTCCACAAGGAAAGGATTTATTAGACACTTTGCACAGAGCTCCGCACTTGCTTCCCCTGCTGTGTGTTGATGGACAGAAAATTCTACAACTTCACGCTCAGACTCTTAAATTAGGCCATAAAAATGCAGAAAGTGCAGAGATCTTTACAGCTACAGAGAGACTCAGGGATACTCTGAGAGGGAGCCCGTCTCTGGATGGAGAGATAACTGGAAGTCAGTGACAATTTGTACAGTTTTTAAGGAGAGGAAAGGTTTTTCTTTTATAGAAGAGAAAACTAAAACACTTCAAGTGTACTACACTTCTTTGTAAGAGCCAGCTTTCTGAAGCCATTGCAATTAAGCCCAGCAGCTCTTCAAAACCTTTCAGATTGTTCCAGATCTCACCTGACTCCATTCTGCATTTTCCTGCAAGAAAAAGTTATTTTACTTTGAAAATCTGCATAATTAAAAACTGTACTGTCTTCTGATTGATAAAGTTTCAAGTGACAGCTTTGCAGCAAGCTGCCTCCCACACAGCAGCAATTTGTAAAAGCCTTTCAGAGTTTTATGTAACTGAAAAACCCAACTTGCTTTCAGCCAGGTCTTTCTTTCCAGTACTGGTTTAAAAGGGACTGCTAGCAACTGCAAACTATATAGACTTGAATATAAGATTAATTTCAATGCCAATATTTTTGTCTGATTATGAGGTATCAATAGACAGCAAGGTTTTCTCTTCTGTATTTGGTAAATTTTGAAGAAATTTCCTATTGAATGGCCAACTTCAGCTTCGTTTTTCAAACAAATTTGGACACACAGTGCACATTTGCTGTCAGCTCAAATGAACTTTTTAATCCCAGGAGAGCAAAACTCAACAACCTACAACCACTACATTCATTCTTTCCCTTTGCTTGTGTGAATACAAGTCTGCATGTTTTCCAATTTCAGTAATACAGTGTATTCAACGCTAGAGGGAGTACCAGAAGAAAGCTGAATATTTCTTTCAGCCAAGAAGAACTATGAACAAAATCTGAATATAAGTTGTAAAGGTTTCCTCTGAATGCACAAAACTTCAAGTCTCCTAGAGATCCTTCAAGTCAGGACAGTCCAATGATCCAGGCCAGATTTAATATGACATCATGTCTGAAAAAAATTCCAGTTGTCCAAAACTAACATAAAATCCAAGCCAGGAGTGTGTTTTGGACAGATATCTGCCTTCCCAAGCACATCTTTAGTTCTTAAGGTAAACTGCAAGTGAAGTTACACAACCTGCACTGTGAGGAAACAGAAAGCAGTGCAAAGTTTGCCCAATAAAACTCAGCGCAACACATTTTTACTAAAAGCAAACATTAGTGGAGTGCTTGCTTGTTTTAAATAAATAAACTTGGTTACTTCCTATAACTAAATAATTGTGATATTTACAGATTAAACACTGTAACATTATAGAAATTCAGTAGAAATTGAGTGAAAACATTGGCTTGAGTTTCAGCATTGAAAGACATGGGAAAAAAAGTATTAAAAATAGCAAAATCCTAAGTCATTTTAAAGAAGATATGACTAGCACAATGATTTATTGCTTTAAAACTACAGACAGCTGTTTCCTATGGTTCAAAATAAGTAAACCTCCAATTATCACGGGCATGAATTTCCATTTACTTTGTATTTTGATCATTCAATAGATGGAGGCTACAATCTGTAAAAAAGAATTCATATCTTAGGTGAGATTATTAGGAATAAAAGTCGAGTCGGGAAGACTGCTGCCTGTATGATGTATTTTGCTCAGTGCTTTTCCTTTCCTTTGTAGTGAAGAACTAAAATCAAAACTCGGTCTGATTTCCCAAAAGGTCATAAAGACACAAAGAAATCCTTAGGGAAAGGCACGACAAATCAGTGTACTGAAGCAAATACAAAGATTCGGAACTCATCAAAAGAAAACTGGTCATTTTTCTTTTGGGTACAGAAGTGAGAAATCAGAGACTGACAGAATAACCTCATCCATAAGAGCTCCAGAGGCCTCTGATCCAAACACCTGCACAAAGCAGAGCCAACTTCAAAGCCAGCTCAAGCCACATGATGCCTCACCTCCTTCCCCATTCCCCACAGGGTCTGAAATCCTGTTATCCCAAGTCCCAGCAGCCAGAGCTGCCATCAGTCTGCACATCCCCAGCCAGTGCTTCCCCAGCTTCAAAGGCAAAGCATCTCCCCTGCACGACCCATCTACAACACACCAGGAAACCTCCAGCATTGCTTGCACCCTAGCTGCTTGGTCTTTGTCTCAAAATTTTCTAAAACGTTGAAAATACTCTATTAACTCGTGAGCAAAATGGAAGAACACATTTGCTTCGTGTTACTTTCCTGCCCCGATGCAGGTTAGACACCAGCCAACCAGCTGCACGCCCTGCTTGCAAGTCTGAAGGCTTTCATTTCATACAGAAAGTGACAGCAGCCTGAATGATGAGGTAGAAATGCTCGAGACAACCACCTCAGAATACCCTTTGTAGGCACATTTGAATGATTTGCTTTTTTGCAGTCAGTTGATTTTTCTCTTTTGTTCCAGCTCTGTTGTGATCTCTAAAGATCCAAGTACACTCAATTCAAGACTTTGCCAGATAATAGAGATTTTTTAGAGGTTTTCATTTGTGAGTGATGTGTTCTTGCTTGGGAGTGTTCCTAATAGCAAATGTATATTAATTATGCAAATCAGAGCGTTACAGACATACTTTCAGCATCTTTTTCTAGTTGCCTGTAAGTGGAATTTGCTTTTTTAAACCGGCCCCTAGAAGAGGAAGTAATTACTTACTCTCTGTCCCTTTGGACTATAACAAATGAGCCCAAATTCCCTTATATATTAGAGAGAAGGAGGAATTTTGACTCTTGCTCTGTACACTTCTGCTGCAAACTTTGTTGTGTGTGATTGCTTCAAAGAGTGAATGTGGGAAAAGAAAATATTTGTATCATAGTAATGGTCTCATCTATCCGTAGCACTTGACACCACAGCTGCCAGCTGTACGGATAAAGATCACGTTGCAGATAGATTGTGTCTGTGAAGCAGCGAAACTGGAATGTTAATTTAGGCTCAGCCATGCTAAAACCTGGGAGGGCTCTGGGCATGCTTGGGGTAAAAGGGATCTCCACAAAAGCCTGTGCTTCACTCTGAGCTGGAAGCTGAGTTCAAGTTCTTTTAAGATTACTAATTTCTCTAACTAGCTTGTCTACAGAGGTTAACAGTTATTAGAGAGGGAAGCATCAATATATACAGACCAAGAAATTATCACTTAGGAAATCCTTTGCACTATTTTCTCCATGCTCCCAGTTTCCTTTTGGCATTCTTTTCCTTGCTGGCTTGTCTCTTATAGTTTCCCAGAATGTGTTCCCTGTCTTAATCCATCCTTTTAACCCCACTGGAGATGGTTTTGCAATAGACACATCTCCAGACACTGCACAACACACATGGTCCTATTCCTCTGCAGTCTCAGTGTTCTCCATTTTGCCACAGAGAGGGAAACACCAGCAAACTCACAACAGCACTTATCCATGATACCATGGCAGGGAAATTTGCACTGGGGCCATCAGTAGGTGCTTTCCACAAGTCCATAGAACCAGCTGTTGGTGAGCTCAGTGTCCCTAGTGCCTGCCCACCACATGCACTCTGGCACAGGTTTTCAGCCTTGTTTTCAGTATGGACTTGGCTGCTGTAGCCCAAAAATGACCCACCGCTCTTCCATCTGCTCTCACAAATTTCAAAGACATTGCTAAGGCTGATATCTTTTTCTTCCAACCCAAGTGAAGATTTTTTCCTTTTATCCAGCTGCCTGCCCATACATCTGTATGATTAGGTGAATAGACCAGAGATAATATCTACCACAACCAACAACTAGAGCTCCATCATCTTTTCATTTTGTTTGCCCAGAACTGTTTCTTTTGGACTCATCCATGTAAGCAACCTTCTGTGGCTTAATGAACCATCACTCATTACCTGAACCAAACTAACTCACCACACAGGTTCCTGGCCAAACAGAAGGTTAAGAGGTAATTGGAGAAGCTACAATAATATAGTCAGGGATCTAAGCCCTCAGAAGTCACAACAATTTTTCCAAATTAAGCCAAAAATGAGAGGCTACAAAAAGTAATCTTCTGTCAGATTGAACTGTTGATGTCATTCTGACACCTAGCATCCAGGGGAAAAGAAATCAAAGTCATCTCAGCCTCACTACTTTAATGACTTATGCTTCCCAAAAGCTCTCTGAGCCATTGTGCTTTTTGTTCCAGTGGCCAGTCTTTGTTCTTCATAAACAGCATCTCCTGTTGCACATTCAGGCTGGACCAAGATGGTATCTGTCTGTTCCAGTAGCTCATTTCTTGTATTCTTATCTACTTTCATAGATAAAACTTTTACCTTCACACTAGAATAAGCAGCTGGAGAAGGCACTCATATATCAGGAAAGGTTCCAGTGGACCATTAGAGAAAAAAAAAAAAAAAAGAAAGGGAGAAGAAAAGAAAAAATAGACTTCCTTTACAGTCCTCCAGGCTCTGCCAGTGAGATTTGAGCAAGTCTTTCCTGAAATGCAATGGTGCAGTCCTTTCTATTGTCTCCGCTGCCTTCAAATCACTGCTGTCAAGCCAAGTAAAGGAAGAGACTTTGCTCTCAGGTTATAGACAATGAATATCCCCATTGTCAGTCAACTGTTACAGAACTGCAAGTAAGCAGCTTTAATTATCTAATATCTAGGCACGTTTTTTGCTTCATACTAATTTTCCATCCTATTAGTTTTTATATCAGAAGTCATGCAGAACTGAGTCTGTAGACTCTATTTATCTTTTGCACACTGGTACAGTCTAAGTTTCTCCAAATGCAGACCTGAATAAAATTTTAATATCCCTCTTAATTTGTCACTGATCTGAAAACTTGGAATAGTTTGAAGAATCTCTTCCACACAGGTCTTTTGTTTTAATTGAACTTTACTTTTTCCCATAGGAAAGCTAATTTAGTCTGACTTGCCAGTAGTAAAATTGAAATTCTTCGGCTAATTAATTTTTATACCTGAAACTGAATACAGCTGACAGTTCGGTTGTTTGGTTTTTTGGGTTTTTTTTTTTTTTTCAGATTTTAACAGCTCCTTCTCAAAAATTCCATCCATAGCATGTGAAACCACGGAACATTCGAAAAGTTTTCAGGAATTAAAGGTTTACCAGGGACTGCTGAACAGGGTTATGAAAGGTTTTCATCCAACAGAGCCAGTTGCTACAATAAATGCAAAGTCTGGAGCCAGAGTGGGCTTCTTCTATAGGAAGATTGTGCATTAAGATGTGAACTGTAAACTTTTCAACCTCTCTTCCATCAGTAAAAACCCAGAGACATTCTGAAGCCCATTTTCACAGACAGAGGTGAGAAGCACTGGTTGTTAGATTAGATAAACCCATAAGAGCTGAAAGAAACTTTTTTTTTTTTTTTTATTGTACATATTTCCTAAATGAGCAAATTTCGCCCCAGAAATACCACTGAGATCAATGTGATTTCAATCAGAACTATTACTGCTCCTGGGCTTTTACACTAAAATGCTGGTGTTGCATCAGGATAGTCCTCAGACATTTCTCCTGCTATTGTCCATAGTCTATGACTTTCTATCTAAATGCTAACTCTCCTGTACTCTAAAATCACCCAAATGTTTAGAAGAATGGTTCTAAATATTTCTAACAATTCTACATATTTTAGCAAGCATTTATCGCTCTGGATTTTTGCCTACCTGATAGAACAATACCTTACTGAAACATATTTGCCCATGTCAGAGTTGAGATCAACTCCAGCAATTACCTCTAATAAATGTAATCCACTTCTATTATGCATACAAATGACCAGAATACCTATGAAGTCACATTTCATGCTCAGGTCACACGCTGCACTTCTAGATATATACACAGGAAAGCACTATAACCCAAGGCAGATGGTGGGGCATGCAACATCTCACCACATCTTCGTATGTGCCACGTCCCTCAACAACCAATATGCCCAATAAATTGAAGAACAGGATCACAGAATCACCAAGGCTGAAAAAGACCTCTAAGATCACCCAGTCCAACCATCCACCTATCACCAATAGTTGCTCAGTTTGTGGTATACCACTCTGGGAGCAGAAAAATCACAATTGTTTCTGCTGCCTTTCCCTTCTTGTTTGTACATCTTTCTACACTGCTGGAGATCTAACTGAAAACCTTCAAAGAAGTAATTCAGAATTCCCAAGGAAGCAACTGTGGAACTCAAGACACAGATGCTGCACTGAACGTTGGTTTGTTTTGCTGTCTGTGGCTGTTCATGAACCTCTGACCAGTCGGACCTTCATCCCACAAGTCTTGAAAGCGTGCTTGTGGAAACTCTTACACTGCAACATGGGCATATTTAATGCTGCTCTGGTCAGACACACCAAAGTAATTTGTGTAAAACATCACACATATTAACAAGAAAAAAGTTTCAGGTGTACATTTGATGAATTATGAATCGAGTCCTTTGAACGCTGACAGCTGAGGACCAGCCCTCAGGACCTGCAAGGCAGGTGGGCTAGCTGGGTCCTGCAAGGCGAGGCACAGAAATGCTCCTGGAGGCACAAGTCCCATCAGAGCAGCCTGCATGACCTGAGCTGCCTCTCCATACCAACGCAGCCACCTGGAAGGTGATGCAAACAGGATGGGACAGCAACAGGCTTAACTTTCTCAAAATACTAAATGAAAAAAGGAGCAGGTGTCTATCACGTTTAGGCTTGCAAATGCTTCAGTTATGCAGGGAAGTGTCAGCATCACAGATGCATTGATCTGGTTTTGGCTAGGAAGGAACTCCTGAAGCTCAGAAAGAGGGAACACTACATGCCCCAACATCCACCACCCTACAGCACAGCTCTCCCCTTCATCTCACCCTCCTTTGAAGGCTTGTTTTCCTCACCATCCAGCCTCACTATAGACCCCAACACATTCAAGCAGTCCACACACCGACTCTGATCCCCAGCAAACCAAGGCACTGAATGAACCCACTCTTTAAACTTGTTTCCCAGTTTGGGAGATCTATTTATGCATTTGTGTACATGGCAAACACACAAAGAATGATATTTATGCAACTCAGGATGTCTGAAGAAGCAATGGATAAACACGATTTCTTCAACTCTGATCTTCACATTTTAAAATGGTCTCTTCACATGTGCATATATAAGTGAAAGAAATGCCATGTTTTAGAAGAGCATCCTATACAGGGAAATGCATGCAAAGTTCCTCATTGGTTGTGACTGTAAATGTGCACTGCATACAACCAATAAAGCACTGCATCTTTTGTAGTTTCATACCAAACATTCACCCATAGTAAATTATCATGTGTCTCAATGTTGCAGTAGAAAACACCTTTCTGAATCTAAGTGAAATCATAAGGAGAGTACTGCGTTAAATAATTACATTTATTTAATTAATCTGCATTCAATAGATCAATGTCCTGGCCAAAAGACATCTTTTGAGATGCATCATCTTATGATACAAAGCACAAATATTAAATAAAAATGGAAAGGAAGCTTGGAGCTATTTCTTCTTGTAACTATGGATCTATCAAAGAGCAGAAGTGCCTCACAGCAACTGTGCCCCACATCCAGGGCTCACTCTGGTGCAGACACATTACAGTAGCTTTGGGTGCTCTTCTAGATTCTGTTTAGAGAAGATTGTTTGGGTCAAAGCAGCAATATTTTGTGAATTTTTCATAACTGAACAGACATGTTTTATGTTGTGCATGATATTTAAAGGAAAAGAGGAAAAAAAGATGGACTGAATAACAGAGAGACAGAAATACCAAGAAGGACTTTCCACCATTAGGAAGGCCACACATTTTCCCTATTTAAACAGCCAAGCTGAAATGTTCCCATGCCAGGAGACAGCACAGGTCTGAGCTCCTGCCATGCACTCACCATTGAGGAAGGCCAAGCCTCCCTGTGCCAGAAGAAAGGCTCTGGGGCTGAGCCACGTTCTATCTATTTGGGGCTGGTGATGAAGAACTCAAAGGATCATTACAGTGTGAGAGCACAGAAGCACAGCAAAAAGCAGAAACTGAGCAGTGGGGCAAACTACAAGCATTATGCAGATATGGATATTCTACTAATAGAAAAACGAGGTCTTTATTCTTAGCTCTAACCAAAACCAAGCTGGATTAGTCTTAGAGACTTGGTTTTCGAGGAACATTCATCAAGCAGAGAAACATAAATCATCTAGGCTCTGCTGAGTAATTTTATTTTAATTACCTGAGCAGCAAAGCCTTCAGAGGCATATGTGTGACTGTTTCTTTTTTTAATAAGACGTTATTTTGCCAGTTATGTTTTTATCTTGTTCAGAAGCCTTGTGGTTTTTATCTGTGTTTTTGGACCTTATAAATAACCAGTAATAAATAGTAGGCCTATAACTCAGGGACAGCTCAGATCCTGTCACTGCTCTGCTAAGAAATACTTTAACGTGCAGCAGAGTGATGCTTCTGCTATATTCCAACCTGCAAGGGGAAGAAGTGACACCTAAGGCTATGTCTACATTATTTATACCACTTTGATAGATTAAATCTTTACCACAAGGATGAGCTTTTAAAACGTGCCTGAAAACGTTTAAAGATTCCACAGGTGCTCTCGCTGAGTGCAAACAAAGGCTTCTTTTTGGAGGATGAAAACAAAATTAAAATGTAACAAAGTCCTGGGAGCTATAGTTTCTGCTTAAAACAAATCCTTGACTGGACATGTTGGATTTATTTATTTTTAACTGACTTATTTTTAGAGCTTACAAGAGCAAGATGTGTAACTATATGTTATATGCAGACATGTGAAAGTATGTGCATGCATGTATGTATATCCCTATGTATAGGTAATACACATATTTGAAATACACATGTATACTTCATCATATCAGCAATCCAAACTCCTTGCTCTGATATCCTTTTTTATCCATGTGAGATTGTCCTTAAAGACTCTAGAATCTAAGAAGAGATTTTTTTTTTCCTTCTAGCAACATTCTCTGCAATTAATAATAGCCACTGTAGATAGTGATAATGAAAGGAGGAGACAGGTAAAGGCCTTCACTAATAATGAATTCATGCTGGCAATTTGGTTTTATTATTAAGTATGCAAAACTAAGAAAACAAACAACACTCTTAGCCCAACCTCTCACCTAGAGAAGCATAGCTGACAATCTCATTTCAGATCTCTCATGCCAGTCGTTTCTGCAAATTTCAGTTTCAGATCCAGATCTGGTATTAGCAAAGAATCAACAGCATTACTATATGAAGGAAATACTTTTTAAATAATATAAAATGTGATTTACAGGTGAATGTACAGAACTACACAGACAGTATTCTTCATATTCATTTCTATATATCTACAAAATAAGTGCTCTCCCTACATCCCTCCTTTTAGAAGGGATTCAGTCTTGGAAGAAAGCCTCCAGTTAAGGCATTGTTCCATCACACAACTCCTCAGTTAGGCCAACATGGAGATTCCCAGTTGCTAGAGATTATGACAAGACAGCATTGATTTAATGGCTTTTAAATTTTTGTCAAACCTTGAATGGATGGCATTTCTCTGACTGTATTAGCCTACAGTGTAAAACCATCTCCAGGCTCCAAGTTTCATGAAATATAGCTAGAAATAAAGTAAGCCAGTCCATTTCAAATTTCAGGACATTTCATATGCTGTCAAAAGTACATAAAATAAGAAATGAGACATGACAAGGACCTTGTATGGAACTGTGAAGCTAACAGATAGATGAACGTAAATGTCTTTGAATACTGATTTATTTGAATATATTTCTTAAGTCCTGCTGACATTATTTGTACATTTGGGGATTTCAATGACAAAGGCAAAAAATGTTATGATTACTTTTTATTTAGAGTGGGACCACAACTTTTGCCATTTACACACACTGAGTGCAGCAAGCAATGCAGAATGCAAACACACTGTAAACATTTTCCATATTGTGAACTTCTGTTGGCCCTTCAGATCAGTAAGTTTCCTAATTACCACGAATATATCAAACATCCATGCCATGGCTCTCATACTGATGTAAACAATTGGGGAAGAAGAAGATAAAACTGATGGAACGACTTCTGCAGTATCCATGACAAATCTGAGGAATAGAACCATATTCTCCCATCTCTTCAAGTGATGCATGGACCTCAGAGCAATTGTCTCCCTCTGTTTCTACTGAAAGGAGGTGAGTACTGAAGTGAATCAGTTCCTCACTTTGGAAAAGGATTGTAAATGAAGTAAATCCTGGGGCTGACAATACAGTGCTTGGAGGGACACACAGGTACATAATTTTGGGAGAACTGAGCCAAGTGGGATGATACACTTTGTATAACGAAACTGTCTGCTATTATTTGGTCTCTTTGAGTTCAAGGAATCAGAATGTGAGTTATTTACAATTAATGCTGCAATAAGCACAGTTTAAGGGAGCATATACCTGACTTTCATATTCACGTTCCTCTCATTTTGGAAGCTCCTTGACAAAAAAGAGGCAACTCCCAATAGGAATAAGAACTATGAGGAAAAAAAGGCAGTAAAGGAAACATGAAGCAAGAATGCCATTGGGCCCATAAATGGAAATGTCACCAGCAGCATCTACAAACTTCAACTCCTCAGAGAAACCAGACTTCAATATAAACCTTATATCATTCCCACAGCACATTTCAAATATTTGTATTTTTATAGTACGTATATTTTGATCTTGTTGGTTTAGATTTTGGAAAGAGGAAGAAACTTTCAGAACAATTCCTGTCCAGTATGAAAGCAGGACCAAAATGGAACACGAGAAGCGACCCAAGTTCCATCACTACAAATGGCTTTGGACTGCTCCTGCCAAATCCCAAGTCCATTTTTAACATAAAATACCCAAAGCTATTAAGGTGTAGCTCTTATACTATTGGTGTTGATTTCACTGTCATTCCTAGGCAATTAAAGAATTTCCAAATTTGGAAACAAGCAAGAACTTAAAATTAAAAAGCCCATATACTACATTGGAATCACCCACTAGCTAGAAGAGTCTGAAGCATTATCTGTTAACAAGCTCCACAGATTACACTGGTATTAAAGGAGCAGAATGTGGTCCTTGAGTTTTCTACTGAAGAAAGATGTGGATTTCCATTAAAGCTGGTAAAAGCTCAAGCAAAAGGAAGATCAGGAAATGTACTTCATTCCGATCACTGTAACCTGAGGATGATCATTGGCTTTTCTCTCCTTATGCCTCCACAACAAAGAACAAAAGGCCAGAATTTTAGGACTCATTTCAGCATAAAATTGCTTTCCTATTTCCTTTCTGAAATAGGTTTCGTCTATCTAATTCCAAAGAAGTTCATAACTGTATTTTTAGAAAAGCAATTTGGAATTTAACAAATACAGACACTGGGAAATGTCTTTGTGCCTTCTTACTTTCACAAAAAGACATTAAGGTCATACATTTATTTTTTTTTTTCAAAAGTGGAGATTGCTTTGGAGTGGTTGTTACCATGACTACCAAATTTGGAACCAAATAAAACTGCTGAAACTGGAACCCAGAAAGACGTATAGAATGCACATGATTTGATCCACAAAAACTGTGACTCAGAGTTATGGAAAATCTTCCCAGATGCTCTCTGAAGCACTCCAAAAGAAGGAAGAGAGACCTCCAGTGTCTGCACCAAATTAATTAACAGAGCTCTTAGCCCATTTTGTAGCATCCATTTCAACGTTGCCACCACTTTTTGTTTGATGTGAGCCTTCACTGCCCGCTCCTCCAGCCTGCCTTTGGTTTTGCTCTCAGCTTCTCCTGCCCTCAGCAGAGAGAACTCCAGGGAGCAGGAATCTGATTCACTTCTGTCACACAAAATAATGTGAAACGATAAAATCTGACTTCATCAGATTTATTCAGCCAAAAAGGCATGCTGTCCTTTCACATATGTTGTTCAGTGCACTCGCCTCCCATCGCAAAAAGGTTTCTCTGCTACGGAATTCAGGACTCTTCAAAGTTTGAGAAAGACTGAGACTGAAAGGGCTGAAGGGGGTGACAGGTGGGTTCATTCTCAAAGAGCGATGAGGCTATTTTAAATATTTAATGTGCTGAAAAATATATGGGAAGGAGAATAATGTGAAGTTGGCTTTAGTGTGATAACGTAACGCTGCATTTTGTCTATCTATGTTGCTGCCACATTATACAGAACTATATAAAAGAAAATGGCAAATTTCAAATCAGTCATCATTGTGCTATCAGCTTAAAAAATCTTTTCTTTCTTTTTCCTTTTTTCCAGTGCAATCAATAAACAAGCCATGGCTATCAATCTCCAAGCTCTGTAGCAGTATTTTATTTTCAAGCTGATAGCTTTACGTGATGAATTACAGCCATTAGAAAGCACAACAGTGTGTTACTGTAGCTTCAGCACAGTTGTGTCGCTGACAGAATAAGGTGGGAGGGTTTGCTTATTATTACTGTCTGCATTTGAGGTGTAAATATTAGCTCAAAGATGCACCATGCCCAACTTAATTTTTTCCAAATATTTGAAATGACATTTCAGGGTTATTTCCCCAATAAATATTATGTACTTGCAACATCTGAATGCTGCTTTATGTTCAAATGTTTGGAGAGGTAACCATTTCTGTCACCAAATGTAGGTGAAAAAAATCATCCGAAGCATTTATCTGCCAGCCAGGTACATTAAAAAGTCCACAAAGGCAGCATCGTGACTGCAGAATGAATTGTAACGAGGCACCTCTGACTTAGGAAGTGAGACAAAGAATCCTTTTAGTAAATAATTATGCACAAAGTGTAATAGAAGTCATCCCAGCAACACCGAGCTCCTGCGCTACACAGCTTAACAAGCTGCCAAAAGTCTGAGCTGAGCTAGCAGAAGTGACTCTGTGTGCCAGTAAAACAGAACAGCTTTACCATCTCTGAGACCTTTCTTCTAAATCTCTTCTGCGTAAAAGCTTTTCTGCTCCCACCCTCGTAGCAGCCAACATAAAAGCTTCGGATGGATTGAGGGGCTCGAAATTAAAATAGGTCTCTCCTACACTGTTAATGTCACCAAAAATGCCCTGGTAGGAGGTATACTGGGAGAGCAGACACAGGAAATTGGTTTTGTGACTGGAGAAGTTGGTCTTTGGAGCCAGTGGCTTGGCAGGGGGGAGAGAAGATGGGAGCAGCCCAAGCTGGGAGCAGTGCAGGATAAAAGCCCCAGGATGAAGGATGGGGGAGAATGCAGAGAGGGCACGGGGAATGGAGAAAATGAGGGAAGGGGAAGAAAGTGCCTGGCCATCTCTGGTAGTTATGAGCAGTCCAGAGCTGAGATTAGAGCTACATTAGGAGAAAAAGCTGCCACTGCCAAACTTAATGGGCTTTGGATGTGAGACACTGCATTATGCTCCTGGGTCTGCTAATACCTAACGTGTCTGCAGATGTCAGAGGTGATGGCTGCAAACTCTGAGCACATGCTGCTTAGGCAATGCTTACACAATCCTTGCTGTTTTCTGTCGCGTGAACAGGAAGAGGTTGAAATTAAGTAAATAAAATTGAATAAAAGAACAGCTAACAATTAATTCTCATCCCCAGGTAGACCTCTGTGGCATCACAAACCTTTTGGCAGTGTACAGGATCTATCTGAAGCACTAGAGGAGTGTCATAAATGAAGAGTCCCATGTACTGGTATCATAACTGAGATCACTTTTTGAACAGGAGGAATAATAAAAAGGTTCACTGAGATGATTTTAACTTGACTGATGGTAGTTCTTACAAAAGTGACTTTAAAATTTCTACCTGTTTATCAAAGGAAGAATAAAGCCTCATTTCTTCTGTTAGTGGCAATATATAAGCTAAGATCTAATTATTTTTTTTTCTGTTTCATGTGTGTTATCAACTGAAAATTAAACATCTGGTGTATTAAATTTCCAAGTGAGCATTAAGGCTCTCCATCTTCTTCACAGTAAGCTATGTTATAGGTTATAATATAACCCACCCACATTATGTCCTACCAGCAGATTAAGTTATAACCTATCTGTAGATCAAATAACTCACCTGCAAATTTAATAAATCAATCAATAAATATGTAGTACAGTGAACAACACTTACCAAAACAGTCGTTGCATTTTACACAGTGGACAGCCAATATCTCCATTCACTTATGTATGCACAAAATACCTTACGAATCAACAAAAGCCAAGTACCCTTGGCCCATCCACGTCTAAAAATGTTTCACACCTCCATGGCATTTGCATTCACTGACACCAGTAAGAGCCAGGCTAGAACAGGCTGCAGATCTCGGCACGCAATCCAGTACTTCGTGCTTTTCTATCTAACTCAATATGCAACTAGTTAGGAAGATAGAAATAACACAGCACCTGTCATTCACTGCAATAGTCTCATCTCCTTTCTCCCTTTACGTTTTCCAGCTCAATGCAACGACCCACCTGTCTGCTCCCAGTCCACGACGGCGTGCCTCTTAATCTGCTGCACACAGTGCTGAAGATTTCTATGACAAGCACATTAGAATTGTACTCAACTCTAATACAGGCCAATATTAAGATCATCCCTTTTAAGAACCTTGCTGCACTTTCGCAGCAACTGATCTAATCCTATTGCACATTTTTTTCATTATATGCAAGCTGCCATCTTGTAAGAAAGGAAGAATAAACATATGGATATGAAATATGTTGGAATAATCCCTTCCTGCACTGATACATCACTGTATAGACATTGGAGAACACATAATATCGAGCTTTGTGCATGTTGTGATATTTCACACCGCCTCCCATTTCACATGGAAAAGGCATTTGACTTTGTCTGATATGAACTCGGTTTCTCCTAGATTTACCACCAAGAAGAATCCAACTATCTGAAGAATTCTTCCTCTTTTCAGAAAATATCTTATAAATTTAAGCACGAGGTATTAAAAAAGCATCAAAATTACAATGGATAATGGAGAGAAAGACAACATAAAGTAGTGAACTGCATGGTTCAGTATTTTTTGAAGAGAACAGGGAAAAACTAATCTGTGCAGCAGCTAAAAAGCTATTGAATACTTATTGACATTTAAGAATTAAACACTTCAGACTTAAAATTATTATTTATTAAAAGCAAATAAACAAGAAGAATATTCAAAAAACCCTATTTTTTTTTTTGCTTTGCTTTCTAAAGAACGTGTGGATCCAAATAAATATGAAACAGCAGCGAACAAATGTATATCCTAAGTGATGCAGAGACCCTGACAGGGAAGAGTTTGCTGAGAGAGAGAAAACAAGTAAGTGAGGAGCCAAGATGTGTGTCTGTCTGTGCTCCTGGAAGATTAATAAGCAAATGATACATCATCGCTCCTCTTCTAACAATTGAGAAGCTTATCTGGTCTTTTTGGGAATCTATCTCAATATGACAAGTTGCTGCCAGGACTTCCACACTCTCCATGCAGATAATTAAACCGGTCAAAATATTATTTGGAATGATGAAATCAGAGGAAAATGAATGGCTGGCTTTTGAGTAGTCTGAAAACCTCTGAAGTCAGCAGTGTGGAACATGCTCAGGATGAGGCTGGGAAGAACAGGGATGACAGGCACAAGATCTCATTAAAAAACAGTTCTGCACTGCAACATTCTACTTCATAGCTGGAATCTATTGTTTCCTTCCTTTTCGTTTGGTTTCCGTTGAATTAATGTGGATACTAAGAAAAAAATCTTGTGTAAAACCTACCCCAGAACCGAGTGAGCAGCATAGTTGCATAGCATCTAGTCAGCACCAAGCATCTGCACTTGCACCTTCTGTGTCCCATGTCTGGAAGGAGAAAGTGATGACTTTTTGTCAGTGTTGTTCCCTCACTGCACAGCATGGGAATGGCTCATCCAGCTTCATTGCTTACCTCACATCTTGTCATATGAAAAATGGACTGCTGGCATCACAAGGGTCTTGCTTTAATTAATCACATCTTCTCACAGTGTTGTTATTATTACTGAAGTGCAGATCCGCCACACTAATGAGTGTCCTGGAAATATATGCATCTAAATGGCTAGATGTTGGAGATACTTAATATCATTGGATGCCTTAATGAAAAATGCAATGTTTTGAGTCATACTTTGACCTGGATGTGCTTTCATTAATTACATCAAACTATTGTGAGTGCCATGGAGAAGTGCAGCAGGAACTCAGCTTAGCCTGATGCTCCCTATAGCCCAGGGATGGCCAGGGCAGTTTCTGAAGGTCCACCCATCAGAAAGCAAAGCTATGCCCATGCACAATGATCTCAATATGCACAAGGCAGTACATCAACTGGGTTTTTCAAGTCTTTCTCTCCTCACACTGATTAACTTTCTAGAATAAAGCCAAGCTTTGTCATCTATAGGTAACTTGTAAATAGATGCAAAAATGCCCCCCATTTCCCACTCATATTTGAAAGGGACTGGGACTGCTGAGAATTTAAAAGCTAGAGATCTTTCAGAGATACCAGCAACACGTTTTGATCTTTAAATACTATCCTTAAAAACAAAATCCTCCAAACCTCCATTTATAGGCTTATTTTCATGATGACAGTTTCGCTACATTTGTTGAATTGTAAACCATGTAAAGCTCAGCAATAAAACGTCTGCAATCTGTAGCGGTAATGGGAGGCATGTCTCATAAACAAGATAAGTTGTTCCTTGCCAATATTGTTACACTTCATAAATACGAACTCAAGTCTGTTTTGCGTTTCCTAGATCAGTAGCAGACTTTTATTTTAATTAAACACAACATATAAAATATTCATTTCAAAAACAAACATCATTGTTTTAAAGACATTATACCAAATTAAATTATATTGCTTTTGCCATAAAGTTCTTGCACAAAAGAACAATTTTGAATTCTGAGTGGATTGAGACAGCGCAAGTGTCCATCAAAATCCAGTAGTAAGAAGATGATAGCAGTCCTACAAATAAATAAACTATTTATATTTCCTGATAATGTAAGTGCTTATATGAACTCATTCCAATTCCCAAAGACTACTCATCTCTGCTGTGGTTGTAATTAAGAACTACATCACGTGGCAGTGAGGAAAATGGTTCCAGTCCCATTTTATGCAGCAGAACTACTAAGTGTTTCACTTCGCAGTGACATGATTTATAGCCTCATTTCATTAGATTAATATTGGATATCTTGTAGACAGTCATCTTTGACAGGCTCTATCCCAAAAGTACTTTGGTTTTGGAATCTACTGCTTGGGTATAGGCGGACCAAGATCTCAAAGCATGACCACAACATATGTCAGCTAGAACCTATTCAAGAGAAATGGTATTTCTGGTTTAGTAATATGAATGAATAGAATCACAGAAGGGTTGGCTGGCAGGGAGCACTGGGTATCATTTGGTCCAAAGGCCCTGCTCCAGCAGCAGGGACACTCAGAGCAGGTCACCATACTTCTGGATTTATCATTATTTCAGATGTGCCTAAGAGATGTAATTAATTATAGAAATAAAGCTTTTAAATTTTAAGTACAGAGGAATTCTAGGAGTTGAGAGGAAATTATCTGAATTACCTGAAACATCTGAATGCTAACTTTTGCTATAGCACTTGCAACCCACAACCACATAGGCATGTTGATCCATAAAAAGCTTCCTGTATGGCCATATATCACTCAGCTGTAAATCTATCAAAACAGCTAGCACCAGGAATGCAGTGTCATTCCAGTCTGAAGTTTCTACCCATATTAATTCATTGCATATGGATATAATCTTAGAGTTAAGTCGTTTTAATGGGTTTCAGCTTTTATAATATTCTAACATTGCTACATTAAGTGGTCAGTTGTAAAAGACAAACAATACTGAAAATATTTCTACCTCTAGTTGATTTACTTAAAAATAAACATGAAAAATTATATAAATAAAGTTACATTAGTAAATAGCTGGCACTAATGAGACTAAAATCCAACTAACACACAGGACAGGAAGGAGTTAAGTACAATTCTATACTGAGAAGGAAAATGTGAAGCAGGAATCCTGTCTGTCTCCTATGTTTAAGCTTATCAGAAAGCAACTTGAGCCCTGGCACAAACACTTTAAACTCCCTAGAAAAGGCTGGACCAAGCTGGATAAGTGTTTACTGAACTCATTTGGTCATTGTTTCCTGTAAGCCTGACTTCCAGTGTTGATGATGCTTTAACCACGCAGCCATCTATTCTTATGAAAGTGAAGAAGTTAAATTTAATAAATCAAACTCATTTTCAACACATTATTGAACTGGTCAGCTATTGCCCTTCAGATGGATTCCTAGTGTGGACCAGTTTCCTAATCAATACTTTCCTAATGAAAAGTTTCAGTGTTTTCAGATTTTGACATCAAAGAGGGGTAAAAGCTCCAATCCCTTCTTCCACCAAAGTAACTAGATGGACTATCTCTGTTTACCCTACAAGTTGAATGAGATTTCTACCAATGCCTGGAAGAACCTAGGCACATCAGCTCACTTTGTGCTTCACCAGGTGAGGACTGAATCAAGATTTCTCTCCTGTCCTCTGCAATGCATCTGGTGTTGGCAGAGAGCATGGGCAGGGCAGCATGTCCTTACTTCTCGTATGACCCCACGTCTATCAGTAAGGCAGTATCAAGCTTGAGTTTGGCTGAGAAACACAGAATTTCAGGTACAGCACCTCCCAAGAGGGACTGAGACACTGCCATGCAAAGTGACTGCATCCAGACGCCTAATGCTTCTGCACATTTTTTTTTCATCTCACAGGGCTTTAAAATGTCACCACCTTCTCTAATAGAAGACTGAACAAGAGCTGGGCTTCTGAAAGTGTGTTGCTTTTGGAAGACATTTTGTGCCATTAAAGTCTTCCTATTCCCCTAAGCAAACACAATCTCCTGAGTTCCCTGCTTTCAGATGTCTAGTCCTTTCCAAGTTAGTCTGACCCTTTCCACAGAAGTCTGTTCCTTGATTGGATATCATATTCTTTACAAGCTGCAAATATTTGCATCATGTGAAAGAAGTGACTCATCAAGGAGATGTAATTACAGTGTAAGCCAAGAGGATGAATGTACATATAGTGCAACGCAGCTCAGATGTGACATCCCTGCTGCCACTGCCACCATCCCCACCATCACCATTGTTCTTTGTCTTGAGTGGCTGTGAACTGCATTTTTGCCAATCTGAATGAATTGTTATTGTAAATAACAACTAAATTAACTTTGCTATTTGATTAGCATGGCAAAAGCCTTGAGCTGCTTATTTTATAATCATTCCAATCACATTTTTGATCGGTAGCTTTATCGTGATGCTTTCATAAGCAAGAATTTGCATAGCATTTCTCAAATTCAGAATACTAGACCAATATTGATACGAATACTAGAACAAAATCAGCAGCTGAAAACATGTTACCCCCATTTTACAGATGGGAATGCAAGCACTACGTTGAAAGACTTCTACATAACCACATATTAAGTTATTAGCACAAAGTATATAGCAATTATTTCTGTAAAAGTTAAGGATATGTTTTATAGGGAATATATAAAGCATGTACATGAAATTAAGCATGTTCGTAATTACTGTGATGACTCAAGGAATGTTTCAGCAGGTGTGGAAGCAGAGTCACACCTACTGAACAGGAAAGGGAATATGAAATTGCCTTTTTATAATCGTACCAGTTAGGCAAAAAAGCCATTTAGAAAAACATATACTAAAATTTTCTGCCAAGTTAAATACTTTCTAACACATTAACTGTTATTAAAATATCTAAGCAAATCCCCTGATATCTTTATTTTTCCTAAACAGGCACAATATGCCTCCAATGTACTGTACAATGCTAATAAATGGTTACGTACCTCCTGTTATACGTGTATTACAGCATGGAGGCTACAACAGGACGTATCTGGGTGTAGGATTCTGTGTACATACTACCAAGGAAGCAAATGAATGTGCCTCATGTTGGGTTTGCTGCCGTTAGGAAGAACTAAACCCCCCTGCCAGGTTTTGGCTGGGGTCCCTAGAGCCAGTAATTCCCTGCACCAGAGAGGTAGGATCAAGGAGCACCGCTGTTATTTTTCAGCTGGACCAAAGTCTCCATTCAGCAACATTTTCCAAAGTTAAGAAATTTACTTCCATCAATTCTAAATATATGTGGAGTTAAATATAGTAAACCTCGACTTGAAAAATCACGGCTAAAGCTAACATACACTTGGTCTCAGTCTGCACACCAGCTGCGGATAAAAATGTGCTGAAAAGTAGAACATTTTGTCTCTTTTCATTTATCAAACATTCAGTTGCAAACACACAGTCATCTGTTTAAGAAGAGCTGAGAATCTGTTAAAATTATTCATTTGATGGTTTTGTGAATTTGAATCACAATTTTCTTTGGGATTTCAATTCTCAGGTAACTTTGCAGATAACACTTTCAATCACAAACCCTTCATTCCTGGAGGACTGTTTTTGTGGGTTTTTTTTACACATTTTGACAACAATTTTTTACTTACTTGTTCAACTAATGAATTAATTCAGATAAGCAAGGTCATCCTGCAAGTTGTAAAACATATCTGCATCATCTCTGCAGATCAATGAATCGCTCCAACGCTCACTGCAGTAGTTAGGCATTACAGACAGGTAGCATGGATTGCAATATATTGTCAATCTGTCAAGTCTTTGACATCTTCGTATTTCACAAGGAAGAATATATGTGTTTGTATGATTAATTAAATCCCTAAGAGATCAGGGATAAGACGATGGAGAGCCCAGGTGGATTCCAGACTAAAGGTTGAAGCAAACTTCTCACTTTATCCTTTATTTCCATTTCACATCTCTAAGAACAATGGATGATGATACAGGGGTCAACTGAACTGGTGATTCTTGGCAAGCAAAATAAAATTTTTTCAGTGTCTAGAACACATATATCTACATCCAAGCTAATTCTGATCTCTTTAAGACCAACAGGAAGTATGTTTACTCCTTGAATGCTGCCATTTCCTCACTTGCTCACTCTCTCTCTTTCCAGTCCATTCTGTCGACTTAAAAACTACCTGTGCCCTTCCCATTGCCCTTTCTCCTCTTTTCTCCTTTATTTCTGGGTTTTCTGGAGCTGTCCTTCCTCTCTCCCTGGCATCTCTTCCCCCTGACTCACTTCCAGGTTGCCTCGCTCCACTTGGACACCTCCATCATCACCAAAGAGCCACCTTCCAAAGTTATGAAGATTGCAGATCTCCCTGTCTTCTTCCTGATCTCAAAAGAAATAGTATGACTTCATCTTTTTTTAGCTCTCCTATCAACTCATTTCTTTTCCTCTTTTTCCCCCTTTTTCCCCTTTTTTCCCCTGACCTTCGCTTCCAAGCCTCCATCGCCATTTTTATCCTCCCCACTCTCTACAGAGGAGGCTGGCTCTCCAAGACACAAATAAATGACATTTGCAGTCACGCAGTTTTGACTTATCTATATATTCGAGGGCACCATCCTACTCAACTACCTCCTCATCCTCTCCCAGACGTTCCCCCAAAACTCATGGCTTTCCTGATGATAGGAAAAGAGTTCATCAAACTGCTCTGCGAGTGAACCTCCTACACCCCAGGATAAAAATAAGCAACAACAGTCAGACATATTGCTAAGAAACCATATGCTCCTCATTTCTGGCTACCACCAGAAGAAATGGGAATTGCTGGTGCTGCAGGTCCCTAGCAATCGAAACACATGAGAAGGAAAAATAATAATAATATATTCTTCAGATAAGTTTGAAGTACTGGCAATCTGATGAATTGCACTGGCTCTAATTTTTATTTCCCGTTAAAAGGTCCGTTGTGTTATTTTTCTTCCCAATCCAGAGACCCAGACAGCTGGAGGTGTTTAAAGAAAAGAATATTCTCCTTTTTTTTTTTTTTTTCCCCTGCAATGTAGAATTCCTATTCTTATATTAGTTTTTACTCTTAGAAGCTTGAGCTGAAATTTGAGTTCCACTGCAATGCTCCCTCTAATTGCCTTGAATAATTCAAATTTTACCACTCTCAGGGGCACAACTGGAGCCAGACTGTTATAAGCCCTATTTGCTACTCTGGAGCCAACAAAATAAGTATGCTTTATGCTGTAGAGCACACTGAGCTTAAGTTACATTATTTTGTTTGTTTCAAATTTAGACAAGTGAAGAAATCACAGAGGATTGGCTTGTCAGAGGAGCCTACCAATAAACACAGAACAAGCCAGATTTTACATATAAAGCAGCAGGAATACTTCAAGATCACAACGTAGCCCTGAAACTTCTATTTTGCTGAATAAAATTAGAAAAGGCCTAAACTCTGGGATCTCTCTATTTTTGGCTCAAGAGAGAAATTCTGAAGCTGCTGATGATTTGAAATGGGTCCTGAAGAGAGGGAAGGAAGGAAATTAGGATTTTTTTTTAACTTAAAAAATTGTCTCGCCTGTGTAATAACACTGAGCATGACTGTCACTGTGAAGACATATTAGCTCATTTAGGTAATTAGTGTGAGCAGCATGTTTCCCTGCTTATTCCATTCAATTATAGGGTGCTCACTTTGTCATTACTGGAGTATCTTAATGTGACTTGTAATTAGTGTAATTACAATCCAATGTTAATTATATCTGCCACTTAGACATAATTTTATATAGTAATGGTCTTATTCTCAATAACCTTATTATGTTGTTTATTCAAACAGGAATTTAGCCTTCTTTCATGCGTCAAATATGGAGATTACAAAAAGTACTGCCTGTCATTTTTGTAGTTATGACTAGGGGATCTCTGCATTGCAAAATCATATTTGGGGCAATCAATGAATGGAGAAAACCAAATTATAGAGACTGATTATTAGAGGCATGCTGAACTAACAAAAATAATTTGCACAGAAGGCACATTAAGGCATTGCTGCTTCATGCACAGAGAAGGGTCAGTGTCCATGAGTCTACAGAACAAGAGACTGCAACACACACAGCAAACATGGCGGGGTGACTTCCATTGGCAACCTCACCATTTCTCTTATTCGGAGTGCAATAAAATAGCAACACTGGATTTGACAAATAACATCTACTGAGCCATTTCTTAAGGACAACGACACCGTTCAGCACAAGCTCTCAATATGGGTTTTTCTTTCTCCACAGGCTTCATTTCTCTGATTCTCTGCATTCTGGGGGAGCACAGCCATACCTACTGTGGTTTTAGTTCAGACAAGGAGTGGGATTTTGCACAGTTCTCTTTGCTTCCAGAGCTTTGCTTCACCCTGTTGGGTTTCTTCCAGATGAAGCCAAAGCGAGAGACACCCCAGGAAACCTCCTTGTGCCCCACAGAACAGTGCTCTCCCATGGCACCAAACCACAGCCCAACCCCACCAAACACGGCCACGGGCTCCCAGCACAATCTTGCTCCTGCTCTCTGAGGGCCCCACCATTTGCTGCTACAGCTTTAAGCTCATTACAGAGCAAAGACCGAGCAATTCTGTACAGTAAGGTTTTCTTGGAATTAGCCCAAGAGTGAAATAAACTCTCTCTGGAAGTGAAGGGCGATGCAGACCCAAACCATGCTCTACCCCATGTTCTTTTACCTACTGTCGCTAACATACATAGTTACATATGTTTAGATTTAGAAAACCTAAAACACCCAGTCAAAACAATGCGCGTTTCTTCCTCCATGAAGGCTCAAAAGGACAAGTAACACATGACAAATATTAGTCATGTTATTTAATGCACAATGTTGAAAAGTGGCATAAGAACCGGAGGAGCAGAGAAGGGAATTTGGCAGCTCTCTGGGAGATGGAAACCGAGATCTCTCCTAATCCATGTCTTTTACTGAGAATCTGAAAAGGGTTTCAAGCTTTGAGCTCACTCTTCGGAGGCTAATGAATCATTCAGATTTCCATGGCTCAGGGTGATGTCCCAAGACAGCTGGCAGCTTTCTTTGAGCTTAAGAAAATCAAGAAGTTTTGAAATGAGAGCACAGAGGTAATGAAAATAAAAGTAAATCACAGGCGTGTACACCGAGGAATGGCGTTATCGCTAACTCAGCTGGATAACCATGACACATTTTCCAGCGCTGAAGAGAGGCTTAGGGAGCAAAATCTCATGTTGTGAGCTAAGCCCTCTCCTTTGCTTTCTGCTGCTGAGAAGCCTTTCTCTCAGCTTGGGGTGGTTCTTCGTGCTGCCCAATGGACTCACAGTGCTCAGTCCTCGGTAGGACTTAGATCCCCATTCCAGGTACAGCACCGCATGCTGCACAGAGCAGAATTTCCAGATAACTCTCTGCGTCAGCCAGGAAAACTATTATCTGTGAAACAGCAAGAGAGCTCCCATATTCCTCAGCCTTCTCGCAGTAACTTGAATGGTTTGTTCTTGTTTGACTTCCCAGCTATCGCCTCTTGGAAAATGTGTGCCCAGGGTACGAAATCTGCTTAGATTGACTTTAGAACTTCACATCATTATGGAAAAAGAAAATAAAATTTAAATTATATATCAACATTTTATGTATGTCCCAAAGGAAAAGGAATACTAATTACTGCTTGATTCAGTGGTTGAACGGAACACATCTGGAATATCCCAATTCTATTATCAGGTTATTTTAAGCAGACAGTGCCTATTAGCTGTGACCAGAAACTTAACAGGTGAAGGCATCTCAAACATAAATTATTTTACACAAGGTTGCTGAGGTAGATGCCTTACCATTATGTAATCAAAGCCTCACCATTATGTAATTAAACTTATAAATACATCACTTGGTTATACAATAACTATAATCTATCCTTCAATATAAATCTTGCAGATACTTCATCAATTGTGATTTCCCAATGGCTGCCAATTAAGTCATCTTTCTGCCAATCAGGCTCAGTAAATTGGCAGGCCTACCTGTTCTACTTCCTCTTTTTGACTCAAAGTTCATCTCCTAATACCAAGCGGTGAATTTTCCAGCTCTCCAATGATTAAAGTCATTCAGCCTTCAGCTCTGTGCACCGCTGTAATCACCTCCAAAAGTGCTGCCTGCTGCACTTTATTGCTTAAATACAGCCAGCAGGGGCGTTCTGGAATGTGCATTCAAACCAAGGCTGCTCATTAACTATTAACCAGCAGCTATCCTAACCCATCTTGCTCCATTTTCTCTGGAACTGATCAGTCTTCACCTGGAAGGACAAAGCAGAGAACAACAGGTCCACTCCCCAACAGCACCTCCTGTCCTTTACCATCTAGCTGTCCTATTGAAACAGTGCAGTGTGTGTGTGATAAGAGGTTAGTTTCCTATCTTTTAGTACTTTAAAAGTACTGTTACTGACTACTATGGCTATGTTTAAACTATGCCTGTAAATGAACTAGAATAAGAGAGGTCTGTATTAGCCCTATATATTCTTAGCACTAGGAGATACCAGGAGATGGTTATGCCTTCAGGAATCATTTTTATTTGGAGATGCTTCTTCACCTTAGAGAGGTCAGGATTGACCACATCTGAGCCCACGTTACTGGCCACACTGCCTGTTAAGGAGGGATTTCCCCAGGCAATCTCCAGGATGGGATTCTGCTTTCCATGCAGGTACCTAATAGCGTCACACTGACCCTGGAATCACAGGATCCAGGCAGGAGGAGATACCCAAAGATACTCACTTATCAAGCACCACTATGGTGCTCCTCAGAAACATTTCACCTTGTCCTGTCCTGAAACTTGCAAGGATTAACTTCTCACAGCCTCCGTAGGGAATTTGTTGCAGTATTTGTGTATCTTCATATTATGAACTTTTCCTTCACTTTTTAAGCCAGCTCTTCCTTGCTGTGATGTTTTGAGATCATTACTCTTCTAACAAAAGGGGCATCAAGAATAGATTGCTTCTTTTCTTCTCACAGCAGCATTTCACACATTTGAAGGCTATTACTGCCACTGAGCATCCTGAAGCTAGAGGAGAAAACGGTGCAAAGACAAGATGTGGGAAATAAGCTTAACCTCTTCATTCTCAGATTCTCCCCATCATTCTTACAGGCTTCCCTCTTAGTCACTACCTGCACCCAGCACAGTGCCACAGGGATGAAGTGCAATGCCACGCATCTTTGCTTCAGCTAAGATGGCACTGCTTTGTCTCCAAAGCATGACGACAGCCCCTGAGCCTCTGTGATCCCAGATTCCACAGCAAGGGATGAGAAAGTAGAGCTGGACTGTCATTAGCAGGGCACCCAGAGCTAGAAGAGAGCTCAGAGGTGATGAGCATCTTACCTACTGCACAACTGCAGCTCTGAGGCTGGGTCTTGATGAAGACAATTAACATCTGAATTCCAATGTGGACAGACAGCCTGTCATATATCTGCATCAGCACTGAATTCTTGTACAGTAACCATAATGTCAAGTCAGAAACCAATGATGAAGTAAGCCAATTACTGTACTGCAGACACTCAAGTCACTTTAATGCACAGCAAATACAACACTACTTTAATTACAGTTACAGACATGTACATTTGTTTTACTTAGTAATTAAAATGTCCTGTTGTACTTAATAATGTTATCTGTATTCTTTGGTTAAGTGTGATTTAATTTGCTTTCCTAAGAAAGCTGGGTGTAATTTAAAATGAACAATGCACCTCTTTTGCAGATATTTTTTGTCTAATGCTATTGCTTTCCATGACTACAGATCTAGAAGACAGAAAATTTCCTGAATTTGCTCACAAAGTTTATAGAAGTCCAATGTTCTAAAGCCCAAGACAACATTTATTTGTGAACTGTTCAGGGACCTGATACCCTTCTTATTCGTTACGTCTTCAGCACAGCTCCCAGCAGCACAAAGGACTGCAGCTACAAATCTGGTCTGTAGCTGATGTCATTATTACTTGCCCTGTCACAGCACAGCTCTCTAAGAATGATCAAGGATGGAAAAAGTTATGGGAAGGAAGAGGAATTCAGCACACACTCAGGGGTGAAATGCTGCAGACTGCAGTACTGACCACCATCCAACCTGCACAGAGCAGGACCAAGAGCTCTAAACCAGAGCTTGGCTGGCTTGCCTTTCTAGAAAAAAAAAAAAAAAAAGAGCCTTTTGTAAACAGCACGAGCAAACAGCGTGCTCTCACAGCCTCTCTGAGGATGTCTTCATTTGTGCTTCTGAGCAGCAAACAACCCATTCCAAAACGTGCTCTGCCCTGACAGCGTGCCAGCAGCAGAACTTCTCCATCTTACAGGGTCATAGAAGTGCGGATATTGTGAAAGCATTTGCAAGAGACGACCTGTTTTAATCTCAGCTGTCATTTCCAATGCTGTTTAAGTTCACAGAGTCTCTCTAGGAAGGATGGGGAAATGTTTAAACATTATTCAACCCCTTCCTGTAAATTTGAATACTGTTTTTATTCCTTATCTCAGGCTGGAGAATCTCAAACCGGATCTGAGATCCTGTTCTCCCTGTATGAGTCACTGGTAGATCACAGAGAAAATAATGCCAATGTTCACTTAAAAGTGGTTATGCTCAGATCCAGATTCACAAACTTTTGTGCTATCTTAGTTCAAGAACTGGAATTCTGCCAGCTTACCTTTCCTGCACGGGCTTGATTTTGCTAGACTGTGCAAACAGTCATCCGAAGCAGATTTCTTCTTAATATGAAATCAAGTGCTATTCAGACCCACAGATTATCTCACACCTGAAAACAGGTTCAGACACCGTGTCAAAAACCAGCTGCCCAGCAGCTCAGCAGCTCACAGGCAGGGGAAGAGTCACCTCAAGAAGGAAAGAGCAGCAGTGCATCAGGGAGAAGTCACTCAGGGTCAGGTACCTAAAAGTCTTTGAATTCCCCTTTGGAAAATCCCCTTTCAGCCACACAGCTGGAAAGGGAAGCAACTTCATTACCAAACCCTTCACTGTGCATGTGGAGGAGCCAGCTTCTGCGTGGGCATCATGGCTGCATTCTGTGCTGCACATGGCTGAGGGTTCCTCTTACTTTAAAATGATCCAGAACCAGAGAAGAGGGACACCAGCATCCCACAGGGATAGGCATCAGCTCAGGATAATGTAGAGGGACGGAACTTGTTTAATTATTGTCACCTTTTCTTTCTGACAAACAAAACACTGAGTGAATGCTGCGATGCTCAAACACAGGTGACACACACTACAATTCCAACCTGTGTTCTCAGCACCAGCATCTGGACACGTGCTGGTTAACCTCTGGGAAGCACTCTCCTGCTGTCCCCTGTGGCTGCAGGGATTCATGTTCTACCACAACGCACAGCCACAGCCTAACACCAGAGCCCTGCTGGCCTGCAGCTCATCCACCCACCTGCCCACCTGAATCCCTCCCCCTTTCCTTGGAGGAAGGGATGATATAATGGATATACATACAGTTATGTATAATTAATAATATAACAAAAGCTTTCTCCTCTGAAAAGCACAGTTAGCTACACAAGCTCTCTGTCAGGCCACATAATATACTTTGTAAAGCACTTTATAAGTATGTACAATTTCAATTTTCCAGCGGAGACCAAAACAAATGAGCAGCTCGTATTCCTCTGTGCTTTCATAATAATTTGCTTCCAGTTCTGTGTCAGTGATCAGGGTTAGTGTAATGAGGGGCAGGAAATAGTAACATCCTAATTAAACTGGGGCGGATAGGAAGTAAGCCATAAATCAGCTAGTTAGCTGGTGCTCAATGGGCTGTATTCCTCCCGTGCGCCGAGAAGAAATGAATTTAAAAAAAATAAAAAATTAAAAGCCAGAGCAGGAACGAGGAAAGAAAACTGCTTAGACCTGCACTGTATTTGCCCAAAATATTTTCTAAAACCATGCTGTCATTTCACAGAGTCACAGAATGGCCAGGGTTGGAAGGGACCTCAAGGATGATGAGTCTCCAACCCGCCTGCCACATGCAGGGCCACCAACCTCCCCATTTAATACTACACCAGGCTGCCCAGGGCCCCATCCAACCTTACAGATGCACTTTTTTGTCTGGGAGACCACAGCAGAGAACAGAAATGATGCACAAGTTGCATTCTCCCTTATGAAATTAAGCTGCTTTGAATTCACGATTAGCCATGTGCACTTATGGACTAAGAAACAACTGGCCTCAGCAGCAGCTCAGAGCTACGAACTGCTACCATTAGGAATAGCAGCATCAGCAAAACTATACTTTCTACTAAGTTCACCTGAAGCACTTATAGAAAAATATACGTACTATATAAATTATGCCTCACCTGCACAAGGAAGTCTCTGTACACCCCTATAGCCATATACACAGAGCCCCCAGAGTACACAGCAGCATGTTGCTTATGGAAGGATTTTTTCTGCTGGCTTAGTAACGTCAGCTTTTAGCAGTGTAAGTGAAGCAGACTAGAGTTCCTTGGTAAGGAACATCCACATCCTGACCCTCTGCACAGTGGTATCACCTGCAGCCATGAATTTTTCACAGTTGGAATAAACACAGCTATGCCAGCAAAACTCTGCACTGAGACCA
The DNA here is from genome assembly GCF_987193195.1 of Phasianus colchicus. NCBI lineage: Eukaryota > Metazoa > Chordata > Aves > Galliformes > Phasianidae > Phasianus > Phasianus colchicus. The sequence continues at coordinate 2,625,052 of NC_143442.1, read as the reverse complement.
GATTTCAGCCTTTCTGTACCATAAGGGAAAACTGCTCATTGCCCATCAATGGGAGAAAGAGAGGAACAAACTCAAAGCACAAAAATATTTCCAGAGAAACAACAAAAGGATAAATCTACAACCCAGCTGAAGACAATATCTCCTACCACTACAGAAAGACTTCCTGGGAGGCTGCAGGATATTTGTCTTTTCCACGTCAGCTCAATAACCCCCATTTGACTCTGAGACCTACACACAAAGACTGTCATGACATTTCACAGCTATAAGTGGTTCTTCATCCTTACCTAAGCTTTCAGCCCTATCAATTAATAAAATCAATTAATGCTTTCAAGGCTACTTGAAAAGAGCTAAGTCTGTTTAAGTAAGCACATGAAGAGCTGAAGTATCTCAAATCCAGAAGACCTCTGCAATAAGATTCCAGCAGCCCTGTGTACACAACAGAGGCTGAGGACGATATCCTAAAAATCCTCTGCTGTGCCGTTTTAAAGTTAAATATCCAGCAGAGCATTTGCCTCGATCTATCAGGGAGCAAGTCTGAACTTATACTTCATCCATCATTCACATGATACTAAGATCTATTTATTTCTAAACTGGTTTTGTAGCTTCAAGTATTACACGGTATTTCTGCAAAATAAATAGCATATCTGGTGCTAATAAATCCTCCGGGCTGCAGTCATTGGTACTGGCAGAGGTCTAATATCTGCTGTAAATAATACATACAAGATGTTCTCTTAAATCAAGTGTTAGACCATGATATTAAGACTGCTGCCTGAGGGCTCTAAACCCCCATGCAGCATACATCATAATTACTTCATTAAGCCTGCTTCTCCAGCACCTTTACATCAGAGCAATACCATTCCTGAAAGGAATCACCGAATAATATGAGGGTAAGTCAGGGTAGGGTCAGACCCCTGTCTCTGAAGCATCCCCAGAACTTCCTTCTGATCCAGTAAGTCAATCTGAACAGCTGAAAACTTTGGGTTTCAGAGCCAGCCCATTACATGAGGTTTATCACCAGGGACTGACGGTGTGAAATGCTGAGCATTCGTTCCAAACAGCTTCTTGCTGAGCCAAGCACAGTTCCTCCAATGTGTTCCCATGTGGAGTTAAACTAAGGTATGCAGCTGTGTTACATTTGCAGTAGTGTTCTACAACGTTCACAAAGAAAGCATAGCTACAGTAGTTAAAACAGGCAACCATGATCATAGCCTGTGTCATGCTGCCTGGAATACTGCTCGTCCTCAACGAGGGGTGAGGATGAGGATTGGGGTTAGGTTTGCTCTTTTGGCTTGGCCAAATCTGGGGCAGATTGCCTGCATCAAAGCTATCAGCAGATCAGGCAGAGCCTTTTACTATGACACTATTAACTACTCATGTCATTATTTCTTTCTACTGTTTCCTTCAAAAACACTTCTGTTTGTAAGCAAATATCTCTTTAAATAAATCGTAGATCAGTGGTGAAGCTGACTTCAGCTGTCAAAATATTCTGTCAGCTTTAAGGTGGCAGATCCAAAAGGATTAACTAATACACAGCCTCCTGAGAAATTCTTATAATGTGTGCTGTCCTGCAGGCTGTGGGATCCCCTGCCTAAAATTTCCTCCTGAAATGCCACAAAAGACCACAAAGAAACCACCAGGTAAAGCCTGAAGAAAAGTCCACCGACCACAAAGAGGTCAGATCTTGTCTAGGGGGCTCTATTCAGGCACAACGTACACTTTAACAAATGTATTTATTTTAATTTCCTTTCAACATCATGGTCAATCATCCCTGGAGGTGTTCAAGGCCAGGTTGGATGGGGCCCTGGGCAGCCAGGGCTGATATTAAATGAGGAAGTTGGTGGACCTGCATGTGGTGGGGGGTTGGAGATTCATGATCCTTGAGGTCCCTTCCAACCTGAGCCATTCTGTGATTCTGTGATTCTGTCTTCTTCTTGGCTCTTTGTGGTGGTATTTCTTGAGTTATCACCTACTTATCAGAATTACACCGTCAATCTGGCAGGTATTTCAGTACTGATTTCCTATCTGGACACTTCATACTTACCTACACATACAAAATACATACATGCACATATACATTAATACAATCAAGGCATTGTTCTGATAGATAAGCTTATTTGTAATGCATTACAGTCTTATGAGTGACTTATCAGGTGATGTTTTGAAAAAAAAAGAAATATTCATCTCAGAACCAAGCTGTGTCAAACTTATTGCCATCTATAACAAAGGACTACTGTGAAACATAACTCTTTTACGAAATATACTATAATTGTACTTTTTGAAAGCAGTGTCAAATCATTGACATTGACTTGGTATTCTACGGTATGAGAAACGCAGAAAACTTACAATATATATAAGCCATAAATTAGATCCTAATCTAAACTTATCAGTTTGATAGTTGCTAGACAGACTATTTGAGTGCAGATTTAGCTCTGTCATTTTCCTTTCCCTTTTTCAAGCTGTTGTCTTTTCCACAGATTTTCAAGATCGTGTTTTTCAATAATTTTACAACAAATTGCATTCCAATTACAATATAACACAGGTAGAATAAAATTGAAAATAAACTTAAGCGCAACCATGAATACAAACTCATCGGAGATTTATGAAAGACCAAAGCCTGGCAGATGAGATCCAGAATGTAAAATTTTGGCCAAGCTCTTACTAGTTGCCAAGAATTTTGCTGGTCAATGAAATTCACAAACTAAGTTCCCACTTACTGAGTACACAAGGGTCATCTAACCAATGCTTTGTTATTCACATGGCACCAGGAACCTGAGCTACATTAGCAAGCGCTGACGGCCAACAGGAGCATCTCAGTAGAGCAAAAGAACTCTATGTACAAAACTAAGCACAGAAACACAGAGAAACGCACTCCCAACCCAATGCTTAACTGAAGTTAAGCTCTCCTTTGAAAGCAGGAGAAATCTTGGAAGCATTCAGACTGAGCACACATTGGCACGTTATGGATTTACATAAGCAAATACATCCATTTTACACTCATGTGATAAAGGAGGATTTTAAAAGTATCTTGTTAATCATCAGAAGATGTTTAATGTCTTCGTTATCACCTACTTTGATGCTATTTCATAAAGCTACAACATAAAGATTTCAGATGAAGATTGTACCTTCCAGATGGAAACGAAAACATAACAACACTTATGTGCAAATACTGGAGAAAAATAAGAAAGAAAAGCAGATTTTCCAGAGAAAACAAGTTCTTGTTCTCTTGAGGATCCTCCCTCAACTGCCAAAACTATGACAACAAAAACCACTTTGGAGATAGATTTAAGTGAGATTTTAAAAGCGTGTGTTTTGGTGGCATTTTTATTTTGCCATTCTCCATGTAGGCTAATTAGCACAGGCTAAACAGAAACAAAAGCAAACAACCCACCTGTGTTTCCTGTACTTCCTACGCTCTCTGACATCCTGGAACTTCTCAAGCTGAGGACGCATTTACACGGCACATTGAGGGCAGATGCCAAATTCTGCTGCCATGAAAACCACCTGAAGCACACGAGATGTGTTCAGAGTGCCATGCCTGCTGATGTCCTGCTGCACCTATTGCAGCCTGCTAGAAACAGGAGGGGTCCTGTTGCTGACTGGAAAAAAAAAAACAACTTCTCCATCCTATATCCTCTGGAAAAAGAGGCCCTGCTGAGTTCATCTGGACATAGTTTTAACTGGAGAAACTGGAACTACTTTGACGCCCCGATTATACTTTTAACATTTGAAGGTTGGAAATGGGTGAGAGGAATGTGTAGCTGCTTGGTGCATTAAACACTAAATGCAGATGGAAACAGAAGAGTGGACTGGAAATATGTAAGATAAGTAAAGGAGTCCAGCAAAATAATTTATCACAGTTTTGCAAACTGTCACATGGATCCCTCCTTAAACGACTGCAGTGTTTGCGCAACACATCTCTCCTACAGCTATCCAACACATTTAACCTCACCTTTAACCACCTTCCTTGCCTCCACCCACTGTTCAATCTCTGTCTTGACTGCTTCTAACATTCTGAACATCTGAAGAGCTGCCAAATTTCTGAAGCAACCTATTTCCAGAAATGTTTCTTTACTTCAAGATATGCAATTTCTCCCAAAACACTCCTCTGGAGCAAAGCCCGGGCCTGGCAATATGTTACCCAGGATCAGGGGAGGTTTACACTTCAATACCTATTCCACCTGTCATGATAATACCAGGCATTTTCCACCCACGATGCAGGAGAGAATTCAAACTTCCTGGGAGAAAAGCAGCGTTCAGCCTTGGGAGCCATCCAGGCACAGTTATCAGGAAGCGAGAAGCTATTTCTGCTGGCTTGCAGGAATTGATAGCATCATTTAACGTCTTGTCTCTATATGCAAGTGTGCATAACGCAGTTTTTCCACAGCTGCTGTGATGTAAATAAATTCAGTATTATCTTCATTTTACATGGTAGGATGTAATATAAATAGTACTGGAAGTTACGCTGGGCATAATTCAATATTTTAAGATATCCACCCTTTTCAAGTGCAAGACACCCATATAGCTGCTTAACACACAAACTACTTGACCTGCTTAAGGCTTGGTAAGTACAGAAACATAAGTAGAATACGGTATTTATGGAAATAACATCACTGAGTCCATCGTTTGTCACAATCACAAACGGAGGCTTCACTTGGAACACTCTTTTTGAACAGTACAGCCACAGTATATCGATCAATGAAAGACATATTAGTATGTGATAGGTGAAGAATCACACGAATACCTGCAGTTAGATGCTCACTTCAAAGCACTAACTACACCTGACAAGCCCCTGCGTATAAAATCCTGGATTTCTGCACATCCTATTACCGAATCAGACAAAATCATTTGCTTCATTTAGATTTAGTAGCGCAAAGAAGATCTCTTGGTACCTATAATTGCAGTTCAGGCTTTTCTTCTTAAGGTAGCACTTCAGCTACAGACTGCACTCAAACCACATCTTTCCCAGAAAAATGGCATCCACCCTTAGAAACACCTAGCAGATACAACCTGAGCGTTCTCCTCGCCGTAAATACAGCTATGGGCAGAATGCCTTCTATTTTGTTTCAGCAATAAATCACTTCCCTGACTTGAGTTAGTAATGAGATTTTTAATCATGTGGATTGAACACATCCTCAAGTTAATAAAAAAGTATGGCTTCCTCTTTATCTTTAATAAAAGATTTGTACACTGCTCAAATGATTAGTATTACATTTTTAAAGAACCTGAGATTGATGCTTTTCAATTCTGCTTTCCATTTTTCCATGCTTTTATAATTCAAAGGTAATACAGGGAATAGTTAATAATTCATAAGGTAATTTTAAGGCTTTTATTCAGAAACCTTTTGCCTATTGACTTAGGGATGTGCCGTAAAAATATTCAGGTATTAATATCTTAGCAAGTGGCAGATCTATACAGATGAAATCTCCAAATTTATGCAAGTCAGGACTTGTGCTTAGGAATCAGAGCATATCATTACTGCCTTTCAGAGAGTACAGGGGGAGGAAATAGCTTTACGGGACTATTTAAATCAATATATTTCATTTCTTCACACAGTTCTGCTATTTTTTTGCCCTTGTTTGCAGGTTTATTCTTGATGGAGTTATTTTTGCAGTTGCCTAAGAGACAAAGGAGCTAGCTGCACTTTCTTAAAAGGTAAAGTGCACGGGACCCAGGCAGAACTAATGCCCTGGGAAAGCTCTGCTGGACAGAACCTGATTCACACGTTCTCTTCGAACAAAAATCTGGCCTCGTTGGAGATGAAAGTGTCAAAAGGGGCTCTCAGTAAGCACAGCCCAAGTGTGTGGTGTGCCAGAAGCAGCCTCCACCCCATCTCCACAGTACTTTTCCAAATAGTGGCATTTCTGACTGAGCCCATTTTGAGATCACAACAAAGAACCGGATAATTCCAATTGGGGGGTGTCAGTATTTGGTTATTGAATATGCATTTCTTAGATTTTTTTTTAGCTCACTTGAACTCGTGCTTTTCCTTCCAGTCAGATTTTAACCTTCTCTCAGAACTGCTCATCAGACTGCAAAAAGCAGCCTGCTCCAGCATATTTGGGCAGAACATTTTTACCTGCTCTACAGATACAGAGTGTTATTGAGCAGCATGTGTTGTACCTCCACGTATGTGTGTCATGGACTCCACAAAGGAATAACCCATCTCATGCAAGCTTTCAGGTACTGCAAAGTAAAAACAGCACAGAGCAATGAAAATTGATAGTAGTTATTAATTCCACATCTAATGAAGAAAATTGAGTTGAGCTGTGCACATAGCCATCGTTTATTGCCATGACAAACGTAATAGCAGCACCTTTATTAGCATTTCCCTACATATAAAACTGGGAGAATGTGCTGACAGTTTCTCCAAGTTTGCCAAATGTTACTGCTTAAGATAAGGGCTTCTGCTTCATCTGAGGAACACAACTTTTACCATCCTGAGGCCTCTTCGTAAAGTAATGGTAACAGTAAGTACAAGTCAAAAGAAGACAAGGTGTCACTGCACCACTCAGCCTGGTGTTATCAGCAAACATGATGAGGCTACACTCAATCCCATCTCTACGTCTCTGATCCAGATAATGAAGAGCAAAGGTCCAAAGACAGATCCTCAGGGGATACCACTCGTGACCAGCCTCCAACTGGATACTGAGCTGTTGATAACAGCCCTCTGGTTACGACCACCCATCCACTTCTTTGTCCATCTAATAGTCAGCCTTCAAATTTATACCTCTCCAATTTAGAGATAAGGATGTGGTGAGGGACCACACCAAAGGCCTTGTACAAGTACAGGTAGATAACATCAGCTGCCCTTCCTTTGTCCATTGATGCTGTCACTCCATCACACAAGCCCACTTGACTGGTGAGCTGTGATCTGCCACTGGTAAAGCCATGCTGGCTGTCTCGTGTCACCTCCACAACTCACATGTGCCTTAATATGTCTTCCAGGAGAATCTGTTCCATGATCTTCTCAGGCACAGAGGTGAGGCTCACCAGCCTGGTGATCCCCAGGTCCTCCTTTCTCCCTTTCCTGAATATGGAAGCAATGTTTCCCTTTTTCCAGTCATTAAGGACTTCAACTTACTGCCACCATTTTTAAAATACGATAGAGAACAGCTTGGCAAACACATCAGCCAGTTTCCTTAGGATCCTGAGAAAAATATTTAACAATGGGAAAGCATGAATGCAGTCCCCCACTACCACAAATGGCACAGTCGAGTTTCCCATTATCTGGGGAAATTCCAGGGATCAGCACAGCCAGAGTGCAGGGGATGAGCCTCATCCTGGGAAGACCACCTGCCTGAGCACAGTGTCTCCCCTGCCAGGTGAGTGTATTTCTGTGAGGTAATTTCTAAGGCATTATGCAAAACCATGGTAATGACAGCTCAGCACACAACAGCAGTTAAAGTGAGCACCATATTAGCAGTGTAAGTATTAACGATCTGACACTTGTTTATGTTCACAGCAATGCAGGCTCTGTGCAAGTGTTGAGTGCTATCAGAAGCAGCCCAGCCAAATGCGCAAGCCCCACATACTGCCCCACCCAACATTTTTTTAAAAATCCCCAAGCTTTGAATGACTCCTAGTACTCAATCTCAGAGTGTCTGGCAGGAAAAGAGAATTTTGGAGATGGCATACCATCAATTTTCTTCATTTGTGTCAGAAGTTGAGCAGCTGTCTTCTTACCAGACTGAAGTGGAGCCAAAAACCTTGTCAGGCAGCTTGAAGAAAAAGCACTTCAGAGGAACTAATCTCAAAGACCCAAAAGTATGTATCACGTTTTTGAACAGGCATGTGTTAATATTACTACTACATTGTCGATTGGCAATGTTTTGCAAAAGCTCAGAAATAGTGGAAAAAAAGACTGCTCCATTTGTTTACCCTAAGGAAAAGCAAGATGCCACGCATGCTTGAACCTTAGAGATTGTTTGTTTACTTACTTACAGCCAGGGAAAGGTTTCTAGCATTACCTTCCCTACGGTGGTGAGGAAAGCAAGAGGTGCACCTGGACCTTCTGTGGCAAGCAGATCTCAGATGCAGAAAGTTCTGTTACTCCTCAGGCACTGCAGACACATCAGCAAGAGATAAACAATCCCAGAGAGATCTGTGCTGGAATCAGCTCACTGCTCCTGTGGCCACAGATTGGGACAGACTGGGAAACCCCAGCTCACGGTCTGGTTTTCTTCAGCACATTCTCCAGTAACTGCGTGCTGGGCTGCAGGGTGCTCTAGGTCAACCCTAAGAGAGAAGCTCTGTGCTCACCAGCACGAAGTATACATGAGGGCAGAAATCACACTCAGCAGCTCTTCCCAGAGGAGCTTTCCCAGGTGGGATTTATCACCACACGGCACAGTTTGGTCACACTGAGCCTCCTGCCCTTGCTGCTCATCCTCCAGCCCTGAGCAAGGCTGGCCTCCTCCCATAGGCACGTCCTCATCTAAAGCACTGGGATCCCAATGTTCACTAAGCATAGCTCAAATATTTTGGGGTCAGCTTCACTTAAAAATCCCCATTCTGCATGCTCATGGAAGGATTTTGGGGGCACAGGATAGGGGAAGGCTGGTGTGTGTGTTTGGCCACAGCAACAAGACTTGGGATTACTCTCAGGTTTTGGAGCTGACCACAGCAGGCTGTTGTTTAATTACATTTTTATTCCGGGGGGTGAGCCTGTCATTCACTGACCATATAAAGATAGAGGTGTCAAAGACAAAGATAGAATTTAAATGACTGACTGAATGAAGAAATAAATAAGCAGACGCTGAGGATCCTGCTTGGCTAGCCATCTTCTTTCAGCCTGCCTTTCCCTGCTATGTTTATTTACTACACAACCAGGCTTTTGGCAGCCTTCCCATTGCAAAGTGTGCTGCCCAGATATTACAAAGTGAACTCCGCTCAATGAAGAAGTCTTTTTTCTTAGGGCCACCCTTTTCTGCACAGCCATCCCTATCCTCCAGAGCTGTGCCTCTAAAATGCAATTTCCTTCCACAATTTCCAGAAAACTCCCTTTCAGAGCGATGTGTTTATAGGCTGTTACTAAAAATGAGATTTTCTATATGATCTTCAGCAAACTCCTTCAAACAGACATTTTTGCTTCCTCCATTTACAAAGAAAAAAGAGCTTCCCTTACAATCTACAAATGCAAACAAATCAACCTGCAGGAAAATTCACTGCTGTTGTATTTTTAACATCTTTAAATTAAAAAGAAAAAAAAAAAAAGGTCAATTGAATATATATATAACAGCTCAACAGTATTCTGGTGTTGCATGTTTCCTTCATGCTAAACACACAAAAAAACAATGGAAAACAATGACAATGTGAATAACTGACGTTCTCCTATTTCAATATACATGTATTCAACTTTTTTTCACAGGAAGGTTTCAGCTGTGATTAAGAGCTGTGGAAATCCAAGAAATATAAATGCAAAACAGTAAGAAAATAGCAGGTCTTAGGTAGTTCTCCAGCATTCCAACTGAGATCCTCAGATTAGCATTTGCAGACTGTATTAAGCATATCTAATAGAAAGGCAATACGTCCTGCACAGCTCTCTACAAATATTATCAAGATGGAAATGCCTACTGACAAATTCACAAGCTGCAAATGTACAGTCATGAAATTCAATAGCCTCACAGCTGCACACTTGTAACTTGTGAATGCAGAAAAATGTCTGAATTGGCAGCAGGCTTTCTGGCAGATGATATCATTTTACAGATGACACTGTAGAGTCTGCCAGTTTGACGTTGAACTCTCCTCTTGCTTTTCTCATGTTGTTGTTTCTTAGCTCTTTCTCTGAGAACGACTTAGGAGCACTGTGCCTGTTCTCATAGTCTGCTATTTGCTTGTTCTGACTCTGCAAAGTGCTGCAATTGCTCAGCTCTGTTCCCTCGGTTCTGCTCGTGCCTGGCTGACATTGAACCGTGTTCTTTGTGCAAAAAGTTTGCCTTTCTATCCTGTATTTCTCAGTCACCAAGTGCCCTATTCCACTGTTTTTTCCCACTATTTAGAGTAACTGCAAGTGACCACCCTCTATGAACATTCAAAATGAATGTGTCATGCATAATACTCGTAATCTGCATATTTCAGACCACTTAGAGAGAAGGAAGCATTCCTTAGAAAAGGCTACAAGAGGCTGTTGCACTGAGTGCCAAGCAAGCCTGACTCCATCCTAAACTCAATGGCATCAGAGCCTCTCCAAAAAGCCCTATAATTAAGTACTTCTCAGTACCTCACAGTCACACCTAAAGTAATTCTTAAGGAACTATTAGGATGACATCAGGATGGGCTGTCTGCTCTTTTCTGATGTAGTTCAACTCTTAAATTCTCTCTTGTTTGCTTACTTTCTTTCTTGCTTACTTTCTTGCTTGCTTACTTTCTCAGCTTTATTTCTTATGGTTGGTTTCATGATGCTGCTCAAAGTGTCTGAGAGCCAGACTAGATCCTGCACTGCAGCTATTGGGGCTGGCCAAGCACTTTGCATCTTTTTTAGCAGATGCTCACTTAGGCTGAGCATAAAAGCCTGCCAGCCACTCTCTTCAACACAACTCTAAGAGCATTTTTCCCACTTTACACCTCTGCTCATCTCCTCTGAACTCGGTACAACTGCAAGAACTCTGCAGGAATCTACAGGTAAATGACCAGAACCCTATCTGATGCTTTACAGAAAGTATTACTTTGCAGTCGATACTCGTGCTCAGGAATTACTGAGCAAAGATCTGTAGTGGTGTATATACCTCACAAATATTTATCACACTAAAAGACACTATAGACTCACAGACTCATAGAATGGCCTGTGTTGAAAAGGAGCACAGTGCTCATCCAGTTCCAACCCCCCTGCTATGTGCAGGGTCACCAACCAGCAGACCAGGCTGCCCAGAGCCACATCCAGCCTGACCTTGAATGCCTCCACTAGAAAAATATTATTGATGATTTAGCACTGTCAAATGTGGCTTTAACTGGTCTCTCTGTACAGGTTGTTAATCTCTTACAGTTAAAGCTCCCTTCAATCACTAAACCCTGGAGCAACACTTCTCAAAGCATCCAGCATGCAGTAGCTCCCCATGTTCTGCTTAGAAAAATTCACCCTGCTTACAAGAAGAATGGAATAATACTTGCCACAGTCTGAAAAACAGACCCTAGAAACTTGGAAAAAGTTCTAATTCTGGAAGCATCTATAATACCCTTAACAATTGCAGTGGTCCACAAAACACTTTCAGGGGAAACGTTCAGGTTACTGTGTGCAGTAAGAAATGGAGAGGGAAGAAAAGAGGAGAGGGAAAATGAAGAGGGATGAGAATTATCTGCTCGCCCAAAGAAACAACTCTAAGAGTAACTCTCTGAGAGAGAAAGCAAAGTGCTGTGCAATACCTCAGTCTGAATTACACCACCGACCTCCCATGGGGAGCTGTGATGAGGGTGATTTCCTGCACTTCCCTGCAGCTGCAAGAGAGCAAAGCAAATAGGCTCCTTGGAGATCTCCATGAGAGGTGCATGGGAAATGCTTCCTCTGTGCCGTTCTCTGGCCCAGAAGAAAGAACAGGACGGAGACTACCTAAAAATTGAAAAAGCTGCTGATTAACCTCAACTGTTTCCCATTTTCCCCTCTTAATTCGCAGTGAACAAGAATCACCCTCCGCAGTCCCTTCCTCGCCATTCTTTGGGGTTTTGACACTGAAACAGGATGGAAAAATTTTTTCCTTGAAAGTTGGCTGAAAATACACAGGATATGCATTTGCTTAAGGAGACGTTACACACCCAGCTGGAGAACAGTTCATTCCTAAACCCTTTCCTAAGACAGCAAATACACAGAAGCATTACTTCTCCCCCTCTCTTTTTATCTTTTTCGAGAACTGTTGCACAATCCGCTGTTTCACAGAACCAAGCATTCATCACTTCTAAGGCTTGTTTTTCATTCTCCCTGAAAGGTTTAACTTTCCCTTCAAACTTTGTACGTCATTCTCATCAAATCATACACACAAAAAAAGTGCATTAAGTGCTTTGTTTACTCATAACTTGGCAGAGCCACAACAAAGAACAGAATGTAAAGAATGAACTCCCTTTGCAAAAGTCATTCATAAGGAAACAAAAGCCTTTACCTTCTCTAGTCAGACTTTCTAAGTGGGCCTCATATGGTTCTGAATCGCCCAGCATTACAGTGACCTCCCAGACGACTAAGAGCCATTTGAAAGCCAATCTAAAAACAGAAGGAATGAGAAAGTTCTCGCAGATCTGATTTTCTCATTAAAAGAGCATTAAGAAAATATGCGCCGTTCAATGCTGCAATCCGAACGAGCCACCGCTTTCCATGTAACGTGTAGCAACCTGCTGAATTCAGACTACTTCCAGCTTCCCCTGGGCTGCAGCAGCTGGATAGATCTGTTTCCACCTGCTTTTACCATTTGTCATTCCTGAGGTATGCTTCAGAAAGCCAACTTAGCGCCGAACTGCCAGCTTTGCTGAAACCAAAATAATTAATTTCTATTATTTGATCAGATACTTCAGAGCGTCTCACATTCCCATAATTCCCCCACCCCTGCACCCACGGTGAACATGGGTGGCTGGTTTGTTTGTAAAGCAGAATGCCCTTTCCTAAAGAACCGGGAGCAAAGCCCCCAAAGCAACCCATGCTCTGCACGTGCTCCCTCCTCACTGCTTGCTTGAGGAGCTGCCAATGGAACATCCCAATGTGGAGGCTAAATTCATTCAGACCTTACTAAGAAACTTTGAAACTTCCCCTAAAACCTAGCAAACTCCTTGCTAGTAATGAAAGGCCAGGCTGGATGTGGCTCTGGGCAGCCTGGGCTGCTGGTTGGTGACCTGCACACAGCAGGGGGTTGGAACTGGATGAGCAGTGTGCTCCTTTGCAACCCAGGCCATTCTGTGAGTCTATGATTCTATGAAAGTAAGGCTGCCTCATGCTTCTCTCCCATTTTCAGGGGATAGGAGAGAGTGGGTGTGGGGAGGGAAAGTATCTCAAGTAAAAGAAAGGATGATTATTGAGTCTAAAGGGAGCACATCATAAAATGAAGAAATACAGGACTATTTTTATAGCAATTATTTTGTTTCCAAGATGAAAACGTGCTGCAGTATTCCCCTCTGCTTGGCATTCCAGAGGAGGTGCTGCATTTATCTTGAAAATTCATTCACTTGAGTAAAAGAAAATTGAAACACTGGAAGCGAAATAGAAAAGCATAAGATGAGAATTCTGTTTCCTGTATTTCGAAGAGGAAAGAAATCATGTTTTCAAAACTTGATTAATTCCAAGGCCCAGTTCTTCAATAACAACCACGAGGATTCACAAAGTCTGCTCATGTGCACAAAGTCCCCCCGGTCCGATGGCAGGAGTACAGCATAAACACAGCCACACTGTCTGCATAAGGCATCTGTAGTTATTTTGAAAGCTTACATAACTCTCCACTACATTGTAAAGATTTAGGAACTTTTGCAAAATGTGACCTGTTACAGCAATGTGTTTTTTAAGTGACCTAGAGGCTGGAGGATGGATCACAGGGTTGGACACACAACCAGCAGCCCCAGTTCCAGGCATCCCTAAACAACTTGCAAAGCTAAGGCCTCAGCATATTTATACATAAAGATTGGAAATGATAAAAACATGCTTATCCCAGGCTTGAATTTTCCTGACACCTTTGCTAATTATACGATATAATGAAATCCCAGCAGCACTGAAATAATCATTCCAGCAGGAACTCAGCCAGCAAAACACCTATGGAAGCTTCTTTCAATTCATTCATCACTATGGGAAGCAATCTCACGATCCAAAAATCCCCTGCAACAAATGTCTTGCAGCATATAAAGAAATTATCAAATTCAGACTTGGAGAAAGCATGTTCCAAAATCTAAAAGCCCTGCAAGGGAATGCTTTCCCAGACACACCTTGCCATCAATAAGATGAGTGGGCGAAATGGAAGGCTCAGAGAAGAGCAGTGATTTTGTCCCTCCAACACCAGCCATGACTAAATAACACCTAAAATGCTTTAAACCTATGTAATGCCATAAACTCTACGCAAAGATAAATTATCACACAAGATAGTGAAGCACTGGAACGGGCTGCCCAGAGAGATGGTGGGTGTTCCATCCCTGGAGACATTAAAGGTCATGTTGGATGGGACTCTGAGCACCTGACTGAGCTGTAGGCGTCCCCGTTCATTGCCAGCAATGAAAGACCCCTTTAAAGGGGCCTTTAAAGGTTCCTTCCAACTCAAACAATTCTATGATTCTATGATAATTCAGTGATACAGCTCAGAAAGAACTGCAGTGACTTTTGCATGCTGAGGTTATGGCTGCTACGCATTGCTGCTCCTGTTTGGTGGCCTATGTTGGCCATACCAGGTGCCCTTTCTGGGAGCACCCAAGAGAGACAAACCAGCCTGTGAGCAGATGTGCACAGCAGCTGATCACAGCAGTCCCTGGCCCAACTCCCACATCCCCAGCAGCCATCACAGGGCCACCAGCAGCGATGTCCTTGCATGGCCAAGCCTTACTCCTACCAAATGGGTGCCCACTGCCAGGCAGTTGTGAGATACATTCTCAGCTTTCCCAAGAAAATACTTGAAACTGGGATTGATTTTTTTCTGTTTTAAAACTAACATTAGCAAATTTGATTGCATGGTGCACAGATCTGTCAAATTTGTTCTCAGCTGCAATCCTGAAACATATCATTATCGTGTACTGTGTGAGCAAAGCTGGGCTTGGCTTTCATGTGACTGAGCTCTAAATTAGTTTATGGATAATGTTCCTTTACAATGTGTTCAATCTTTTGCTCCATCTTATCTTAATGAGCGCTTAACCTCTAAAAAATAGTTTAGTGCCAGAGAGACTGAAAACAGTATTAAAATCACTGAGAAAAGCACAGGGTGCTCAGGTAGCTCTGTCCTCCTCAAACACAACTTCTCTGAAGGGCAGTTTACAAAGTTTTCAGCTGCACTTGAAAAAAATGTCAGATCTCATTTAGAACTGATTGGTTTCTACTTTATATGCATACAGAGGGAAAACGATAGACTGAAAAATGTACCTTTCTTCTGGAAAGTTCCACAATTTCTGCATTTGTATTCTCAACATTTTGGCTTCGGATATCTTTTCAAGAATGCATATGCTTAGAAACTTTAAAAAAAAAAAAATGAAAACGTTACCTTATAAAACATAAGTAACATCTGCACCCTAAGCTGTCAGTTCTCTGGCTGCTCAGAAGTTCGCATGCAAGGATTTTGGCACCCGACCACAATTGAGGCACAGGACCATGAGTGCTGGTTATGTCGTAGAACAGCTGCTCTCCCCTGCAGCTGGAAGGACACAAAGCTCAGGACAAACTCACACTGGAGGGGCTGCAGGTAGCGGGTGCTTGCTGGTCAGGGCAGCAGGTATCACCGACGTGAGACAGCTTCACTTAGAAACACAGACAGAGGTGCAGCACACGTTAGATAAAGTAATTATATCAATTAATCCTTTCCTAACCCTGCATGAAACTCCCATGTGAGAAGCCCAGAAGCAGACTACAGACCAGCGCAGACACTGGATTTGTGCCACTTCAGCAATAATTTATAAAACTTTCAAGCAAAGAGACAGCAAACAACAAGGTGTGTAATTGTGGGCTTCCTTTATGAGGGCACCAAAACATGTTCCACTCCCTGTTCTGTGTGCATTTTATGTGAGTGTGATTCAAAAAATAACAGAGATATGTTATTATTTCCTTTTAAAGCCCGGCTTTCTTTTGCTTCTCAGTGGGCCCATAACTCATGCTGGGAACTGCACGAAGCGGGGGATGGACAGACTGTCCCCACACCCTGTCTCCTCAGGAAACTCGCTGTCATCTGGAATTAATCTCTTACCTTTTTTTTTTTCATTATTAAATACATATAATTTCAAGTTCGTGGTCCAGCATCTCTGATTCATAGCAATAAAGGTTGCACAACAGCAGAACTGTGTGGAACAAAGGTTAATCTGAGGCTGAGATACCCCTCCTAATGAGCTATAACTGGAAACATATGCTGATTTCAGAGACAGCAAATACCTGCAGCACCACTGGTCTTTAATTTCTAAAGAGATGAGACAAGGTTTAGAAATTAAGTGCATTTCGACATGTTTGAGAGGAGGCAGAGAGAAAAAGCAGCGTTCAAATCCAGCAGTTTCTGGTTTGTGATTCTCCCGAGGTGCACCAGACCAGTCCTTACACGTCACACACAACACCTACAGCTTCTCCACTGAGTTTTCATGCAATATCAAAACCAACAAAGATCAAGGCTCAGGTCTCCGTGCCAGCCTCAGAGATGTAAAAACCCACAGCTGGTTCTTTCTCTGACCCCAAAACTATAAGATAGTTTTAAAGCAATACTTTTTAAAGCCTAGTTCACATCTTTTTGGGTTTGCTTTGGACTGGCCATGCCCTTCTTCCTCCCAGCCTCAGATCAATAGCCTGATACTCTCACGGGAGCGTGGCTTTGGGGCATGCATAGCCTCCAACCTGCACGATGTGATCTGGCAGCAGTGGGATCGTGCTCTAAGGCATACATGAAGTAAGAAAAAAAAACAACAGAAGAGCAGAGGGAAGGATGGAAAAGTAACAGGAGAGTAAATAAATGGCATTTTCCAGCCACGAAGAGTTATGACTGAGGTCAGAACTAAAGATGTTCCAGGAGTTTCTGATGAAATGCTCTTTTGTTCGGAAATGCTGATGTGCTGAAATCAAAATGATTTGGGGAAGTATCAATCTGATAGAACTTGTTCCTGTCAGGCCATTTGCCTACTTGTCTTACTAGAAGCCTTGGCTGCTAGACAGCCGTTCACATGGGCTATTGGGAAAGCCAGGTTCCCAGGCTCCCTAGAATCTCAGCATTAAAAAAAAAAAATTAATTATTGATACAAGCCTGTGTTATGCATGTTCACCTTATCAAATTATCTGTAGCTGTGCCTGTAGCATGGGAGTAGCACATCTGATACGCTTTAACGATGCAAGAATCTCATTCAAGAAGCAGCGAAGCCAAGCGGAGCAATGCTCCCGCGCTGCGCTCCCTCTCTCTACAAACATTGAAGGAGTTAAAAAAAAAAGAAGGGAAATATGAAGTGCGGTGCTTCCCTTCGAATGCAGAAGTTTTAACCAGTAAAGGCTTCCCTGTTTCTATTAGGCAAATCGTTCGAGCCAGGCATTCTGCCTGCTGCTATGAATGGTTACTTTGTAGTATAATGCATTTCCACGGTGAAATCATAATATCCTGGGCATTCGGGGCTGTATTATACTATAAAAACGAAGGCCAACTCCCTCCAGCTATTACATTTTTGGCCTGGTATTTCATCTATTAAGTTGTGCAGCTTTCTTCTGGCCGCAGCGCTGCTGGCAGCTGCTGTGCCGATAGGTGGTGCCTGGAACAGAGCTGTGCACCAAGAAGCAAGCCCCCCAGTAAATGCTTCATTCTAGCAAAAGGAACATAATAATAAAAAAAAAAAATAGAGAGAGAGTGAAGCTTGTTCTGGGATTCGGCTGAATAATCTAGCTGATTTCTAGGCTTGGCAAAGGTGAGTAATTAACTAACTAACTAGGCAACTCTTCCTCCTGCCTCGAGCATCTCTGCTGACACACGCACTCCTTTAAATAAGCCTCTGCTACTTCAGGGCTCAGCCAAATTTCTGCTCATCGTGCCCTAGATCTCAATCTCTCTCTGAGGCTGATAACTGGATTTCCAGTAAGTTTTGAGTCACAGATGGAAACGCTGTTTTAATGCACCAGGTCCAACAGGGGTTTCCAGGAAAAACTCTTCAAGTGCAGAGCAGCATAAATACTCTGTGCATAAGGAAGCTCTCAGCAGCAATTAGGAAAAAACCCTCCTTCTGTGTGGAAAAGAAGAGCTTACTCCTTCCCCTGTTCACCAGCACACATCCACAGGCAGTCCCTTTCCGTAAAGTGATCTCTCCGGATACATTTATAAGTTTTTATAGTTTCCCTTTACATTCATGGACTCTGCCCTGTGATAACCACTAAGGGAGGTCATTAATTAAATAATTGCTTCCTACTTGAATAGTCAGTAACGCTTCCATCTGACCTGGGCCGCTGCTGTGTTATTCTTTTATCCCCTTAAGTCCAACCACTGCCATCCCCCGCTCTCGCAGTTCTGTGTCTATCTCACAACATTATACCACCATCTTCCAAAGAATTTTCCAACGCTTTTGTGGCAAATACTGGAAGACCTCAAAGCAGATGTGCTGGAAATGACGGTGAGTTCAGCTCAGCCTCATCCCTTACCTAAGAGCACAGCAGTGCTCTCCTCCTGTGCCCTCCAGCCAGCAGGCAGCGCAGGGCCCTGAGCCAACCACCACCACCAAGTCATTGCACCTACAGCCACAGCTCAACGCCATCACTCCCGTTCTGTCCAACTCTGTGAACAACCCATGACTCCCACAGCCAATCTGCTGCGCTGGAAGCCACAGATCAATCATACCCTACATGTATGCACTCCTTTTTTTTCTTTTTAACATTGGTGGGAGGCTATCGGACAACAGCTATAAAGGGAGGCAGCTGATCTGCTTTAAAGCCTCTCTCATTCCTTTTAGGCCTCGGATTTCACATCAATATTTCTTTCAATGCATACATCTATGTACCAAAACTAACAGCTGAGAAGCTTCCAAAACTTTGCTTTTAATTAAACCCATGAAAGTATAATGCTCGCGCTGAATAAGTAGCAAAAATAGAGACAAAACTGAGAAAATATGCAAGCATTTTTCTTGGTTTTTGTCAGGTTCTGCAAAGACAATTAAGTTTCTTTTCTTCACTATACATATAATACTCAGAAGTGAAAGCTTAATTAACTTGTCAGAAACTCTGGCATCTCTTTTTTTGAGCTGCTGAACCCACCTTCCCAAAAGAGTTGAAGGGAGAATAAAAAAAACGGACTGCTCTAGCTGAAATACCTGATCATGCATGACATTCCTGTCCTGTAATACAGTTTGTCTGTCATTACCAGAGGCTCTTTTATCCATCTGGGTGAGCACGTTCATTTTCCATTTGTCTGGGAACGTCTCAGCACGGAATTTCAATCACTGCAATGCGATGGACGTTTTGTGACGTGCTGAAGGGGTAATAGACAGTGCCACTGACTGCATGGTTACAGCATCTGTGTTTACACAGCAAAACCGGACACATTCAGCAAACAGCCTTGGTCATGCAGCTTTGCAGGTCTGGGAGACCGAGCAGCTTGCAGATGCATGGAGAAGCAGAGCCCGAAAAGCGAGGAGATCCCGGCAGGCAACACCACGGGGCTGGGAGTCTTCCTGCTGCTTGTTCTCTGCTTTTTGTGCATTTTTTGCATTGCTTTGGCTGAGTTCCATGGCAGCTGTGGCCAATGTGTCCCTGCCAGCCACCCTGCCTCGAGCTGTGCTGCAGCAGCTGGAGGAGCTGCCAGAGCCCCAAGCAGCTCCGGACTGCAGCAAGAAGCGAGGCTCACCCCACGCCTTGCCTCTTACCAACAGATCTCCTCCAACAGCAGAGAAAAGGCTTTTGGTTTTACAAAGTCAACAAACCCAACCGCCAAATTAAATTTGGCAAGTGCAATAAGTGGCTTTTGTGATTTTTAGTTTTTATTAATAGAGGGTTTTTTTTTTTTTTTTCAACCTGAGCTCACTTAAGTCTGAAAAATATTGTGCTTTATCCTGCGGTAATCTCCTCTCCAATGTATGCATGTTTAAACAAAGTGCAAAGGTCCAGGTGCTCGGCTGCATTAGTAATGACCCAACATCTCCTCTTTAATAATGCAACACAGAACAGAGCACAGCAGTTTTTTTGCTTCCTCGTTTTAAAAATGTATTAAAACATTTCTCTGTGGGGCCAGGTGACAGTCTGAGGGAGCAGAAATTTTCTTTTTTCAAGTCAGAAAATATCACCGAGGCACCCAAAGGGCAATTTTTCACCTCCCATATAAATTCCTACCGCTGCTTCTCTGCTAACACCGTTACTGCCTTTCCAGCCATTCCTCATGTTTTAGGGAGCTCTGGGATTTGGTTCGTGTAACTGTTTGCCTTGCAGACCTGAAGGCTGGGTGAGTAATTCCAAACCTATGCAATCATATGCAACACATGGTATTGAGAAATCCTCTTCACTGCTGATAGATATTAAAAACAAACACACAACATTCTTAACTGCCTGACATAAATTCATGCCCCAGGACTTCCTTTTTTTTTTTTTTTCCTTAAAAGTAAAAGTAAATTAAGTTTTCTCTGTGACAGAGAGCATGAGGGACTCACAAAGACTCTGAGTTTTCAGAGCTCCCTTCCTTAAGGTGTTTCTTGCAGAAACGGAAGCTTTTCTGCAATGTATCACTACATTACCAGGCTGCTTGGGGATGTTCCTGCTGACTAAAAGCACTTTAACCTATAGGGGAATATATTATACAACCACAGAATCATTAAGGTAGGAAAAGACCTCTAGGATCCCCATCCCCAAACCCACCAACCCCATCATACCCACTGCCCACGTCCCTCAGTGCCACATCCCCACAGCTCTGGGTATGGTGACCCCCATTCTCTGACAGCTGTGCCAGTGCCCAACTGCTCTCTCTGAGAAGCCCTCATCTCCATTACATCACATCTGTAACGAATTGTGGTTCTTTACATAGATGTGAAGCAGCCCACAGCTGTGGCTTGGAGACACCTGGTTCAGGTCTCCACAGCCCAGCCAGGCTGAACACCAGTACATTTGTGCCCACAGCTCAAACCAGAGCCAGGTGATGGGATGGCATCACTGCTGGGACAGGCAGTGGCAGTAATGCATACGAGGCAATCCCACACTGTTCTCATGCACATTGCCATTTTATCAGCTACCTGCAAAATCCTAACAGAAGAACGAATCAGTTTCCCAGATGAGATAAACACCAAGCCCTGCAGGTTAGCAGGGAGTTCTGCCCCTGCTCGTGCATGCTAGCAGAGGGCAATAATCCACCTCCCCATAACAGATTTAGATTAGCAATGCCAGCAGTATTAAAAGGGGCCTTTTGAGCAGAGAAACACGTGCTGGTAGTCTGGGCAGGGTGTTTACAACATGTGCAAGTATTAGTGCTGGTGAGGTAGCGTGCCCTATAATGCCACAATGCCTCCTGCCATTTCCCTGGGGCACTGCACTCCTCCCCACCTCTGTCACCTCCCTCCCTCCAGCACCACTGCATTCTTAATTGTTTTGCTACAGGTACAGGCAAAGCCATAAAATACACCAGTTGGGACACAATTAACACTCGAAAAGACAGGAAAACCACATCTGGCATACAAGTGTGAGAGCCCAGGGAACGCTTTATTCCAAGCTGCACTCTCCATGGGGGAGAAATATGTTCCTGAACACAACGGAGTCTTCCAGTCTCTCCCTCCCCCCCAGGCTGCTCTCGAGCTCTGATAAAACAAATGGATCTCCCCATAGCAATGCTGGGCACGCTGAGGCTGGCCCTCCCCACACAGCCCAGTCGCTGTGCTCACACCAAGGCTTTTCCAAACAAACCTACCAAAGCTGGAATTTCTCAGCAGCCCTGCTGCAGCACTGGGAACATATCTCCTAACACTTAGCACACCCTAAATACTGAAACCTAACCAAATTAAACTTTCAAGTGAAAAGAGAACACGTTCAAGGCTGAGTACTGCAATAAATGGCTGTACGTTGTCACATCACATGAAGATGTAGAGGTTTTGCTTGTTGATACTACAGTCATTCCACTGGCAGTTATTTATATCACAAAACTTTCCTGTTTCTATCTAGACCTTCCTGGAGCATTTGTCCATCTTACCTTCCAATTTGCAGCCTAGAAAACCCTGTATGTTGAGAGAAGGCAGAGCCATGTCGCTGAGAACTGATTGGACGCCGCTGTATGGCAAAGGGTGTCCAGCTCTACCAACTCTCCCTCCCGCCCTGCACTGCTTTGGGCACCAAATTCTAGAGATCCCACCCCCAAACGCTGCAAATTTGAGCTCCTGCATTTGAGATCTGTCACCTTACCAACAATAAAGACACACGCCCACTTGAAATCGCCACGTATTTGGGCCCATAAATACAAAGTCCATAAAAAGATCTGCTGATGGAAATAATGCTTATTCCATGCCCAGGTTCTGCAGGGAAGGGATTTCTGTTGATTTTCATGATTCAGAGGAGGAGCAGGAAGTGATTTAGAACAATGCAAAACATCAAAGCAAACAACTTAACCGCTTCACCTCCCAGTTTCTGTGTGGTTATTTTTTACCCCCATATTTGATTACATGTATGCAACACACATAAGCAGATTAAGGACCTGGTCCTCCAGTTGTACCTCAGTTCAAACAAGATGGATCTCAATTACTTTTATTCTCTTGTGCTACCACAAGCAAACACAGTGCCTGAATAAAGAAGAAAAACTCTCTCCCATCACCTCACTAAGGAAATAGCAACTCTATCTTATCATACCTTCCAACTCAAACCATTCTATGATTCTGTGATTCACCACACATGAAACACATCAATTGTGGTTAAGGATCATGCAAAATACTGTGACATGATTTACAGCTTTCACTGTGGGGACTGACATCAGAAGACAGGCCCAAGGAGAGCCAGAAGTCTAGAAATGTCTTTTGTCTTTTTTTCTACCATTCCTTAACAGATATGTCACTGAAATTCTCCCCAATGGCTCAAGCAGTTACATTTTGCTTTTCTGTGGTTAACTGGAACAGCAGAAATCTTGCAAAATACACCAGCAATTATCGAAAAATCTCAGTGACTCATAATGAACGTAAAGTTTGACCCATTCCCTTCACATACTGATTCATTACACATAACAGTAAATAATGGACTTGAATAGTTTGGGGCAGCAAAAATAGCTCAAATATGAATTTGATTAAACCGTTAGGAGTGATGACTGCACCTAAGTGCTCCAAAACACTGATGATAAGATGCATGACACTGCCTGCCACAGAACTTGTTACAAAAGCTACATAGCAGCTGCGACGTTTGCATCCACTTTCTGAGTTACTTTTACAATTTAGAAATAAAGATACTTGAATGGAATGGTGACACAGAATAAATCTATTCTGCTTCACAGTGTTCTGTTTTCCTAGGGAAGTTTTTGAGGAAGAGGAGGTTATTATTCCATGACGAGGTTTGAGCCCTGTCTCCATCTCTGAGTTGTTAGTGTGCATGTGCAGAGTGGTACTGGATGAGCTGTGCAAGAGGGAAGGGAGATAAACTTGCAGAAATAGCTCATAGCAAAGACATACTGGAGGAAGGAGGCATATTTTCTCAGAAGTAAGTCTTTTGACCACGTCTGTAAAAATAATACCCCCAAACAGCATTCGTTACCCAAGATAAATAGGAACACTGCTCACATTTGTCTACATAAACATGCTGCAAAATTTGTTTAAAAATGTAATCGGTGTCTTGAAGGAACCCCAGCAATCTGTGTTTGTTATTTCAGAAAATTCTCAATGAAACTGTCAGTTCCAGGAGGAGGCTGAAGAAATCTGCTTCAGACACACAGAAATGACTGAACCAACAGTTCTTAATTGAATCTCAAATGAGCCTAACTGCGCTTCCCTCGGTAGTCAGCACCCCATTCCATGGAGATACACTTGATTGTAGGTAATAAGATTACTTCTGGGTTACTGCCTGCAGCCTCTAGAATACTACCAGGAGTGAATATGCAACATGTTGTGGGGTTAAGGAAGCCTCACATTGTGCCAACATCATACTGTGACATTGCCTGCAGAGTGTGAAAGGATTATATCCTGTCTTAACATACCATTTCACCCATGCCAGAAAATGGAAAAGGGTCTAATCACTAAGTAAGTATGCAAGACACTAAATATAAATCTGAACCGGTTTCTACTGCTATAATATCAAGTTTCCCTTAAGAGCAGCTCTCCTCTGAAAAGTGGCTCTGAAAAGTTGGTGCTGTAGGTTCTCATATTTATGGCATCTTGGTAATTTCTAGATGAAATCAAATCACTCCGTAAGTAAAAAAGAAGAGTTTTTTGTTGGCTTTTTTTTTTTTTATTTTTTTATACGAGCTGTGCAAACTTACCCCAGTTCTGGATTCTTTCCAAGTCACGCATAACTAAACAACAAAGATTTGGCAGCCAGTTTTTACAGCTAATTTTTTCTTCTGGCTGCCTGAGTCAGAACTGAATTCTAACTTCATACATACAGGGTCTGTGTGGTAAAAAGTAGGTCGTGATAGATAAAAACAAGTAAAACCAGGACAAGGCGATGGCCCTGGTGAAGTAAATGGAAAAACACAAACTCTGCTGGGACATGGGATTCACTCATAGTATGCCAAGACTACATGATAGGAAAGCAGATTGAGGGAGTTGCAATAAGGCTGCTTTTATACATTCAACCTACTGCTGTACTTACTACTAAGAAATATTAAGTTTGGCAACACGGGTCATGCGGAGCTGCCTTTTTCCACTTCTCAAAGGGATGATTCGTGGCACCAAAGAGACCTCATGACAAACCGTGCCTAATTGTGCCACGGCCCAGGATGGCTCCAGAAGATCCTGAAAGCTGTCAGAAGGAGCCAGCCAGGCGTGTGCCCCAGGCTAAGGAGATAATATAGGATCACTCGGGATCTTCTCATGAATGTGCAGGGTTTGGAACCACGCATTCACCATGCCCAAAGATAGGGAAATGGCAGAGCATCACATGGGAAGCCAAACCATGAAGAAATACTGCAGCAACAGGCTGAGGGCTAAACCCTACTCAGGGCAACACAAGACAACAGCAGCACTTTGGAGGACTGATGAGGCTCACCTACTTTGCACCAATTAAAAAATGATAAAATAAAATAAAATTTCTCTTAAAATAAGAGAAAATAGAGTTTGTATGGCTTTCTGTAGTGGTAAAAATGTTTAAGTAGAGTACGTCATTCTCTGCATCTTGATTTACTTAAAGTGTAAATGTGGAGAACTTTAAAAAGGAACAAAATGCGCCAGAGAAGTTTTATTATTTTTTCATAGAACCATGAAAAATATCATTGGGAAGAAGAAAGGAACCAGCTTTTTTTCTAAGCAATGAGTGTTCAAGGCCTTTAA
Source organism: Phasianus colchicus (assembly GCF_987193195.1). NCBI lineage: Eukaryota > Metazoa > Chordata > Aves > Galliformes > Phasianidae > Phasianus > Phasianus colchicus. The sequence continues at coordinate 2,600,026 of NC_143442.1, read as the reverse complement.
TTCTATTTTTAATTCTTAGTCTTCTAATTTTCTCATTAAACTCATCTAATCAATGTTACGCTTTACTCTGTACTCTTTGTTTTCAAGAGTTAAGCCAGTTAATGTTCCTCAAAAAGATGCAGATATGTATCAGCTTTACTACAGTTGCTTCTGATAGTGCTTTTTCTCTTTCATCTGACCTCTGATCAGGAAAACAATTTTAAACAAGACCAAAGAAAATATATTATAGCACACAAAAAAGGAATTGTAATTAGAAACTGAAGATTTAAGACCTTCAAGATCGTGTTGGATGCTTTTTTCACTTAACAGTAAATCAAAACAGTGTTTCTCAATCAAATTGTGATGACAAGTTGAAATATTCTCAATAATTTGCACTTCTTCCCATAAAGATCTAAGCTATCCACAAAAGAAAGAAAAAAACACAGCTGCACAGAGACACAGAGGTGTTGGCTGTTCTTTGATTTCACTGAAACCAATGACTCAGGCACTGAAATAAAGGTAAGTCCAGTATCTACCATAAATTCAGTATTAATTAAAATATCAGCAGTACTTTGCAGCAGTATTTATCACCTCATTTCACATCTGAAGTTTTAGAGTGCATGACAATAACTCTTAGAGACCCTGAGGAACAGCAAGATCCTCGTGCAAACAGTGGGAGTTCACAAACATGGAGGATGCCCCAAAGTTTAAAATCTCACTTCACATCTGGATTGTAGCTTCAGACACGTGAAATGAAACAGCTTGTGGCTCAAAGCTCATGTCAATTATACCGGTGAGGGCAATGAGGACTATAAACTACTTAAAGAATTCTTCTTTTCCGTGCACTGTCACCATTTACAGGCAGTAAGTAAATGGTTGTCTGCTATTAGCATTTACAGACTCTTTTTCTAGATGAAGGTCAGAGGAGAAAGGGGATAGCAGAAAACAGTGGCAGTAGCCAGGGAGTCGGGCAATAGCAGGTGTTGGATGGGAGAAGGGGGATGTGGGGAGAAGTCATGCCTAGGAGCAGGTGGTCCCAGGGCCTGTCAAGTGCCGGGATGGATGTGGTTGTGATTGACAGCTTCTGTGCTGGCTGTCAGGAGGGCTCGCTTCAGCTGAAAGGAAGTTGCCAGGGACATATGGTAGGAAAGGGACAGCCAAATTTCAGGAGCATGCTGACGATGTAATCTATAAAAATCCCCTCTCCGGAGCTTCTGGTGCCTGGTAAAGCTGCAGGAGGGGAGCGGGAGGGCCTCAGGCCTCCTGCCTTGGGGCCGCCTTGAGGGAGCACCATGAGAGGAGGAGAAGCCATTGGCTCCCAGTGACTCCCAGGGCAGCCCACACACATCTGCACCCACCACAGCCACAGCCAGATCAATGCAAGCTGACGGAGATAAGCCCCCCTCTCTCTGTTGATAAGAGGAAGACACAGAAGAGAGATTCCAGGCACTGGGGCTGACAATCCCCATCCCAAAGGGCAGGGGACCGCAGACAAGAGGGAAGCCGGCTGATCTCCCTGACCTCTTGCATGACACTGAGACTGAGCCGTGGCTGTGGTCCCACATGGGGAAACCAAGGAGCCTTGGTGGGCAGCCAGCCTCAAAGAGCATCCTGCACACAGCACAACGTGCACGCACGCACCAACCCGCCTGCCTCACACATGCCCAAACTCCCACGGAAGCAGGGACCCGCACTGCTTCCTATTCCTCTTAATTAATAGAATTTGCCTGCAGGCATTATTCCGGCAAGCAGTGCTGCGGGTGTTCCCACACTTTCCTTTCCACTGCTGTTGTTGCAAAACTGAGGCAATGACATAAAACTTTTTAAGTTTAAAAACCTTAAGGAATGTGATGGTTTGTCTCAGAAGCTGGATCTGTCTTCTCTCAGACTCTGCACGAGTTTACAGGAAGTTTATAAAGCGTGCAAATGCCTACACGCAGGCCAGCGCTTGACTGACTGCTGACAGATTAAAAGCTTGTCATTTTAATATATACTTTGCATAGATTTTGGAAGCTTAATTAATCGCACAGAAGATAACATCCAAACAAACAAGAAGCAGGTTTACTGATAAGTTCTATCGTAAGATATAAGCTGCCAGATGTTAAATAAACGCCTCAGTGTTTGGCCAAAGCAAATGGAGACGAAGCTGAGACGTACATTTTGAAATGAAAAGAAATACTTATGTTAGCTTAACTGTAGTGATCTCAATGTACAGACTTGCATACGACTATGGTAATCATGTGAGTATAGAGGTTATGTTGTGGGGATGGATTATATGTGACTTCAGTCCACTAAATACAGCTTCTTAGTCTCACCTTTTTAATGGGACATTTTGCAAATTGGGAAAAATAGCAGTTTTCGCACTTCTTTTTCAGGACTTTGAATCTGCAGCCATATCTATTGGGTATTTCACCACCCAAGCACAAAGCTGACAGAGGAGCAGTGGCTCAGCCTGACAGATGTATTATTATCCTGCTGCCAAAGAAGTAAAGGTTCTTCCCAGCCAGAAATACTGATGAGGATACTAACTAGAAATAAAGGGAGAGCACCATGGCAAAGAACCCTGCTGCTTTTCAAAGGTGCTGGAAAACAATGGCATAGCAAACTACCAAGTTTCTCCGTAAAATATGTAAAAATATTTCCTCTGGTTTCAGTTCACAAGTAAGTCAGATGAAATCTCAAAGTTTCTCCTGGTTTCTTGCCAAAACTATGTGAAAATACAATTGTTGCTTGATTTCAACACAGAATATGACACAGACTTGATAAATACTGGGCTCAAGTTCATAGACTTCAGAAAGCCAATTCATTCCATGTTTATACAGAGTTTGATCCTCTTCCAGACGAAGTCAATGGACATTCTCTCATTAAGTGCAACACAAGGTCCCAAAGACTTGAAGGAATCTATCTAGTCTTGCAGTTACAAAACGCTGTCTCTTGTGGGCAGAAATGTTACAGGCTCATGACAAAGCCTGACAAAATGTACTTGGTGCTAAATCATACTAAGCACAGTGCAAATTATCTAATTTCATTTTTATTTAGTTTGGTTTTGTCTGGTTTATCTCTTCTTGGATTAAGCAATCTCACTGTTTCCACTGTTTTTTTAATGTCCTGCAGCTGGATCTGCTGGAAAGGACAAGCAAGTCAATACCCAAGGAAACACAAATCACTTCTGAAAAGAATTATTTTTTTTTAATTTCATTTCATTTAATAGCAGCCTCATTTGTGGAATTCCTTATAAAGGTTTCTCCAAAGAGAAAGGAAACCAAATAAAACTTAAGAATTCTTGACATCGATGTCAACTTTGCACAAATTCATCGAAGGTCTCTGTGCTGTGATCTCACAGTTAGGAAACAGAGTCTGTAAAATCAGGATTTTGCTGATATGTGGTGCAAATAATGATTCTTGCCACAAAGCTCAGAGAATTTCTTCAGAGAACTGAGGCCAAGTCGTTTTTAAGGACGGTGCCTTGGCATGCTGCTTCCTGAAGGTCACAACATGAAAATATGAAGGTGGTTTTCTAGAGACCTAAATACCTGAGTCATGCGTTAAGAATACAGTTCTCTACATGGAATGAAAGCAACAGCAGCCTTTGTAAATGCACAAGAAGGGGCAAATGTTTACACAGTCAGGGGTGTGTGATGTGGATCTACTACATATAAATGATTATCTTTCAGGATGTTACATCTTAATATTTCCTTATTTTGACAGTGACCTCATAGAAATGAAGAAATGCTGCCACCAGTGAGTGACAGAGGCAGAATTTGGTCCTCAGAGAGAAGAACTGCAGCACAGAAATGTTAAAAGCTCTCTACATTATAACTTGGAAGTTGCTCAGCAGTTATTCCCATTTCTGCTCCTTCTTCAAACAGAAGTCCAACAAAATCTGAGCTCTCAACAACAAATGCCACCCTCTGGGAAAAATCTCCTCCTGCTGCCTCCATACAAGCCATAGGTTTGACAGGAAATCAATCACCAGCACTGCAAGAGAGTTTTAAAGAAAATCCCTTCTGGATTCTCTAAGAGAATATCAAGAGAAGCAAAAAACCCTAAGCTGAATTTCTTTTAGAAGTACCTTCCCAATGTTTTCTTTCCAAGCCAGAAGATGTTGATGCCCTGACCAAAGATGCTGATGTCCTCCAAAATCAGAGGGAGCTCAGTGCCCCCTTCAGAGCAAAGTGCCCTAGGCACTGTGCCACAGCCTGCTGGGGAGAAGGCCTGCTCTGCTCTGGCTTTCTGATTCTGCCATGAGGAAGGAATGAAGGAGTCATGGGACTGAAAGCTAGAAAGCATGCAAAGAAAATGAACTCTGCAACTTCACATCTTCAAGTCTTGGAGTCTTATTTTGTTGGCAAGAATGGATGCATCTAACACCAAACATTGAACATCTTTAGGAAGAGCAGTCCACAGGGCATTCCTGTTGTGCCTACACAGGGCACAGATGGAGCCGCAGCCACGTTCTTCTTTTTTAACTCCTAGTGCAACACATCTTGCTTTAGCTCACAGTCCAGCAAAAGCTTCAGAGAACCGACCCACCCATGGGGGTAAGGACAAGCAGGGTTACCCACTTCTTGCCTCCGCTTCTTTAAAGCCGTGGCTGCAGGTGATGCAGAAGGCAGAGCCACAACCACCGCTTCCATCAGTAACATTTGGAAAAAAGGGAGTTGCTGCAATCAAACCTTGTGCAGACTGAGGCCTGCCAGCACGTGGGAGGATGCGCTCCGAGGATCTGCGTGCTGTTCCCCTTCCTTTCTGGCTTCCAGTGAGACCAGACAGCCCGCCGGCAGGCTGAGGCAGCTGGGCACACTGAGAAGCTGACAACCAGCAAAATTCCTGAGTAAAGGGGACGGCCGGTACATTTCATTACCTCCATAGTTGAGCTGATGATATTTTGGTAGAGCAGTTTTGGACTTAGGCACTGAAGTCTGCCTCACTGAAAATCCTTTTTTGGATTTGGCCTTAAAACCGTATGTTCAGCAGCATTTGTTTTATCTTCAAGACTTGGAACACAAGGAGAATTTGGCTTGACTATTTTCTTTCTTCGTTCGTGCAAGGAATCCTGTGAATCCATGCGGATGGATGTATGATAATAACCTTTCCTTTAAACTCATCACCATTATAGGACACTGACGCTGCACAGTGACACAGAGCAGAAAGCAGGTGATCAGGAGTTAAGGATATGAATGTATCTCTGGATTTCTTCGTTTTCACTGTAATATTGAACTAGACTTTTGGAATCAGAACGCAAGCTCTTCTAAAAATAGTTTAGCCAAGCCATTTAGTAGAAAAGTTTAAAGAATATTAGAGAATAAAAGCTAACACAGAATGTTTTTTGACACACTGGAACAGGTTGCCCAAGGAGGCTGTGGATGCCCCATCCCTGCAGGCATTCAAGGCCAGGCTGGATGTGGCTCTGGGCAGCCTGGGCTGCTGGTTGGTGACCTGCACACAGACAGGGATTTAAACTGGATGAGCGTTGTGGGCCTTTTTAACCCAGGCCATTCTATAGTTCTATGATATGATTCTACGACTTTCAGACTTGGAACTCAGTCTCAAAAGACTTAAACAAATTACATCTAATGGGCCAGCAAATTCTACATAATAGGGGCATTTCTGTTCTGCTTTATACTTTTTAATTCACTGCCTAAATGTAACAGAGCAGAAGTTAATGTTATGTGCTTCTTTTATTTAAGTGCTCATTAAAGACTAAGAAAAATTCAGACAAAAAATACATTTCTAAAAGTAACTCGACAGTAAATATTTACTGGCAGAGCTTTATTTCACGACTGCTGAAATAACAGACATTAAATTAGGACCACCTCGTTGATTAGAACAGCTTTTCATAAAGGTTTGAGCAAAGCAAGTAATTACAAATGTTTAATTGTTTGCATTTAGACACTGAACATATAAAGACCAACAATTTTCTACAGCATGGAGCCACAGTTGGAGCACCCATCCAGCTGTGACTGCAGTTCTGCAGGAAACCTTGCATATTACAAGGATGGGAAGAACATACATTTATAGCCAGTTTTAATTATTGTCTATTTTAGAAAAAAACTGTCATCCATTTCACAGTTTGGTACGACAAAACGAATGTGGTATTTTCACTGCTTTCAAAAAATACTCTGTGTGTGTCCTCAAGGGAGCTAAAGAGTCAATAGAATATAATTAAGAGATGAGTGGACAAACACTGTAAGAGATGGGTGAGGATTAAAGAAGTTTCTGAAGTGCGGAGGAAAGTCTCTTCAGCAAAGCAATGCTGTACAAGGGAGAACCAGATGGCACGCTGGCAGAGCTTGCTCCTCTGCCAAAATGAGTGTGTCAGTGGAAGGAGAAAAGTAGAATTAGACGAACGGAAGGAGATAAGAAGTGATTTGATTTGGAAGCACCAGAGCTGTCAGAAGATGAGGAGGAGTTTGGCTGAACTTTGCGAAAGTGAGAAGCATCCTGCAAAGCAGGGCAGTGAGGATATGCTCCTTCAGAAAACCCAGTGCTGTGCATGTTCCCAGGGCAGCCTGAATGTGCTCATCTACCAGAGATGTTGCTGAGAGCGTAAGAGAGTACATCCTGCTCTATAGCATGACTTGTGTGTGCTCTGGATGACAGCAACTGTAGCTGGGGCTGGGTGCAGGGACCACTACTAAATGCCTTCCTGTGCTACAGCAGTAAAAAAAAAAAAGCTACAATGAAAGGAAACATTTCATATGTCTCATTGTATATTCATATGAATACAGCAGAAGACAGAGATGTGAAGGAAAATGTCAGCGAGGTCAGGGTGACAGTGATGGACCCTTCTGTGAAAAGTCATTCTTGCCGCTTCAATTATGAGCTGAGATCCTCACACCAACAAATTAAATATAACTAGCTATAAATATAAAGTAGATCTCTCATCGCCCTCATTGTTGATCTAAATACATGGGGCAAGTCTGCTATAGATGCCAGATAAGGAGCAGAATTGCTAAGTTCAACAGAAAGTATTTTTAGCATTCTGCATCAATTCAATTCAACAAATGGGATGCCACCCGTTAGTGCAGGAGCTGTAGGAAAGTCAACTCCAACATGAGTTACCTTCCTTATTACCTAGCATCAAAACCTTGTGAAATACGTGGGCATTCCCCCACCCACTTTATCTCACTTAATAATCTCTTTCCAATATTAGATAGCATTAGGAATTTAATATGCAGCTGCTATGCACATATGAAGCTTATGAACTGAAACCAAACAAAAATCTTCATGCCATTTACTGGAAGAAAGCAGAAAATAAGGATCATAGAATCACAGAACGGCCTGGGTTGCAAAGGCCCACGATGCTCATCCAGTTCCAACCCCCTGCTGTGTGCAGGTCGCCAACCAGCAGCCCAGGCTGCCCAGAGCCACATCCAGCCTGGCCTTGAATGCCTGCAGGGATGGGGCATCCACAGCCTCCTTGGGCAACCTGTTCCCAAGGACATCAAACAAATAAAAAACAACAAAATGATGGTCCAATCCTAAACTCTCAAAAGCTTAAAAGAAATGAATAGTCAACCTGCAGAAATCAACCACATGTTTATATTTGAGTTCTTTTCTTCTTCTAAAGGGCAATTATTTATTCTAAGTTGAAGGAAGCTAAAAAGATTTTTTAAAGAAAAGGAAAATTGCTATTTGGGATGTCATTTCATGAGCAAACTGTCTGATAACAGCAATTTGATGAAAAAGTCTACGTAGAAAGGGAGTAAGAACAGTGGTAAATTTTAAAAAATCTTATGTATTACACTTTTGATAGCCATTAATAGAAACTGCTTGAAATATAATTAGATCAGCTTTCTGTTATATTAATGCTAGAAATGCTTGATCTCAGTAAAACTGTAACCCATACTGAAGATTCAATTTACTTTTCTCCAATCACACAAGTTATTTTGGATTGCTTGCTTTACAGGTTCCCACGTCTCTCTCTACACTGAACTTCTGGCTTTGCAGCAAGCCTTTATTTTTACAGCAGCCCTTTGCTGGAGTAACACATCTCAAGAACCTCTTCAGAGCTGTTTCTGCAAGTGGCTGCTTGCTACCTTCCCTGGCTGCAAAATGGCAGCTGGCTTGAAGGGATGCTGTGCATCTGACTGTTCTCCAAACTTCAAGAAGGCCCTTTTCAACGTGAATAAACAGAGAAAGAGGGCAATGAGAAGAATGAAGTCAGGCATTGCTCAGCAGAAGTGGTGAGGCAGCAAGGAAAGTCTCAGCCCTGCCACTATGAACAAGCAAAAAACATCAACTAACCATTTGTATCTACAGCTAACAGTCAGCTTAGAGGCATGCCTCAAATGTGGTTTCCTAAGGTTTATTCCAACAATACAATTTTTATAATCCTCTGCTGAAACTGATAATTACAAATGGCTTAAACAACAGGATCAAATCCTCATTTCAAACTGTACAAATTTACATATTTTGAGAAATAATAAACTCTCTAGCATGTAAATCACAAAGAAAAGCCTTAGTTAGTACAAAAGCAATGCATGTTCATGCTTTATTACCTACTGATTTATAACTCTGAAGTCTTCAGTTAACTTAATGCATGTTGCAAATGTCACAGTGCTCCAAACTTCGTTCTCCTAGAAAACAACACTGTGAGGCAGCAGAGAATGAGCAAAGTTTGCCAAGTTTCAATGAGGTTCTTAGCTTGGAGCAATTATGAAAAGGTGAAAAACACACCTTCTATCCCTTCAGCTTTATTTCAGACCATGCAAGTTCATACAAGGTATGCATCTGAAAGATCTAGAAGAGAAAACTTTTAATCAGCTTTATCATAGATAACAGAGTAAAGATTTCATTAATTAATGGTCCTTTCTGGCAACCTGTGCCACTGTCAAATTAGCTCCAAATTTGTTCTGCCATGTTTATGGGCTCCAGTTCAAAAAGCTATAAAGTGTGCAGTATTTTACAAACTCCTACAGCAACACAGAAAAGCAGGTGGTTGGACACAGTATGAGAAGAAAATAAATGCAACCATTTATCTAGAACAATTTGCAGCTCACTGGGAGAGCTGAGATACTGAAGGAGCGACAACTTCAGGATATCCATCCAGCAGCACAGCTACAGACTGATTTGATTTCCACAAGAAATCTGCAAAACAACTACCCTGCTGAGGAGGAAAACGTGCACTGCACCTGCAGACTGCTGTACCCGTTACTTCCAGGTCTGCATCTACCTCAATTTATATATTCCTAGCCACAGAAGCTGGTTCAGAGTCCCAGGTGGCTGGAATCACTATACTGGGTCACTATAAGGGCAGAGACTTGCAGGGACACTGAGGGTCTGGCCAAGATGGGACTTCTTTGGCTGCTCCTACTCCTACACAGATGCTGCCAATCTCAACTTCGCTGGACTGAGGTTCTCTTTCAAACATGCAGCTGCATGGAGCTTGTTCAGATGCTTTTCTCCAACATTACATTTTCCCCCAGAAAATGAAGCCTTTCAGCTGTCTCAGATACCTTTCTGTAAAGCTAAATTTAGGCCACCCCATTATTCTTCTGCTTGCCATGCAGGTGCTTTCACGAGGATATTAACCTACAGGAGGGGACCTCAAAGGGGCTGATGGAAACCCATGATAGAGCTCTCCAGAAATCACTAGGTATGGATGCAGGTGCAGATGCATGTCCACCAGGCACACTGAGAAGTCCTCCAAGGCTTATAAAGCACACAGCACATCTGCTCCTAACGCAGCCTCACGGCTTTGTCTCTGCATCTGTGCAAAACCACAAGCATTGAGGCACACATCTATTCTCTTTCTCTAGACATACATCTATCAGCACGTTGAGCTGAAATATTTCTTCTTTTTCCTTTTTAAGAAGCTCTGGACACAAAATCAATTTTAGACTAATTTCTCATCTGGTCCTCTAAGCAAGTTGACTTGAGAGCTCAGCATTGCCCCAGTGTAATTTATAACTTCTTAAGGGCGTGCAGCTCTCAGACTATCTGAAATTCCTTCCATGGAGCATGCAGCCTGGTCACGCTTTGTTCCAGTGTGAGATGTTGCATGGAAGCTGTGCTGCTGGACATCCATATATGCTTAAAAGAATCCTTCATCTTGGAGGTGTCATTGAGCTCTCTATTACTCATTTTATGCCCATATAACAACAAGAGTAATGATGCTCACGTTGCTCTGCACACACAGCTAAGACAGGGATGAAGTCTATTTCTATGAGTTCCTGCCCTAAGTGGAGGTTGGTATTTCTCTGCCACTAGGAATCCCTCCCCAGGCCTGTTCTCAGCAGGAGAGACAGCAAATTTCTCATGTTGTGGGACATGTTCCCTGAAGGATATTATGAAAAGTTCAGTGAACATAAACTCCACTAGGTTCATTAATAATTAGTTAGTTTAATGTCTTCAACATACTAAATGAACAATGAGGTCATTGATACAGCCTCAAGTGACTGACTTGGCATTAGCAAATAACATTCATTTCAGCACAATGAAATTTTGGGTGTACTTCTAGGAACAAAGAATGCTGTCCATATTTATAGGATGGGGGATTCCTAGGAAACAGAGACTCTGCAAACAGTCTGCCAGATACTGTGGGCATGAAGTTGAATAGGAGCTCCCAGCTCAGCTCTCCCTCTGAAAAGACCATCTCTCTGTTTTGGAATGCATAAGAAGAGAACATCCTTTGTACACCAGGACTCTTTCCCACCATCAGGTCTGAACTGGCCATGGCTCCTGGAGAGATTATACAATGAAACAATTAGCAGAATAAATGAGTCACGAGCAGGACTTGGGAAAGTTGTGTTGGTTTTTGTTCTTACACCATCTTCCAGTGGCTATTCTTATCACAGCTAAAAAAAATGCTTTTTGTAATACAAAAACAGCTGATAAAAATGAGACTAATGTACAGAAGTCATGGCAATGAAGTCATGATACAATTTCTCAGTAACACGGAATACTTGCCTTTTTATGTATCTTGTAGAATAACAGATTTTAATCAACATCCCGGTTAAAATTGCCATAGCCTGGTGCTGTCTAGTTATTTTTCATTCTCCACAAGATTAGTTTTACTTATTCCTATTCAAACCTTCACTGTATGCCTGGAATCCTTTCCTCTGATCCCATATATTTTAATGAACTCAGCTCTTTTTCTACTGAGGATTCCCATATAACTCTCATCGTTTTCTGCTACATATCAGAGGATGAAAAGAAGGATCTAGATCATCCTTTGTGATTACTAACGTTCAGAAATATAAATATACATCACTTGAGTTGATGAACTAGTTTTCTTTTTTTTTTTTTTTTTTTTCTGTATTGGGACCTCAGTTATTAAAGTATAAGAAACCAAGGACTAAATATGTTCCTCCATACTCCTCTATCTGTCCAACTATCTACATGCATATGCACACACACACACAATCTGTTTCAGGCTCGCATGCTAGTGCTAACAAGTTTTGCAGCCAAGCCACATTCCATTTAAAAGAGTTAGTTTTACAGATCCCATTCAGTGTCCCTTCTTAGGAATTAAGCTTTCAATTAAATCCAAGTACTCTGAAAAAAAGCGAAAACTTTCCTCAAAGTCTACCACAGTCCTTTCCTGCATTACTTACACAAAATGGCACTTTTGGGACTTTTGTCATGGTGCTCTGAAATACAATATGCTGTTCTTTAAGGCCTTGGGTGGGGAAAGTTGGGCTTGAGAGCCAAACTAATATAGTCGAGGAATTTGGCAGTACACAAAGATGTAGGAAAAATGAGGCAGATGCAGAGGGATGCAGGATAACGATAGACACAGGGTCCTGTCCTTTAAACTTAATACTCTCCTCACACAGAATTTATCGACAGCTTTAAAGGGCCCAGGACTTCAGCAAACTGCTCATTTTAAGCTTAACGTGACAGTGAGAAAGAAGAGGAAAAGAAAAGCCAAATATGTGCTACGCATCGCTTACAAAAGGTTATAGATTACTTCAGCTATTACAGACATTTGGTGTTTAAATGGGAAAGGCACTCGGATTGTTCTCTTCATTTGAAAAAGGCTCAGTTCATTGTATTCATATGTATTTATTTTTCATTCCAAGAATCAAGAATTGTTATGATAATAAAGAGATCGCTTCAAAGGTTTGCAGACATTGCTTGGACTCACATGAGAGCGCATCATTTTTCAAGTCACTTATTAAAACTATCTTTAAAAAAAAAGAAGAATTCCCTTAAGAAAATGCATTGTTCAGCATTCGGAAACTAAAAAATCTCTCTGGCACTGAAAAGCCAACATCTTTACTTGATGAATCCCCACTTGTGTTCTCCATTCCTCGCAACAAACTAACGCAGCAACCGCGCTCAATTGAGAGTGTAAATATTATATATGCTTCTATTCCTTTTGTACTTCCTGAGCCTTCCTTGTCCCCTGGCTCTAACAGAGCTCTCTCCTTGCTTATTCTCTGAAAGAAAACTGCACAGGTAGCGTCTCCTCCTCTCCTCTCTCCCTGGAAATGCTGCCCGCTCTTAGAAACTTCTCGAATTAAATATCTGTCACAGCTGTTGCACAGACACAGTATGTCTGCTGTCTACCCCGGAGTGAAAACAAATCGCAGCCAGTTTGCTGGTCACACGTTCCAACTGGGATTTTGCCATCTGTCATTGTGTTTGCCGAGCTATTTAGATTTCCAGTTCATACCAAACAAATTCCACCTCCAGGACGAGGAGGACTTCAAAAGGCCGTCAGAGAGATCATGTAGATGGGGAAACGTGCCTGGGAGTCGGGGGGCCTGCATCTGTTCACAGCTTTAAATATTGTTTGGCATAATTGCATTAAAGGCTCCTGGACTGGGGTCGGATCAGCATTACCAGATCCAGCAGGGCAAGGAAAGTGGGAATGTTCTCGTCTTGCCATTTCCTGGGCTCTGTTTTTGGGTATGTTCAGCTTTGTTGGAACACACCACAGCTTTACACACAGTATAAAATTTAATAAAAACATCCTCAACTTAAATGTCATTACTTAAATGTATTTTTAGTTAATTACGCCTAAAAAATGTAGAAGCTCAAAACATTTAACAGACATTTAAATTCTCTAAGGGTTTGAGCGTGGAAGAGTGGGTTTTTCCTCTTTCTTAGGGCTCTCTCAACAACACTTTTCTTTCTAGACAGACCCTGGGCAGAGGAGAGCTCAGCATCCTGACAGTGAGTGAGCCCAGGCTCCCCATTGCCACCGTGCTCCCAGCAGCCCAGCAGCATTGGGACCTTCAGCCCTCAGATGTTCCTCCTCCGTCCCCAAAATCAATGCTTGTGCCAAGCAGACAGCTCTCATTCATCTGCAATGAGACACTCTCAGTCTCAATTTCTGTCTGCTTCAGGCTCAAAGTAACGACAGCCACCATTGCTTTCAGGTGGATATTTACAAACACAGTCCAATTCATTCTAAGTCAATTAGATGAGCATAAATTGGCAGGTCAATAAATTTCCTGCCGAGGCTGAGGTCGTTGCACCAAACCCTCCTCCCTTCACCCAAACTGTCACAGCCTTTGAGAAAATGGAACATCAAAAGAGGCGGCACCGGTGGTAAATGCAATGAGGGGATCTCCCTGCCTTCAGAGCAAAGCCTCCACAACAGCCCACCAGGCAGCACAAGGGTCTCCCGCGACCCTAGAAATGTAAAATGTTCCCAATTATATTTTGGACCTACTTGGAATTTGTCAGGAAGCAAAAAAAACAGAACAAAATAATAAATTCGGATACACCAGAGACAGAACTTCTGACCGTTTAAATACTTTGATGTGCACACAAACAAGTGGCATGCAGATGCTTGGCTTTCTCACTTGCCAGCTAGCTCAGAGCAGATGGGTTTGAAGGAGGATTCCAAAACTGCTGCACATAAGGACAGAGATCCCCAGAGGTGCAAGGCATACGGATTTTCCTCCATAAGACACCGTGTTTCAGCCACAGCTACTGCTCCCAAGGCTGTGTGATCAATAGCTTTACATCTCAGAAACACTTAAAAGCTAGAACGCTCAGCAACTTCTGCTTGTGCAACTGGCTTGTATTGAAAATGCAGCAGAAACAAATGCAAAGAGCTGCGTTGCAAGACAATGCATACCTTGAGACAGATGCAAATAAATAAATAAATAAATGAAAACAAGAGGAAAACAAAGAACAAATTGCAAGCATTTTGAGAAGCAATATGGAGGTTGTAGGGAAAGGCAGGGCAGGTCCCAGAGCCTGCTGTGAGTCCACTGCTCTCCTGGACTTACACACTGCCTCACCCACATGGATCCAGCCCTGAGCTCTTTCCAGTGCGCCAGCTGGGCACGTAAAGCTGGACATACATCACAAAAACCATGGAGGGGCTTCGTACATGTTACAAGCACGAGCAAGAAAATGTATATTCCACACATTGTTCAAGCACTATGAGCATTTTTCTTTGCTACTTTAATTATGTTTACTATTGCAGTGCCTAAAAGGCCAACCACGTATAACTCATTTGATTGTACTGAGACATAGATAGTCCCTGCTTATTTTCTAAGCAGATGCTGCTCATCATTTTCCTGTTCATATTTGATCATTTCTTCAAATAACAGTTATAACTGAGAAGAGAATTGAGAAAACATTCTGTGACAGATTTTCGTGTTCTGGATTAACTGAAAAGCATAATCTGATATTCAAGTTGTGCTGTCAAAGAGCGATGTGACACATAATTTGCATCCAAGTGCTTTATTTCCTGCCTAGACGAGTGGGCAAACATTTCTAAGTGGCCATAATCACACATGAATGTAATGCACTGCTGTGCAAAGCCTATCAGGGATAAATTGCATTGCCCTGCCTTGTGGCACTGACCCGCACCCAAGGACGAGCTCTGAATTAAAGCCTAAACAAATGCGAGCTCATTTTCCACACACGTTTCTGCCTGTACGTTCTGAAAGCATTAGAACACATGGAAGTGGTCAACAGGGTGCTGGCTGCTCACCACGAGAGCATCTGATAAGCTCTGTCAGATACATACCCTCTTTATCTTTTTGGAATTTATTCAAAGAAAATTCTACTGATGGCAGTAGCAGAGAAGATCTGATTTCAACAGATGACAAACCCATTCCACAGGGGTTGATACCGTGATTAAAATAGTTTTTAAAATTAAAATACATATATATATAGCTGAAGATTTAAATAAAACTTCCTCTGAGCTTTGTTGTTTAGGGCATTAATCAAACCAAAAGCAGGCTGAGAATCATACTTTGCATAACAGGAGTCAAATACATTTCAGTAGTTTCTGCTGAAAGCAAAAAATATTTTGCAGAGCTGAAGCTGAAGCATTATAATACATGCAAGGAAAAAAAAACACAAAATGAAAAGACCCCCAATTAGATTCCTTTATCCCCAGCATATGGTATAGAGGTACATGCTATGCACTAATGTCTTTTCATTGCTATTTTAAGACCATACGAGGCTGCAATCTGAGAGGAGTGCTGACAGATACATAGGCACAACTGGGTTACATTCATCATGTATGCGCCTCGCTAACTGCTAGCAGAAAGAACTTCACAGACAGGATACCCAACTTCCCCAGCCAGCCCCCGAGCCCCTGCTCCTACCATTCCCCAGCACACAAGCAGACAGGGGAACGGTTGGTGGGCAGAGAACCTCATCGTGAAATACGTGGCCGGTTCCCCAGCACTTCAGAAACTGGGATGTGCCAAAAGGCTCGGTGACAAATGTTGATATGGGACACATCCTATCTTTTCACTGAGTTGTTTTCCACAACCAGTTTATGTATTCAGTTTTAAATATTCAACTTTTTCATGCATTAATGTATCTGCTTTGGTTTAAGGTTTAAACTTTAATCAGCAGAGAGAACACATGGAACCCTCTTAGCATCAGTGCTACTTCTAACTGCTTATATACTGGCAGAACAGTAATATAAATACCTGAGGTATGTGTATTCCACTTACAGAAGAGTAAACAGGTCATTTTAGAGAAGCGACTTCAAAGTCTGGTAAATACCTGCAAAGACATCTGAGTTCCTCTGAAAACAATGGCAAAATTCCCAGCAATTTCATCGGGGACAGTATTTCACAGTGATTTTAGCAGATGAGCTCAGAGACTGAGCTATATATTCTGCTGGCTAATAATCTGCTGGACAGGCCTAATTTTGTTATGGCAAATTTATTTTTGATGGAGAGGACGGGCCAGGCTCTCAGCAATGGGGAGGGCTGCAAGTAGTAATGGGCCTTCTGGTCTTTTCTTTATGATGGATATTTAGCAGTGGGTTTTACATCTCCCTGTATTAATCCTTTTCCTGATTACCTTGGCAAAGCCAGAACTTTCCCCAGCTCCCCTGTTTCCTTTTTCAGTAGGGGAAGTCATACCCCCATTGCGGGTCTACATCTCTTTGGTTAGAAACACATTAGGAAGCAAAATAAATAGATCATATTTCATCCTTAAATGTTTGGGTTTAAATACATTTAGACCTCAGAGCACTGGAATGCCATCCAGCTTGCAGGAGCTCACAACAGAAGAGAGAGGGGATATCTGCAGCTTGGGAATGATCGAATAACAGAGGGAGGGGCAGCAGACAGCCTCATTCCTCCCAGCCCCTCGCAGGCTACCTGCTGGCCATGATGCATGCTGAGCCAAATGCCAACCTTTCCCCGTGTTTAGGAGCCAGGTTCTGCCCCTCCCAGAGGAGCAGCTGTGCTCACACACATACCAGTGGGATTTTCAAACCCACAGACGAGATCACGGAAGGGAAATAAGGAAGGCTTGTGAGCTGCAAGGTGCCACACACCGCTCGGGTTCAATCTGAGATGAGAATATCAGCATCAGTGGGATAACATGCAAAAGATTAATAACATTCGCAGATACATTTGCATAATATTTCTTATACAAGAAGAATGCATAAAGCCCATTTGCTTCTGTTAAGTAACTCCTCGCTGATAATTATTCTGCTTGATATGAGTTTGAGAACATGCTCCCTGCAGAACAACTACCATCAGCCAGGATGCCTCCATGCTGAGCACATGAGTTTCTCTATAGACCTGTAGGCAAATCGAAAGAAAATGGCAAAATGCAAAGCAGCACTATATATATGAATTCAGAGAAACAGAACTGTTCTTTTATTTGTAAATGCAAAACCCTCCTTTGTATGCTATTGATGCCAGCAAGTCACTGTGCACCCATTTGATAAAAACATCACAAATTTAATTGCAAAATAATCTTTTAAAAGGCAGGATTATTACGACTGCTGAGCTCCCTCTCACTTCAGTTCCTTAGAGGGCACTTTCAGGAACAATTTGCATGGCAGTCAAAGCACGCAAAACTTCATAAATACCAGCACAGATGCCAACATACTGGGAGAAATGTAGTTATAACATTTGAAAGCTAGGAAGAAATTAATGTTGATCCTGATTAGAACAGTTACTGTGTTTTCAATGTCTACTCATTAAAAAGCAGCAATAACGATTTGGTTTGCAGAAAACACTCCATGTCCCAAACTCTGCTTGTTATTACTTTCCAACAGCAGGGAAAGGGATGAACTGATGAAGTGATGAAGTTACAGGATTTACATACAGACCCCAAGGCAAACTTTTGCTGACAGTCCCTTGCAAGGTTTGTCACAGCCCAGCACTGTGCAGGGACGCAAGTGTAGGCAGAGCTGCATTGGGGCTGCTCCAACTGTGAGCCTTTGGTTTGCTGAGCGAGTTGCACAGGTGAAAACTTGGGCTTGGGTTAAAGAAATGCCAAACAGAAATTCAGAAGTTTGCTTCTGTCTCCATTTTGTCTTGGCTGTCAGCACCATCCTTGTACAGCCTTAACCACTGCTCTCATGGCACACACTGACAGGAGATCCTGATAGCAGATTAAAGCAAAAAAGCATCAGAAGCTCTCTTTGAAGAACGGTTTCATGTATTTTGGAAAACCTAAAGGTGTAAGCACTTTGAATGCATTCTGAATAACAGATTTAGAGAACATAGCATCCTGCATAGCAGGCTGAGATCTATTTTCTCTCTCTCTCAGGTCTGTGAGAACTGCTAAAAAAGTTCAATTTAAAAAAGCAGCCGATGAAACCACTTAAATTAGATTTGCAATCTTGGAGTCAGACCTCTGAATCCTCCCAAATGTAAGTGTTCTTTACTCTGTGCATGGGGCAGCTCTCTGGGGATGAGGACCTGCCAAGGCCAGGGAGGGATACAAGCAATGCAATTTCTGTAGCTATCACCAGGCAGTATGTGCAATGGCTCTCTGTCCCTGCTTCCAAGACGTTTGTTCAGCCATTTGCTTCGTCCAAAAACACAAAAATCTACAGACTCTTTTCTAAATCAAAAAAGCAACCAGAACAGTGCATACAAAATAAATCCAGAGATTTCTGACAAAGGGATTCCATAAGCCGTTCATACAGATTATGACTTACACGTTTTCATCAGTACTTAAATTGCTGCCTTTAAATTTAAAAAGCGTGAGATGTAATGGACTCTATGTCTTACTTTGAAGATGTGTCAAAAAAGAAATGAACTTCAGAAAGCAGTACTGAGGGTTTACTGTATTGATTCTGGAAGCCAGTCAGTATATACGTTTCTACAAACATCACATATTTCACAAAGCAACTGCTTTATGTTATTTACACAGCATTAGAGACAGACAAAATGGTTTGGATAAAATGTGCCAAAGCTCAAACAAATTCAAGGTCTGCAAGAAAGCGCAGATGATTTTTAGCTCACACGTTTCTTGCAGATCTCCAGTTCCAGGCACTTGCCCAGAGCAGTGGGGCATTGAGAGCTCAATGTCTGCCCATCATTGACCACAAGCAAGAAGAAACGAGCAAGTCCTGGAGCTCAGCCTCAGTCCTGAGCATCACTTCAGAGAGCGTTTCTGTGCAGAACCACAAGAGATCTGAAAACATCAGGAGAAAACACCTCTCATGAAATGCCCAGCCTGTCTGGCTGCTCTGAGAAGTTTGGGGACTTTAAAAAGGCAGCCAAACTTTTGAGATCTCACCCATGTCACAGAAGTGAGCAGGAATGATCTGCTGGATGAAGTCCATCTTTAAGATCACACAGTATTTCCCATTAAAGAGTATCATCGCATCATGAAGCCGCTGAACATTTTCTAGTTGCCAAGTGTATGAAGGGATACACTCAGACCCTAAAAAAGAACCCAAAACTCTCACCATTCCCCTTGCTTCAGTTTTCCGAATGGTAATTTTTGTCAAAAGTTTCCTTTTCAGCCGATACCATGAAACCCCTGTTATCCTCTAGATAAAGTTTCTCTCTCGAGAGTTTAAGAACATGGTGCCATCTGCTGAACTACACGAATAGCATGTTCATCTCCATAATTAACTGCAGCACTCTTGAACTGCCTTTCTGCCTGGCTGTGCTCGGTGGCCAGACGCCCTGGGCTCAGCACTGTCATGCCTGTTTGGAAATTTCACCTTCACCAAGGGCATCTACATTCACCATTCATCACAACAAGGCCCACAGCACTGACCCCGCTTGTTTCCTCGCTCTCAATTTCCCCTCTTGCCAACAACACCCTCTGTTTCATCTCCATAAGCCAGTTCATAATCCATTTCAATGGCTCTTCTCCTAAGTTATTTTTAATCTTAAAAAGCCCCATCAATCGTTGTGTCATGGGGTGGCTATGGCTCTTTTGAAACAAGGACTGAAAGAAGGCGGCACTTTTACTCTTATCTACGTAGTTGTTGGTATTTTCAAAGACATTTTTGGGGATTCATTAATTCTGTATGCGTTTTTTTCTTGGATCATATGAATACTGTGTTTATCTGTTCTTCTCCCTCTCGTCTCCATGGCTTCTCTGAGCTCCAGCTGTGCCTTCGGCTCCTTCTCATGCTAGCCTTGATGCTCCCAGAAGATCACAGAATGATAGAATGGCCTGGATTGCAAAGAACCACAATGCTCATTCAGTTCCAACCCCCTGCTGTGTGCAGGTCACCAACCAGCAGCCCAGGCTGCCCAGAGCCACATCCAGCCTGGCCTTGAATGCCTGCAGGGATGGGGCATCCACAGCCTCCTTGGGCAACCGAGATGCTGGTGTTGATCCTGTCCTTGGCCACTGAGCACTGTGTCCTGCACAAGCATTCCTCCTGCTCCTTAACCTGAGCAAACCCAAACATCTGCACTTCATGCTTCTTCCCTTCTCTTCAGCACTCCAATCAACTTTGAAACAAAATCTTCCATTTTATTATTCCATCAAAATTAACTGCATTTGAGGTTTTCTTGCTCTCTCTCTCTCCCTCTTCCCCCTACATCCTCCCTTCCCACTCCTGAACTTTCTTCTTCAGTGGCAAATAGGAAAAGGAGAAAAAGAGGGTGAAGTAGTAAAAAATGAAACATTCTGAATATTTTCCCCTTAAAATATCCAAAAATAAAAACATTCTCCCCATTCAGCAAGACCAACAGAAGGAAAAGTAATTGAAAACGTTCAAGAATTGTCACAATTTCCTCATTTTTAGCCATTCCTAAAAAAAAAATAAATGGGAGCTATTCATACATAAGTACATTTCACTGAAGTGACACTTAAAAATCCAAAAATATGTCATTTAGTCTTGCATTTCTCTAAGCAGTAGATAATTTTTATGGGTGGCTGCTGCAGCAGCTGCACTGGTCCATAAAAAAATCATTGTTGGAGGGGAAGAAGGGGGTTAATCACACTGGAACCGTGATTGTTGTCTTTATGTCAGATAGTCCCATTCTTTTCAAGTTTGTGAAAATTGTTTTTCATGGGCAAACGATATCAAAATACAAATCTTTTTACCTCTGCCACTGGGCACAGGTTGTACGGACACACACTGAAAACACTCACAAAGTGCTGTTCATTGCTGAGTTCTGCTGACTCCACATTTCAAGGCAAAGATTGGAGTTTAATCACTCGACTGAAAACAATGACTGGAGCCAAGTTCAACTGCTCTCTGGCAGGGGCACAAAGCATTACACCTGCTCCTCAGCACATTTTACACATTTCCTACTGATTTTTACTCTTTCCTATTAAGACTTTCAGCCATTAAAGCAATAAATAAATGCTGATGGCGGTGTGGAGGAAGGAATGGGGTCACAGTGACTGGCTGTACGTAAGGAATATCCAAGCACTTATCCACATGGCATAGCAGTTCCTTAGGTGGTAAGCAGCCCCATGAAGGACTGAACTTGGACTGCCTATTTGAAATAAAGTACATTAGAAGAAGCATTTCCTTCACGTACTAAGAATGCAGCTTTATGGTTTCCTGATGCCCTTCTAAGCTGTATTTTGTGGCGTTCCCCCCATCATCACCTTGGGCAAAGGTCTCAGACACCACTTCCAAGGCAAAAATTATAAGGCAGAATTAAAACAGTCCTTTTAATCCCATGGGGTTTTAATCTGGGGCCCGACTTGCAGTGTTTGTCTGGCTAAAATCTGGAAATGGACAATACTTTCTTGAAGAGAAGTGAGATGGGGGAGCAGCAGTGTTTCACTGCTAAAGGACAGCTCTGCAGCACCTCCGTTAGCCTGAACAACATGACTCACCTCAAGGTGTTTTATAGGAAAAAAAAGGTGCATCTATAAATAAAACACAGCCAAAGCAAAGCAAACCCCAAACAAAAAGCCTACAATGGAATGATTAGGAAGGAAATGCTTTCCTTACCTGATTATTAAATCATATGTAGTACAAATAACAATTTCCCTGCCACAAAGCAGCAAGGTTGCAAGGTTAAACTGAACCTGCAGCCTGTAACTTTCTTGTGTGCTGAAAAATAACCCCCTCTACCTTTGGTACAATCGTTTTAATAGCATAAGAGACCAGCCACAAAGCTTGATTTTAACCTTGATCCCCTTTACTTTTTATTTACTTAGATAATATTAAATATTTGATGTTATAAAATACGTTCTTGACCTAACAGCTTTCTAAAGATCTCCCTTTTCTGACCAATACACACATCCCAGTACACCAGCCATGCTCAAAGAGTCTACACCATTTCCTGGCTGCACAGTGCATTAAGACAGCTGCTAGCCCTGTGCTTTCTTGCTCTATTTCACAGTTACAACTGCTTCAGAAGCGTTAAATTTCTAGTCATGTATGGTAGCTGGGATGTAAACAGTAAAATATTCCATAATACGAAGACACTCTTTTTCTTTTTTTTGCCTAACTATCTAAATGCTTCACTAAACAGAGCCACACATTCAGTTTCCAGCAGAAAAGGGGAGGAATGTGCTTCGTTTTTCACCAGCAGTTAATGCTATATTTAAACAAGGATGGCTGTGTGAAGATTGTTTCCTGGAAATCAATATTCCACCGGGGAGAGCTGATGGCCTCAGATACATGGGAGAATCATTGACTCCAGCTGCGTGTGACACAGAAAACAGTCTACATGGAGGCTGCCGGGGCTAAAAATAAAATACAGGCATATGGATTTTTATATGCAGTTCACAATTGCAATGCATTGCATGAGACAGTACTAGAAAATTAGAGTTCCACATACGACTCAAAGGACTCGAAATCTCTCCCATGTCTGCTATTTCTCAATCAATTGAATTTCCGCAAAATATGGGAAACGTTTGCCACTACTATTTACATAAGATGAGAGACTAAATTAGAGCAGTAGGTGTAAGCAAATTGTCAGGTTACTCTCTGTGCTGCTTGCATCACTGCTGAACTGCGGCTGATGGGACCGTGACCGGGTCCCAGAGTCAGCAATGAGCTGGAACAGCCTAAGGCCAATTCCAAATTACACTGCTTTTTTTTTTTTTTTTTTTTTTAACTTACTTTTTTTTTTTTTTTTTAATTACAAACGTTTCTGTATTGGGAAAGTGAGACGCAGCATGTGTAATTAACTCGTTTGGGCAAGTTGCAGGCCTTAGCTCAAAAACTCCACCCACTTTATCTGATGCATCCACACCCTTGTGTGCCTACAACGCTGCATGGGATGCGTGGGATTTCTCTTATGGCACATTCCCAATTTTACATAATGTAAACAAAACAGCTACATTCGGCAGCTCTTTGGCTCTCCTTTAAAACTGCTTTTACACCCAGGAGCACAAGCGAAATCAAGCTGTGGCCTATGAGAAGGCAGAGAGAGAGAAATCAAATCACTTCTAAGAGGAAACATCTCTGGGGTGAGGGCAACACCTGAGAAACAGCAAATTCCAAGAAAGAGATGCTTTGCTGCTTAATAATAACAACAAACTCGACCAGCTGCAAGCAAAGCATGATGCCCAGTGCCTGGGAAGGCAGGAAATCACACTGGGATATCACTCAGGAGCTCAAAGTTTGATAAGCTGGTTCCAAACCGTAATAGGGCACTCAGTGCTCACGTCCTGCTCTGACAGCACAGCTCCCCTTTGCTTTTCTCTATCTGCACAGGGCCACACAACTGGAGATTTGCTGAGACCACGGAGCTCATTTCAGATCTGCCAAGCCGCTCAGTAGCTCCAGCCAGATGTAACCACTGGACAGCAAAAATAAGAATGAAATTCCAGTGAGGACCTGCACTGCTGAAGGGTTGGAACAGGGACACTTCTCATGCAAAGCCAGACTTGTGTCTTTAGTTAGGTGTTCGGGCACCTGAGCAGGTAACACAGCCACCTGCCATGACAATTCTCAAAGCAAAAGCCAGGGCTTTTTCTTTCCTTTCGGCGGCTCCTCCTCCTGCCAGCAGCCAGCAACAGATGGTTGGCATCTGGCTGCACTTGGGCCTGGGGACCTTCTGAGTGACAGCAGGCTGATGTGCTTCAAAGAGAGTCCCTGGGGGGTGTGGGAGGACACAAAGGATCTCACAGAGCCATCAGAGGCTGCTCTGTGGAAAAGGCAGGTTGCTTCCTGCAGGCAGGAGCAGACTTGCTCTGCTAAAGCCCTGAAAGCCAGAGTGTGCATGCTCACAGTGCTTCATCTCATCTTCACAGCACATCAACGGGAGCCATGTGAAATCTATAAAGGACAATGGATGCTGATCACTCACTGCACAGAATCGATCCCTTGGTACTACTTCCAGGTTTTTTTGCCATCCCTTTGGCATTCCAACATTCGTCTCCAGCACTCTGGATATTTCTGACTGCTTTCTCAGCCTGTAGTGCTGGAAGAATTTTACCTAAAGAGTGGATAGAAATTCATTTTTCTTTCCTTTTTTAAATTTCCCTAGGCTTGGCAGCAAACTGTGTCATGATGATGTTGGCAACAACATATTTGTGGCAGAAGGAAAAAAGAGAATCATAAAGTATATGAAAGCAAAAGTTGACATTTTAATGGAATACCTTGGACAAAATTGTTAAAATGCATGCAGTTTATAGCAGTTTGTATAGATAGGAGTGGAATGCCTTCTCCTGAAGTCTTTATTAAAAATTGTTTGTTAACAGAAGGTAACAATGGCAAGAAATCCCTTCCAAAAATCGTAGCTGGATTGAATTTTAGGTTTGGGACATTTTGGGCTTTCTTGAGTGTACACGAAGATTGCTGGCACATATGTGTGTTCCTGGGAGTACAGCATGATTTGTTCAAGAGAAAAGCAAGCTGAATGATGAGCATCTGATGTTCCCTTAGATGAGCTACCAAAGCTGGTACCTATTTCTTGCACGGCTAGGAAAAGCTGAATTAATTTCTCTGAAATGCTTTTCTGTCAGATGGAAGTGCCTGGCATTCCCAGCAAAGCCTTCAGCAAGGAGCAGTGGCCATATCAGAACACGTTGAACCCGGGTAAGGAGCAGCAAGGAACACACCCTGAAGCTCATTAGGGCTGGAGAAAGAAGGGAAAGGCTCTCTCCCTGTTGCACACTGCCATTGAATCTAACCTTCATAATTACAGGTCTGACTTTAATATGACATACATCTGAGGGAAAGCCTCTTGCAACAAAGCCCAATAAAGCCAGTGCCACTGGCATCAGCTACACAATGGCAAGGATAACAGAGCAGCCACGCCTGGACATTCTTCACAGAATAAGAAAAAAGAAAGGGAACACTCACAACCAGCCATGGCTTTATCAGGGTGGAAGAAGAAAGAGCTGAGGATTATAGGGATTTGGGTCCTGTGTCTTTCCCACTCCAAAACTAGGCTGTGTTTTCTTTGACAACGGTGAAATAAGAAATACTGCAGGGAAAATTTTGACCACCCAACTGCCAAATGCATTCAAAAGTCAGCAATTACCATTTCTCTGCCAAAATGTTCAAAGCAGGAGCTATCTGAGACCTGCCGGTGTGATAAAGAGATTCTCAAAGCCAAATAAACACGCCTAGGTTGGTGCCTCCTGTTTACCTTTGCAAAATGTAAACTTAAAATACCAGGTAAACCTTGGAAAGGCTGCCCTTCTGGCTGCTTTGGGCCACAGCTGTGTGGGGGACAGATGTTGCATTTCTGGAAGGATTCTGACATTTGATTTAGCTCCAAACCAAATAAGCTCCCCACATCTAACCAGACTGCAATGAATTCAGGCCCTTGTTTGTAGGAAGAGCTGAGACATCGCTGGGTCGGCTGAAGAAAGCAGAAGAAAAATGGTTCAAATGGAAGAATCATTTTGGGAGGAGAACAGCAGGCATTGCTGAAAAAAAAATAATAGAAATAGAATTGTGCTTTAACCCAGCTGAAACTCCCCTTCCTCTCTTTCCACCCCTCAAAAAAAAAGGAAATGCCAAGAAAAGATGAGTTCTCCTGATCCATCACACCACAGCCAAGCAGCTCCTGGGTGGGCAGCAGCCACCACCAGGTAACTCCACTCTCATTATTTTTAATTAGCTTGAGTTTCAGCTCTGACAGTGAAATTGTAACCTTACACTGTCACATGATAACAAGTCCTCTGGTTCTCCCCACCGCTTCAGCCTACATTAAAGCCAGGGCAGGTTAATGAGATGTGACTCAGGGAGCATGGGACTCCTCCCTGAGCACTGGAGGTGAGAGCAGGACACGAGGTGAGATTGGGAGGAGAATGAGAGGCGGTTGTCATTGGTGGGGCTATTCATAGAATCACAGAATCATGAAGGTTGAAAAAGACCTCTAAGATCATCCAGTCCAACCGTCCACCTACCTCCTGAATTGCTCACAAAACCACATCCCTAAGTACCACACCAACCTTCTCCTTAAACACCTCTGGGGATGGTGACTCCACCACTTCCTTGGGCAACCCGTTCCAATGCCTGACACCATTTTTGAGAAGAAATTCTTCCTAATATCCAGTCTGAACCTCCCAAGAGGTTATTCCTGGAGCTCACTTTTGCTGGCTCATTAAACCAGGAGCGACAACAGAAGGGCTGGTTCTGTAGAGAGCTGCCTGCCCTGTCACACAACACCTGCATTCTAAGTTCTCCGGGAAGCGATGGATCCTAAGGGCACCTATGGTCAGTGGTTGGCACAGGAGGTCTCCAGTTCCACTACATAACTAACATATTTTATCAGCATCTGCCATGAGATTACTATGTACAATGTGTTTTTTTCTTAATATTAGGATACAGGCAATAAAAATACATATATTATTAAATATACTCAAGATAATTACTCTTTTACAATTACTGAAGTGAATACACTAGACATACACACATTACATACTACAACACCAAAGTGGATGCTGAGCATAAATATACATACAGACTCTGTTGGTACTGTCCTCGATTTAAACAGCAAAAATGAAACAGCCCAAAAAGTAGAAGACAACTGATCAGTTATCAGCCCTGCAGAACACCGACTGTTCTGGGAGGCCGTCTGAAATCTCACAGCTTGGAGAAAAGCCTTGGTGATAAAATGAATTCTACCTGTAAAGACCTGAAGCACTGGACAGGACAGCAGTGAATGTAAATGCTTTAAACTCTGGGTCATGACCACCTTGTGATGATGCCAATTTGGGAAAATTACGTTATTTTTGTGCTATTTACATTATACTTAGTAACTTTGTTATTTATTATGATACAGACTTTAGTTAATCATCTGTTAATGGCACGATTATTGTATCAGGAATATTGTCTAATTAAGAACTGGTGAGTGATTGGAATTTCAATACGATA
Source organism: Phasianus colchicus (assembly GCF_987193195.1). NCBI lineage: Eukaryota > Metazoa > Chordata > Aves > Galliformes > Phasianidae > Phasianus > Phasianus colchicus. The sequence continues at coordinate 2,573,142 of NC_143442.1, read as the reverse complement.
ATACTGGCATAGGCTGCAAGCCAAAACAACTACAAGTATGAAGGTACTGAACACAGGATTATCTAAGCTTAAGCATCTACTGGCACAACTCTTCCAGCCCGGATCATTAGCTCCCATTCCTATTATTACATACAAATGACCAATTTCTGCTAGTTCTCAAAGTTAATTCCTTTAAACCACTATTTTGTATACATTGTGTTAAGGCTTTTCACTTGTTTAAATTTGCATAATTATAGCAATTGTCTTCTGAGCTTACTCCACTGAAATTGTTCTAAATTGGGATTTTGCCTATGCTTAAGATTTGTCAGCTTTACAGAGCAGCGTATCTGGAATCAGTACAGCCTTCATCTGTATGATTGGCCCCGGCACTTTCTCACTGTTTATTAATTTATTCTCAAAGCTCTCCAAGTGAACACTTTAATGAGAGCTGGCTCCTTAAGTTTGTCCCTACCAAAGCAGCCCTTGCACAGAGCCATCCTTAACCTCCACTGCAGCGCACAGCAGTGCAAATCCATCTCACTCCCCGCCACAGTCTTATCTTCCTTTAATGCTCCTGTTATGCCTTGATCATCTATCAGTCTGACTGCTTCCCTGGCAAGCTTCCTGCCTCTGGTGTGTTTGAATAAGTTTTTATTATTAGCTTTTCCACATTCGCTAAGTGCTCAAAATCTGTTTGGCTTGTCTTTTACATTTAAATTGAGAGTTGACTCTTTTTCCTTCTTTTATATAAAAAAAAAAAAGCTAATCACTCTTTTGTATGTTGGTTTGTATTCTATTTTTGGCAGATAGTCTTTAAAATTATTATGTTGTGCATATTTGTGTCTAGTAACAAAATTAGTGGTTGTTTTTAAAGCATCTGAGCTGCCGACAAACACACTCCTCTTTCAGCCACTCCTTTTAACAATTTCCTTTTAACTATCTCCCTCATTATGAGGCAGTTCCTCCACAGGTGCATTGATTTTTCTCCTTTTCAGTTTTGTTACAACTATTTTGGACTGGCTTTGTAACACACCTCACAGCTCAGATGTAGTTGTGCCAACCCATGCCATGATCTTACCGTGGCATTTTAATATGCATCTCTGGGAGCTGGGATCTGGCTGCAGCCCGGCCAGGCAACACGGGGACAAAGCACCTTGATATAAGCAGGGCTTTCAGTGCCTCCTGCAGATGTTGGGTCACTGGTGCCATGTGTTCCCTGTTCCCAGGATCCTCCTTCTGGTGTTACAGCCATTACTTTTGTTCTGCAGGGTTTCTGGGAATCTTGATACAACATCCTCGGAGTGTTTAAACATAACTGGGTTTGATCTAAATATCTACATCTCCAAGTTCACTGCAAACATTTCAAGAGGTATAACATCCTTTGTTTTTTACTTTTCCCACCTGAGCTTCATTTTATTCTCTTTCCAGAACAAAATTTCCATAGCTTCATCTTTTCAAGGATGGGTTATCCTCAGTTTGTCCACATTTCCTGGCCTGCCTTTCACTTTTACCCTCTTATCTTTCTAATTATTAGTGCCAGAAGAACAGAGCTCATCTCTGCTGTAGGTTATCTATATTTCAAAAGCTTCCCATCCCAATGCCTACCAGACCCTTTTCTCGCACGCGCTGTCAGCCCCTGCACTTTGAAGCACTGCAGCCTGCTTTCATCTGCTGCCAGCTCCGCTCACTCCTCCCATACCTATGTTCTGAAATATGCTGCTGTACACACACAGATGAGATAATATGCTGCTTATTAAAACCAAAGGTATCAAAAGACAGCCCTCAACAACACAACGCAGAGCCCCCGAAATCTTCTGCAAGGGAGATATCAGGAGGTTGTTCCTATGAGAAAAAGGATAAAGCACTTTTTGGATTATGATCTGTCCTGTGTAGGATGCATGTGTTGTTTTTTAAGTCACACAGTTCAGGAGGAAAACTCATCTTGTGCAAGAACTGTGTCAATAGTCACATAAACACCGGAAGCAGTGTCCCTGCCCCATCACACCCTGTATCTAACTGGAGAGTTAGATCACGTTACATTAGCATTCTAAGTTTTCTTCTTCAACAGAAATAAAAAACGATTACTGCCAGTTTCAGGTACCTGCCCCTCTCCAACACATCTGCACATCCCAGAGGTAGGCCCAAACAGCAGTGCTGTGCCAACACACTGATGCTTTTATCACACGTCAGGAGGAGAAGGAAGAAGGAGATGGAACTTGGTGCCAGCTGCACATCTCTGTGGTCAGAAAGTCAACTACTTGTTAGGGTCCAGACAACTCCTTGTGCATCGCTGTGTGCCTTTTTCACATACCATGGTATCTTTCCAGAGAACTTTACAAGATTTAAATATAGCACCTCCAGCCACCATAATTTCAGTTATCTAGGACTTGGAGGCATTGCATGCCTTTTGCATACAAAGTAGTTCTCAATAACTTTCTCAAAACAAAACATCAAATAGCTCGATTCCCTCAGATGTTGCAGATGAATGCAACTTGTCACCCTGCCAGTGTGGGAGTCAGGCCTCCCAGCTCTCTGCACACACAGCATAAGGGAACTGGCCCTCTTCAGCCACGTTAGAACAACTTTGCTCTGTTTATGTTGTACTGAGCTGACTGATCAGAGGATCTGTCCCCTTTCTTCCAGCCCTGCAGGGCTAGAGGATATCAGACTTTAAAAGCCATGGTACTTGTCATTCATCCAGGATTTTTACTTCTCTTCAGCTTCAGGCAGTGCCAGTTTGTGTAGGTGAGGGAGGAAAAAAAAAAAAACTCTAATGGATTTCTGCAGTGGGTTAATTTTTTTTACATTAGTATCTTTGGAAAGTAAATGGCTGTGAGAGAGAGATAATGGGCAGAAGAAGACAGGGAAGTGCTCCAAGGTTTGAGACAGACACATGTCCCACACAGCCCTCAGCTTTGTCACCGCCATGTGAAAAAGTGACCCAAATAACTTGCTCTTCTTCAGGCATTAGCTCTCCGATTCCACCAGGAGCCCATTCCTCACACGCAGAAAATGACTTCTGAAAGAGTATATAACGATGCAAATGAATCAATTTGCAAAAGGTCTGCAGTGATAAAGACCATACGTGGCAGTAAAATATACATGAGGTACTCCAAGTAGTAACTATGCAGTTAGCGGAGCAGTAGGCATGATTATCGTCCTGAATTACTTTAAATACAAATTGCCATAGAAGTCCAGAAGTCAGTACAAGCATAACGATAACTTTGTTTAGATACAATGCTTTCTCTCAATGGAAGATAACGAATAAATGCAAACAGTCCTGGTATAAAGTAGCTATTTAACCATCTAATTTAAACATCATATGTTGGAGTCCAGCTCGCACTGCCTTCAGACTAAAGAGTTCCATTCCCTTTCCTGATGTGTTTGTGGAAGAAGAGGAAGTCAAACAAATTCAAAATTATATCTGTATCGATTTTGTTAAGGTATCTGCTTTGACATTCATTTCTGTAGAATGGCTTAGAATGGCTAAAGTCATTTCCAGGATAAATTAAATAGAAAACCTGAAAGTATAATGCTCCCCTATCATTGCATTTGCTTCATACACACCATCGTCAGATTTTGAACATAGAAAATAAGTACAGCTGAGTGATGCTACTTTTATATTCTATCCTATCATTTTAGAGGAGTATTTACAGCACAAATTATGCCTTTAATTAATTTTTTTTAAAATAAGCAGTATCTTGTTACTTTAAGAAGCATTAGCAAAGGCAAGAGCTGCAAGGAATATCCAGTCCCACCATCATCTTGTGACTTCAGCTTTGTCAGAAGGAGCTTCGGGTTACCATGGAACACCTGCTGAGCCCTAAGCACTCAGTGCTTCATTCAGTGGGCACTGCAAGGGAAATGCTTGGTGAGAAAACCTTCATGAAGCATCCTCAGCCATATTTACAGGCATGTGTTTCTCTGTTGGAAAGTCTGCTGTTCAGTTCTTGGGCTCAAGGGTCTCAAAAAGTCCTGGGAAAAACACCTTTTTCTTTTTCTTTTTTTTTCAGGAAAACACAGTTCCACCATTTCCAGTTGAATATCAGATATCAGATACAAAAATGATGCAAAGGACCAGAGGTTTTATGAAAAAAACTGATCCAACACTAAGGTTAAGTCAAACCAGAACCACTCTGAGAAGTAAAACTCAGTAGATTCCAGATGTGTGCTGGACACAGGCCTTCGTGTTTTGAATAGAAAACTCAACAGAGTTTACTTTAAAGCCTTGTTATTTTCCTGTTCCAGCCCCAGTATGTTCAATATGAAATGGCAGGCTGCTCACAGCTAGCCAAGCTACTTGAAACAAGCCAGAACTGCTGAGACTACAAGTGCTTGTTGGTAATGACCCTTTCATTCTGAGGATACAGTTCAAAACATTTCTCTTTTTCCATGCATTGGGCTGGTTTGGTATGAAAAGCTCTTAGATGGTTCATAATAAAATCTGTGACACTTCTAAAAAAGTCCTTTTCTTCTGATTTTTTCTTTGCTTGGTGTCATTGAATGGCATGTACCTCTATGCTGTCTCTTTTGTTTGGGGAAGCAGAACTATTGTTAATACAAAAATTCAACATGCTTCTTTCCTCTGTATAAAAATATTAACATTGTTAAAATGTTTTTGTTCCTTTATTTTCTCGGCCAAAGTTAGTATTTTTCAACTGAAATGCATGTCCAGCATTAAGATATTAAGTTATCAGCCACCATACAACATGCATCTGCAAGCTGTACACTTCCACAAAGCTGGAGAAGTTAAAGGAAAAATCAGAACAAGAGGAGTAATTCAGGGACATGGGGATGTGTGGGCAGAGCTCCCATCCCAGCAAAGTCCACACTGGGGTCTGCCCTGGGAGCTCAGGGCTGGATCCACTCTGCTCTTGCAAGCCTTCAAGGATGGTGATGGCATGCTTCTGGGCAAGCTGCTTCCCAGCCCATATGGGGAAAAAGCTGCAGTTCTATGCAGCCTGGGCTTCTCCACCTCCAACCCAGCTCTCTTGTCCCTTTTCCTCCCACCCCACCCCAAGCTGCATCCCTCGACCTCCCACTCACATCCCTGCCCCACAGCCCTACGTAGTGATATGAGAAAGAGGAGCAAAGCTGTGACTGTGATTAAGAACAATGCTGACAAGAGAAATTGCTGACTTGTAGCTGACGTCTCCAAAACAACCATCCACGGAAAGTAATGGTCTGGCTAACATCAATAATTAACAGATAATAGGAAAATGTTAAAATGGCATGATAAAGCAGGATTCGATCTGAAACATCCGTGCCTCAGATCCCCAGTGCAAGAAAGAAGACACTGCAGCAGGCTGTATCCTATGAAAGGTTATTACTGTAAATAAGTACTACCATCTGTAATTATTATTTGTTGTACACCTCTACAGTTACAAAATCTATATAGGTTGCACTGACACGTGATTTCTCCAAAGTTGAGGAGCAAATACTACAGCAACATTAATTACTTGCAAATTGTACCATACAAATTGTACCAAGATAACACTTTACCTTTTAAACTGAAATCATCTATAATGCCAGTGCTGAGTGCCCCAGAGACAAGGGGCTATTTGTAATGAGAACCATGCACAGGTTGCATAAAACAGCTTCAGAGCTGCAGAGTGCAACTCATTGCCAATTCTTCTGCCAACTGCAGAACGCAGGAAGTACACCTGACACAGGAGGACCTCACACTAAGTCATAATTTAAATTATAACCTTGCAAAAATCCCTCAAAGACGACTCAGTGACACAGATATTGCTGTACAACCATTACATTCCAAGGCCACAGCAACTCAAAGCAAATCCCCAGTTGTGGAAGGCAGCACAGTAGGATTCTGTACGATGCAAAGTGACACTGTAGTATCCAGCTGGAAGGTGATTATCAGCCCAGAAGGGACAGTTTTATTCTGAGAAGCAAAAGCTTTCCTGACACCACAGGCCACAGGCCCAATTTGGGGTTGGATTGTGAGTTAGCCCATACATGTACCACCAGCACCAACCTGATCTAACTGTGCCCATGTCTCAGCAACATTTAAATTCCAATGGGAAATGGAAGAAATTCATTAAAGGCCTTTTATAAATCATGTATTGTTTTGCTCCTTGGATGACTGAGCTTGCTAAAGAAGTTAAAAAATAAATGAGTGTACTTTGGCAAGACTGCATATGAGTATCACCTTCTTCTGAATAATATTTACATGATTTAAGAATAGGCTGTTCCACTGAACTGAAAATGTGAGTTTATTGCTGAATTAAATAGGACTGAAAATAATTAACGTAGACATACTGAAGCAACAGGATGAAGGGCTAATCCTATCATATTTGAAACTATAAAAACCTGAAAAAAAAAAAAATCATGGAGCTGCCAAGCTAGCTGATTCAAAAGACTGCAAAAAAAAAAAAAAAAAAAAAAAAAAAGTTGACTTTTTTCACTTCTATGGTTTTAATTTGTATATAGGTCAGAGGTTTGAGGGCAAAATACCAAATGATTAGAAAACTGATAGTTTTCTATGTCAAAAGCCAGGCAGCAAGAAAGGTTACGAAGCCTTCTCACTGCTTACCCTACGCATTAACATCTGGGATACAACAGCAGAGGATAGCACAACATTTGGATAAATCTTGTAGAAGGGTCCATGGAGCCCTACTTCTCAATATGAGATTAAAATTATTCAGGTTCCTACCCCTTAGCAAGACTTGAAAGCTGACTATAGGAATGCATGGAGCGTTGTTTCCTGCTCCTCCACCAGCAGCTCCCAGGCTTCCAGCTCAGCACAGCTCCTGTTGATTCCAGCTCTGCAAGTTCAGGCCTGCAGGTGATTATTGCCATTACAAAAACATTTATTATCAGCTACACCAAGGCTTGAGTGGAGTTGCTAACACAGTTGATCAGAATGAAAACAACCCATTGAAAATATTTTTAGCAGAAGAAAAAAATGCATAACTTGGAAAAAGAAAAGATCTCACTTTGCATGAAATCAGAATTTTTCTCATTGGGCAGATAACTCCATTTGCCAGCTAGTTTTGAAAACTATTTGAAAAAACTGTTTTGGCAACCACCAAGAAACACTGTTTTGTTCTCAGGCAAACAAGTGCTCTGCAAACTTGCCCTCCTACCCATTCGCCTTTCAAACTCACCCTGCACAACCAAACAGCTTTTAAGTAAAAGAGGGAAGACTTAGCTCAAATGGCAGGAGGATATTTTTTACTCACAGTGAAGCAAAGCCCTGGCACTGCACAGAGCTGTGATGCCCCATCCCTGTTGCTGCCTGAGACCATGGATGGACCCTGGGCATCCTGAGCTGGAGGGCAGCCAGCCCGTGGCAGGGGTGGAACTGGATGATCTTTAAGGTCCCTCCCAACCATTCTGTGATTCTGTAAAACATTTTGACAATCTGATAAAACTGTGCAAAGCTGCACGACGTGCTAGGTACAGAGCCAAAGCTTAGGTCTTGTTTTGCAAAGGACAACGGATCATTCTGGACGAAGTATCAACTACTACAATCAAGTGGGGTGTTACTCATCCAGAAACATAAAATGCAATCTTACTCTACGTGTTTGGCGTGCCATCTGGCACCAACACCACTGCATGCTACAGCTGGGTAGCACGGCGAGAGAGCCAATAGTCAGCACCTGTGTTGCCAACTTTCAGCGAAAACTAGTCTTAGGATCTCCAGCCAGCAGACATATTTGTATACTGCAAGGCAGGGAAAACATAACAAGCAATCTCGCAGGGAAGTCTAAAACAGGAAATTAAGAAAAACCCTTTAACTATGCACATGTATTGAAAAGGAGAGAATGTGAGGCTCAGTCTTTCATAAAAAAATAGTGTGTAAAGAATAAATACACCTCTTGTGTTGGTAATGAGAAAATGTAAGAGGGAACTATATCCCACAGAAAACATCACCATGCCATAATTCAGGTGTTGCAGCTGCAGCTGGCCTTAAAAAATAAAGTATTCACTAAAGGAGGAAAGGTTTCAGATTCTCATACGATAGCTGTTAGATACGTGAGCTGCTTTGTCAGTTTTATGTTGTAACTGAAAAGATAAGCACCTGTTGCCTGAGGAAACACAACCCGTTTCTTAATGCAAGGACATTCCACGCTTAGTGAAATGAGCAGCACAGAAGAAAGAGGCAGATGAACGTGCTAGCTGGGGGCTTGTTGGCTGGCTGGCCAAAGAATTGGAAAATACCAGATTGTCTTTTGTGTAAATGAGGATACTAAGACAAACACTCTAATTTATATCATAAAAATAACTGACACAAAGATGAAGGGAGATTACTAAAAGACATTTTTTAAAATGCTGTTTATGTTTCTGCCCATCTAAAATGATCGCTCTTGATTTATTAGTGCAGAATTTATTGCTGCAGCAATTGAAGTGATGATAATAGCCCAGGAAAAAATGTTGATGCTGTTAGTTTGATGATTGATTGCAGCACTACTGAAGCAGTAGGGGGATTTATCAGCGTGGCTCTGAACTTTGTAAATGATGCCTCTGGAACTCCGCAAACAAACCAAAGGAACAGAACCGCCAGCGGATCCTGCTGCTGCACCTCGCAGGGACACAGTTAGTGTGTAGCTGCAATTAGGGGTGATCAGCTGCAATAAAGATCTGTGCATTGCTATACTGAGGCAGATGGGGCTGGTCAAACGTGAGAGAGCTAAATCAAAAACATCCAAATGGGTTTTGTGTGGCCAGCCCGTCCGCTGCAGCTAGCCAGGATGCATGGATGCAAGGCAGCACCCGAGGTGTTTTGGAAAAGTCCTCCAATCACCCATCAGAATCAGCCCAGCCAGAAGTGCTGTGCCACTGGCACCCCACAGATCATGCTGCTGGTTTCTGGTGGCTCATCTGCCAGATGGGCAGATATCTCAGCACAAAGGCACCCACCCTGCTCCCTTCAGGCCTTAGCCCCAACCAACCCTGGGAGCCGGGCAATGCCTGTGCCAAATCCCAGTTGGGCGCTGGGGCTGGGCAGTGGGCTTCTTCCTTTCACTACAGGAAGAACTGACATTTACAGCTGTATGCCAGTCTGATCTTGGAAAACTTACATAACTGCAACTTGCAAAGCCAAAATCTGATCAGCTAATTATTATTTGCACACGAGTTGCCATTGCATGAAAGGAAGTAAGAAATGAAATCCCATTGCCTTTCAATCAACTCATCCACTGCATGGAGCAGCTCCTATGTTTTTACCCAGAATACATTGAAAGTTGGCACAGTTGTAAAGCCCTTGTTAGAGTGATAGAAGAGACAAAACAGCATGTTTACCAATTAAAGTCAATGAACTGCAGCCATGATGATCCTTGAGGACTCAGAAGAAAAGGCACTTGTCAATCTGCATTTCTGAAATTTCTGCCCTTTCTTCTCAATTGAGAACCAGGGCTTTAAATATATTGTCTGTGCTGCTTTTACCTCTGAGTATTCACTGAACAGCAGCAGGCAGGCAGGGCTAACTCCCAGCTTCTAGGTCCATGTCAGAACATGTGATTCTCCATTTTTGTTTTTATTGATACTGGCAGATAAAAAGATAAAAACAATCATCACAAGCGCTAGAGCAAGAGAACAAATAAAAGAATCCCAGAAGAAATTTTGTAATTGTGAGTAAACCTGTCAGACAAATGTTTGGGTTGACAACAGATGACTTTTGTATTTCAGTATACAAAAGCTATGTGTACATTGAGTTGGGGGCAGGCGGCAGAACTGAACTACATACCTCTGTTTTACATTTCATGCTAACAGCTTACTTACAGTTTACACTCATTCATTCATTAAGCAGTATGAGGACCATCTGAAGCTGCACAGCCTGTAAACTAAACGGAGCAATTAAGTGACTCTGGAAGGACTCAAGAAGGAAACACAGAGAAGTTCACTGCTTAAGACAAAAGACTGCTATCTAAGACACCATCTGAATGGTCAGCTTCCATCAGGATCCTCTCAGACCAGTGTTACATTGCAGAAGACCTTCTGTAGCCTTCAAAGGGATGCATCTGCTAGGATAGGAAGCAATCAGTAATTTTTGCTCCCCAAATGTACCTTCTTTCCTTTGCAAAAAATAACAGCTTCCCATAAGTTGTTCTGTCAGGTTGCATTTTGCTGCACTGGAACACATCACATCGGACATGGCAGAACAAATGCCATGACATAACACGGCCAAACAAAGCACAGCACTTCAGACTTTTGTTTTCTGGCCACCGAAAGTTGTCACTCTGGATAGGAAATAGCTCACACAGATCTCAGAGCAGCACAGATTAGAAAGTGCTGCAAGGTAGTTTGGCAGAGAGGCTGCCCAGGGACTGCCAGAAGTCCCTGCTAACTGCTAGCCAGGTCCCTAGCTGGGGGGTTTCTACCTACAGGTGAGCAGGTTCTTAACAAAAAAGAAAAATGTTTCTAGGCCTGAACTCCTACAGAATAACTCTAAGATGTTCACATTCACTGATAGCAATCTTTTGCTTCTATTTTAGAAAAATGAAATGAAAATAGTAATGAATTAATTTGAAAGGAAAAGCAAGCACCATTTACATGTTACTTGACTTTCAGGAAATGGCTGTTTTTACTGCGGGGAGCTAAGAGCCTGAGGATAAATAAACAAATAGGCACAAGTAAAGAGATTAAATGCAGAGGGTTTTCTCTACATACACACATGTGATTTACAGGAGGCACCACGAGAGAAACACGCATCTGAGTTCCAGTCCCCATTGCACCATTAGCACAGGTGACTGGCAGCTGAGCTGCAGCTCCATGTTCCCCAGGCGGCCCCAGCTCTCTGCAGCCTCCTGCCTGCTTCTCTGAGGCATCTGTACTCATTCTGTGCCAGAACGCCTTGGCATTCCTCTGCAAATCAATGGCAAGAAAAGGCTCGAAGAGAGGAGCAGAGGGGATGGAAGGAACCCAAGGTGGAGAAGATGAAAGAAAAATGGGACTGAAGCACAGCTCAGCTCAGGAGGAGTCCAGGAAAAACAAGAGAGGCTCCTCCAGGTGTCTTCGGCAGCTTCTCTTACTGCCTTTCCCCTGTAGATTGTTCTGTTTTTGTGCTCAGAATTTATTTATTTCTTTATTTCTTTATTGCCAGAGCTCACAACGAGTCAGCAAAAAGAAGACAGCACTGTTTACAATGCCCTTAAAGTAGAGAGGCAACTGTGGGCTCACTTTCAAAGGTGGTGGAAGTAGGGATGACCTATGGCACTCCCCATTTCTGCCACATCCCATCTCTTTTTTCTTTCACCATTACCAAACCCCAGTCTCTGTCATTAGTCCAGAGCTTTGATGCTATTTAGGATCCTTAAAGGCAACCGTGACAGAATTACAGAAAATACTGCATTTGTAAATGCATGTCTAGTTTTTAGATTTCAAGCCCCTAAGTGGAAAGTTCTTTATCATCTTAACCATCACACAGCGGGTGGTGAGGCACTGGAACAGGTTGCCCAAGGAGGCTGTGGATGCCCCATCCCTGCAGGCATTCAAGGCCAGGCTGGATGTGGCTCTGGGCAGCCTGGGCTGCTGGTTGGCGACCTGCACACAGCAGGGGGTTGGAACTGGATGAGCACTGTGGGCCTTTGCAACCCAGGCCATTCTATGAGTCTGTGATCTGGAGGCCAATTGCTAATCTGTTAATACACACAATCATACTTTGCAATAGACTTGTTGGATATACACAAGATATACAGGAGAGTCAAGCATTTACCATTTTTTTAAGGATTTGCCCCAATATATTTGGGATGTGGAATTTCTATGCACTCTTTTAGTGTTTACCCAGGCAGAACTTTAATCAAGATTAAGACTTTCATATATTACAAAACCCCAAAGCATTATTGACGGAAACAGCAATTTCACTGAAAGAACTATTTGCTGCTGAATACTGTAATATATTAAACTCAAATCTCCAGACTTTTGTGTAATTTCAATTTAAAAACATTAAAAGCCTCGAGCAAATTCAAAGGAACTGTCAGTAATCCACCACACTTTCCCTCCCTGACAACTTAAAAGTTGAGTTGAAAAGTAGTGTGATTTCGCTGCACTGAACCAATTTCCCAACTTCAGAAGTTACAGAGCATATGTTTAAAAACTGGCACCTACCGAGGCACACCAGGTTCTGCTATCTTTACCCTGCTGCACTGCAGCAAAGCTTGCAAATGCACAGTGCGCAGTGCACGAGGGCTCAAGGGGTTAAAAGAAAACGGTTGAACTTGTCAAGATATTTTTGCACTGTCTAGCAAAGTTGTTTGTTCTGTTGTAGATGCTGCAGGGTATCAGTCACTTTGAAGGAGAGGATGTCCAAGCAGTCCCACAGTCAGACAGTGACTGGCACTGTCAGTAAATCGTTTTGTCAAGGATTTGTTTTTCAGCAGTGCAAAGGAAATCTTGTGATAGCTTGAAATGAACCGAAGTACTCTGTATTTATCTGCATGCTGAGTCCACAACAAAATGATCAATTATGGCTTGTTAATACCACTCAGTAAGTTAGGGCATGAGCTTTCAGACTTGCTTTTCTCTGGGTAGGTGATGGTATGCCTTTTCATCTATCGCTTTTAGTGAGGCAGTGGCACACCTTCTGCTCTGTGATATTTTCGGTATGAAGCAGGGAAGTAAAATGGTTTTTCACATACTTCATCCAACCGCAGGTAGCATCTTCTGTCACGGAGCTTTATGGGCACTGTGTGAGTTCTCAAAACAGCGGAGAGAAGCAGGTTTGCGATGGCTCTGCTTATGTGATTTTGGTAATGAGCCATATAAAGCAGCCAGAGATAACAGGCTATGGATATGGGAGATCTTTGGGCTGTTATGGCATCACTGAATGTTGGTATGTATTGACAGTATTTTTGGGGTGCGATGGAAAGGTAACTGGCCAAAGGTTGCCAGTACAACCAAAGGCATCTGCCATCAGATGTCAAAGCATAACTAGACGCTAAAACAATTTGCAATTGGCAGTAAATAAATAAGTAAACAAATCATCCCATGCACAGCATTTCAGTCATTCCAAACTGATTGACTGGCAAGTGCCCAAGTGGGACTTGAGGTAGAACTGCGTGACAATGAAGTGATCAGGTTTGCTACTAATTAACTTCACACAGGAGTAGGGTAACTTCTCCAAATCCCCCTTGAGGCAAAGAGGAAAAAGAGAGATCTGAGATCAAACAGGAACTCCAAGTGGAGAAGCACTGGGCACTGAACACTCACCTGGAAATCAATTTAACCAGCAAGTTCCTGACAAGCTAGGCGTAGAAAAAGAAAACTAAAAGAAAGAAGCAGAGCGGGGCTACAGGGATGGATATGGGAGGAATAATTAAATGTGTTTCAATTAAGTATGTATAGTTAAGCCAAGCAATACCTATGGGCGATATATCTGTCAACACACACATGAAGGATGTAAACAGAAGGAATGGAGAGGAAAGATTTAGTGCAACTCACTGGGCATAGCTAGGAGTGATGTGATTAAATTAAGGAAGATAATTCAGGTTGAATCTGAAGAACAGCTTCCTGATGGTGAAATGTTTCAGCTTCAAACAATCTCCCAGGTAAGCAGTTAATCCCCATCTCTTTAAAACATGACTGGGCAAGAGCCCTCGTTCATGCAGAATGGAGAACACTGCCACTTTTGCCAAAAGATGGATTGAAAATGAAGTAAGCCGTTAATTGCTTTCATATCTGCAAATCTGCCATCCCAGTGGGGACAGCACAGTGGTGGAAGTGAGAAAAAAGAGATGATGGAAGGCAGACCAGTGTTAAATCCACACTTAACCAAATTTCTTAGAGCAAATACCTTAATGTTCATATCTAACAGGGTGAGATAGTAAAGGATAGGAGCTCAGCATGCCCCTAGTCATTCATTATGGTAGCTTCCCTGAGGTTTCCAAATAGCTGCACCTCAGCCTATGGCAGCACTTCTCTCCCTGGATTATGCTCTGTTGGTGTTTCGTGTTGTTTTCATCAAGCTGCACTTAACCTTGGGATGAAGCAGCACAGCTTCATGAAGGTTTGGTCTGCATAAGGCACTTTCCTAAGGCCAGCTCCAGCAAGGAGGTGCGGAGCCCTTTCCTTGTGCCCCCCCAGGCAGCTCTCCGCTCCCCTCCACCCTTCTTCCTCCAACTTCCTAGAAACAAACAAAAAAAGATTACAAAAAAAAAGACTACCTAAGTCTCATTATCCTGCTACACAAATTAAGGCAACCAGGGAAAGGCAAATTTAAGAGCTTTGCCCAAGGTTACAATCATATTCAGAGGCAAAGCCAAGACTAGATCTGGAATCCTGCTTTCCCCTCTAATGTTTAGACTACAGCTCCTGCAGCTTTCACACTTCATAGTGCTTACTGACTTCATAATGTCTGCTAGAATCTCTGCCTGAAGAAGCTAGACAAGAAACAATTTAATCAATAGAAAATAAAAACAGTTATTAGAAAAAGGAATCACACAAGACAGCACTCTATGCAGCAGCTGAGATCACCAGCTCCGGTGCTGCAGTTTCAAGTAGAAAGTAAGGCAGAAAATCAGGGATTGTGTTATGGAGGATTCACTTGGAAAGCAGTGGAAGCACAAAGCACCATCCATCTTCTTTATGGTGCGTCGCATCACCTGAGGCATGAAGTAATCATCTAAAAATGCACTGCCTGACGTGACTGCCGTGTATAATCAATAGCCTCTACGATCAGAGAATATAAAGAAAAGTCTTTTATTCTATTGACGTCTTGTTTTTATATCAGGACGTCCATTACCAGAATGGCACAACTGGAGAACTTGCCTGACGTTGGCTGAGAAGTACTCATTTTGGAAATAAAAGTGCATGGCTCAATACATCTCTAAATAATCACAGGGAAGCTCTGAACACCAGAAGTAGCTCTTGGAGTATATACGAACTACCATAAAAATATAATGTTTGCCCATTTCACCAGTCATATCCATTAATATGCATTCAAAGATATTTTTTAAAAATTAATTACAGCATTCCTGCACTGTGAGAACAGTGATCTCAAACAGCAGTTGATGCAGATATGCAGATGCTGCCAGCCAGCACAGCTCAGAAAGGACAGTGAGATGCACTGGCTGCAGCAGTGACTAACACTGAAACTTACATGCATTGTTCTGTCTCCAGAATTCAATCCATACAAACTAAAAGCTGTTTCTCAAAAGGAAGGCCTTTGCAAGTGACAGTTCTGAAGGACATGGAACACAGCTTTAATGACCCATTCAATAAAGGTTCCTGGAATATTATGTGCCGATTTCCAGAGTTCAGATCAGCTTTTCCAGAAAAAAAAAAAAAAAAAAAAAGTATTTTGGAATAAATAGAAAACTATTCTCTACACAGCTCTAACACACATGCATGCAGGCTGTACGTTCAAGTTAAAAACACAGACACGTGTCTCTTCTACCTGATGTCCATGCTCTATACATACAGGTATGTATTTGCAAATGCCATATTTCTGGGGAAGAGGGTTTATTTTCTCTTTACATACTACTTTACATGGGACTGCATCTCACCAGGGAGCATCCAAACTCAGCTGTCATGGATCCTGGTGCTTTGAATCACAAACCAGAAAACTTCTGTCACACAACCAGGAATTCTACACAATGGAGCTTCCCTTCTGTAACTTTTTTGCACATGATCAGACTCTCAATCTCTCACTCTCATTGCTTTTTCACTCTTGCAAGATACTCAGCTTAAATTGCAATCTTTGGAGCCAACACGTCTGGCTGTAGCTGCTCTGTCATTCATAACCTTATTATGCAAATAAAACATAGACAAGCTGTAAGTTCCAATTGAATCCAAACACCCTGGAGCATCCAATAAATGGAGACGTCGAAAAAACATAACTCTGTGGATAACACACATTTGTCATCCAGCTGAGATACAGAGATGAATAAGAGTGAATGTGCAAATGTCAAGAAGCTTCAGGATCCTGTTCCCCACCTCTGTTGCTTCAGGGAAGGGCTGAGCCCCAGGAAAAAGCCCCTCTCAGGCAATGGCAAGTTGTGTTTGCACTTAGTGCTTTTCCTAACTTAATCTAGGGAACAACTGACTTCATTTGGGATGTATTATTTTTGCAAATATTTTTTAAGATTAGTAAATGAGAGACAAAGAAGTTCAAGAGGCCTATTTCAAACTACTTCTCACCTGCTTTTCAAAAAGAAACAAAATGTAGAAAATGGACAAAAGTTATCTATGTGTACATTTTCTTAACGTTTTGAAAGAATGATTTCCATGGGATCACAGACTGGGATGGGATCTGTATGGACAGGCAACTATACAAGAAGGAATAAAATTTAAGACGATGTATTTTTGCTGATCACAAGAAAATGGGAAAAAAAAAAAAAAAAAAAGTGAGACACTAAATACCAATAAGCATTACTGGTTTTAGAAGAGATCTCTTCAAGGTCACAAGGCTTCTGAGAACCAAAAGACACTGATTAAGTACGCCAATATTCCTACCAGCCTACAGAAAGTCATACTACATTTCTACATGTACACTGTCCTGCATTTCTGCTACCACAGAAGAGGTGAAATGGCTATTTAGAAGTCCAGTGTAACAACTTAAGGTTTGAAATGCAATCTTTTCATATTGCAACACGTTTGAAAATTGCTGGGATGTCTTACTAATACAGGCTGCTCCACAAATGCCATTGATAACAATCATAAAGCCGTGATTCTAAACACTGCTGTAGATAACCAGTAGGCTTAACAGCAGGTAAGGATGTAGTGCTGAGAAGTGATAGTGATGATGGTTGCCATGAAGTGAGTGTTTACAGCAGTCAGCAATTGCTTTTGGATCAAAGTCAATGGATCTATCAGTCACTTTGAAACGCAGCGGATGGAGCATTTGTGCCTCTTATGGAGGCAAAATAGCAGCGGAGATGAGCAAGCTAGGGCTAACCTAAGAGTACTGAGAGATTTCATGCAAATTCAGGGATTTTTTTTTATTCTGTGTGTATAGAGACACACTCACTGCTGTGCTGGAATCCTGGTTGCACTAACTGCAGTGCATCCACCTGCTCCAACCCAGGGGTGGAGAGCTGCAGGGCCCCCAGCTATGGGGCACAGAGGCATCTCACCTCTGCTTCCCCAGGGATGGGAGCACATTACCAAGAAACCTGTGCTTATTAGTTCGCTCCTGTCGGTCAGACTGACGTTATAAATGATTAAAAACATTAAGAACTGCAGTTTCCAGATCCTCAGCTGCTACAATAAATCAGCCCAGCTCCAAATGCCTTAGTGCTGTCAGATCAGTTTACACCAAATGACAGTATGGCTTTGTTTCCATTTACTTTAGTGCCTGTAAGGCTCCTTACACTGGAAAAGTCATAGTTCAGCAATTAGCTGAAGGAATTTGTTACACTTCTGTTGTTATTATATAGTGTCACACTGACCAAAGTTGCTGTCAGCTCTGTTTCCTACAAATGCAAAATGAGGGATGTAACATAAATGCAGAGGTGAAATAAATCAGATTTTAAGATTATTTACTGTCTCCAGTGGTTTAACCACCGACACAAGCCTGTTGACATCTACTGAGCAAAGCTGGTGCACATTTCATTGGTAGGAATGGTATCAGAAACAGGTGTGCTAAGTAGCATTACTTAGAACAAGCATCCATAATAATCATTACAGAGCCAGTGTGGGTTGTTTTTCCTCTTAAGCATATTCCACCACGCAAAGATGCAGGATGAGAAGTTTCTTGTATTTACTTTTACTGGAAAAGCGTGACAAACCGGTCCTGACATCACTTTGTTTTGAAAGGCCAAGCTTAGGTATAATTGCAGTGACAAAGCCACCCTCCCTTGGACAGGCTCCATGGCACTGCCAGCAAGCAAGCAGGGATGCCCTCACTCTGCCAGAAGCCTTTTCCAGATTACACACAGCTCAGGCCTGCATTCGTGGCTGCTGGTGTGGCAGCACAGGAAAAGGAGAGTTCTTTTTCTTCTTTCCCTACTGCCTGTCCCTCATCCACTGCTCATTTCCTTCTGTTTAACTGATAAACCCATTACTGAGCTGAGACCCTTTATCCACAAAAACAACCACCTGCAGCTAACTCATTCTTCACTCCCCCTATCTCCATCCCTTCACACATCACATTTTTCCATGACAGGGAGCATTTATTCCTCGTGTTTGCACGCTCTCCACCAAACAGGGACCTCTCTCTGGACAACATGTAGGTTGCTGTAATAAAACTAACATTAGGACTCAGTGCAGTGCTCACAGAGGTACGACTTCATGTTGTCACCACTGTGTTTAACCCTTCCCTTTGGTTCTGTCACTATCTCACGTGATGAACTCAGAGCATTTCCCAACGCTTTTGGTCAATTTTAGATTCCTGACATTCTTCACCAATTAAAAAAAAAAAAAAATCCTGCCCGAAAACTGAGTTTCTCTGTATCGCAGATGGGCTGAATGAGGGCTCACACTGCTGGGCAGAGGAGAGCCCTGAGCTTTTAGACTTTTCCTTTTTTAATCTACTTTTCTCAAGGATGCTGACTTCCAAGAACATTATATTGCATTTCCAAAAGCAGCTATTTATTGAATCTGTTTGCCTTTCATTACACAAGAAATAGAAAGCTTGTATTTTCCTTTTCCTGGGTTGAGATGCTTCATAAGTAATCTAAGAAGCCACTTTCATGTTTGTTCAATAAGTATTTCAAGATGCTTCTATTTTGATAATGTGCTGACTGATACATAATTCACAGCAATGCAAAGTTTAATAATATCTTCAAACTAAAATATAAAATGAGCTCTCAATTCTGACATGATAAATCTAGTTCTAAAGTGTAGTATTTCTCATTTGTTTTGTAAAATGATACAGACCTGCTATTACTCAACATAAAGCATGTGTTTCTTACACCAACGCATTTTAGAAATCACTTAATTCCTGAACACATATACAAAAATCCCTCCTAGGAAACAAGGCAGATGAAATGGTGATCACTCAGGGAGAAGACCTCTGTTCATTATGCAGCAAATGCTCACTGAGGAATCACTCAACATGCCATTCCCTCCCACGAATCTGTTTGCCAATTCATTCTCCTAAACTTGGACAAGGAAGCCTCACCTGACCTCCACAAAGGCATAAGAATCACAAATGACAATGTGATTGCCTGCTGTTCTTGGTGACTTCACACTCAGTGATTTCACACCTGCCTCTTCCCCCTTAATTAAGCGCACTACAGTTTTGTTTACTAAAGAATTGTAGAAATATTAAGGTTGGAACAGACCTCAAAAACCATCAAGTCCAACCGCCAGCCTGCTTCCACCATGCCCACTGCTCACATCCCTCAGTGCCACATCCCCGTGGTCCTGGAACACCCCCAGGAATGGTGATCCCACCACCTCCCTGGGCAGCTGTGCCACTGCATTGTCACTCCTCCAGGGAAGAAACTGTTCCTAACACCGACCTGACCCTCCCCTGGTGCAACCTGAGGCCATCACCTCTCATGCTGTTGCTGTTATCTGGAAGCAGAGGCTGACCCCCACCACGTTACAACTTTCTTTCAGGTCACTGTAGAGAGCCATAGGGTCTCCCCTGAGCCTCCTCTATTCCAGTCTCAACAATCCCAGGTAAGAAATGACTGTTCCATTTTTAAGTGGTTGCCATCAGTCCTAGCCTACTTAAAATATTTGAAGCTCCTTCCCTTGCTACTTCAGTTTCTGTCATTCTCATAGAACCACAGAATGGCCTGGGTTGCAAAGGCCCACAGTGCTCATCCAGTTCCAACCCCTGCTGTGTGCAGGTCACCAACCAGCAGCCCAGGCTGCCCAGAGCCACATCCAGCCTGGCCTTGAATGCCTGCAGGAAATTGATCCCCTTTCTCCCCTGCGAATAGATGAAAAGCTGAAATCTGGGAAATGTGAGACTTCCATGAAATGAGAACATTTCACAGGCGAGGTTCAATGTTCACCCAGTACATCCAGACCCAGGAGACTTTCTGAAGGCAATGTGTCTCGCCTCCAACCATCTTGTCCTCCCGGAGACTCGACAACAAGGTAGGATCACAGAGACACCAGAATAAAACACATTTCAGCTTCTGATGTTCCTCCGCAACAGAAGCAAAATTCTAGCACAAAAATGGTAAAAACTGTCTGACGTTGAAGAGCTCCTGTCAGCTCCATAGCCCCTGTCACCCTCCCACCAGCGACAGATCCCCACCGAAGCTGCACACTTGTTAGCAGGGACCGCACAGAAGCACTGAGGATCAGCAACAGCCACAGGCATTGCTTCACCACGTTCCCGACTTAGCTCTGCCCTAACACTTGCAACGGTGTCGGTTTTGGGGCTGGGGAGGATCCGGGACAGACGAGATGTTCCAGGCATGTGGCTTTACCTCTCGGCTCGAGTCATGCAGCCCATCTGTGCCTCATAGCCCCCATCTGTCAGGTGGGGACCATCCCTCCCCATCCCACGCAGACTGCGCTGACGACTGCTTTAAAGCACTTTCAGATCCATAAGAAAAGCAGCACAGAGGAGTGGAAAGCATTACGAAGGCATTAGAAGCATAGAATATTTCCACTGGAAGACTTAGTTTACAGAATGTATTTGTAAAAAATGTATATTCACTTAGAAGGTGAAGATGGGGGCAGAAATAAAGAAGCAGAACTGGAGTCCTGCTGCTTTTCCTTGCTCCAGCCTGTAATTCATCTCATGGTATTTTCAAAGGACATGGATGTCATCTACCCTCAGATCAAGTATTTTCATCTGTGGGCAGACAAACAGACCAGAATGGGATTTACCTCTCTGCCACAGTGCTTTTCTCCTCATGCCCCTTGCCTCCTCCAGTTCTCTGACTGCCTTTTGCCAATCTCACTGAAACACAGCTTAAATCAAAACCAAAGTTAGACAACCTCTCAGCAGGGACAGCCTCCTCTGCCCAGCTTCCAAGAGTTTGTATTTCAAGGGGCTGCAAAGCTGAGCTCAGCACACTGCAGTGGGTTTTCAGCCAGTACAAAACACTGTACTCGATGGAAGGGTGGCAATTTGCACAAGCAAAAAGTCTGCTTTATCAGATACAAAACTGCCCACGTTTTTTATTCATGAAATACAAAGATATTCCTGTGCACACTTGATTTCTCCATTTCAATTTAAACACCACAATCTCCAGTACTCCACAAGGACTCCTTACCAGAGAGCCTTCAGAAACTATTTATATGGCATCGGTCTCTCCCTAGCTTTACATTATGAATGAGCAAGATGTAACAAATTATAGAATGTTTGAAGAAAATTAAAATGCCAAACATATTTTTCTTCCTTGAAAAATGCTAAACACAAATCTGGGTCTTCTGCCTCTCTGCATGCATCGCTGCCAACAGCTATAACCTGATCTGTAACACCAGAAAATCACTAACAGGAGAAGGAAAATCTTGCCTTGAATGAGACCAGCCCTCACTCTGCTCCATGTACAAGCACATTAAAAATGTAAATAGGACTAGCATAAGGACAGGGTTATAAGGAAAATAAATGATGACACAGACTTCAATCATTCATCTAACAAATATTTTCAAGTGTCACAACTAAATGAAATCTGGTTTTCCAGCCATTCCAGTAATCATCTACACTAAACAAACCTTCATGCTTTACATCTAAAATTACAAATCTCTCAGTGCTGTGAGGAGAACCTATCTATAGCACGGGAGGCACAAGCGGGCCCTGCGTGCCCTTAGCAGGCTGTGCTCTGTTGGCAGTGTTGTGTGGGATAAATCTCTCCTCTTCAGAGCTCTCTCCACTTCCTGCGTTTATCTTATGCAATGAACACTAAAATAAAAGAGGTTGCTTGCCCCTTCCCAGCTGTCTTTTCACAAGCACAGGGAACTATTGGGTAATATGTGCCTTCTTGTAAACCTCATTAAAAGCACAGAAGTGCAGATGGAAAACATGTCTATTGCACAGCCAGGGCTCGCTGGTGCACAGAGCTGTGCTGCTGGTGCATGTGCAGCTCACCCGACCCACAGTCAGCACAGGCAGATGGTGTCAGTGAACGGCAGAGATGTGTCCCCTTCTGTGTAACAAAGAGAAAGTAAAAACCTTATCGATGGGATTTTCAGGCACAGGAAGCAACCCAAGCTTTCGTTGGGCACGTTCTGAAAACCTACAACAAATCCAGACAGAAGATGTGTGGCAGAAGCAGGAATGGAGGCAAACTGCTCAGAACCCTCAGTCAACACCCAACCACTTTTAGTCTTGTGCAAAATGCAAGCTGGTGTCAATCGTTCTACTTGCTTTTGGGGCTGTATGTTCCCTGGAGCAGGTAGGAACCTTCAGGGCAGTAAGAGGGTTGCAGCTGTCAGCCACGGCTGTGGCACAGCAGCTGAAGCAGGGCCCAGCAGCTGCCTGCTCAGCAGACACTTCCATTACCAGGCAGGGAGAGGTCCACACATCAGAGCTGAGCCAGCCATTCTTAATGTCCTGCATGGCACTTTCAGGCTGATTCCTGCCTCTAAGATAAGCAATTTCTCTTGCTACTCTTAGCAAATGCAACCTGGAAATTACTGGTAAGGAAAATAAAAGAGGCTAATTGGTTAGCCAGCTCTGAAAAACACCAAAACATCACTATTTAAAATAAGAAATGCTTGTTTACGTTTAGGCTCGTTTCCCCTCTCCTTAGGTCTCTCTAGTTTCTGCTGCCAAAATAAAGCCCATAGGCTCGTTCCCTTTGCTAATAATGGTGCATTTGCATTTGGGAATACACGAAGCATTTGCTTTTTCATTTCTTGAAACAAAATGAAAATTCCTTAAGGGAGTGAGAAAACCAGTCACCTTGGGTAAGAGCTGGTGATGCTAATTCCTTAGGCCAAGAGCAATCCTAAAAAGACAGATCCCACCGGCTGTGCTGCTGCTCCCCATCACAGCACAGCCTATTGCAGAAGATCCCTGCCTGTCATCTTACTGCAGAGCAGCCCGTCCTGCATTGACGTGGCATGTATGACTGACCGTAGGCCCTGGGGGCACCTTAAAGAGATTGTATACTGGTGGAGCCATGGCTTTCCTCAAGCCACACGCACTGGGAAGCAGCAGCTCACCACACTGCACTCCTTCACCTCATGTTCTCTTTGCCTTTGACAAACCCAAACGCTGTCCCAGACCACGGCGCACGACACACTTATAATTCTCCAAAGAAAGAGACTGTAAATTTGTACCTTTCAGCATTTAAGAACATCAGGGCAAATGGCTCTCGGCTAAATTAGGCAGAAAGCATCCCCACAACACCAACGAGCACCGCATGCTCACAGAATTAACAAACAGCAACTCTCGGTAGAAAGCCAAGCGCTGTTGCTGCAAACTAATAATGATGTACTTTCAGGAGGGCAGCTGCTGCACATCTAAGTGCCTCATTTATAAACTCTTACTTTAATTTTGAAGATAGAACAACATACTTGGCAATACAGCTGTACAGGCTGCCGATAAACAGGACTCATTGTGCGTTTGGGTTCTCCGGAGCGAGTGCTCTCTGTTAGTGCTGCATCACGGTGCTCAGCCCTTGCCTCTACAATTAGGTACTCCAGAACCCCTAATAAATCTCATCCACATAACTGAACGCTTCAGAATGGTACATTATACAAAGATGAGACCTGAATCTAAATCTTTAGGGTGCGCAGAGATATTTGCCACGATGCAAATATGTTCCTTGGAGACCTGTGAATGCTTCAAGAAAGATGAGGGGGAGGAGAAGACACTCTGTTTAGGAAAAATTTCACTCTCCATAGTGAATTTTCTGTCTTGTTTCCCTTTCCATTTCAATACTTAGTAAGCATTCAGGAAAACTGGATTTTGCTTTTGAGATATTCTGCACCTGCTGTCTAGCCTATAAAAATGCTGTTTTCAATTCAAAGCAATAGAACACTGCAATTAATCTAAATCACATCATTAGTGTTGGAGCCTAGACTCACAAAACTGGCTCCCTGTACCTCTGCGTATACCACTTATCTTATTTTCAAAAATATTTCCAAAATGTATGTTGTTATTCTTACCTCTTTTAACTTAAAGTTATTACTTTTATTTTGTTTGTCTTAGGACTCACAGGCTCCATTTCAAATTAGAGAGACCAAGTAAGCAGGAAGCACTGATCTCTGCCACATGGCTTTCAGCAAGAGATGTACTGCTGTGTGAAGTGTCAGCCACAGGGGAATGAAAGTGAGGAACACCAATTCCTGCGAGACTGCTGTGGTCAGAAAAAATTGCAACAGGGTCTCTAAAGACACACATGGCCTCTCTGTGCTTCCTCTGCTTCCTATCCGTACCTTCACTGTGACAGTGCTGACAGCTGCCATTGCAATTGTCTTCTTAGGTCTCTTTCCTAGCTCCAAGACATTTTTACCTTGCTTTTCTGTTAATGAAAGGAGATATTGGGATGACTTCTAGTTTGGATATAAAATGCTCTAACTGCTTAAGGAAATTGCTGC
This sequence comes from Phasianus colchicus, assembly GCF_987193195.1. Taxonomy (NCBI): domain Eukaryota; kingdom Metazoa; phylum Chordata; class Aves; order Galliformes; family Phasianidae; genus Phasianus; species Phasianus colchicus. Next base: position 2,548,806 of record NC_143442.1, on the reverse strand, counting down.
ATGTGTACTGACAAAATGCACGTATAAATGAAGTGCTGAAGAACATGAGATGAGGCTCTGCACAGTGACACAAAGGAAATTAACTTGTCTCAATTGCCCATATTTCATCTGATTATCTATTTGGACACCTTGTCATGAGACCACCACATTATCCTAAGTATATCAGGCGATTATTCTCTCATTCTTTTTTCAGCTTTCTTTCCTTAATGAGGTCAAGACTCTTCTGTTTCCTCTCTTTTCCCAATTAACCTCCTTTCCCTGTGTCTGCTCCCTGAATCAAGACTCTCCTATTAAGGCAAGAACCCATGAAAGACCACAAGTAGTCCAGATGCAGCCATCCAGGCTCCAGTACGAGCTGCCATATGCAAAATATTATGGGAGAGTTTCTCTGATGTGAGGAATTTGGTAGACAGAAGTATATTATGGTTCAAAGGGGAAGGCCAGAATGCTGCATAGCAATCAGCTTCTGTGCTGCAGGACATCTTTTGACCTAAGAAAAATGAAACTAAGGCCCTTAGATGTCCAAAATCAGTACTTCATCAAGCTTCTATGGACTGGTAGCAGAGTGGTCTATCAGAGAAGTCAGAAAAGAATAGATTATTTAAACCATAATTTTCCACGTCTAAGACTTGGCCTTTATTGTTCCACTGGCTACACTAATAAACAGTATGCTGTGTTATCCAGGGGAAAAAAAATGATGTAGAAGCCCAAAGTCAGAAAAGAATCCTCTAGCAATTTCTGGAAGGGCCTGCATGCTTCTCAGAGTGAGATGCTATGGAAGTGCTGGAATCCAAAGGTTGGTTTGGTCCCATTTCATTCTTTTCTAGACGTTTACATCATCAAGGACAAAGAAAATTGCAGATGTTTTTTCTCTTTACCGTGGATTCAGTCAGGAGAAGTTATTTTAAAAATAAGTACATTGGAAACACAAAGTCTAATATGCTTCTTTCAAGTGTCTGTATGCTCAGGTCTGACTCTTAACATTCCCAAAGAGATTTTGTACACACGTTTGCTTCTGAGATTTTTCTGTCTCAGCTCCCCTTGGCAAATCAAAGGATGGGAAATTCAGAGTAGGTGGCTTTAGACTGTTTGCTTCTCTGCAGTGCCAGGAACATGGATAATACTCTGTCCAGAGTGTGATGGACATCTGTACAGCTGCTGGCTCTTGAGAGAGAAAACACGGTATGGCTTCCATATAATGGCAAAAAGGACAAAAAAGTTCAACTGCTAAAATGCATGTCAGTGGCAACATAATCAAGTGATAAGTTCTCTTCCAAGGCAGCTCAACACAAAACAAGTCAGAAGACATCATGATGTGAGGGAAGCAAGCAGTTCGACTGGATTCAAGAATCCTGGTATTAGTGTTCCTTTTGGGGGTTAAAATGCAGATGAGAACAGGAACAAAAGTAACAGGGGACAGAAAGCACGCCACTGCAGGATGAAATCATTTTAGCAAACATCTCTGCTAGAAGTCATGGCCAGGTCATGAAACAAAAATGCCACGGCCCATCCAGCCAACCTCCTGCACAGGATCACAATCAGAGCACGGGGCTGTGAGAAATGGGGGGAAAAAAAGACAAAAGAGACATTATTCCTATATCATATTCAGTTTATAAAAGCACGATATAAAAGACTTTGATATAGGATAGGTAGGTTAGTTTTTTCTTTCCTCTTAAATCACATTGTTGTAAAAAAGGCTTTCCAAAAAGCCAAAGCCTCTTAAATAGAGCTGTGCCAGCTTGAGTTTCTTGTCATTTAGCAACACTAATTGTCCCTTTTTTCCTTGCTGCTCTTTGCCATACTTCTTGGAAAACAACAGCTGTGTTTATTCAAATAGCAGTATCCTGATGACTTGATGATAGGCTAATCTGCAGGAATTTCGAGTGTGACTGTCCTGCAGGAATCTCTGCAGAGCACCACACAATTGCCATTGAATGACACAAATCCTTGGAGAGATTTCCATACTTCTGGCAGGCTGGAAGGTTACCCTCGTCTGGTTAGTTCACTGGATTTCCTGCAGCATGCACCATATTTGGCAAGTTTTGTGGAATAATTTCCCCATGCATCAATGTCAGAAAGTAATTCTACAACATAAACAGCTGCCCTGCACTACACTCTAAGCAGAGGGATGTAGGCAGCACTGTGAATTACAATTGAAACAAGCCTCAGCATTCATCTGGAAATCAGGGCTATAAATTTAGCGGGTTTGTCAGTGTTCCCCCAGAAACAATGCAAGCTTCAGACTACACATATCTTAGCAAGCAGTTTCCATAATAAGTCAAGTGATCCAGAAGAAAAACAACAGTATGAGGAGCAGAATTAACCACATGTGCTCAAAAGGCAGCGTTCAGACAAGCACAGTCAGTGTCTACTTTTGTATCAGAAGAGCATGCCTAGCTAATATAACTGATAATCAAATGTTTGATCAGCACTTTTATTAAGGAGAAAAACTAGGATGAAAGGTTTTTGTCAATCTAAGTGGGCTTCCCAGACAGAAGGCATCTTAGTTTCATTAGCTGATTTGGGAAAATGTTAATATATCCAAAACTTACTGTAAAATTTTGGCTGATCTCTTCACCTGGATTACTGGGTTCTGCAGAACCACACCTCACCACTGGTTCCATTACAAAAGCAGGGAATCACTAAGGCTGGAGAAGTCCTCTAGGACCCCAAGCCAACCCCACACACCCCCCTGTGCCCACTGCCCACGTCCCTCAGTGCCACATCCCCATGGCTCTGGGACAGCCCCAGGGATGGTGACTCCTCCACCCCTGGGCAGCTGTGCCCATGAGCCACCACTCTTTAGGAGAAGAAATGTTTCCTGATACCCAACCTGAACTTCCCCTGGCACAACTTGAGGCCATCACCTCCCATCCAAATATCTCTGGGCAACTCCAGAGATTCCCTGGGGACACGTGGAAGGAGAGATGGTTACAGATGAGCAGGGGAGAACATTGCACTCGTTTATCTGAACTTCCAGTAGAGCTTAGAGAAAAGCTTCATGTTGCATATAATCTGATGTAACCACACCTAGAGGTCTGGGAACACAAACAGATCTATTGCCTTAAAAGCAGACAGCACTTAGGTGAAAATCAAAAATGATGTGGCACTGCACCCATAAACCATAAGAATAGTGATTAATTACACCCATTTGTAAAAAGTGCTCCAGCCAAGTTTTTTTAGTTTCAGCTTCTAGTCCTGGATCTCACTATATCTTTGCTAAATAATATCTTATACAGCACATATTTATTATAGATGAAGTCATTGCACAAGTTTTAGTTTGATAAGACCAATACATCATATTCTCCCCATTAGGAGAATATATACTTTTTCTGGAATAGTATTTGCCAGTATGTTAGTGATGCTCTCAGTTCTTCTGAACTGTGAATAAGAACTGTGAACTCAGGGAATGACACCATGCAGTTCATCTGAGGGCCACACAAAGTAAATAGTGCCCCTACAGCTTTCTTCCTTTCTTGTAGGTCATTCATGGAACCAGCTAACAGCATCAGACTTGGAACCAATGCAGAAGGAACTCTGCTAGGAACTGACCTCTCAGGTATCTCTATCTAAGCTGCTCTCTGAGGGCAGTTTGCCAGCTCCAAGCTGATCTACTGTGTGTGAGAAATTATTCATACTTCTTAATCAGCATTTCAGATATGACTCAATTCAAATGTTTTATTTAAGTTTAGGTTTATATCATTATCTTTTCAGCCTAACCTGCAAAAAAAGCTGGAAACAGAATAAAGGATCAGGTTAGCTTGACCTTCTCTAATTCCAAAACACCCTATTGAGTGGCCAGTTATTGCTTCCATTTATTTCTTTATTCAAACCATTCTACATTCTTTGCTAAGATTTTTTTTTTTCTTCCAAAACTAAAGAAGCAATTTCATTTCTGCTTTTGTCTGTATGTACTTAATTACATAGCCCCAATCTGCATAGAAATGGAATCACTTAATCCTTTTTCTTGCCCATCTCCAAGATGTGATAATTCAGATTGTTTTTGCATACACACTGAATCCCTGACCAGCTGACTATTTTAAAAGAAAGCTGATGCACTCAGGTTGTTTTGCAGTATTACACACCAGTGCTTCTATCTCTTAGAATAACAAACAAGCAAAAAATCTCCAATCCCCCCCCCCAAAAAAGCACATCAATCCCTAAGTGGAGATTCAGGAAATAATGGCTTGATGTACATGAAGCTGTACATAAATATCATCCCACTGACGTAGATGATTCTCTATAAGTGTATCGTAGGAACTGATGGACTGAACAAAATTGGTGTCATTTTCCTTCACATGACTGAGTCTCACTTTGCTGGAAAATTAACTACAAGCAGTCCATCTTATTCGAATATCTGGATTCAAAATTAGCTAAGATGTTTATTCTGCATTTAGAATATGCAGACAAAATTAGTTCGAAAGCTTAAAGAACAAAAGTATACAAGGCCTTCTCTCCTAAAAATAAATAAGATCTACTTAAATCAATTAGAAAATTTGTTGGTTGCCCATCATCTCAGCATGCATCCATCTTAAATATTCATATTTCAAGAAAGTTTAATAGCCTTCCCATATAGTGCCTTCAGCAAAATAAAAAATAAATTGGCAAATTTTTGCTCAGGTACTTGAGATCTCCTCGTGGAGAAGTCACTGTCAGCAAAACAAACTGCTTTTACATGGGTAAGTATATTTAATTGTTATTAATGCACTGAGCATGGCTGAAGTGCTCAGCATCCTAACCAAGCTAAACTAAGCCATACATTACACATTTATTCATTCCTCTCTTCAGGACCTCTTCTCCTTACCAAATTTGCTTACACTTACTTCAAACAGCAATTGGCAGTAGGCATCTGAGCTCACTTGAAAGAGCACAAAGTATCCTTGCATTATAAAAGCACAATAGCAGCACATTCGCTTTCCTGGAGAATCTATTTTCATATAAATGGTTTTAAACTGAGCTGCTGCCCAGCTTTGAAGAAATGCATTATCTTGGAAGAGTATCTGCTGTGGTGCAGACAGCAAAAGCTCTAGACTCTTCTCCCTGCTTTAAAGCCAACATTCCCATGCCAGCCACAGGATTTGGCTTATACCTCACGTAGGGCAAAGTGCAGTTTGGAGCCCTCCGGGTACATAAATTAACAGAAAAGTCTGACTCGAAACCTAAAAGGGAAACATTTACAAATTCACAGTGCAACCACACCTGAGGAATGTTCACAGAGAAGCCACGAGGCCACAACCTCACACCCTGCAGCTCTGCAGCTCACCACATCCCACGCTCCAGACCAACATCCAGGCACCCATACCCTGGGGACACGACCTCCCAGGACACTGATGCCACTCCTGTGCTGTGCTCACCAAACAGACCAGGTCTGCACATAGCTCACTGGATGATGAAGTTTCCTGCTCTTTCCCCAAATCCAGCAAGTGTGGATTTCCAGGGCAGCCCCAGTAGCTCCCATCCCTGCCTCACCCTGCCAAGGTCAGCCACTTCCACATGCAGAAGGCTTCTCACTCTTTAAGAGGGAAATGCAGATAATTAGATAATTTACAGTCCACTCTATAATTAAAATACAGGATGCCCTTAATGTCACAGCTCGTGTTCACAGTTCATTATTCATCAGCTGTCACTCAGCTATCTATTTTTTATAATTCCAGTGTTCACATCAGGCACTCTGATGGCTCAAAGGCCTCCTGCTGAATTCCTGCTTCTTCCAACCCAAAATCTATTCTGACCCTTGTCCAGACTCCTTCCTAACCAGGAAACACTACAACTGGTCCAGCCCCATTTTTTTCTCCAGGGGATTTAATTGTTCCACAGTTCTGAGGTGCTCGCCATCCATTTAAACAAACCAGAGCTCCGTGCTGTAGAAGTGACCTCAGAAGCTTCACCCACGGTGGAATCTGTGACACCTTAATGTGCTAAGCCAGCCGAGGTGATGTGAGAAACCACACTGAGACCACAGCAGAAGCTAAGAGAGATTTAGGCACGACTTTCTAGGCATGGATCCAGGCCCTGCTGGGGGATCTGGCAGACCAGTGACCACAGTCTGAGGCATCTTCTGGGTCCAAGGACACCAGAGATATGTCAGAATTGCCCCTGCCCACTCTTTGGCAGGCAGGGAGGGCATATCCTTAAAAAACTCAGGTGGCCACATTGCAATCAATCCATTACTTCAATTGTATGTGATTAATTTTGCTGCTGGGTTATCCTTCTCTTGCAAGTTTAAGGTGAATGATTTCTGAAACATTTTTTTCTCCTGTTGATCACGCCAAGCAATTAACAAACCAGCACACAATGCAATGGGATTTTAAGTACATAAAGGACTCTTCCAGCATCAGAATTCAGAAGAAAGTTGGTATTTCTTATTGCCAGAGAGGTCTGATTTTCTGACTGCTCCTCTACAAAGCCTGGGTTGTTGCAGCTCATGTCTGAGCTCAAGGCTCTTTGGCATATTGTAATACAAATGAGAGTAACAAGTAATACAATGTATATTTATGCCATAATTTGAATCATTAAATAAAAAGTCACTGTATACACACAGCTGCTTTTTGGAGAGCAACAGTAATTTCCTGCTTTTCAATGATTTGAACAAATGTGGTAAGTTTTATTTGAAAGCCTTTTTGCTTGTTACTTAATTGGTGAATTCTTGTGTCAAAGCATCAGAATCATTCACAAAATTGAAAAGAAAAAAAAAAGAAAGAAAGAAAGAAAGCAGAAATCCTGCATTAGTTTTGAAGCATTTACTGACAGAGCACGTCTGCAGAAGTCAGAAAACCACAAATACACACAGATTTACTTCCTGCTGGTAATCCTAGGCAGGGGTGGTATATCTGTAGCATCCCAGGTGGCTGCAGCCCAGTTATGGGCACGTTGTCTTTAAAGGCGATCTAATCAGACTGTCAAAACCAAAACAGATCTTCCCTTTTTATTTTTATAATCCTAAAATACCTGCTTCCTTTTCTAAGACAGAAAATATCCTTTTTGGAGAGTGACAGCACTGAACAGAGTAAACATTTCTTAGTGATACGTATCCATGAAATACGTGTCAGCAACAAGGACTGTTCTGTGCGAGAATCAAAGCTTTACACTTTCACTATATATCAGTTTGCTGTGACGATGCACAAAATGCCCTCCTGCAATTTAAGGAAACCACTATCTGACCCCATACTCAACACCAGCCATGCAGAGAACTGCGTGTTGTTGTTATGCAGTTTTGAAGGCCCATAGAGATTTGCTTTTCTCTTCTACAGAAGACATCAGTGCCCACATACAGCGATCAGCTGCTGGTCACACAGCAACTGCAACCACCGCCAGCTCCATTGAGGCCAGCAGACTGGGCAGCTGAGCATGGAGCTCGGTGCAGGGCACACTGCATGCTCCCAGCTTCACAAGGATAGGATGTGTCATTGGGGGCAGTGGGCCAGGTTGGACCCCATAGTCCCATCCCAGTACAGTCCTCCATGGTTTATGGATGAGGCTTAGATCACAACAGAAGAGACTGTCACGTCTTTAGCCTTCATTTCCTTGAAATTTATAAAAATCCTTGACTCAAGTTTAGAAATCAGCCTGAATAAGAAATGAGTATGCATTAATAGTCAAAAAAAGGAACATTCATAATTAAATTATTACTCTTCGTTTACTTCCCTTCTCCCTCTTTCAGATTGAAGGCTTAGTTTCTGTTTAATATCCCTAATAGGTGACTCTCAGTCTCTGCAGCGATTTACATTTGATCTCCAGAACAGTACAAGGGATTTCACACAAATCTTTCTAATTTACTGTGCATACATCACCGCCACCATTCTTTCCAACATACTATTTTGTCTGCTGCCTGCAGTGCAGACAACACACATATATGTATGTTACATACGTGGGGTTCCTCACCTCCATTAAATAAAGTGGGGGAAGTACACAGATACTTGGAACAGGCAGACAGATAAGAAAGGAAGATTTGATTAAATTGTTCTTAATACAGTTAAAACATTGACACGTGAGAATTCTGTCCAGCAATGCATGCTCTCATGGAAATTCCCTGATTTTGTGTGTTGGTTCTGAAATTTCAAATTCAACAGCCAAGTTCTGAAAGACTTCTTATCTTTTGAGACTGAAATAATTCATTGGCCAGGCAGGGAACTCTGGATCTGAGTTTAAACAGAAGTGATTACTGGGAAGCATGTTGTGGGTTTGTCCTGACAAAGAGACCAAGGACTTGTAAAGAAATGCGGGTATGAGAAGACTTTTAGTACTTATTTCCTGCAATATTTTGTTGTCCAGACAACTTGCAACAAGGTTCAAATGAATTGGTGCACGTGCTGAAACTGGGAAGTCATCCCAAAATAAAGAACCTGAGCCCTTCCCTCAGTTACAGACCAAACTTCTGCTATCATTATTTACGCTTATTTTGATTTCCTCACTCTGAACTGAATAAAACAAATTAACCTTATTAATTATGTACAGCCAACTTTTCAATTTTTCATTAGCGTGTATTGAACTCTTGTGTCTTCACATGCAATCAGAATGTAAAAAGAATCAGTATTATTAAAGTTCCAGGTACAACCCACAAACCCACCCGTGCAAATGTGCAAAGCACACAATGAGGTGGGATGTCAAGGAACGTTTGGATTTTGTGTTGAGGGATGTGGTTGAGTGAGAACTACTGGTGGATGGTTGGACTGGATGATCTTGTAGGTCTTTTCCAGCCTTGGTGTTTCTGTGATTCTGTGCTGACATCCAACCTATGTGAGTCACAGTGGCACAGTGTAACAGCAGCTCTGTGCACAGGAAAGCAGAGCTGTTCCTTCTGCAGAACAGAACAGCATTTAGCAGCTGCCTCAAATGCAACCAGCAAATCAAGCCTGCCATGAAACACTTTGTGTAAGCTCTGCCTCCAGGAAGTATTTTCAATCACACACAGCAGAGCATTGAAAGCTGATGAAGCCCATGGCTTTTGTAAGGCCAGAATTTTATTCAAAGCCATCGTGTGGAAGAGCCTACCACAACTACACCAGCATTCCTGAAAGGTTAGTGACTTTGCCAAAAAAAAACACACAGACCTTTGTCCTACCTGGAATTTGCTTCTTTTCAACCAACCTCAGATTAAATTTCTGAGATAGGCCAGAAGCAGACACACCACAGCTTGGCTGATGGGGACAGCGTGGAACAAACATTATCAGATTCTGGGTAGTGACGTGGTGAGTTCTCTCACTGGGTACTGGTCTGCATGTACCAGAGTGCAGCCAAGCATAGGAGCAGTTCCTCACCTTAAATTTGCTGGGAGGAAGGACTTGTGGTATATCCCAAAAGCAATACTGCAGTACACTTGTTGACAGAGACGGCGTTTCCACTTTCTGACCTGGGAAGAGATGTCTCTCCATCCCATCGTTACGGCTTGGAGGGATGGAGAGGAAAGCTCAGGGCTGACCGATCCCACCTGAGTTTCTCCTCTATTTATTGACTTCAGACAGCTATAACTTAGCAAGTAAACTAGCCGGCACCAGCAGACAAACTCCAAATCTGTGCTTTCCATTACCACTCAGAGCAGAAAGCATCTAAGCTGGATGCCAAATGCACCTAGGTAAAGCAATCGATGCGAGGAGGAGGCGAGCAGCTTAGTCACAAGTTGTACAACACCATACCCTGAAAGCAGGTTGATTTAATCTCTGCCATTTGTAGCTATTTCTAATCTAGTACTGTACAGGTGTTTACAGTCAGTTTTGTGCTAGCCTTGTATGACCCGAGTCTGGTTTTAATTGCTTAACAAACGTAATTTTATTAGTGAGATAAAGATATAGCTAACACTAATAAGCTGACTTCAAAATATAAAGAGCCTTTCAAGATTGGATTTTTAGTTAGCTTGCTGCTCTTTCTTTAGTATCTAATTGATTTTCTTGATATCTCTTTAGCCTGGCATGCTGCCTGCCTAAGTACTTTATCTGACCTTCAGGCTCCTTGCCAGGTATTGATCCAGTCCCTACAATGGCTGTGTTGTAGCTGCTCTTCCAACTTTGATAAGGGCTAATGTACCAGCACCAGTGAGACAGGAAGTCAATGGTCACAAAATTTCTAGCATCCTGCTCTCCCTATCTACTTATATACGTATTCTGAGTAATGCTGAAATAAGATCCTGAGCAGGCCACATGTGCTTGTATTCCAAATTCCTCTTCCAGGAAATATCTTCTCCAAAAAAATCCCATGAACAAAATGTTTAGATAGAATTTTCATCATGGAGCTAAAAGAGAGCTTCTTTTGATTCAATGAGCAGAAATAGGAGCAAACAAGTTCTTAAATATCAAAACAATACAAAAAGCAAGAAAAAGAGGTCAGATCATTCAGTAGCATCTTTTATACCCAAGTCAAGGTAAACATCTGGGGTACTGCAGAACCATGAAGGAAAGCAGAGTTACAATTCCAAGATGACATTTGTTATAATTTAATAACAGCAAAATACAGCGTAGATTTAAAACAGGAAAAAAGTATCAAACCTGACACTTTCTTGTAATAGCAACAATCAAGTTTACATTTTTCCAAATCCCACTTTACTCGTGTCAGGTCTATTGGTCAAGTTACTAAAGCCATGAAGCAACCTGAAGATGAGACTGATATAAGATGCTTCAAGCACTTTATACCACATAAAGGCCCACAGTGTAAGAGAGAGGAAGCTAATGGATCACCTCCACAAAAGCAGTGCTTCTGTTTACAGTGGCATCATTAGACCAGAGTTTGGTTTCTTCAAGATTTGTACAGGGCATAGAAATACTTACATCATGTAATACTGCACAAGCCAAAGCCCACAGATAGACAACTTTGCCTACAAACTTAATCTGGAGAATCACTTCAGTCCCATCACTGGAGTCCTAGATTTCTTGGAGCTTAGATTTCTTTGTTTTGCCCCACAAAGATGCAGTGAGGAGCCTTCTGTTCATGAGGAGACCCCAGACATTGCAAGTACTGACTGAACCCTAACACTGATCAAAACACCAGGTGCAACTACTGAATCATTCAGTCTCAATAAAATATTCAAAATGGATGCACAAGTAATGAAAAGAAAAAAAGAAAGAGAAAAGAAAAAAATCAGTATCTAAAGGGAGCCCACAAACATGAGGGGAATCAACTCCTTGAAAGTGTAGATAGCAGGACAAGGGGAAATGGTTTTAAGTTGAGGGAGGGAAGATTTAGGTTGGATGTCAGGGGGAAGTTCTTTGCTATGAGAGTGGTGAGGTGCTGGAACAGCTGCCCAGAGAGGCTGTGGATGCCCCGTCCATCTCTGGAGGTGTTCAAGGCCAGGTTGGATGGAGCCCTGGGCAGCCTGGACTGGTATTAAATGGGGAGGTTGGTGGCCCTGCATGTGGCAGGGGGGTTGGAGCTTCATGGTCCTTGAGGTCCCTTCCAACTTGGGCCATTCTGTGATTGTGTGAAGAAATGCTGCCAAATAAATACATTAAAAATTGTATTCAAGGACAACTGTTACAGAGCACACAAATAATACAGGCAGACAAGAGCCATGTTTGGAAGCTAATTCTGCCCTGAGGCACCTGTGACTCCAGAACAAACTCCAGGTCATAACTACAAGTTACTCTGGATCCAAAAGATGTCCCAAAGTATTCTGCTCTGACATGCCCCATATATTTGCTTGAGCAGGCTCCTCTGAAAGCCAGGGGTCTGCAGCAAAGTAGACAGAACTCCTTCAATTACAAACTTGGACAAAGAAAGAAAGAATCAAGTTAGACATGGGGAAAACTCCAGTAGTGAAAATGATGGATTTTAGAAGTGACAAAATATTACAGAAAGTGTCACATAAAGGGCCTTTTTCAAGGTACAGGAAAATCTCCTGTGTAATTCCATGCCTTTAGGTGCTCAGGAAACAACATGTCCTTCACCTGCTCTGCAAACTGCTGCGCCTCCCCCCACCCTGTTGGTACCAGGCTGGCCAGAAGCTTAAGACGTCCTGTGATTTTTGCAAGGACTCATCTGCTGTCCTCCAAAGAAATAATTTGAGCTCTAAATTAAGATTGTGTAGATTGATCCACTATTTAAATTTATTTGGCCTCCCATAAGTGCAGTGATGCTTCGTCTATAAGCAGAGCAGGAAGACGCCTCGCAGACGTTTGGCACGGCCCCAGCAGAGGCAGACGAGATCTGCTCCTGCAAAGTGGCTGTGCAAGGGCAGAAGAGCTTTACTTGGATGGAGACTGGCTGAAGTCCTGGCTCGTAAAACAAATGCATCTGACAGCAAAGCCAGCAATGAAGTTAACAGAATCAGCATCACTGAAACACCGCTGTATAGGTCTTTACGTGTAATTTCTGGTGCTAAAATAAAATGATTGAACTAAAAGCCCACTCTTCAGACTACATTTCTCAATTTGCTCCTGTCACAGAAACCTCCTGCTGTGATTTCTCAGCTTCTGCTCGGATGAAGGAGTTTTTGAAATGAGGATTTCACTGCCCTTGTGCATAGCTGCTGAGCCCACTGCTCCACCTGGAAGGATGAGGTCCCCAGGGCTGGTCCCCAGACCAGGGCTCCTACTCCTGGCAGCTCCACAGGGAAGAGAAGGAAACACCAAAGTGCTTGGAGAACTGAAAAAAGGGCAAATGGGAAATGCAGCTCAGAAGTCTGTAATAGGGAGCGAGACTAAGCAGGGCATGGGGCTGAGGATGAGAGAGATATACAGGATCTGGTTTCCTTATCTTTAGGGGAAGGACTAATTTGCTTTAGTTGCAATTAGCCTTTTTACCTTTTAAGTGCTGACATTTAGTCCAGATTTATATGTTGCTGTGTGTATATCTGGGAACAGTCTGTATTTGGAGCCAGCGATTTTTCTTTATTATTATTGCTAATGACACAGACTCAACAAATTGGGCATAGGAGCTACTAAGTTCTACAGCAACTTCGCTAGGTCTGGAAAATCTCTTTAGCATCAATGACCACAATGTTCAATGGCAAACCTTCAGCTAACAGAGATGTGAATGGATGAGCTTCTGTGTTTTGCTTTCAGAAAAGCATCAAACTCACGTTCGGTTTGATTCTAATTCACTGATCTTCAGAAAAACTGCTGCAAGACATATGCTGTTCCAAGCTTTTGCCAAACTGCTTCACCAGTAGGTTTGAGGACTGAGCTATAGCGTGAATTTTCTCAAAGATCAGTTAAATTCTGTTCCTAGAGAACCTGCACAGACTTCCAATTATTTATCTTCTCTGACAAATTCCTGGCTTTTCTGCTGCCATTTCTATTGTAATCCCATCCTATCTCAATTCCCTGTTAACATCAACTCTGTTAATTGTCACCCTTTTCTGACCTGATGCATTAGTACTTGCTTTTCTGCCTTCAGCATTCCTTCATTTTTCTTTCTCTTTATGAACCTCTTTACATAACATGCTCTTCTGATCCGACCCATAACTTGGATTCCCTATCTTACACAGAAACTCTCCAACAGAAGATAGAAAACAGAAGCATCTAGCAACCACTGTTCAATGTGCAACAAGATTTCAGGTGAGGCTAATCAAGTTGGTCTATAATGATACCATGCCTCTCCTTCACAGGATGGGATAATGCAGCTTAGCAGCCTTCAGAAGGAACAAAAAAGGTTAGTATATGTTCTAACACACACACTGCTTAAAGGAATTGGGAAGAATGAAAGATAAAACACTTCAGGTGCTGCTCCTTACCTTTCCTATTGCAGAACTTGCCACATAATTGTTATAATTTTAAGTTAAAAACAACAAAAAAGACACACTACTGTTGACACAATAGAGTGAAGAGTTCTCACAAAGTAAGAAAAAGAACATAGACCTGCAGTAACTGTCTGAGGTACGGAGAACTTCAAAACCAAACAGCACAAGAGCAACTGGAACTTACTTTCTTACTTTTAGTGAATGCAGATGTTTACTATACAGAAAATTAAGCAGCTTAATATCAACAAGAGAATACACTACACATTTTAATTACATTCTCACTTCTTCAGAATGTGGTTCAAATTGGGCTTAACCCACAGGGGTGAAATAAGGCTCTCACTCTCAAATGGATGTCATGTAGAAGCAAAAGAGATTTTTTTTCAAAATATCCAGATGTGCCTTGGCTGACAATAGGGAGGTTTAAGGCTAGAAATAAGGGCAGAGATTTACTGAAAAGCATATGCAGTCCCTACTTTTAGCACAGCTCCCTGAAAATATATGTCTAGATCTCTTCAGTGATGACTAAGTTTCTCCCAAAAGAGAATTTGATACATAAAAGTGTTGGTTTAATCATCACCGACTTAATGATTCTTTTGCAATGTCAATTAAATGGTATGAAAAATTAAATATGAGGACCTTTTAAATTACACATTTCAAAAATATTATTTAAAATTCTAGTTATATAATCCTTTTAGAACTGTCAAAGAATAATGCTGCACTAAGGCTTGACTCATTACTCATGCCAATGCTTGCTGGAACTGAGAGCTGGCTGATATTTAAAGGCCAATCTCACTGGAGATGAAGTTATGAGCTGTAGCAGGAAGGTGAGCTGGTGTTGTGCAGAAGGGGAGCATGCACACCAAGCAGGTGATCTCCTAAACAGTGAGTTGTACGCTGTTAATGTCACGATAAAGCTCTAATTATATAACAATTCAAAATTTCCACATGCTGAGTTAAACACCCAATGTGAGTTTCTACTTCTGTTCCTTGAAAACACCTCAATCCCTTTTTCCTGGGAACATTTCTCTTCCTTTCAGCTGGTTTTACCCTTTCCATCTGGCACTCCCCACTCCCACGCCGCACTGCACTCCTGAATGGATGTTTTACTCCTGACTTTTTCATTTTATTCTGTTAGGAAGTTGCTTTGGTGCTGCTAACTACCTCCAGCAGTTTTGTAATGCTGTGCTTTACATTTCAATGTACTGTGGAGTATTTATTTTAGCACCCAGCTTAGACACTGCCATCAAGCAAGAACCTGCTGCATTTCCCTCTTTAGGGAATAACTTGCTGCCTTCACTGTCTTTTGTATGGGAAAATAAAAGAGAAGTTTTGTGTGGGATTTCCCTCAAAGAAAACACATTCAAATAAGCCCAGAAACATACAAGACTCCTTTTGCTTTTCCTAACCTAACTGATCTCCAGTACAGCTCACACAGCGTTTGTCATGTGAGTATCAGGGGTGAGCATATTTAAGGAAACCAAACAAAACTTGACAGCAGCATCTATAATAAATGACACCATTCATGAAGCTGATTATTTACTAAAAAAAACCCATTATCATACATACAGAAGCAAAATGCGGTAAAAATAAAAACTGCAGGCAATCAAATTACAGTGATATCTGGCTTCAATGTTCACCACAGTCTCCAATCATTTTGATCAGCCTAAAAAGTCTCATGGTTAAAAAAAAAGACTTAAAACAAACTAACAACACAATTAGACCAAAAGCAAACACTTTCAAAGGGACAACTTGCCTTTTAGCATACACATGCCTTCAAAGATTCTCATTAACAGAAATCTAGAGGTGGTTTTATCATCACAGGCTCACCAGTGGTCATGACACCTCAGGAAGTGCCAGCACTCAGCAGCAGCAAGGACAGATGTTCAGAAGGTATTCACATTGGTTAGGACAAGAACCTTTGCACAATTTACTAATTCCAATTCAATATGCTTGTATGCTTATTAACCACTGCTGACAAATACACAAACAAAGAGACTCTTGGCTTTTCTTTACATGGATTCCCACACTGCACAAATATGATTAACCCTGCCCACACATACACTGCAGTATTCACTATTCTTTATTCTCTATTACTTAAACAGCTCAAATCATCCCATCAAAAAAGACTTGTGTGACCGGTCATACAGCAAAGAGAGTGAAAGACCACAATCCTCAAGCTGAAACATAACTGTCTGAACTAAACTCAGCCAACCTCACACTCCTAAACCACAACACTCCCTTCCCCTGATGAATAATTTCCTAATACCCATTTGTACTCGTCTTTGTTATATTTACAGTTGTAAATCTAGTCAAACAATACCACAGATAATGGTAAGAATGTTCTGGATACAACATTGTTTAAGGTCTGTTCTTCATGCTGATGAAAATAAATGAAATTCTGAAAGTAAAGACCATTTTTGTTTCCATGGGGTAATGAGCTATTTGGTGGCTGTCTGTATTTCATATACTTCTCATAACCTGAAGCTACATCTGTGTAAATGGAGCATATCAGTCCTGTCCAGACCTCAGCAGTCATTAACATTTTATGTTCGAAAGGTTATTCTCCAAATGACCCTATTTTGATTTTTAGAAAGAGAATCTAATGGAAACTTCTATCACGTTAGCAACTTCTGTTATGCTTTCTCTTGGCAATGTCAACTGAAGGAAGAAAGTAGAAGGTGGGAAGCCTGGAGTTGTACACCAATTTTAATGTCACTTTGTGATCCTTCACCTCTATTTCCACACTTTCCACATAAGTGTACCATTTAGATCAAGTAAACTGCAACATCACAGAAATGCTGCAGGGAAACAGAAGGATATACAAATAAGTTCTCATTTGTAGGTAGAACATAATGCTCTGTGGATGCATACTAAGAAAAACAAAAATTGCGATATGCAAGTAGCATCATTTCACTTGCAGTTCAGGGTCACTGTGAGAAGACAGTTGCTTGCATGTATTTGTTTCCATCTCTACCTCCCCCAAAGCAGCATTTTTTCCCCTCAAAACATACTGCAATATGTCAGCAATAAGGTCCAGTGTTTCAAGGTTCTCAAGCTTCAAAAACATTTTTATTGCTACTGGATGAACATGCAATACTTCATGGCTCTTGATGTGGAGGAGAGGCATTTCCTAGGTGGCATCCATTTCCACAGGAAATTCCAGTTAAGAAGGCTGTCTCTTCTTTAATCAGACATGAGTAAAATCAGTTTTTGTCGTTACCACAAATGCTACAGTTTGGTAATCCAACACTCAGCCGCAAATAAAGCAAACACTCTGATCATGACAGAGGAAAAAAGAAAGAGATGAGCTGTGCTACTAATTTCTTATTAGCCATTAATACATTTTTTTTCCACAAGACACTTTACTAGCTCTTTAGAAGACACTATAAAGAGAGAAAAAATGTTATTCAATATCACCTATGTCTGCAAAGCACTGGAAAGATGTACAAAAGGCAACTTAGCACAGATAAGATATAACCAAGAACCAATGCAGGCCTTCTCTTCTTTTGTTTTAAAGTAGAGCCTGCAAGGTAAAATAAGGAAAAGGCCCCCAGCAGTCCTTAACTTTACCTCTGAGAAGAAACAAGCAGTCATTTGAAAATGATTTGAAAAAGGCAAACGTAAACAAGATGGTAAGAAACAATTTCTCAGCAAAAGGTGACAGTAATTTCTGAAGATATTGCAATTATCGTGGCATTATTACAAGACATGCAAACTAATCCATTATGCTATGTGGCAACTCAGCTCCTTGCATCGTCCTGCTGTGACACAGCTTGTTGCTTACATATTGTAGACAAAATGCATTAATACTGAGTAGCTCACTTTCTGAAGCCTTGTTATAATTTAGAGTTGCCATCAGAGTAAAAACAGCCGAGGGCAATTTTCTAAGGCAACTTCAGCCACACAACATTCTCGACCATAATTACCAGTTTCTATGGAAAGAAAGAACAGGAAAAAAATAAACATCAAACCAATCTTTACTAGCCTAACTACAGATTTTGTAGATGATTGTTGCCTAGAACAAGAATTCAGGGAAATCTTATAATAGCGGCTTATTATTTTGCCTTCTAATCATCCATCCTGCTACACTCCAGCAGGTACAGCACCTCCACGAGAGAGACAAAAAAGCAGAAGGTGTGTGATGTCTCAGCTAACCCTGTTCAGAGTGGCATCTTGGTTTAAATTACTGAGGCAAGTGGGTTGGAGCCAAGACAACAGTTATGACAGAAGCGCGTCTTCCTTCCTGCCAGTCCTGGCATGGGCTGCTGAGCTCTGGCAGAAAAACAGGGCAGATCCTGGGGCCAGGACATCCAAACACCTCAGAGCAAGATGTGTTGGAACTGGTTTGTCAAAGCTCCCATGCATCATCAACTTGAAAGCATTTATTCTAATGCCCTACTGTATGAAACAACACCAAAAGAAGGAAATCCACTGAAATTCAACTCTTATCAGTGTGGTATTAAAAATGCAACCCAAGATTCACACCTCGGGAGCTCCATCCTACTCCAGAACTGTGCCATGTTCAGCTCCATCTCCAGGCAGGTTTCTGTAGCAGTCTGGATGACTATCAACCTTCTCAATGGATGACGAAACGTGCAACTGTACACATGCAGTAAGGGATTCCTACAGTGTACTTCAGACTTTGGAGGAGGCAGAGAAAGAAAACTGTTACAAGCAATAACTCTTTAGTCATGATTTGGCACTTGTGCAGACAGGCAGGCACTGCAGGCCAGCAAAGAACAAAGGGAGCAGCACACACTAATAGAGACGATTCTTCGATGACACCGAGTAGCACAGTGACAACAGAAGGAAGAGATGCCATCCAGAGAGACCTGAACAGGCTTGAAAAGTGGAGCCACGAAAACCTAATGAGGTTCAACAAGGCCAAGTGCAAAGTGTTGCACCTGGGTTGGGGCAATCCCAAAATATGAGTACAGTATTCTTTAAGAGCAGCCTTGACAAGAAGGACTTGGTGATCCTGGTGGATAAAAAATGGGACACAAGGCAGCAGCATGTGCCTTGTACCATGGAAGTTCAATGGTATCCTGGGCTGCATCAACAGAGAGGTGGCAGTGGGGCGAGGGAGGGGACTGTCCTCCTCTGCTCTGCCTGCATGAGGCCATCATCCAGGTCTGGATCCCCAGCACAAGAAAGATGTGGAGCATCTGTTGGAGCAGGTCCAGAGGAGGGCCACAAAGATGATCAGAGGGTTGGAAACACCTCCTGTGAATAAAGGCTGAGGGAGCTGGGCTTGTTTAGTTTGGAAAAGATTCTAGGGAGATGACATTGCAACCTTCCAGTACTTGAGGGGAGCACGTAAACAGGAGGGAGAGTGACTCTGTACACAGTCTCATAGTGACAGCACAAGGGGGAATGGTTTTAAACTGAAAGACCTGATGTTTAGTTTAGATGGAAGGTGGAAATTTTTTACTGAGAGGCGGTGAGGCACAAGAACAGGTTGCCCAGAGAAGCTGTGGATGCCCCATCCCTGAAATTGCTCAAGCCCAGGTGGGATGGAGCACTGGGCAGCCTGAGCTGGGTGGCAACCATGCCCACAGAAGAGGGACTGGAACTAGATGATCTTTAAGCTGCCTAAGCCATTCTGTGATTATACGATTCTTAATGTTAGGTTTGCCTTGAACTTGTTATCAGATGAGTAATCCCTGAATGCTGTCATTCTGGAGATGCTCTGGTATGATGCCTCCTGAGAGAGCGGCTGGTGGGTACCAGGGAATGTGCAGGCAAGGAGAGCAGGACAGCAGCAGCACAGAAAGCTTTGGGGCAAGCAGCAGAGCACACCCTGCAGCATCTGGGAGTTACCAAGCAAGATCGACTTTGCACTGCTAATCGCTTCCTCCATGCACAGTTTATGCTTTGTAACACTAACCCAGATAGCCTGGATAATGAGACTAAAGAACTGCTTTCCAGGTCACTGATGATTAAAGGGGTAGAGTCAGCACTGACAGCAAACTGTTGCTGTGTTTCAGAAATTATCATCAGCACTTGGATACAACTAAATAGAATCCATCATTTTCTGTCTGCATGAAACACTGGATTTTGTTTTTGGTCCATTTTAATTAATCTCATCATGTATGAATTAACAGAATATTGTGTAAGTAAATTATACTTTTTTTTTTTTTTTTTCAGATTACTGTTCTAGTTCTGATAAAACTTTCCTATTTTTCACCATAAACTAATGTGTTTAATGTTTCCAAACTCAATATTTGGTAGGTAGGGATACGTAACCCACCTCTGTCAATACATACACTACTTTTGACCACAGTTAATGGAATTAATGTCATTTGTTTCAGTCAAATCGTATTGCAAAGCCCATGTCTAATCTATGACGTATATAGATAAACAGATTTACAAAGCTGTAGCTTACATGGCACCTTATCTTTCAAGGTCACAGGTCACACGGCAAAGAATCCAACTTCAAGACACTTTCGTACTTACCCCAAATGTAATACATGTTGATCTATATATTTATATGACCTGCAGACATGCTCAAAATATCAATAGGGATAATTATCCATTATGCTGCATTTACTATAAGTCTTGTCCATTTTTTCAGACCTCTGTTTGCTAGGGAGCACATAAGAAATTCCAATAGACAAAACTTTGTTATTGCTGTTGCTTCAACTTACCGTGACTTTTTTCAAGAATTCAAATTAAAAACTGGATAGAAAAGAAAAATTACAGCTGAAGACTCGTTCTGTTAGATACATTAGGCTGCATCCAAAACGTGTTATATGGGAAGTCACTACTTGACATATCTATTCCATCCTGAACTGGACAAAAGCAGGTATTTCCTTCAGGTAACATGATCCCATATACACTGAAATAGAATGTATGGGCATAGCATAACTTCTGGTTGACCAAACTCTGGTTCAGAAAACAGCAGCCTTCAAGTAGTGAGCTGCTTACGAGACAGAAAAAAATGAGATTAACAAATAACTGTGAGATAACGCAAGTACTGCATCTTGGAAGGCATCTTCATCATTTGTATGTTAATGAACACCTGCATGTAGAGCTGCACTTTAAATGGACATTTGCAGCAACTTAAATTACCAAGAGGAAAAGAAGCTAATTTTGTGGCTGTCTTCATACGCTGTCTTAGACCAAGGAGTTACAATTCAATTTTCTAAACTCGTTTAAAAACTCTATTACAACAAATTTCCTTGTTAAAAATAAAGAAATAAGACAGTATAAATAAGCTGAAGCCATTTTACAAGCTTTTAAAAACTGTGCTATGGGCTAGATCTTAGATTAATGTTTGTGATGCACACTGAAAACCTGTAAAGCATTTATGTAATTGCTAAGCATTATTATTTTTTATTACTGTAACAGATGGAACCAATCCATCTTTCCAGATAATATCTCATAAATGATTCATTACTACTCCTTTAACCTAAAGTCTTTTGTATTTTGCAGATCCACAAGAAACAACTATTAGGAAGCTCTGTGCATTACAATATGAAGACCACCTAATGTCCTCCAAATTTAGTAGCCCTGCTAACACTGGGGCCTCACAATCTTCACATTGTTCCTATTCCTCTCAGAATTTGTCCCTTCATTTTGCACCATTGGTTTTCAGATGATGTCAAATATCACTGCAATCTACTGGTAACGTTAATATGGCTGCCATTAACTGCAAACATAGACTAGACAAATGCTCCATAAGAGACAGAAGCACCTCCCACAAATGCATGACGTAGTTCTGTAATGTAGCATCTTGGCTTCAATTGCTAATGAAAAAGTGTTATGTGATCATCCTGACCATCTTTCCTTCATCCAATAACTTTTTGACCAATTTTAATCCAATTTGAAAGCCAGGTGGACATCTCACAGTATGAGTTTCTATCAGCTTAATGAAAACTGATGGCTGGAAGAGAAAAGAAATGCACAAATGAGTACTGTCACTGGTAAAAAGGCTTAAATCCTTCATGCCTGGCCTGCCTCTGGCCATTCAGACTCTGTTAGCTGAAGATCAGACAAAGTAAATGCCATCTCCTGTCCACCTTACAGCCGACAGACAGACCTCTGACAGAAGAAAAGCTGGTCAAAAACATATTAAAGGCTGACTGAAGCAAAGTAATCATAACAGCATCAATGACCGATGAACACTTCAATGTACAAAATGCAAAATCTGTTCACTTACAAGAAGAACATTTCCTCAACTGTGAGAAAAAACAAATGCAGAATCTAAAGCCACCTCACCTAGCTTATTATTTTGTGACTGACCCAGCCAACACCATGAGCAAACAGTTCCCAGAGCCAAGGCTACTAAACACTGAGCTTGCAAAGAGCTTGCAGGTCTGCACTGTTTATATGGGATTATTCAACCTGCTCGTTATGCACAGAACAATTAGCTACTTTCAGCAGACTTCACTGTAATGGTAAAAGATAACTGAAACTGATGAGCCTTACTATAGCATCTGAAATCCTTATGGGTTTTACCAGTGAAGAAACATTTCGTTCCACATGTAGTCATACAGACCCTGTGATGTGAGCACAATCAAAGGATCCATGTGATCTTGCTTCGTGTCCAGGACCTTTTGGCTGAGTGGATTTTGAGTCAGCTCTAATGTCACTTTGTTACCCGGTCACGTTAGCTCAGGACTTGGAGTGCTGAAATAAGCAGGCTGCCTCAGGCTTGAGTTTCAACATATGGTCAGCACTCATATGACAGAAGTATAGCATGATAGAAGTATGTTGGATAACTTCTAAAATCTCATTGAACCACAAATACAAAGGCATCAAAAAGTAAAAACTATGGTGAACTTTTCAGTCATCGTATTTCAAAAGAAAAAAAGCTCACAAACATAGAAATGAACAAAACCCTACAAGACAAACCAAAGCCAACAGGCAAAATAACAGTCTGTACCTCAAAGATGATATTAAACTCCAAAGCATTAAAGCCCCCTGTTCAGAACACCCCTTGCAAAGATGTTTTATTCATCACCAACGCATATTTACTTCAGCTGGAAAAGTGTTTGGAGGCTGAAATAATGGGATTCTGTCATCAGCCATTTTGACACTGGGTCTCTTCTATGCAGTTCAAAACAAGTTACTGTTCCGCTCAAGAAACCACATCAAAACATTTCTTGAATAAATGAAGCTATCTTTGACTTAAAAAAATACCATGTGATCCCAACCACTCCAACTGCAACTAGTTTCAAACTCATTTTTGACTCACAAAATAGTAAGTTGCCTTGAAAGTTTCCCCATAAAATCTAAATTCAACTAAAAATTTCATGCAAATGCATGTAAAAACACAGTTTGCAAAACTTAAAAAAGGAAAGTCAAATGCAGAATAATATGTTTCCTAAGGAGCTTCAAATTCCACATCAAAATAAAGGAGCGTGGAGCCAGATTCTCCTCTGGTAGAAGATGACAAGCGGAACGGGCAGGCAGAACTCCAGTCTTGATGCTTGGGGTGCTGATACCATTCCTAAAAGCCCTTCACCAAGGGGAACCCTACAAAGTGCAGGCTTGAGGGACCACAGCGCAAAGTAAAAACCTGCTTCCTTCAGTTCAAATGGAGCTTTTCTATATTGCACTACAGGGATCGGTATTTATGAATCTCCCTTTTGGAAAGAGTTTATTTCCCTTTCCTCTCATCACATAAAAGATACATCCCATATAAAACCAGTTACAGATTTGTTCTGTTTGCTAATAGCTTAGTTAAATACAGATGAACTACACAGTACTCCACTGTGGAATGTATTCAGTTAAATAAAACTACTTTGCTGTAAGCAAAAGAACAAAATTTGCTCTAATTCAGGGAAATCCCTCTAATGCACACCATTTTTAAATTATCTTCCAAGTGGCACCATCTGACTTCTAACAATGTAGGTTTGGCAAGACATTAAAGAAGTCATGTTTATGACAGCAACGTGCAGGCAAAGCTCAGTTGTTTTCTTAGGTGTTTTCATTAGTCCTCAGCTGTTCTTACAAACACCTGAGCAGCTCTGTTGCTGCTTTGCCCTCTCAGTACCTGTTCTTTGTCACTTAGATAAGTCATTAGCTATTTTTAAGTACAACTACCAGCTGTTCAACCTAACACGGTGCTTCCATTTACAATTTTCTGATGACTGTAAGGGTAGACAGAAAAGAAAAATCTTTGCTGTAAAATACACATCACTTTATACCAAGGGAGAGTGAGCATTCGTCTGAAGTGACTAGCTAGGATGACAGCTCCACAGCAAAATATATTCTCATTTCAAGATCCCCACAGCTACTTTGAATTTAATTGCATCAAAGACCACCACGATTTCTTTCTCAAACATATGAAGTGTAGCACCAAAGATGCAACTATTGAAGAAAAACAATCTTTGGTTGCTAACGTGTTGAAATCTTTTAAAAGGAACCAAAAGGCAAAAGGAAGCGTGACTGTGCACCAACGGGGAGTTACTGATTGTGATAAATTGCAAAGTTAACAAATGAAGCTATCTGCAGGGCACAGGGCTGTGCATGAAAAATGTGCCCCTGTTCCAGGTGGTGGAAGAGAATTGGGCACAGTAGGTAAACTGGTCCCAAGCTGTACTTCAGCAGCAGCGGGGACAGATCTGACACCTTATAAGTGTACAACCAAAAGTTCTAAATACTCTTACCTTCTGAGAGATGGGCACGTGGAAACAGAATTCACCAGGCATAAAGAAGCACTGCAACTGCTAACAGCCACGGTGATCTCATTCTGCAGGTCAACTGTGCAATGGTTTGAAGGGTGAAATTCTCTGTATGTAAAAAAGATACAAGATTCTCAATGATTTTTGCAACTTTTAATGCAGAAAATTCCTCCCCCCCCAACTAGGTGACATTACCCAGGAAACTTTATATTTTATAACTAGACAGCAGCGAATGGTTGAACAAATGGTAAAGCATCAGTTACAGACAGGTAATAGTGGGTTTGTTATACACATAACCTGAACATGTTAAATGAGAAATGCTGAACTAGGAGGAAGTAAACAAAAGTTACTAAATTGTGCTACTCTAACACTTCCCATTCTGACAGAATGCATGAATCATAGATAAGGATGAATATTCGTCACAGCTGTGATTTCAGCATCAAAAAGAAATAATTTTAGCTCAGATTCTACGGGAATTTCCAGAAAATTTGTCAGTTCAGCCAACCGGATACCAAACTTCTCTGTGATCTTCTGCAAATGTAGCTGTATTTGGGTACGAACCTGCAATGCAAGAAGCACTCACTTTTGTAACCACATTGATGACTAACATGGCTGCATCCTGGTGTTCTGTTGGATGAGGCCAAAGCACTCCACATGCTGGGACACCAGGCTGTGTTTTGATGGGTTTTTAGTGCTTTTAAGCTGATGCGTGCACAGAATATTTTTAATTTGAAAAAGCTACAGAAATATGCAAATACAAAAATGCTGAACTGCAGTTTTTCATTTTTGTAATAAAAAACGATGCCCTTACGTTTTCTGCTTTGATAAAGCAGAGTGTTTTTATTCTTGGCAATGACAAAACTCAAGTTCCACCCGCAGTCCTGACTCACTGAGAGCGTATGCTAGGGAAGTGGCCTAGCTTCATGAGCCTGCATTACAAGCTATAGCTGGCAGCAAAAAATGAATAGCTTGTATTCCAAAAAAACAAAGAAGATTCTGGAGTAAACAAAGTATTTGCGAGTTCAGATTGAATTCTACAGCTGAATAGAGGAGATCTGAAATTTGGAAAGTACTGAAAAGCTCAAAGCAAAATATTTTATGTGAAACACAATATTGCATTCAATTCTATGTTAGTTGTAGCTACATTTTCAGTTTAGGCACTAAACTGAAAAACTGACCACAATTCTGATTTAAAAGAATAAAATCCTGCCTTGCAGTGTTCTTTTACAACATGCCAAAACATCAATGAATGCATATCTTAAATCCCCATGAGTTCAGCTGGATTTTCATAATTATCTGGGCAATTAACCAAGAAACAAAATTATAAAATGTCTTTAATAAACTCTAAAATTTTTAAAGTTACTTTCTGGATTACAGTTAAGCCAGTCTAATAGCTCAATGCAATGGGAAGGTGTTGTCCTGCTGGCTCCTCTCCTCCCCTGTTTGGCTCACACTCTGCCTCTCCCTTTTTGCCTTTGGAGCTTGTCTCACTTTGCAGTGATTCAGTTCAAAAAATGAGATAGCAGAGAACCAGCTACACAAAAAACAGCAAGTACTCTTCTGCCAATATAGCTCCCTGAATCAGCTCACCACTGGGTAAAGGACCCAGAGAGTGTGCAGCAGCATCACATGGTTAGGTAAACAGGAGAAAAAAAGATGACTATAAATATAAAAATATTAAAACATCAGTTAATTTTTTCATTGTCTTAGCTCTGGATGGTCTAAGCTCTGATGTCAAACCTTATGATGAGCTCCAGCAGCTCTCTGTTTAAGAATACTTTATTTGTGCCTTCTAGGCTGAGCTCACTCCTTTCAGATACAAACATTTTCTTAAGCTCACTTGACACAAGCAAAACAACTACTTACAGATCAAAAAGTCCTTTAAAGGAAAAAACAAGTATATAGGACATCACAGAGACTGATGTACTCTTATGCATGTTTTGAACAGCTCACAGTTGTTCTTTCAGCCAAGCCTCTTATCACTTATTGCTTCATATCATGGGCTGCATTCAGAAGAAGCAGCTGCACTATTGACCAAGATGTCCACTGCCATGGGTGCAGGCAGGACGAGCTTGCTTTCTGCACAGAGCCTTCATTCTCAAGGAAAGCTACTCAGTGAACAGGATAGGCATTAAACATCAAGTGTTCCACAGGATGATTTTCAGGCATATCACTGGGGTGTGATCCATCAGCTGTTTCACAGCTTGACTTTAGCAAATACAGTTTTTCCTCTGGAAATCCTGCCTAACTGGTTAAAGGGAATTTTCCATCTTCTGCACCAGACCTACAACAAACAGCAAAAAACAAAACACGTCTACAAGTAGCTAAAGCTGACCTGAGACCGTCCCCAGTGCCTCAACTCCTCCTCCTCCCCTCCAGCCTCACATCCTCCTCGCAGAGGGGATTAGAGATCAGATCCAAGGGCCTGCTCCAGAGGGCTCAGCCTGTGTGCTGATGGAGCCCAGGCAGGGGACAGGGCCAGCCCTCGTGGCTGCTTTGGGTGATGGCTTCGTGTTAGCTGGCCTGAGGCACGCAGGAAATCTTCCGCCTAAAATAGGCGCTGTTCTTCTACACCTCCTACTGAACAGTGGGTACGCTTCGTGAACAGAGACTTTTGAAACGGATTCAGAAGAGCTCCGAGGAATGTATCAAAAAGTCCATATGGTTTTGCCAAATCAAGTATGCAGAACTGGGTAAATTTAGCCGTGCGCTTAAGATCTAAAATTTGTCTCGTTTGACCCAACTGGAAGGAACACAGTCATGAGGCACTGCACACACAGCGCTCTAACTTCATCTCACTAAGGTCAAACAGGGATGAGTAACACATTCCTTAATGTGTGGAAACAAAAGGACACCTCATTTACCAGGGAGGTGCAGGGGAACACAAAGCACCACCCAGACAGGTCTCAATAATGCTATTTTCTGTAACGTGTTTAAGGTAGTGAAGTTACAAGTGACAAGTGGTTGGCACTTTGACAGCTGGCCCTGTGTTTCCAAGTTTTCTCCTGCAACCCAGAAGACTGAAAGCTTTGTTTTACACGAAGGCTGAAATTCTGCCTTTCTCAGACAAGACATGGGGTTGTATGAAATATTAAACGCTGCTCATGGTAAAAATCCCAGGTGCCAAACATGGGGGTATGACTGCACAGAACCATGCACAGGATGGCACTCCACCAGGACAGCTCAACCCACACCACAGTGCTGTGGGCCACCTCACTGCCAGACCCCCATCAGTCCTGCAGGCCACAGCCCTGCACTGCTGGCCCTTCTGCTTGCACATGGGCTGAGGTGGAACACCAAACAGCAGGCAACGTTTCTGCACACAAAACAAAACGAAGATGTCAATTTTCTGGTTTAACTACTGGGTCAAAGGAGTGGATAGTAATCAAGCAGCACGCACCATGAATTCACACAGCTGCACAGGTTGTAAGGGTACCTGCAGCACTGATGCATATTTCAAGGTAAGCATGCAAAAGGTGAGACCACCTACACAACTGACCACAAAATGGGGAAACGCAATGCTTTTATAAAAGGAAACACGTGTAACAACAGACCTAAAAGAAACAAATGGAAATATTTTGGCGGTTCAACTCATAGATTTAGGCAGATTTAACTTAATGCTCACTTTTAGTTGTGCTAACCCAGCCCCTTCAGTATGCACATACAGTTAGGATCCATGCAGCTGATGGTCAGGACCTCATTCTGGGAACAGTGAAACCCCACAGGATCCTGCAGGTGGATCCTGGCAGTGAATGAGAAGATAGCTTCATCATCCAAATCCTCTGCAGTTTAAAAAACATAACAATGTTTTTCAAAGATATCAGCCTATGGTTGTAAAACTCTCGTCATCCCCTTTTTCTCCTGAACTTTTAATTCAGTCTCTACATAGCTCTGAAGCAGCAGCAGCCTAATGGGTTCAGTGTTTTCTTACAAGTAAAATGTTGACAGTATATACATTTCCCCATGAGTTGCAGCCTCTGAACACAAGCTTCTTATGCAATCCCTTTTGTTTTGCTTTTGAAAAAATCAGACTCTAATGCTTCCTAACAATATGCACTAGTATCAGTACTAAAAAAAAACATATAGCTCTTTGGGTTATTTTTCCTGTTTTTGTGATGAATACATATACAACTGTGTAGGATTTCCCACATGAAAAGTGTTTGCTGTCATAAAAGGAAGCATGAAAATGGTTTTCATCAGCAGATCTTACAGTACTTTTATGAAGCTCTATTCTTTAGCAGATGAAGAACCTGAGACTCAGGCAGATAAAGTGACTTGCCTAGAGTTACCCAACAAGGTCTTACAAGTTGGATTTCAGCTGCATTAGTGTTTTCCCCTTGTGACTTCAGGACAACATGGAATAAATTCACAATGTGTTAGAACATCAAGAAAGATTTTACAGCATCAGATTGCAAGGGATTATTTGCTGGGAGCAATGTGTCCCCTCAAAAGATGCACCTTGAGAGCTAAGATGGAAGGAGAGAAGGCAGTGGTGGACTAAGTGGGAAGGGCAAAGAGTGCAATGGCCTGGATGCATCTGTCCTGCCTAATGGCAGCTGCAGCACTTTTCCTATCAACTTGGTGGGAAAGTACAGTGCTAATGAAAGAAGTGCACTATGGGTCACTGCATCACTAGCCTGACCCTGTGGTGTGAAAACTACAAATCTGCCACTGTGAGTTTTAAAATGTGCTCCTTGCATAATAAACATCACTTATTTTGATGGAAAAATGACCTGCAGTATCACTGTTAGGTTTCTAAACAAGCAGGTATTTAACCTACATAGTGTCTCTGTGCTTGATAGCAGCACACATCCACGTTGAGCTCTCATACCAGCTCTAGCTCTGCAAAGAGCCCATCCAGCACAATCCATGTTTGGCAGCTGGAAAAAGTCATAACAAACACTTGTATTATTTAGTGTCCTGTAGTTGTGTTAGATTGCGTATCTAGGCAGACACACGGATATTTTTGTTATGTGCCATGCAGTATTTTGTCACCTGTATGAATTGTCCTATGCCTTGCTACTAAAAGAGCAGCTGAAGGATCACACTGCAGAAGAAACACTTGGATGAATCTCTTGTACACCTTGCCAAGCAAGCTTACCCTTAAAGGTAAACTGTGAATCGGAGCAGCTAACCATTAGCACATAGAAGTTGTATTTTATTTAGTTAGTAGAGCAATGCTTCATTTTTCTCTGGTAATTTTCTACATATCTGCACATGTTCTGCACGTACTGTTGTGCTTATTTGAGATTCCCATGATACACAAATACTGCAGTGCAAACAGAGCATGCTGTGAATGCAAGACACATTTTCCCACAGAATTGTTTAAAATATAAACTCAGGGTCTGATTTGCTAAGCATTTGTTTTCTTAACATTTCAATATTTAAAAAGAAAATAGATGGTTCGTACCCAGCAAAACATTCACATTCACAAAAGAACCAATGGTCCCTTTAATTTGTTGCTCAGAAATCTGCAGTACTCTATAAATAAATTTCTGCCTGCTCTTTTGTATTTGTATGAGTAGAAATTCTCAATAACAAAAACTTTAGCACTATATCCTCGAGGTGTGAACCAACAATGAGAGCAGTTATTTTGCCTACTTGCCTGTTTAAACAAAAGAATAAAAAGTCTACGGTATTTAAATCTGCAATATCGAAGTAAATCCTGCTGCTTGACAGGTATTTAATGAAGTACCACAACTCATGCATGGAAAACATGAAGACTACACAGCAGTAAACATTAGCTGGCATGCCTAATACTTCCTGGTGGTCTGAGTTCATAGTTTTATATTTGTATTTCGAGGGCTATAAATGAAGACAGCTTTACATTTGTGCACCTCGTCTTGCTTAAAAACACTCTTGAGCAGTTCTGAAAGTAGAAACTTTGATGCTCAACCCACCCTGCCTTACCAGAGACTAATGATGCACATTTACAGTGCTATCTCAAATGGGAACAACCCAACATTTTCCAGTCTCAATGTACTTGTCACTCCTAGTTGCACGACTGTTTTCATACATCTTAGTGAGCCTTGCTCAGCTACAAATGCAAGTAGTATATATTCCAAATCACATCAGCTTGCAAGAGTTGTTAATTTGCAGCAGTGCTAACAGCCTGTGAAAATGAAAGGTTTGAAGTAATTGTCCCCTCTCCTTTGGCACAAAGCAATTCCCACTGTTGAGGAAGTTCTAATGACAGACTGGGGTGAAATACATAAAAAATGCTGTTTCAGCAAACGGAAACCTGTTGTAAGTAGATGTTAGGGAATAATCACAAAAACACCAAACCTTCAGCTTTGTGAGTTCAACAGAATAATCCATGCAGGACTTATTTGAACATTTCAGCTGAAGGGTACATACTGACTTAACAGATCTGGGAGCTACCTTACCACTACATCACTTTTCTTTGTGTCTGACTCCATTCACTTTTAAGTTCTGCATCCGATTCAAACAAACCAGAGCTAAATTCTTAAAGCTTAGCAGGCTCTATCGAAACTTTCAACTTCTCAATGCCAAAGAAGGTAACATTTGTGAAGGCCACGTGGGGTATTGCATGTGGTAACATTACATATTACATTACATAGATTCATTACAGTGCAGAAGAGAGGTCTGTGAGTCAAGGCTGCATTACTCACGCACGGTGAATGTGTAAGTTCGTTACGCAGGTATCCTCAAGGTAATGTCCAAAGAAAACTATCACAGCAGTGCACAATGTGTGCTGGACAACTCATTTGAGTACTATAGAAATGTTACGGAAATTTTTCAGCTGTTTTTGCTGGAAATCCAGTACTCTAGTACCAGCAGCAGATGCTGTATGCACTCATTTTGAGAAGTGTTGAACACCCAGAGAATGAAGGGAAGTCAACAGCAGCTGTATGCACTCAGCACCTCTGAAAATAGCAGCTACACAGCCTTGAGGTCTTAGGTATTAGGGTTTCAATTAGACAGAGGAACATTAGAACAGATTCATTGTGAAACTACTTTAAAAGCTGTTTAGATACATAATACTCAAATTCAAATATACGCATTTTTCAATTCTTCCAGACTTCAAAGCAAGCACTAAAAAGCACATTTAGTTCAAGTTTCCACAATTTCAGTAATATAAAGCATTAATATATTGCCTTCACGTTTATGCGTAGTGCATATTTTCTCCAAAAAAGTGAGGACAGCTAGGAGCCCTACAGAACATGTATCCAAACTCCATTCTCATTAAGAATTAGATACGTTAGGAGCACAGGCATGTTCCTATTAAACCTCACACCAACAAGCAAAGTATGGCATTCAGCAGGCCTCTCCTGCCTTTGCTTCTTTTTTGGAACTACAACACAGGACAGGTGCTAGGAGTCAGTTACCATCAGATGATAAATAATCACAGACAGCTATTGAACCAGATCGTAAGGAAAGACTTCTGGGATCGGACAGGTCAGGAGATGTAGAGGAAACGTGTTTATTTGCTGTCATCTCTGCTGTGAGCAGCTTCCACAACCGTGTCCATTCTTTGGAATTTTGCCCAAGGTCTGATTTCATTTATGATTCTCAGATCAGGCTAAGGTAAAGCTATTCCAATTATTCAAAACAGCTATTATTGAAACAGGGTCACAAGAGCACTCCCGCAATGCCAAGCAACAGAAGCTCACTAAGGTACACACCCTCTGCACTGCATGGGCAGTATGAGGAACAAGTCTGGCAGAGACTTTCATCAGTCACTTGATTTGTTTCTAAATCCCAAGCAATCTTGTAACGTATCACCTGATAGAAAGCATCTCACAGTGGGATTTTGGGGTGGTTCTGTGTGGAGCCAGGAGTTGGACTTGATCCTTACGGGTCCCCTTCCGACTTGGGATATTCTGTTATTCTATGATACATGTCTGAGCAATAATTTTGATTCATAGAGTTGTTGAAGACAAAAGGAAAAGGGAAAAGACCTCTTTCTTACATTCTGATTCAAGCAACAGCTATCTGAAGCTAACAAGAGGATCAATGCATTGGAACTGGGTCTACCTGGTGATAAAACCTTTTGCAGATCAGGATATAATAACATTCAGTGTATTTATACAAAGTTATTTTGCAAACCAGTCATCTCTGTGGAGTTCATATGCAACCCTGGGCAACAAAGAAAAGAAAGCAAACACTGCAGTCTGTGACCAAAAGCGGAACAAATAGCTCCAATACAAAGCACAGCCAGGGTAGCTCAGCCTCACATCATTCAATCCCTTCATCTGCATTAAGTCATCCTCTGATAGTGGCAAGGGGCAGCTCAGAGTGAAAATGCTGCACAGGAATTTGTACATTGCTTTAACTCAGCTCTCAGGAACAGTGGAAAACTTAAGCAGGAGTAGCAGTAATTCTGCAGATACAAAAGAACACGTACTAACAACAACAACAACAACAAAAAGGCCAAAGAATCAGGAAGTGGAGGAATAAATGACAGTGGTGCAGAGCAGAGACGTGTCTCCTTCCATTTAGACAAGCAGACATACTCTTACAATTTAATGGATTATAAGGACTCAAAGATATTTACTGTCTAGCCACGTAAGTACATTCTAGCTCTTGATATGCTTTTAGCATTGAAACCAGTCATATATTACATCAGTGTTATTCTTGTTTGTTGAAATAAGTGAATAATTTGGGGAGCACATTCAATTCACTGTTTTGACATTCCCTTTTTTCATCTGTTCTCAGTTTCCACAATATGCTGTATGAAAAACTACAGCTGAAGTACAGGGCTGATTGGTCAAGCTGTCTATTATCTTAACTAATTTGACCAAGTGCACACTGAATTAATAACATACAGTCTAAGTTGTTAGGAACACGACATACACAGCCTTTCCATTTCTTGGTATGTGGAGTTCAAGCAATTCAACGGCATAATTGTGCTGTTGATGGTTTCCCTCTTATTCTTCTTTTGAAAAAAAAAAACAAACCAGAAATGGATAGAAATGTTGCTTCTATTGCTGAAGAGCATACTTTCTGAAGTTACTGCTTCTGGTATTTGGTGGCGTAGCTTCTAAACCTATTTTCCACATTTAAAACCATTATTTTTTTTTCTATTACAGAGCCTACAATTCAGCTAATCAGAGGTAGCCATTGGAAACAGAAACATCAGCCATTTCAATTCCCATAATATTGACTTGAAACAAAATACAACAGTGTTTACTTTATTGCTTTGGTGTGGGCTGGTTTGTTTGCAGTCAAACTGTAATTTATACTGGCTCCTCACATATTGATATGTTGAGGAAATAAATAGTAAATACTATTTCCAATCCATCTGTTTCACTTGTTAGAAAAACAACAGTCAGAAGCTTTTCAGAATTGTGTTTTTCCCATACTAAACCAAACAGCGAACTGCATTTCTGTGATGCTCGCAGTGCTCAGGGTGTAAGTCTGGATGAAACGTGGCTCAGGCTGAGCTCCCAGCTCTCCCCTGGCAGAGGTTTGCAGTTTGCAGTGACAAATGTCTGGAGGAGACCCATGGCATCTGCGAGCCTGGCGAGAGCCGTCACAAGCTGCGGTTGGCTCTCCTCGCTGCTTCTCTGTCTGACACACGGCTGCCATGGAGAGGAAATGGCACACACCTAGCTAAGAGCTTTCTATTAGCCTTGCTATGAGAGAATGCAGCTGGCTCTCCCATCATTCACCTGCCGCTTGTGGAGTGGAGATGCTGCCTGTAGATACAAAGAGATTTCTGCCTTGTCTTCAATTCTTCACAGGCAAAGGAAGGCCCTCGTCTAACAGTAATGCACAGCTTATGCAGACTGCCTAACGTATGACCCAGTGCCAGACTGCAGCATGCTGAAAAGGGCTCTACTGAATCAGAAACACTTCTGAAGAAAGCAGCCCGGTTAACTACATTCAATTGCAGCCGTGTCACTGGCTTCAAGCAAGCATAATACCACAGTACAGCAGCCTCACAATGAGTTGGTATGCAGCCACATTTTTCTGGCATTCAGCAATGCCACCTTCTAGTAAACACCATATAAACACTCTCAGTAATAAGTTGTATTTAAATATAAAGCTGACAGAACACTGTTAAAAATCACAGAATCGTGAAGGGTGGAAAAGAACACCAAGATCCCCAAGTCCAACCTCACCTATCCCACCATGCCCACGTCCCTCAGTGCCACATCCCCACAGCTCTGGGACACCCCAGGGATGGTGACCTCACCCCATAGCAGTTGTGCCATTGCTTGACTACTCTTTGGAGAAGAAATTGCTCCTCACACCCAACCTTCCCATTTTGACTACCGGGTCACAGACACCACAGAGGGCATGGCACTTGTTTGGCCTGTTGAGCTGATTAGTTCAGTAAGAAAAACAAAGCTTAATTAAAAAAAAAAAAAGAAAAGATGGCTTACAAGTGCTCAGGTGTATGCCAGAGCTACCAGGAAGCACGCAGTTACTGGCAAGAGGAGGGGGAAGGGGAGGAGGGGGGAACACTAAGCCTTCCTTCTGGTACCAGCCCACGAGACAAGACAATGGAAAACTGTATCCATCAGGATTTCTGTTCTGCTTAAAGACAAAATAACTTGGAAAAGCACATTTCTTTTCTTGGGATGGTCATTTTCTGAACCTGAGTTCATATATATATCATTATAGCCAATAAGCTCAAGAGGAATAAAGGTATTTGTTGATTCTTGTGCTTTGAAGAGCGCAATTACACTGCTTTCCACATATAGGCCAGCAAGGCAGTACCTTCTTTTAAATACTGAAACTGTCGTGGTGGAGATGAGTTTTACATTTGAACCCTGAGGTATGTGATGAGCTAATCTGAACCACTGGATTCACAGAGCTGTTGCTGAAGCCAGTAAAAATATTTCATAATGACTTCTTGCTTTTTTTTTTTTTTTTTTGCCAATAACAAAAGCCATCGTGCTAAAGCTCAGAAAGATGCTGCTTTTCAACACTTTGAGAACAAATGCTGACCTAACTACCAACAGTACTTGGAACAGTAACCAATGGCAGGAAGTTTCTCACATGTAAGTTACCAGCATTGGAACTCCACGTTTTGGATATTCACCAGACTTCTGCTAACAGGAGATAGCTGATTTTATTTTCTTTCTGTGATTTTGAGCATTCTCCTACCACACACACTCAGAAGAATTTTCCAATGTATTTTAAGTGTACTCTGTATAAAAACTTACATTCCATATGATACAAACTGACAAATTTTTGCATCTCTTTTTTGTAGCCTGTCTTGGTCAGCAGCAGATCTTTTTTAAAAAAGAGTTCAATATTTCTTTTTGTTTAATTTCCAGTCCTCAAACAATAGATTAAAATACACAAATTGGCTACAGCTGTATATCCCTCTCAATCCTGATAACTCCTCCATCTGGGATCGTTGTCTTTTTCTCTTTTGACTTCTGTAGACAGAAATGCAATACTTTCATCTGCATCTACTGCTAAAAGCCATTTATCCCCAGCCACAGACCAGCCCCCATGTGTCTCATTAAGCACAGTTACATCTGGCTCTTAAAATCCCAACCAGACCATTTCTTGCCTAGCAGTAGCATACTGATGAAAGAAGCACTCTTCTCATGGCTTTGTTAATGACACATGGTCTTACTCCATTATTTGGGGAGGTTGGACTTCAACAGCACCTTGCTTTTTAAAAACCGACTGCCTTAGTACAGACATTTTTTAAATAATGTTTTGTTGTTGTTTTTTTTTTTTTCATAATGAGAATAATCAAATTTAACTAAAGGGTACACAGAAAGTAAACCATTGCATTGTGGATTAATTCAGCTGGGTGGTGGTGGACTGGCTGTTGGGATTTTTCTTGAAGCTCCTCCTGAAGTCAATCAAGAATAGCTACATTCTCAAGAAGATCCTAGCAACACTGGGAAGGCATGAAAACCATCCAGTGCCATCAGCCTTCATAAAGTTGGATGATTTGATCACAAGTAACTAGCATAGTACATCACCACAGTCTAATTAAATATAATTAATCAACTCTGAGCCAATTACTTCCAAAAGTCACCACTGGGCCTTCTCAGGTGGCAGGAATGTCAGGAATGCCCGATTCTGGCATGCAGGAAGGAATTCCAGACTATCTCCTACCATTCATACTGGCTTCTGTTCAAGAGCTTCCATTGGATCAATCCTGTGGCAACATAAACTAAACTGAAAAAAACAAGAAAGGAGCAGGCAAGCAGGAACCCAGCCCCAAATCACTCAGGATTTCGGAGGAGCAAATAGCATCTTGTGTCATGCTACATGCCAACAAGTAGCTCTACCTGCAGGCACAGCATCCTTACCACAAGAAGCTCTCTGCAGTCAGCTTGCTGTGCTATTGGAACCAGCTGTACATTCTACGCAGCTCCTACAGGTTGCTCTATAAAAAACTAGTTGTATTAGCCCAACCTAGTGCTAATAAAAAAAAAAAAAAAGGTCAGGTCTGTCCTAAAAGTGAATCGCCACAATTTATCTTTGCTAAAGCAGATGGGAAAAGCAGGATCTTGGATGCTTCTGTAGGAGTTTAGAGCCAAGTGCTCACGGTCTAGCAGATCTTGAGCTTTCAAAACATGGCATTCAAATAATGGACAGCTGACAGAACTAAGCAAAGCTCTGATCCCTTCATAAAACATGCCACCACTGTCAATATTAACTGGATTGGCTAAATGTATGTCACTACCTGAAAACATCATGGCAGCCTCACTAGCAATCTGAAGAGCACAAAGGAGACCAGTCCACCACAACATAAACAGTATCAGAACAGGCCGAAAATTTTCCATACTATGGGGGATATTGCTAATCCAACAGCATTAGCATCAACACAGCTTCAAAATAAGTTCCTTAATTTTATTCTATGATGAACATTAAGGTTGCTTAGATGACACCAACGATCTTTCTAACAATTAGCAAATATCATCTATCATGTACAAACAGTGAGACTGTTAAAGAAAAAGAGACATTACATGAATATGATCTGAAGAAAATCTGTCAAAGGAGTACCAATCAGCTCCACGATGGCTGGTCCTAACAAGCCAACAGATATAGTGAGCCCATTATAAAAGTAGTAGCCTGAAGTACCCTCCTCCTGCCATTCAGAGTCACAAGCCAGAAGAAGGCTCAATTTAGCCCTTTGAAACATTCCTCTCCACCCACAAAAGCTGCAACTTTCATCTGAGAAATTCTGCCTGTGGTACAACCAGCAAATTCCTCAGCTGGAAACAAAGGAGCATTGCTGTCATCCAGCAGCTGTGGGCTGAGGAACTTCCTGCCTCCAGCCAACAGAAGAACTCCCCAGCTAGTGCTGCAATCAGCATTTACCAACCTACTTCCCATTCTCTGTTCTATGGCCAAGCTTGCCTCCAGCTAGAAGGAAAAGTAGGCAGCCTCCTGCAAATTTCCCTTTCTTATATTTATACGTGCACATAGCAAGCAAGAACTCAGGAAGAAAGAATAATCAGACAAGGTCATAATCATAATAATCATAAGGTCCATCTGACCTCTTTTTACTTTAAATCTTTATTCTGATTTCATCCATTACTATTTTTCCTATTCACCATCAGCTATCATGACGAACTTACAGCATGAAGACATTCTCTATCTCTGACATCACCCTCAAAAATCCCCAGTAACTCTTCTTCCCTTTTTTTTCCTGTCAGACAAAAGTTTGCAAGATCCAGACCTTTTTCTGGAGATCCTGAGATCCTCCTGTTCAAAAACAAATTGATAACATTCAATACATGCATCCAGAAAACACTCACTTAAAAGAAATGAATCTACCCCGATGCTTAAAGCAATAAGAATGCTGCAATTTGTTGCTTGTAGCTGGCTAGGACAGACAAGCAGAGGACAACTCTCTTTTCTTTCTTTGACCCAGACAGACCTCTATTTGCAGTAGGTATTTTGTGCTATACTCCCTGAGCATTCTCCTGGCTGTTCCTAACTGGTGTGAATAACACTACCTGGTTCATTATTCATTTTTCCTTGAGATTGCAAAACAGAAGGAAGGAAAAAAAAAAAGAAAAAAAAAGTGCTCCTGAATATCACGCCAGAACACTGAACACAAACCATCTCAAAAGTTAAGCCTAAGCTTTACTCAAATGTCTTAAAATCTACTTCTTCTGCTGATGCCTACTACAAACTGAGCAACAGATGATGGTTGGCAAAAGGCAAAATAGCCAGAAATCACGTAAGCCTTGTTTTGTACATTACTCTGAGCAGTGCAAACATACGACCATAATTCTGGCAGGCACTGGAGATCCAGATTCAAGCAAACCCAGTGCTGCAGTCTGTGAAGTCCCCCTGGATAATCAGGAACATCACAAAGAATTTATAAGCTTCCTCAGTTATTCCAGTGCTCATGAAAAAGTGCCAAACCTTCAGCCACCAGGGTTTATTTGTTTTCCAATACATTTTTCCATGGAAATGGATATTTAACCTTTTCAATTTTATATCCAATTACACCAATTACACTGTGTATATATAGGTGCTCAATTTTTAGAAATGGATTTTTTTCAAACAGTTCAGGGAAAAAACTTGGAGTTACATGCCTATAGTAGGACTAAATAACATAATTGCTTATCATGCATATTTAAATGTTAATTTTGCTTGAAATATTTAGATGATTTCCTCATATCTATGAATAAATAATCCCATGCCTACATGTACATTATTTGTATGCACAGAAAAAATATAGCTATCATTCTTAAAACTTTATTTCCATCATCCAGCAGGTTACAACCACCCAGTAGAGAAGAGGGAAAGGACATGAAATCTAATAGATCTTCCTTCTAACAGATGATAATGTTCTGGTATTTTTTTAAATCCAGGTAATACGTGGCTGATGCCCACATGCACTGCATTACAGACTGCTACTAACTGAAATTTTGCTTTCTCAGAGGAGTTTGTCAAGATCTGTAAGAAAATTACATATGTTAACACTTTAAAGATATTCAGAAGAACTATGAAAATCTTCTTATAGCAGTCCCTCAACGTCAACCACAGCAAAAGTAATTGCTAGGGCAGTGCAACATATAACAGTCCTGAGATCACACAGTTCCTATGTGCAAATGAGCAAAAGGGGCAAGGAAAGCCTCTCATGCTGTTCATACAGACCAAAAGAATCACGTCTGTTTAACCATTAGGCATTATATAGCAATGCTGCTTCTGCCCAAAGCCAGGCTGAAGATCAGAAGTCCAGTTTTCAAGGCCGTGCAAGATGAAACACTGAGGAAGAAATAAACTGGATACAGGCTTGCACATTCAAACAAAATCTACAAATGCTGTTTCTCCTACTAAAGGAGGCATCAAAGAACAACTTATATTCTCTCAATCTTGCCAAAAAGGTGTGCAAGTTCTCTTGCCCTTTCCTTTTCTCTTCTTTCTCTATTATTTCTGAAGTTCATGCTGAGCAGTGTTTCATCTTGCATGGCCAACCCTCACACCATCAGTAATTTCTGTAATGCCATGTGAAGCTTCATGTGTCGTGGGATGCAGTCAGTTTCCTCTGCCTTTGGGACTGCTGCCTGGTCTGTGACATCTGTTAAAAAATGCTACTTGTGTCTAATGGAGACTAGCTTAAAAAGACTGTAATTAAGGATATACCACTACTGCGTTCAGCCCAGGAAGCCAGGTCATTTCAGGTTCCCAAAAATAGAAAGTGACAATGCAGTAAAAAAAAAAAAAAGACTCAGATTTTTTGTTGCACAATCTTTCTCCTCCTGTTCTTGATTTAATGCCAACGTAACCAAAAGATTGACCTACAAGAGCTCAGATTTCCTTCCTGTTTCTTCACTCCCATCTCCAAGTTTCAAATTAGTAAATTTATGTTATCTGCAAACCCTTCTCTTAAACACAGTTACACACACTGTTGAATGAATCAGCAGTAAAAGAATGAGCTAACTCCCACAAAACACCATCGAAGGTTATATCAACATAGCGATGGCTCTTTAGCATGGTTTCCTAAGAAAACAAAGCTAATGTAAATGTTAGTGTCGTCTTCTTAGCCTGTTTTCCCAATTCAGCAGTAATTTTGAACCATGGACCAATTTCAACCCTACTGAATCATAGAATCACAGAATGGCCTGGGTTGCAAAGGCCCACAGCGCTCATCCAGTTCCAACCCCCTGCTGTGTGCAGGTCACCAACCAGCAGCCCAGGCTGCCCAGAGCCACATCCAGCCTGGCTTTGAATGCCTCCAGGGATGGGGCATCCACAGCTTCCTTGGGCAACCTGTTGCAGTGCCTCACCACCCTCTGGGTGAAAAACTTCCTCCTAATATCCAACTTAAACCTCCCCTGTCTCAGTTTAAAACTATTCCCCTCGTCCACCCACACAAACAGCTGTTCCCCCTCCTGTTTATACACTCCCTTCAAGTATTGGAAGGCCACAATGAGGTCTCCCCAGAGCCTTCTGTTCTCTAAACTAAACAAGCCCAGTTCCCTCAACCTTTGAATGAAAGGATGGAAATCTCAATGCCATTAAGGACAGCTGGAAAGTAAATCAGAGGTGCTCAAAACACTGCCCTGCTGTAAGCATCAGACTCCAGCGAAAAGTGCCAAGCTGAAGTTTCCTTAATTACCACTATCATCAGTTATAACTCCATTCATTTCAGAAAAACTCAAGTTTGACCATATCTTGAACAGGACCAGAAGCACTCAGTTGTTGGGTTTCATGAAGAACCCATCAGGAAGAGTTGAGAGGCAGCAACTCACAGCTGCCAGTTTAGTCTCTGGACTAAACACCATACTTATTTCACTTGCTTGCTACAGACAAGAACAGGCAATTCACAGACATGTCATCAGTCTGGAAGATTTTATTTGGCAACATATTTCATTTACCTCAAGCTCCACAATATCTTGGACCACAGAATTTGTTATTAATATGACACTAATCCTCAAGGGTGGACTCACTGTGACACACTCATGCAGCCATGTCCTGAAGTCAGATTGCATCTAGTAGGCAAGCACAGTCACAGTAAGGCTTTTGAGGAAGTTTGAGTTCCTGAACAAAATGAAGACAAGCAGCCATCTACACCGGTACAAGAAAATCCCATAGCATGCTCTGCTCAGAAGGGCTGGCTTTACCCTGACACCACAGAGACTCTTGCCAAAAAGGGCTCCCTCTTGGAACTTTCTACCTTCAGTGTCATCTCTCTCCCTTCCTTCTGATAGCACTCAGCTCACTAGCAGTAAAAGAGCCACCTTGTTGGCTTCTCAGCATGGCAATAGTGCTGCATTTTGACCTCTTTCTGAAGAGCAGGAGTATATTAATTTCTAATGGCAAGCCCTCACTGCATATTAATAAGTCAGCAAATGAATAGCACATACTTTATTATTTGTACTGCAGCTCACACAACAAGCCAAGGTGACAGACAAGTGCTGGAAAAAAAATTAAACTATATCAAAAAGCTTACATATGCTCCAAGTTACTGAAAAACACGCTCCATCCAGGCAGCTATTTTAGGCTTCCATAAACCGACAGGTGTCTACATTATGCTTACATTATAGCCCTTAATCTATGAAATTGGATTTGCAGCCAGCGCTTCGTGAAGAATGAATGTGCCTAACAGCCACAAAGACCTATATTCTATATTCTCTGTACGTTTAACTGGCATGAATTTGTAGGACATGGACACAACAGAAGTGTCCACATGCTCCTTTTAAATTTTTTCCAAGTTTTAATGGCCACAAAGTAGAAGGAGGGTTGGTTTTATTTCTTAATTATTGTTTTGTGTGTCCTTGTACTTAAGCAAAGCTTTAGCAATATGTTATTTTTCCTTGGAAAGCTGAGATGCAACCAGCATATTTAAATAGCAAACAAACTGCTATTAGCTCAAAGAGAATCTAACAGCTAATGATTCAAGCATGGGTTAAATAAAAGCATTATCAACAGTTTCCCTATTCAGTATGTCTGTTTTGACTGTAAAAACAAAAACTCACCAGCTGTACAGAAAGGATTTTTCCTGCAGTCTCCAAACAGAGCAGATTATTTCACCACAAACGTTGGCAAGTCTTTGTCTGACACACAGAACTCCTTACTTGGTCAAATCTCTTCATCGAGGACCTGTTAACAGAAAACATTTGGAAGGTTTTACTTATTCCAGATAATATATATGGATTAAACCACTGTAAATTATTGCTAAGTTCAAGCTCTCTGGAGAATTCAACGCTGAACACTGTGCTATTTCATCAGGATGATCCCTCAAACTATCTCTGGAATTAAAATTAGCTGTTTCACTATCAGTTTCCTACTGAATCCAAGTTACCAAGTACTCTTTATCATGTGAACTTCCACACGTCCTTCTCCAGACCCTAAAACACAACCAGCAAAACAGTGACTTTTCAGCAGCATGACGTTTTTTTCACAGAATCACAGGTTGGGTTGGAAGGGACCTCATGGATCACAAAGCTCCAACCCCCCCACCACATGCAGGGTCACCACATTTCATACCAGCCCAGGCTGCCCAGGGCCCCATCCAACTCCTGGCCTTGAACACCTCCAGGGATGGACGGGGCATCCACAGCCCCTCTGGGCAGTGTCATATTGTTATCTTCCTTTTGAAATAATGAAGCTGACTTGTGGAATAGGTAATTTCAGCCTAGGTACCAACCACCAGATCAGACTGCCTGGCTATTGATGCTCTAGGAAGATTCTTTCCTTCTTATTGACTGTTACGAATTTCTACATCATTGTGTGACATAAACATCAAAGGTGAACAAAGAAGAACTCACAAATTTTATAACAAACACTTAGCGTAACTTCTCAGTGGAAGATACAACTCCTGCCTGACCTTATGATCTCTGAACTGGAATGAAGGTTGGATTTAGCAAGCAGAAGGAAAAAAAAAAAATAAAAGGAAAGAAATTATGCTTTATTCCAGCAAAAGCATTAATTCTTTTTGCCGTTTTAGGAACTAGTTACTTATTTCCCTTAAGAAATTCAGCAGTAAGTAGAGATTGCATAATTCTAAGTAACAGAAAGGAAACTTTACTTTGTTTTTATTAGGATAAAGGAGTTACCATCAAAACAAATCTCTAGAACAGATTCATTTCTTATTCCCCAAATATGGAATGGAAGGGATGCATCCTTCACCAGGCTTCTTTGAAAACTCAAAAAGGTAAAATATATGCATCTGTCTAGCACACTCAGATGTTTTTCTTAAAATTCTAAAGGAAAACAAACATTAAATGATAAAGTAATCTCTTAAAGAAGTCTTCTGCCTCTGTGAATCCTTCCAGAAACACGAGGCAGCGTTCTGAAGTGCGGGAAGCACTCAGTGTGGTGTCAGAGGTCAGCCTCAGAAGAGGAGTCACTGAAGAAGATGGTGATGTCAGCTCTAAACATGAAATGGAAACGATCCAGGAAACTCGTTAGTTCTGCAACCATTCAGGAAGAAATATTTAACTGGGGATTCAGCACAGAGACCAACGTGGAACTGGGAAGGGATTTCCGTAGAGATGCAAAGTAGGAATTAAATAAGAAATGCAGGTCAAAGTCCACAGGCAATAGGTCCTGTTCTGCTCGTTCCTCCAGCTGCTGCACCAAGATGAAGCATCTGCATCACTCAGGCACCTGCATTCTGCATCAACCCTACTGAGGATGAAGCATCCTGGCTCTTTCACATGGTAGCTGGGCTCTGAAAATGAAAAACTACGTTCTGAAGGGAAAATGTAACTTCAATGAAATCACTGTATGTTTGAACCCAACGTAGCCTGATTGCTTTACCACAGGTCTGAAAGAACTGGTATTCTGTTCTACTGGCGTCTTTTACACACACACACACAAGCAAGGCTGACCCCCATGAGCAGCTAATTGCTGATGCACTGAGCTCAGAGCAGCTCAACTCAAGCATCTTTCAGCAAACGAGCCTCAAAATCCGAGCTTGTTTCTCTCAAGCCCTGTTTTCATAGCTGTCATCATTTTTTTTTTTTTTTCTGGAATATCAACAACCATAACCTACTTTAAAAACTGCCACCCAGTGTCAGCACAGCTTTCTTGCTTTGTACTCCAAATGTCACATTTAGAGGCAAAATCAGCTCTTTGCTCAAAATAAATAATTCTCTTCCAGAAAAAAAAAAAAAAAATCACACTGGGGCTTTTCTTCTATGGGAAAACATAAGTTTTCGATACCCCAGATGATACGTTCAGATAATTCCCAGTTTCCAGTACTGTTCTCCACATCAGGTTATTTTCTCAAATGCATTCTGTAATGCTATACATCAGCATGAGTGGAAAATTATTCCCCTTGATGTGGTGTACATGCACAAGCACATAGGTGCACGTGCACAAACATTAATGTACACGGAACCACG
This sequence comes from Phasianus colchicus, assembly GCF_987193195.1. Classification (NCBI taxonomy): domain Eukaryota; kingdom Metazoa; phylum Chordata; class Aves; order Galliformes; family Phasianidae; genus Phasianus; species Phasianus colchicus. Next base: position 2,504,251 of record NC_143442.1, on the reverse strand, counting down.
TGCTATTTACACAAGCTAAGTGTAACCAGCCTGTGATTAGTACCTAAGGATACACAAGGAAATGCTGTATTTTGGAGTGACAAAGAAGCATTCTTCTTCCTCCCTCTGAATTAGCTGAGTCTTAACACAGGCCTTCTGTTTTAAGAAAAAACAGTTATGTTTGTAGATGACTCCCCTTTGAAAGTTTGTTATCTACATGCAACAACCAGAAACCTTCCCAGAGTTATCAAGAAGTATATTCATCCAGGATTGAAGAAGACTGGCCCAGAATTCTCCAACCTCACTTTTGATAAAAGGACCTGGTAACAAGTTCTATTACACTCAAGAGAAAACTGAATATAAAACTCATGTCTTAGCAATTTAAGTGAAAGTGTTGCCCTTCTGCATGGCTGAAAGCTTCACACTGTTCTGAGAATAAACTTGCAGACAGCAATGACAGCTGTGGGAATGATGCCACGTATGAAAACGTTTAAACTTCCCTCACAGATGACAACAGGAGCAGTCACCCAGCAAAGCAGCACTCTGCTCAGGTACAGGTCAGCTGAGACAAGGAGAAACTTTCTGGAGTGAAGGTCTAATTCGAGAGGAAATAGAAAGCCAAAGTCAGTTTTTGAGGGTAATCCTTTAAAGCAAGGAAGAACGCTTAAAAACAAAGATTAAAATTAAGAAACGATTAAATTCCACATTAAGCTAATCCATTTAATCCATAAGCAGAGATATATCTTGCCAGAGTAAGACTGAAAGCTTCCAAGTGATCTCTAGAAGTTATGGGAAAATGCAAAAGAAAGGAAAGAAAAGTGCATTAGGCTCCTCTTTCCCACACGAGTGATAAAAAGCATATACCTACACTGAGCCATTTGCTGAGAGTAAAGGTTAGCATATAGCATACATCACCTTCAAATTAATTCACCTAAAATTATGTGACAGACACTGCACTGTGCCATTCTCTGAGATTCCTGCTAATCATCAAATCTGGAAAGTGTACGTTTTTAACAAGATTAGAGGAAGATGTAGGGAAGCAGCCGTGATGTGGAATTCCTGCTCTGCACATGGCTACTCACAGCAAAGTGCTGAACTCTCAACCTGGTGCAAATTCAGGAAGCACACCAGGCAGCTGCAGCAGAGCTGTTTCTTGTCCTGTCCCTACAAAGCCACCGAGAGGAGTGTGAAAGGTCAGAGTGATGCCTGCAAAAGGGTGGCACAGTACAGCCCGTGGCACTCAGTGCCCATCCTGCGTGCCTGACTCCTCCATGCTGCCCTCAAAAAGGCTCCTGCAGGATCCCATCCTCCCCAAGACCAACACACTCAGCACACGCAGCCCCTTGAGACCCGAGGGCTGCACCAGAGGCTAATTCACAAAATGAGGATAAACACTGTGGGCTTTGCAGGGCAGCACGGGGCGCACATCGGACACAGCTCCATGTGCATGTGTTTACTTTTTGCTGCAAAGATGCCATGATGTCAGCTTCCCCAACTGCTCTCCTGCAGCTCCTCCGGGCAGGGAATGGTGGGTGCAGGAATGGTTGGAATGCATTTGCTGCAGTGCACGTTTCTGCTCTGCAATCGCTTGGTGTTTCCTGTCAGATTGCAGGGAGAAAACAGGCTTCTTTTAATAGCCAGTGCCTGTAGGTCTCCATACCTTACCCATTATCTACACTATGCATAGGTGCATACCTGCAGAAAAAAGAACCCAGGGCCCATGGAGCAGCACTGCAGGGCTCATAGTTGGGGAAGAGAGGGCTGAGGGCCTGCACTGCTTCCCAGGGACTGAGCCATGTTCCCTGGAAAGGACTGTTGCTCCTCAAAAGAAAGGAACCTGGTTTGTGTCTTTTCTTTTTTTAAATACTCCACTCTACTACAGTTAATGCTTTGAAAAGCAGTTTCTTGCTCCAAGCGTTACAGTTGGTTCACATGTGCCACTTTTACCTGCCAGTTGACATCTGAAATCCACTGCTGCTCTACAAGGCTCCAAGTTCGTATTGTTAGATATATTCCTAAAACATCATGTACAGAGGTTACTGCCTTTGAATATCTAAAAGCAACAGCAGCTGTATCTACCTAAAAAAGGAAAATGAGTTCCACTTATATTGTATTCACAATGCTAAAACCAAAAGCATCTATGGATTCCAAATTATTGAAGTATGCAGCTATTTTTGCTTCCGCTATAATTGTGATGAAAATAACCACCAAAAAATAGTAACGTATTTCATAACAAGCAGCACAGCGTTAAAAGCCCATCCCAGTTCTTGTTGATATTTTCTCTGGATTTTTCAAAGCATGAAGATATGAATCTGCAGATTATGATTCTGGAGTGTTTATGGCATCCATGAAAAGTCACAAGACTTGCAAAGCACTGCTCTCAAATATCCATACCCCAGATTGCTCTGTTCTGATAAGAAATCAAAGGGAAGCCAGGGTTAGGCTCAGCACATCACTGTCCTTGCTAGAAACTTCCCATGAGGGCATTTTCACTTGATCACAGGACAGAACATTACGTTATTCTGGCCATTTCCAACCTGGCTTCCTCCTACAGAACAGTCCTGAGTTTGGGGTATCATTTTGGTATGAACTGAAAAAGAAAGGAAGGTCATCCATTCTCAACGCTGCCACCCTCCAGTATTTCGCATGGGCTCCCCATGCAGTGCCATGCTGTTCCTGCTAGCTCTAACCTCTCAGCTGTTTACAACCTTGGAATGTTTGCAACTAGAAGGCAAAGCTGCACAAATTGTAAAGAGAAAAGTCAGCCACAGAAAGGTGTTAAATAATGGCACTTCGAGCTACAACAGCGACACAAAACACTTTCACAAGTACATTTTTGAATGCAATAACGTAGAGTGTTAGTTAAACAAAGATGTTGGCACCGAAGGGACTGTAAAATTATTCAGAATGAGTGTTCATAAGGGCTAATGTATGGAGAGCACTAAGTAGTAAGTTTAAATTAAAGTTCAGTTGCTTTAAACTGCAAGAGAATAGGAAGCATTCCGAGCCCAGATCAGTGCATCCCAGACACCACAGTGCCTCCCATGGCACCAGGCCTGGAGCTGATGGCTTTTCACACCTTGCTGTAGAATATGAATTTATTAGGAAAGAACAAATATCCCACCACTGCAAAATACAACAGGCCACTGCTCCACTAGCCAGGGACATGTATTTGTTCCTCATAGCGATCACATTTCTTAAATCACATCAACAAAGCAGCTACTCTACTATTTTGTGAGTATCATTAGAGGCTGTTTTGCAAAAACTCAAAAGAAAAATGGCAGAGATTTGAATATTTATTTTGCAGAATTCATCAGTTTTTTTTTTTTTTTTGTAGTAGAACTTTCTTAAATGGTCAATATCTGCACTTCCAAAACAACCAGACAACCTTCCTGCTGTTATTTTGGCAGTATCCCTGTCCCTGTTCTGCTCACTGGATCTCCTCTTCTGCTTCCAGGGATTTCTATTCCACTCACATGCATTAAAGGAACATCACTGTGGCTCAACAGAAATGAAAAGAACCAGACATCACTGGTAGGACACCACACATCCATCAGCAAAGTGGCAAACCTAACAAGATCACCCCCAGCAGGAGCACAACTTCTATTCTATGATTTTTTAATTATTTCAGGAGGGATAATATCAATGTTACTATGAAGGCAGGGTGGAAATGGATCTGGCAGGTGGGACCTTATCACATCTGTGCAGCTCCAGTCTGCACCTGTGAAATAGCTGAGAGCCTGCCCACAGTTCCACTTCCCCAGAACAGCCAGAAACACGTTAGGGTTGTTTGATGAGAGCATCATTGTGGAAAATGAAGTAGTTAGGATTAAACTGCAAAACATACATGATCTGCTAATGCTTTACAACAAACGCGTGGCAGAGGAAAAGTAGAGTGATCTCTTGAAGACAAAACTCTCCCTGCTGGGCAGATACAGGTTGCAGCTAATTCACAGTAAAGCCAAAGTAACTCTGAGGACTGCAGTGCCTCTACCTGAGATCTGTGTCAATACTCATCTCATTTTACTTAATAGGATCTCATGGGTTTTTTAAAAAGTTGGCCCAAAATCAGATATCCTACCTTCCTTAGGTTCTATATTAACCTAGTTTTCTTTATTGTTTGAATTTTAGGGTTAAATTTAGAAGATTTATTATGTTATTAAGTTTGCCATTACTTCAATGTCAACAGAAACTATTTATAGCCTGATGGAAAAAAATTAAAAATCCTCTTGTTTAATAAAATATATATGTAACCATCTTTGAAACTGTCTCCCCATTAAGGTATTTTCAATTCATTTCAATGCAGCTGATGACAGACAGGCTGTCCTTACTATGCACATTTCCAAACTTTTCATCTTCCTAAGTCACACAGCAGTTAACAGCAAAGCTTTACTGCTTACAGCGTTCCTTCCTGCTGTGTCAGCACTCAGCTGGTTAAACTTTGACCCCTGGGGTTTCTCACCACCCTTAGAACAAACACTGCTTGCAGAACAGCCAGCTTCTTGCATCCACACGTGAGCAAACACTATCACTGAGCCAATAAATGGAAAGCTATCAAACAGCTTAGATCCTTCCACTGCAGTCAGAAAACCATTTTCTGTACATTAAGAAGCAGCTAGCACTGTGCACGCAGGTGTTTCCCATTATGTGGTAATATATTTTTGCTGCTCCAGAAGTGCATCCATGGGTGCACAGGATCCCCATCCTCCAGCACTGCCAGCACCGAGTGTCACCTCGTGGCTGTCGCACCAGAAGGTCACGCTGCAAGCAGCCCCAGTGCTCCAGCGCCCTGCCTTTGTAGGCAGAACAGAACATTTCCCAGGAAAAAGATCTGATTTTGACACCCATGTGTTTTTCTCATGCCACTCCATGTCCAGGAAAGTGCTGCTAGTGCATTTTAAGCACTGCACAGTGCCCAGCTCCCACATGCACACACACACAGTCTTGTATTTTGTCTAGGAAACAAACACAAATGGAAAGCACAACCTAAAGAGTTAGGAAAAGTTCCCAGGAAAAGACTGAAATGTAAGAACCTACAATAGGCATTTGCATCACCAGAAAAAAAATTGGTTAAGGATCTGTAAGCATCCAGCAAAGCACAGAATGATACAGAGCAGAGGAAGCAGAACTGTGCTGTGACAGAGGTACGGATGTCAGAATAGTTGTGACAGCCACAGCCTTCCACAAATGTGCAACCAACACGTTAACCAGTCTGCACTGAAATCACATGTGGCTCTATGGGATGTATGCATATTCCTACTAGGCAGCATTGAGGAAATGTGTGGGTTCCACTGGTCACTGCAGGTGGCTGCTGCAAAAGGACTGTTCTCCTCACTCCAGAGCACACAGTCACACAGGGCTGTTCCATGACTTAGGAAAGCACAGTCACACACAGTGCTAGGCACATGCACAGGGTATGTGCTCAACATAGCCCTGCTCAGCTGTCCTCACCAGGAAAAAGAATTTTTCAAATATCCCTTACCCCATTTGCCAGGTTTGGCTCAGCTTTCGTAAGCAAACACAACTACAGCACTTCATGTCAAATTAACTAATAGACAGATCCCTGAATAGAAAACAAGAACACCTACGGATGCATACAGCATATGCAACTTGCTGTAAGAAAAAGATGCATTACCACCCTGCACAATAATTAAAATATGACTGGGAAGCAGATAAGTGCTATAAATACCTCCATTTTTATAACATATTTATGTTTTTGCTGTAATTCAGAAGGTGGTAGAACCTAAACAAGTGTGGTAAAACTTGGAAAGCTGATGCACATAAAAAGTGATGGAATTTTATTGCAAAACCACGGAGACACGTTCACATATCACACAAACCTGGGTAGATATTGGCACAGACCTACTTTTAGCTGTTACCCCAGAAATGGTACCATAAATTAGAACCAAAAGCCAAACAGACTGCTAAAAATGTAGCTTCCTGAAGTATTAGAAACCCATCTGAGTGATGTGACATCCACACACTGACCTGTTCTATAAAGATCACAACTATGAGAGTTGCAGTTACAGTAAAATAGAATCATTTAGGTTGGCAAAGCACCTTAAAATGATCAAGTCTATGCTACCACACTCACTACTAAGCCATGTCCCATGCCAACAGCAAAAGACACACACTTCTGTGTGCAGTATTTTAAGAGTATGCATATGATGGTAGTAAACTACCAGAAACTCTAATATAGGCATTCATTTTTCTCTTGCAGCTTCAGCTCCTATCCAACACAAGCAGCAGCTTTCCACTCTGCCACTGATCAGTTTCTATTCGCAGCTCAGTGAACAGGAAACCACCATAGACAGAGTTCTCTTAAAGATAGAGCTTTCCATGTTAGTCTCTTTATACCCTCCTCTAGAACAGTTAAGGTGCTTTATGTACCCACACTTGCTGGCACTGTACATCTACTAAAGACTTGCTCTTTCGTTTTTGTATTATTCAATGTGGTTTCTTACACAGTTATAAGGCTTAGCTAGAGCAGGCTCCGTACAGAACAGAAGATTGGTTTACAAACTATTATTTCTGCTATGTATTCAATAAGCAAAGAGAAATAATACAAACCTGGTATCTGTGGGACTATATTTTACAGAATTGGTTTTAGAGATCGTATTTATCAGTGCATCCCCCTTACAGATGCACTACACCAGCCTAGCATGAAAGCACTAAAGGATCTTTCCTTCCATAAATCCAATTAGTATTAATTGAAGCTACATCCACATTTTGAAAGAGAAACGCACGCTCAGAAGTGGCTTATCATAGTAGGTTCATTCACCTATACCAACTATTAAACATAAGAGTGGCAAGAAACAGAAGTCAGTCAGCTCCACACTGAGATCACTGCTGAGGCAGAGCTGCTGCTGAGCTGCGTGTGCACTCAGAGCTTCATAAGCAATGCCATCAGTTGTTGTTCCTGCCCCTGAAATGATCTCTATACAAACTCACCTCAGCAATCATCAGATTTTCTCCTCTTTAATCAGCAAATACTGCAAAAAATTCTGATTTGGGAAAAATACACATTAAATACACCTCCTCACTATGTATAGATATACTTAACATTTCAAAGTAAATGATATAGCAACATTCAAGAATCTCTTCATGTATTTCCTTCCTGTTTGCTATAAATTACTTACTCTGGAACTTTATTCACAAAAAACAGAAAGGAAAATGAATCTGATTTATTTTAAGAAACGTAAAGAAAAGTATCTAACAACTCAGGAGCAGCTCCTTGCCCTTGAAGAAAGATGCACTTCATTCTATTGAAATAGACACCAATACAGATTGAAATTGTCACCTGTGCTTTGTGGCAGTGTCTGTAGGGAACAGCGTTCACTTTTTGGTGAGTTATCTGAAAACGAGTATTAAAGCAGACAAACATCCAGCCCAGCTATTACAGCATTAACTACTCTTATTTTAACACAGATGGGGCACAACAGAACAGAAAAGACAACAAAAAAGCCTATGCTGATATTTTGAAACTGAATCCAAAGACATGAAGCAATGCTGAAAATGAAGATCACAGCTGAGAGCGGGTCCCAATGGCACTTAACAGGGATTAGCTTCTTGTTGGGTGTTGCATCCATGTGAGACACAGAACAAAATGAAATCATGATACTGGCTTGGAAATTAAACCATGCTGAAAAAGTAGATATTTATATTATGTATATATATGCACATACATAGTTATGTAGTGAAAGGTGAATCAAGGTATTACAAAGACTTGGAGAATGGAAGAACATGGAGAACAGAAAAGTTTTGCACAAACTTTTTTTTGCAGAGTAAGAATAGAAAAATCCAGCAAGAAAACCTTGAGCAATCAATTCAAACCACAACCTATTCAGGAATAATTTCTGAGCAGAAGAGGTAACTTTGGCAAATACTACTCCTTCTGAATTACTTGTTCACCTATCACAGATGTAATCTAAGTAACTGGATTTTCACACCTATTTTGCACCCCACATCCAAAGGTGATAACAATGTAGCCCTATCAAAGTGCCAAACAGCAGAGAGAACATCACAGTGCTGTTCTTTCTCATAAGAAAGTACAAAACTTCCACTGTAATCTTACTGCCTTGAATACTTGAACACAGAGAATACTTGCAACAGCTGTTAGTGCAGTGGAAGAGAGAGGAATTACTTCTGTTTCCAGCAGCAAGATGCTGTTTAAGGATAGAGAGAGGAAAAATAACAAGGAAATAAGATGAGATTTTCTTCTTTAAAATAAAATATAGAAAACATAAGGTATGTTTCAAACTCAGAACAGATTTTATAGCTGAACTGAATTAAAAATTCTTGAAGTTTGACAATGGGAATGCTGACAGATCCCTGAAATACAGCAACGCTTGTGGACATCATTGTAATAAGGTGAGATTTAAGCTTTTTTTTGCTACTTTGATTTCTGCAAAGGTCACATGTGAATAAAATTCCCTATCAGTAAACCTCATTATTTTTGCCAGAAAGGCACTTCTTTTTACCTAACTTGCACAGTTTTTAAGAAGACGTTATTGTCTCCATCACATCTTTCCTCATGTACCATTATTGGTGGAAGTGCCCCAAGAGGTAAAAGCTGAATGAAGGTCTCCACTGCCAGCTGAATTCCCTGCTGACAGCGCTGGGGCTGTGACACGGCGGTATGGGAAACACTCTTGGCTCCTTCCCAAGCTTCTTTTCTCTTTGATTATATCCCCATGGGGTGCTTAGGAAGCTTAAATACTATGCAGGATTGTAAAGCAAAAGAAGGGAGAGCAAGAGATTCAACAAGAAAACTATTATCACTATTAGATTTGTGAGAAAAGAAAACAGACTTTAGGTCAGAATTATTTTTCTATTTTGATTTGCTAGTTCTAGAAACATCAGGCTAACTTTAGTTGGAGCAAAAAGACATTGAGAAACAGCTTCTATGCTCATATTAACTGAAATACAGAAAAAGCACTGTGTGGTACATTTAGAAATATTCCCTGGTCAGAATCTCACCCCAGGGTTAAGCAATTGTTATTGCTTCCTGTCCTTTATACAAGTATTTGTTAGTAAATAGCTACATGAAAAAGTTATTAAAAGTTTATTTTAATCATATGAAGAATTGAAAGCACTGTGTGCAGTTAAGGCTGACAAGTGTTCTCAGCAGTAAAATTCAGCAGAATGTTGAACGTGGAATGAGAGAGAATGGCCTCAAGTTACACCAGGGAAGGCTCAGGGTGGATGTTAGGAACAATTTCTTCTCCAAAATAGAGTCCAAGCACTGGCACAGCTGCACAGAGTGGGAGTCACCATTCATGGGGCTGTCCCAGAGCCGTGGCGATGGAAGCTCACCGAAGACTCCATTTCTCCATGGACTGCCACAGATTTTAAGTGAAGAATTCTTCTTAGTGAAGAATTAACACTGTTTGGCTATTAGTGATGATGAACCAAACAGCATTGCATTTTTTTTTTTTTGAAAAGGACAGAGAATGGAAGAAATAAAATATCTTCTGTTCTTGTGTCCTCTACACAGAAGATGCACTCTACCTTCAAAATATTCATTTTGCCACCCCACAGTGTGGGTATCCAGCTGAATTACATGGCCAAAGCAGTGAGAAATATCTGAGCTTTTACACTAGAAACTACAAATTGCTTTATAAATTACAACAAGGAAATGTGCAGAATGTTTCCTCTTATCATTCTACACATGCCACTTGCACAATACATTTCCAAGAAGAGCAATGTTACAGTTACACGAAAGAAGGATTCACAAGGGTAAAAATAAGAGTATTTGGTGTGAAAAAGATATGTTTATGTACAATCACTGCATATAAAATAATTAAAAACTGGAAGATACATCTTACAGGGGCTCTGGGCAGCCTGGTCTATTATTAAATGTGGAGGTTGGTGGCCCTGCATGTGGCAGGGGGGTTGGAGATTCAAGATCCTTGAGGTCCCTTTCAACCCTGGCCATTCTGTGATTCTGTGAAATAACCTGAACCAAAAACCATTTGCCTGTACTTAACTGGAACACAAGTTATTCCAGTTAGAGCAATGTGATATGATAAAATATCATTTTGCTATTTATCTCCTGCCTTAGAGCTTAATCTGAGCCACATGCAGATGCACAAAACCTTTGTTTTGTACAGTGTAGGGCTTACCCTACAAAAAGAAAAGTGGGAGGAAATCACAAGTCTTTCTCAAATTGGTAAATCCTGATGGAGTTGCAGATTTTGCACAGTATGTATCCATTCGCTTTATCCAAAACCAGTAATTCTATAGCTCCACACTCTGCTGTTTTACTCACTATAAACGATGCTTGGTTTTGATCCACTTCCTTTGTAAAAGTAAGCTGCTTTTTCACGTGCCTCAGAGGAATTCTGTTAACCATATTGACACTGCTCCATTAGTTGCAAAAGTTGTTACTATCTTATCCCTCCTGTTTGCCCTCTCTCACACAGAGGGAAAAGTTAGCAGCACTGGAAGCTCACTGAGGACTACTGGCTCCATGGACAGGTCAATCACATCATTTTTTATTATCTAAGCTAGCACTTATGGTTTTCCCTTCACTTTGTGGTCCCATGTTCCTTCTCCAGGATTTACCCAGACTCTACAATGGCCAGGAAAAGACAAGAGGTTTGAATCAGCTTCTAAATGAATTAAATGGATAGTATCAAGAATGGTTAGCTCAATGGCCTAAGTGCCAGGAGGCTTCACTGAGAATTAAGAAACCAGTAGCTCACTGGACCTCATTCAGGGTCTCCCCAAATAAGTGGTAGAAATCAGTAACAGCCTAAAAATCTCATATCCCAAATTCTACTCCAATGTGGATATGGCTCTGCTATCTTAGCCTTATCCCTTTACTACAGGACACTGAAGATTAGATATATCCCGTTCTGTTTTTAAGCATGCATATTTAACTTTCATTCTAGTTCTAAATTTCATCTGCACATACCTTCTAATTAATCTCAAAAATAAAAATAATTTCCTACTTCATTTATATTACTTTCTCAATGTTATTAGTAGCACAGTATCTACTGAAAAGCATTGAAGGGGTAGTTATAAAAAGCCCTTTCCTCTCTTACATCTGTTCTATCATAGAACTATCTGCCTGTACAAAAGTCAACACGAACAAAAAGGTGGTCTTGTCTTCATCTGTGCTCACCCTAACATCAAAACTTTCCCCTTCTTGCCATTGTAATTCTGACAGCCTGGAGGGCACAGACAACGATTGCTGGGAGCTCCAGAAATGAACTTCATTGCTAACAGCAGAACCGGAGTTTCCCAGTTCCAATCAAATCTCAGCCAGGCAAAAAACAGGGAGCAACAAAACTGAATGCTAAGAACACTTAGGTTTCTGTTGATAGACACAGAAGCATGTCAAGGAGTTCTAGAAATGCCAAACCGGCTGCCCTGGGAAGAGGGATATCCAAGCTGCTTGATGGCCTTAGAAAATTCATCCAGAATACTGAATACCTAAGTGCCTTTCAAAATTCAGTCCACAACTCTGCTCCCACTTCTGAGAACATTTCTAATTCTGCTTAGCCAGCTGGAACAGGAGAAAACAGGTACCTGCAAACAGATGACTTCTTAAAAGCAGATGTTTCATAATTTCTGTATTTATCTGCAGTTCCTAATAAAAAAAAAAAAAGGAGGAAATCAATATTTTTAACAATGCTATGTATAAATTCCAGCACTTTTTTCTCATTTTATACTTCTTCAAGATACAAACAAGCAATATGTATTCATTTCACTTCCTATATACTGATAGCTTGCATATATACCAATATACGCCATATATACTAGTTCAATTTATGTAAACAGAAAATTAATGGGGGTTCTCTGAGATTGTTATCTCCATCTGTGCCCATCTATTTCCATTTTCCCCGTGTCATACTTCACAGCTTAATCATTTTTGTAACCTTTTCCAACCACAACAATTCTGTGACTCTGTAACACCTGGCCCATTTGCTGAACAAAAGACCAAATTTCAGCAATGCCAATGAACACCCATCCACTCACACATCACCTCTGCCACAAAGAGCCCAGGACCGTTTACTTCCAATAGCTCCTATCCTTTGCACTTTCCTGTTTTCTGAATGACCAAAGAACAACTTCACCCAGCCAGTGACATGCAATAATATCCAATATGTGCTGTGAGTGAAATTCAGCTCCACTGTAATGTACCTGTAAATGTTTCTGGATTGTTACTGCAATGGGGCTTTTACTGAGTCAACTAGTGATAGCTGTGAATGCTAATAAAAATCATCAATTCAGCACTTAACACTTCAGTCACAAGACATATTTTAACCTTTTACTGATAACCACGCTATAAAAACAGCAGTTTGTTATGTTTGCTGCTTTTCTTGTGAAACTCATGTAGCAGAGCCAGAAACAAGCAAACAGTTGAAGCCTTTTCCTCTCACATACCTACTATATCTAAGAATAAAAGCACAACACAAAATCTCCAACAACTGCAGTCCCACACATTACCAAGGTGACCACCCAACACATCAGGCAGGGAACAAAAACATACATTAAGGGAATACTTGGAGTCTTCTTCTGACCTGAATTTCTAGGGGATTTTTGACTAAAACTATCTATGCATCTCCAAAACCAGAGTGCAGTTTTACTGTAGGATGTCTCACTTTTGCTATTGTTTTTTACTAGTTTTCCATTTAAAAAAAACCCTTCAACCTTCCAGGAGAAAAGCCACGAGTCATTCGCCTTTTTATTTTCCCTCTGGAGAGAACCAGAAAATTCACATTTTGTCTAACAATAGAGCTCAATAAGTGCTTCAGTTTCACATAAAAATTTTAAATGCATCCTCCAATACCAGCAGCGTTTCACATTGGTTCCCACTGCTTTAAATTGCATTATGCTTACACACACATGAATGGACCTTCTCTGAGCAACTCCTGCTCAGAGCAGCTCCTGCTGATGCACAAGGCACAGTCAAGCCCTGAGCTCAGCAAGCAGTGCTCCTCAGTGATGAGAACCCACGTGGCAGCTGAAGGAGGAACGTTTCCTGGAGAAGCAGTGAGTGTCCCAGTCAAAACTGCCATGTGGGTGAACTTGTCTTTATCCAAAAAGCTCTGTGCAAGGACATCTGCCAACGTTTAACCCCCATTTTTCATCTGAAATTTCTCAGGAGAGAAAAGGAAAACAATCACATTTGATTCAACTTGAACAGAAGCTTCAGGGCGTTCTCCTTCTGTCACTGACCACATTCACTTTACACAGGATCCAAATAAAGTGTCAGATAGGAAACAAAAGCAGTGCAGCAACTGAATTGCACAGATGTACACCCATCTCCTGCAGAACCCTTTCAAATCAGCACTAGTTTGTGGTGTCAGATCCAGCCCAAGAGTTGGAAGGGTCTGTGCAGCCTCACCTGTGTGCTGTGCAGCAGGAGAGAGAAAGGATGGGGTTCATTATTGCAAGGATGCTGCCTTCCTCAGCCCTGCTATACTTGTATTGATTACTGTAAGTAAACAGCTAGAAACAATTGATATTTTAAGCACTAATAATAAAACTCCGAGGGAAAAAAATTAAATAAACTACAGATACCTATCTTTTTTTATCTTGAGTTTCCCACTGAATGCACCGAAGCAATAGCTGAAATAACTTTTAGTGCACCAGAGGGCCCCAAGATTCCAAAGAGCAAAAACCTCCCAAATTACAGGCACACACACATGCATAAATGCATTCCCTCTCTCGTTGCACTGTGGCGTCGGCAGTCTGACTCACAGCCTTTAAGTACAGCAAGGTCAGTGCTGCAGCTCACTACAACATTATCCACTATTGCAGACATTTAATGTATCTATTAAATTTCCATTTTATTATCCTTAGCTAAAATGTATAGTAATAATGGTACATCAAATAAAGCATCTTGGTTCCATAATTCCTAGACAAAACCAAAATAAAGCAGCAACGCATTTGTTTATTTTCTGTGCATTAGTGTTGCCTACAATGAAACAAGCAATGGGAGATCATGGCAATGCTCACATACTGAAGCTAATGGAGCTGCCCAACACAAAGACCTTTGCAGCACGAGGTACCGAGCAGAGAACAACGTGCACTGGAACAGAGTGACCTGAGAAGAAAATGCCATGAATTGGAATTGCATCAATATTTCTACATTATGGCACTTTCATTGTGAAACACATTCAGATGCCTCGGTATCAGGAAGAACAATTTGTTATCATCTCTAATCAACTTTTTGAATTCGTTTTCTATAGCATAATGTTTTTTGATTAATCCTGCAAGAAAGAGCCAACACTGACACAGGAGGGTGGCATTGACCCAGGATCCCAAAGCTTCCATTGCTTTCAGTATGCAGGAATCCACAATCTACTCTGCAGCTTGGAGTTTGCCCTCTCTTAGACGCAGCAAACGTCACATTAGGAAATACAACATCAGATAGTATCATTTGTTTTTATGATGGTTGGTTACACTTGACTGTCATAATAAACTCCTGTAGCCTGCACGCACAAAGTGAATGTTCTTTACAATGTGATCCAACGATGGAGTGATGGGCATTTTCCATGTGTTAAGCTGCTGTAAAAGTCTCACTGGCCTGCAGTTTATCTAATCTGCACTCCCTGCTGACTCTGAGAAAGATGGGCTGCTATGCAGCGGGGTTATTTGCACAAGGCTGTTATTGATCAGCAGAAATGATCTGTGTAGTTTATCTCTGCTGATTTGATTTTTACTGTTCCCTATCCTTTGCATAATGAGGACCTCCAGGCTAATTCTGGTAGATTTTTATCCACTGAAGTCATCACCGTGTCCTAATTCCAAGCACTTTTTTGTTGGCTGCAGCTTAAAGGCCCAGCCCAGCAGGACGGTGCTGAGCCCTACAGCCCCTCCCAGCTCTCCCTTTGCAGAAGGGCAGTGGTGCTGACAGGCCTGATCTTGCTTAACCCCATCTACCTGCACCGAAGCAAAAAAAAACTTTTTGCAGAGGACAAATTGTGTGTTGCACGTTTCATCATTCACCTTGCCCTGGGCTGAGTGCAGTTTGGCCCTCAGACAAACAACATACAGATGAAGGATGCGAGCTGCTGAGGGGAGGAGACATCTCACCTGACAAGGAAGTTGGAGATGCATATTTTTTTCTTCATTGATCCAATGGAGATATCTCCTTGTGCAAACGTTACTTTGGCTAAAAGAGATTTGGACTTGGAAACTGTTCATCAAAAGGCACTAGATTATACAGAATTTACAATGTCAAACTATGTTGAAATTTACCCCACAGAATGGTGGAAAATTACTCTGCTTCCAAGCCCTCTCTTTCCAGAAGAGTATATGCCAAGGAAGAAAGGAGCTGGATTAAAGGACAGCAGAGCAAAGGAGACAGCTTTCAGTGGACAGTATTCTTCTAATAAACTTGCACATAGGTCTTGAAATGCTGCCCATTCAAATCTGCATAATATCAGTCACATCTGGAATTATTTATTTACTCATAATAATTCTTACTGTTGCTATTTAAAGAACCTCTCTGTACATTCAGCAAATGGTATACATCTGCACTGGCCCCCTAAAAAATAACAAAGTCACTTTCTAAGTTCCTGGGAACTTTTACTGCTGATTTTCCAGTCCCAGTGGCAGGCTACATTTCTGTTTCACCCAATTCCTTTTCCATCCATCAATATTCCATTGTCTGTAAACTGCTCAGTCTGGTTTCATAACCAATTTCCAAACTGCAGCAGGCACTGCAAGAAAGATGGGATTTTACTCAAAGCTGTCCTGTAAGCAAGTATGACAAATCCACAAATTATCTTCACATATTTTCACTTGCAATAATAATTGTGAAAATGAGAACTTCATGGGGAATTTTAACTCTAGATACCTCTTTTAGATCTGAAATGATATGAACCATTTAAATGTATATGATTGCTAGCTAAGTACTCAGAGAAGGAGTATAAGAGTCTAAAAATAGACTATTCCTATAAATACAAAAATAAATGGTGCCCTTATTGCACAAAACCTGGGTACAACTACTCCCTCACACATTGCCAGTACAGCAAATTTAATCATGATTTAAAATGAGATATGGGGAATCACGAGTTGCTTTTTTTTTTTTTCCCCCTTCTTAAACTCATTGGGAACAAACATTCTAGTTTAACAGTTTGTGTGTCCAGGAGCCAGGGAAGCAGACCCAGCAGGAGGCAGAGCAGCACAGACCTGCGCAGCCACCAGAGTGCTGGTGCAGCCTTAGGATGTGCTGGCAGGGACCACCAGCACTCCCCACCCAAATGCAGCTCCAGCTGATGCCAGCCCAGCACCAAACCCCAACTTTGGAGGAGTTATTAAAAAAAACAACAAACCCTTCATCTGATATCTCGATATACCTGAACCAATAGTACAGATCAGAAAAAAAACCACATTGTTTTTTTTTTTTAATTTAACAAGTGAATCAGTCAGACTCAGCACTCTAATTTCCTCATTTCCTATAATTAACTGAGCTTTCAACACCTCTTCTAATTTACTGATGATTATCTTTTTATTCACCAATCTAGATTAGAACATAACTGACATTCTTCGCTACCCACCGGTTCAGATGTTCTCATCTCCCTTCCCTTAAAGATAAGTAGCAATAGTGCTCTGGTGGATTTGTTTTCTTTCCTTTCACCCATGACAGCATGCCATGCATGTTATGGAGAACTTGAAATCTTACAAAACCAGCTGCAGTTGCCCTTCTCTGCTCACTGCATGCTCCTTTATAAAAAAATCAGCTCCTCGTTTGAACCTGAATCACGTTTCTCCTTGCAAAGAGGAATCCATTTTACCAACTTGTTTGTTCCTCTCTCCTGCACAGAGCATGCAGCAAACTTTTCATGCTTTGACACAGGAACACAGACACGCTGAAAAACAATTGTGTTACTGGAAAGAGGAATTTTTTTTTTTTTTTTTTTTTTAGGTAATTCCCAGTGCTTCTGATGACGTGAATGTGTTTCAAGATTCCAAGAAAGAACAGGAATGGAAGAAATTCTTACTAGAGATAGAAACAAAATATGTGTTGGAGTTGTATAGAGGTTTTTTTTTTTTTTTAACTTGTTTTTCAAATGTTACAGGCACTCACTGCTTTTCCTTCCTCTGCCTTTTCTTTATCCAACTATTTGAAAGAACAGTGACATGGGAACCCAGCACACTGCAAGCACACCAAACACCCAGGCAGGGATTCTGCAGATACGAGCAAGTTTGAGCTCTCTGAATTCTTCTAATTTAACTGTATGATCTTAGCTCTCAAACCCCCTTCCCAACCTCCTCCAAACCTACATCTTCCCTAGCTCTGCTTTTCTAGCTTTCCTCTTGGTTTTTTTTTTTTTTTTTCCCTTGGATACCTTACAAGTTTTGCTCCTCACACTCTTTTAGGCAACAAAGGCCATCTAGGAGAACTGATGATATCCACAGCTTTGGAGATTTTCAGATGAAGTAAGTTCTGAAGGAATATAAGCTGCTTTAATAGGAAATTCCAGAGAAACAATAAGCAGATAATTTTCTAAGTTTCTGCAATAATTTTCCAAGTGATCACAATCTCCTTTAAGACTCAAGGATGAAAATGAGAACACAAATGAAATTCAGAGAACAAATATGCAATGCTTTTGACAGAGACCAGATTTATACTCACATCCTCAGAATAAGCATAATATCAGCTTTCATAGGACGAGCATCCCCGAACACCTTGTTTGACCCAGGAAATACATATCTGCAAATGTGATCAGCTTTATCTCCAACCCAATCTTCACACACTTGCCTGCCCTCTCATGAATCAGACCACTTGCTATCATTTCTCACCTAATTTCAACTATCCTATTCTGTAGTCTACAGTAATTACTGTACTGTTGTAACACACATTCCTTGAGAAAATTAACGTCTTTCGTAAGAATTACTGGCAACTGGGCTAAGTGGGTCTATAGAGCCCTTCTCTTTCTTTTTTTCAGTGTTGTGCTGGTTGATCTGTCTGCAAACAGGAATTGATCTGCAGTCTGTATATTAATGACTCACAAATCTATCATTTCATAGCTCACTCATCTCAGAATTAAATTCAGCTTCTCTCTTAAGCCTCCCCATGAATGGGTAGGCATCCAGCTTAAAGTGCTTTGCAGAAGCAATTAACCCTCCAGTAGCTCTCTGAACCACCACAGACAGGATCACCAGTTTTAATGGATGTTTTTAACACTCACGCTTTCTTAAAGCCTTCACACCTCAGTAGTGTCAACCTAAGTTGAGCAGCTATTTTTCTGTGTAAGCTGTGGCCATCACAGCTGTTATCTGGAGCTCTGCTCACTACCCTGTGAGTGCAGAAGCATGTCTATACCATTCTTCACAAGCATTTTTTCCTCGTAGGCTCTTAGCTTCACTCTTTCTCTACAAACCCACCTCTTACCCACTATTTAAAAGACTTCCAAATCTGAGCAGCCTATAAGCCAGAATTCATCTGCCTTTCACACTTCCAAATAAGTGTGTTACAATTCCCCTGTTGCTATTCCTTGTGTGTGTGAATTATTTCCCATGAACATGAGAAAGATCCCCAGACATCTCCTTCCAATCCCCAGCTGAAGGCTGTCCTTTGCAAGTTACCTATTGAAGTCCCAGATGTTCCATTCCAGCTGCTGCCTGACTGGCTGCAACACAGTGCTGCCAGGAGCTTCCCTGTTTTACTGACTTCATACTTACACTGGCTTGGGATGGCTGCACCAACCCCTTCATGCATCTAACACAGCCTAAGGCAGGAAGTTTTGACAGCCTCCTTTCTCCACTGACTCACGTTTACACGCCTGGGTGTGTAAATAAGTTACATTAAAGTAGACAATGTGAAAAGCAAATCTTTTTACAACTGTGCAAATGGAGAAAGGAATACTGGCTACCATGCAAAAAGCAGAAGCCCAGCACAGTGGTAAGTGCACCAATGTTTTGCTGCACTCACTGCCAGTGCTTTCAGACCAGAGGGGAGTGCATTTTACACTTCCAGAATCATTTCTGAGCTGCAGGTTTTCTTCTGGTCTCTCAGATGTGCGTAAACTCAAGCAACAGCAACAAAACAATGCATCTCAATTTATGACTAAAGGAAATTTTTGGCACCCTGAGCACACTGCTGTATTTACTGATTTTACAGTGTAAACACATATGTTGCCAGACAGATGGACCTTTCCCCCCCAGCTTCCAGCAATGGGTGTCTCATCAGGGAAGGGATTAAGATCTTAAAATCTTTAAACAAGGTTTCACAGCCCGTGCCATGGGCAGCCACCCCTAAAGGCTGGGATTATTAGATGCAAAGTGTGTGCTTTCAGGGAGCAGCCAGGCCACACTAAACAGATAATTCAGCAGTGTTTTAATTATATTACAGAAAAAGGGTTAACAATAGATTTTACTATCAACTGCAGCCAGGTGGCTTTACAAGACAAAATTGTGGCTTTTCAGTCCATGGAATGAAACTCCTGAATTATCTGTGATGTGAACAGAGAGGTCTGTGATTTTAAACACACCAGCTCTCATTTGAAGCTGCTTTTCCAAATCAGGCGCAAGATTGAATTATTTTGAGGCACTCTGAAATACGAAAATACAGGTAATAAAATTATGTAAACATAAACCATGGATTTATGGGTACACCAACATTAGCATTAAGGCACTTACAGATGTGCCAGCATAGAAACTTCTTACACTTAAGTCTTGTTTGGTAAAAGATCCACTACAATGTTTGTAGAATGACAGTCCCTGTTACAATAACCAATCTGTCTTCAAAAACCAGCATGAATACACTTCTCCATGCTTACCTATAGCAGGCTTGATGCAAACCTCAGCATCAACACTGCAGAGCCATCAGAACTACTGAGCTTCTGTGAGCAGCACACTGATTTCTGTTATTTCACCTGGGGATGTTTTCTCACAATGCAGCAGACCCTGTAGCTAGTTTCAGAGACAAAAACTGTAAACTTACATGTCAGGTAGAGCCAAAAAGCCTTGTCTTTGTTTTGCTCTCAAATTTACTTCAAATACACTACAGTCTTTCACAGGTAAGAAACCACATACGAACTGCAAAGCAAAGCTCTGCTATGACTGGGAGCATGGCAGGCATAGGACTGTCTCAGATTTGAGAAGTTACTGATTACTTTTTTAATGCAAGAATAAGGGAAGGCAGTGAGGGTGGATGTGTAAATAGATTTGAGAGGAAAAGAAATTAGCAGAAAAGGAAGAAGAGAAGCACGAAGGACAATACAAGAAATCTTTTATTTTACAACAAGCAAAATGTGACAAGAGTAAGAAATGTGCTATTTCCTAAAGAAAAACAAGCTGCTATATTCAGTTTAGGCTGAATAGGTTCAGATGAAAGCTCTCTTAACCATCTAAGATGCTGAAAAGTCAGAAACTGTATAAACAGTGCTTTCTGTTGTGTACTTACTGCCTCCATCCTACGACCTTGTGTGCAACAGAAACGTGTACACTGAGCATGCCAGTTGCATGCTGATGGTCTTGCATAGAAGACTTCAAACTTGTTTTGAAGTGCTCATTATAAAGGTTGATAATCTAACTGTGAGATGGCTCCTTCCCCCCGCCCCCATGTGCATCTCTGTTCCCACTCTAATTTATACTGTCAGTCTCATTTTGAATGCTGATTTATTTTTTTTTTCCAATTCACAGCAACCCTTGCCAGCAAAGCCTTCGTGGAATCGAGTCTCATTTTTCAGCACAGTAACTTGCAAAACAGCAAACATTTTGTAAATGGTAGGTGATAAGAACTGACTGGCATTCTCATATGTTATGGATGAACACACTCTAATGCTACTTAAAAGATTTAACGTCTGATATTCTCCTAATGAGATTAAGGGGACAAAGAATTGAAAACAAGGGATGTTTACAATTACTGGCACCTGAAGAGCAGTGATGTCAAGTAGAAAAATAAACTTTCCACCACAGATGAACGATGTAAACACACTCATCCCCAGCCTGTCTAACAGTACCATAAGCCATTTCTACAGCACAACCAAGAACAGAAATGAGTACAACAAAGTGTATGGTCAACTGTCAGCAGTTGTATGTCAGCAGTTTATGGGGGTGCTTTCTCTGCCTCCAAACTGTCCTGCTGGAGTACAGTTTTACCTGAAGACCACCTTTAAAGTTACCTTCCGTCACTACTGTCTTGATATAATGTCAGCATAGTTCTATTGCTAAGCAGCATTAGCTGGAACAATATTTGGACAATGTCCTTTGTGAACAGCTTTTCTTATGAAAACCAGAAATAAAGGTCCATCTTCTTTCAGCAAAGCAGTATTTCATTTCTCATCTTTAGCACTAACACACTGTGGAACTCTGCTCCTTCTATATTTTCTTGCCCCTTTTAGTCTTTCCTATCACACCAAGTAACCTGCTGATTCTTCTTGACTCGTTGCTACTTTAGCATCCGATTCAAAGGTCTCTAAAATGCAGGGGAAAAAATCCTATTCATCTCAGTGCTGAGTAACATTAATTTATCTTTATGACCTACTAAAACTTCCTGTCCTCACTGCAGCCATTACATTTCCCAATGCATTGTGTCTGCATCTCCAGTATTCCTCGTTCAAATCACTGCTCTTGTTCTGCTCTGCTATTTTCAAAAGGCAAATTTTGAAAATGGATAAAATTTCACATTCCCTAAATGACAGAGAAAGGGACTGTAAAGTTTTAAAAATTAGCAATTTGCCTGAATAAACTTTACAAAAATTCAACTGAAAAACTGGATTAAATTGTTTCCCTTTTTTTCAGTTTACTCAGTAGTACAATATCTACAAATGCGTACCTGACTTCTACTCAAAGGAATAGTTCCAGCAGTATCCTGAGAACATGACAACAAGTCTTAGTATCTAGAGAAGACTGTATTTATACATTTAAAGAACATGATATTCATAACAGCCATCTGAGATTGGATTCCCAGTCAGTCCCAGCTGCAAAATAAAACTCTCTCTTGCACAGTGTCTTGGGATCGTGGCACCTGGCTGGGCAGCACGTGGGCTTCAACAGCACATTCAGCCCTTAGCACTCCTCCTGGAGCATTTGCAGGGATGTGGAGCTGAGATCTGTCAGGCTGAGGAGGGCAAAACAGCTGAACACAGCCCTTCACCAGTGAATGCACTGCTAGTCTCTTACATTAAAA
The DNA here is from genome assembly GCF_987193195.1 of Phasianus colchicus. Classification (NCBI taxonomy): domain Eukaryota; kingdom Metazoa; phylum Chordata; class Aves; order Galliformes; family Phasianidae; genus Phasianus; species Phasianus colchicus. The sequence continues at coordinate 2,482,173 of NC_143442.1, read as the reverse complement.
GACAAACGCTGCTTTACTGCTTATAGTTAGGAGTCTGCTGATGATCCCAAGGGAGTAGTGGCTGAGATAGGCACCAAGTTCCAGAGGAGATTTTTTTCTTGTTTACCTCTAGAGATGTCTCTTATCTTCCCAAGTGACTTCTGACAACACCTAATTCTCCTTGCTGACAGTACCTGAAGCCAAAGCACACAACTGGATCACAGCGAGTTGCCCTGCCAAAGCTGTACATCCACACCTCAGACTGGGCTGCACATCTAAGTAGTAGGTACCTAAGCCAGCACTTTTAAACATTTCAGTTTCTTTAGAGATCTGTAACAGTTCAGCAAAGAGTTTTGTTTCTGTTATGGTAATCAAAAGCTTAGATCTCATACTACTGAGTTAAAAAAAAAAAAAAACCAAACCAAAAACCCATATTTATTTTTGGAGCTTTGATCCATGCAGTACCTCTTGAATACTTCTTATCAGCTTCTAGAAGGTGAAATGCTTTGAAAAGATATGCAGATCTCATTAAGGTGATTTTGATCTAGTGCTATCTGTGCTTTCAAAAGAGAATCTAGTAAAACTACTGAAGGCAAGGAGTCTGTTTTACTTTCCTGTACGTTTTCTACATTGGGGAGTTTTGAGGATTGATTTGGAGGCTTCTCCAAGGTCTTGCTGTCACAGCAAACAGCAATGTTTTATTCTTTAGAGGTGCGTTACACTGCCAAAGTAAAATTTACTTTTGACTCCAGCTTTTAATAAAAATATTGAACTAGAGATACAGTGTTGGGCAAGAATGAAAAATAAAAACAAGCACAGAGGAAAATGATACCTTTCCCAAAGGGAAAAAGAAACTAAAACCTCACCTCCAGAGAATACAAATACTGTTTTCAAAAGCAATTTCCAAACTCCTTTCAACGACAGTCTTTCAACTTTTAGTACGCATTTCAGCTGCTGTGTTTAAATATCTGCTTCACTGATTATATAGAAATGAAACAGCTCAAACCTTTAGATTAGTCATACTGAGCTTCTCGTTAGCGATGCGTCAGACCGCTGATATATATGTCACAATTTTATCAAATTAAAAAGTTCTTTCAAAAGGCAGGAGATTCTCAGATACAAAATGAAAGATGGGCTTAAGAGATGTGTAATATTTTTAGATAACACCAATTGTTTGTTTCCTACTCATGTATTTTTTGTTCCAGCTAAGCAATGTTGAAAACTTACAAAGGTTGTTCTTCAAAATGCAGAATCACTATTCTGCCACTTCTCTTCTCCTTTCCCCAACCCAGTGCTTTCAGGCTCTCCTACTGCGTTAATGTTTTCTTTACATAATCATTGTAATGAATATACTTTATAAATAAAACATTTCTTTTCTTTGATTCTACGGGGACAATTCTGTCTCATAAAATATCACGTATGGCAAAAAAGAATCATCATCATTTTAAAAGACAGAGAAATATGTAAGCATCAAGCCAACTTTGTCCTAACAACAGTGTATTTTTTGTATTTAAATACTCTGCATAGTGTAATTATGTTATAAACTATCCATGCTGCATACGTTCAAAAATTGCTAGTTGCAAGCTTTTCCCTTTTATTCTCTTCTATCAACAACTAGACAGACACATTTCATATCTACTTAAAAAAGGCTATTTCAGGAAACATCAACATCAACAACATTCTCCAGCCCTCACACACTGCTTCACTGCAGTTGGATTTTCTGTCCCTTCAGTGTTGTGCAGAGACTCAGAGGGACCAAGACAAAAGGCAAACTTCTGTACGCGTGGTGAGGGCCCCATCCAGGCTGTATGCCTAATTGAAGCAGCGTGCTTAACTTTAAGTACACAAATAGTCTGACTTGAAAGATGCTTAACTTACTTGAACAATGCTTCACATTACCCAAGCACATATTTATGTTTATATATAATTTACTCTGCTTCACTTACATTGAGAAGACACTGTAGATGTACAAAACCTATTGATTTCTATTCAGGATTTTTTCTCAAAACTAACCTTTCAAAGAACCAGCACTGCCTATAAATTACAGAGAAGTGGATGTCCAAAGCTAAATAACTCTACAGAGACACAGGGCTAGATTTGTTGCAAGTAGAATAAAGTAGTAAAGACATTATCGTTCACCATCACAAATAAGGACAGTAGCCAGAAACATACTAAGCCAGCACTAGTTAGCAATGTATGTAAGAAGTAAGGTTCCTAGTCAGGAGAATGGAAGTGGTGATCTGTTACAAAACATAGGTGAACATTTAAGTTCCATAAAATGAGTTCCAACTTTCAGCTCCTTATTGATCTTTTCAGAAAAGTCTAAAGCATGCTGTGTTCCCACCCAGATGATTTTGGAGGAATTAAAGGAGATAAAAATACACCTAAAAGCAAAAAAAAAAAAAAAAAGAGTAACTACAATAAATACATATGTTCTCATGCCAGAGAATTATCTTAATCTACCACACTCATGGTAACGAACATGGCTGCAGTAAGTGTGATTTGATATATTTAGTAATTGTTAACTCCTACAAATAGTCTCCATGCAAAACTACACGTATGTTTGTAGAGCTGCTATGTATAACGATCTAAATATTAGAAGCATTTCCCCAGAGCAATCTCAGCTGAGTTGTCTGTGGAGTTAAAGAGTTTGAGAACTAAAATAAAAACCTATAAATAAGGATTCTGAATTGTTTTCAGATCTATAACCTGAAGCCTTTCATATAATCGTCTACCTTCAATAGCTTTCTATATCCTGCCATCAACCTTCCATAGACATTCCTGTCCAGCCCTCTCCTTCTCCTCCATGAGGTGGAAGACATACAGTCACACAGCATAAGGATGACCTGCCAGCTCCTGCTCCACAGACTCCAGATTGGAGCTGCTGAGGGTGAACTGATTTTCGTTGTCTGTTGATGGCATCATGTCATCAGTCACTTGGATTCCCCACTGGATCCATAGCTAGCAGCTCTGCAGGGGGCAGTGAGTTTAGCACAGAGCTTTGCAAACAGAGACACCAGAAGCTTCTACCTCTTTCTGGTGAGGAGAACAAATTCTGAAACCAAGTGCTTGCACTGACAAGGCTCTGCACCAGATACAGAGAGCTGGATCCGTGACCACAAACAAGCCTGTATTAATCCAAACTAGCTGGTAAGCTAGCACTGGAAATTAATTCAATAAGTACCTCAAATGAAAACAAGTTACACGAAAAGTGTGTTTGCTTTCGAAAGCAAAAGCATGCTTCCATCATAAATACACTCCAATAGTTTGTGAGAGGAAGGCTATTTTGGCACTCCCAAAGCACCAGTTGTGTAGAATGTCATAAGCACAGCTGGCATAGCAAACAACCAAACGGAAGCTCTGGACAATTGTACTCTTCCTGGCTAAACAGATTAGCTGGGCAGTCCCACACTCCTCAGCCAGACAGGTCAGCATGTGCTCAACAGCATCCTTTGGTAACAAGAGCCTTGTCACTGCTCGTGGCTCTGTCCCCACCTCCCCAAATTATGGACAGCAAGAGTGTGTGTTGTGCTTCTAGCAGGTGGAGATCCTGCAGGAAATTCCTCAGGAAGGCCTGAAGAGCACAGAAACTATTGCTTCTACAAACAGGCAGGATGGATGTTACCACAAGACAGCTCAAGAGCACCACAAGTCAGCCACACTGGGGAAAAAGAGACCCTCCTCACAGCTCTTTCAGATAGATACACTTCCACAGCAAACATCACAAAGGCTAAATATCCTCAATCAGATAAGCACACATGAAAGTCACACTTCTCCTTTTAGTTGTAATAGCTAAGCTAAGATTTATGAGCCTTTGCTTCTTTTTTTTCCTGACCTAAGTGAAAGCTGCTGATGGAGGCAGCTCCTTCTTTGATGCAGCCTGGTTTGTTTATGAGAACACACAAACACTTCCCTGATCTTCAATTCCTTCTGTGCTCAGATCTGGTTTCTCAGGTCACAGCAGCAGAGGTTGAGAGGCTGTGCATGGCTCCTCCGTTCTGCTTCCTCCCTCTCCCATTACATGACCCTCCAAAGCACGCTGCTCTAACTAGCAGTACCTGACCAACTTCTTTGCTTTAATTGTAATTAACACTGTGAGTTTGTTTAGCTGTGACTATGCTTTAAAGTATCTACTATACAAATGAGGGTGTTTTTTTCCACATGAGTAAAAGGCAGAGCACACTAATTTTTACTCCAACCTTGGCATCAGAAAATCTAACTGATGTTACTAATGAATAAAGTTTTGGTAGTATCAATTATACACAATCAATCATATAATTATCAGTACAGAGATGTGCTCACAGGAAGATCCTACTTTAATAAGTTAGTATGCAATCCTAAAGGTAGAAGAGTTGCACTAAATTCTTGGAATGCAAATATTTCCTGAATAGCTCCAAAGTTCATAGATTGTATTACAAAATAAAGGAATTCTTCTTTCAGATTTCTCACACAGATTCAACCTACTTCCATAATATCCATAACTGCTTTTCCTCTGACTCTGTGTCAGATCAAAGCACAGAGACAGAATTCACACATGGTTTCTGGCTTCCTGTTTTCAAGAGCTCTACTTGAAGTGACAAAGAAATGATGGTTTGGATCACAAACAACACTCCTTTTTTTAAGTTCTGAAATAAATCCATAAATAAATACATCAGAATAAATGCACACTGTTTTCTTGTTATTTAAATACCTGCCTGCTTCCATTCTTTCCATTCTAACTTCTGCTAAAATGTAAGCACGTGCAAAGGTCTAGATGCTTTTTTAATGGACTGTGCTGTGCAGAATTTCAATTCAGCAATATATGAATTTTATACTATTCTAACGTTCCTATAATATATACTTAATAAAGAATACTAACTTCTCAAAGAGAATAATCAAGATACAATATTTGCTGTAAGAAAAATTCGATTCCTTAAGAAACATTCATTATGTAGAAGGGTCAATGTGAGAATACTGACATCGCAAGAAGTAATGCTGATGCTTCAAAGGAGGAAAATTAGCATATGCTCTTTGCATGTGATAAATAATGGTTTATCTATTTACATAAAAGACTGAAGATACTACAACAATCTGATGGCGGCTGTTCTTGAATTCCACAGCAATGCCACTTCTCATCAGCACATAACAACAGTAGCTTTACTTAAACATGACTTACATATACATATATATTCCACGTGACAAGGAGATGTTCCAAAATTTCCCCTGAGAGCAGTTTCAAATGACTGCGAGTTTGTTTATTAACACTATTTATTAGCAGTACATGTATTTTAGCAGCACGTGCCAATGTGATGGGCTGTGATCAATGTATTGGTTGTACTCAGAAATGTCAAAGAGCCCTTGCAGCCAAACGCTTCACATGTCCCACTCTGGTTACTCAATAAATACATTCTAGGAAAACTGATCACCCGCTTGGGCTCTGAGTAACCCCGAATTTCTTGTTCCTTCTCAAATGCATTGTGATTATTCAACTCTGATAAATAAGTGGTGATTAAAGCCACATGTGTGTCCTGAGACCCACTCTGATATTTGGAAATTTTGCCACAAAACAAGCATAGTTTCAGGGCATGATTCTCATTAATAAGATATACAGTGAACTCTAAAATGTCACTAAGAGCTTATGCTGTTTCTGTTTTGCCTCCCGAGGGAATCCACCAGGCTGAAATAACCGTAATACAAACATGTATATCCAACCCTACTAAGTTCACCTAACCCAAATGTCCCCCCAAGCAAGATATAAGAATGTTCAATGAGAAACACATGGCTTTTTTCTGTTTGGGTAAGCCAGAAAGAAAAGAGCTGTTTGTGAAATCAGAATCAATGGTTACGGTAGTTAAATGCTATCCTAGCTCTCTCCATCATCTTACCTCTCACGTGCAGTGACAGATGCTGTATCTAGTCTAGCTCACAAAGCACCATGTCAATATGTAACACTACCACACAACTCAATTTCTAACTCAAGATCACAAAGGCAGAAGACTTGAAATCGAGGGGACTTCATTTTTCAGGATATGTATGAGGAGTATGAACGTACTGTGTAACATCAACTGAATGAAGACAAAATAAGAAATCTTGTAGCCTGTTAATGGATTTAAGAATGAACGCAGAAGACCAAGCAAGACTTTGACACAGAAGGTTAGTGCTGAGTGATGCAGCCAACTTGAGAAGTCTGATAAAGCCTCAATACTGAAATCAGATCAAACTGGTACCTAAAGCATTAAAACAATTCTGAAGATGAGAACTGAACTAGTATTTATTTAGTATGCACCTTTCAGCCATGGAGATCTGATTTTCAAGAAAACAATAAACATTAGATTAAGAACTGACTGCTAATAATGAGTAGAAATAACCATTCTGTGAGTCTGAATTTAGCGCAGCATCCATCAAATTTTTTCCTTATTTTATTAGCTCATTAAGTTATAATGAACTTATGATTAGCTGTTAATTTTAACGTACAAGATAATGGTTTAGATAAAACAAGACCATACTAGTTGCCATGTAGTCCATAAAAAATTTCTCTTCTGCAAGCATCAGTGTTCTCAGGTAGTGTTTCTGTGCAACCATCTCCATTTATGCCTGTCTGAGGCCATGAACTTTCTTTTTTTAACATTTCAAAAACACTCCCGTGTTTGTATCTTTTTAATGAGTTTATGGGATTTGAGCCTGCTTCTACTTAGGTAAGTATCAAAACTTTGCCTGAGTTCAGTGAAAGCAAATCAATCCACTGGCAAGAAAAAAAATCACACAACATGTAAGGATCTGCTTTTCCTCTGATTGTGACAGAAAAAAAATATAGGAAGAAAGCTCAGACAAAACTGTTGGGCTCATTATTGCCTATTTAGTATCTTATTTACAACTATCCACAAATACTTCCTTAATAGTCATTTTTCCTCTCCACTGGACACCTACCATCCCATTTCAGTGCCTGCCCCAGTGCTGGCTCCCAATTAAGGCCGCAGCCACACCAGTGGAAAGCTGTGTTTGCTGTTTAATCACAGTTATACATGCTTTAGGCTAAAACCCTTCGTAAAACTGCTATGCCCGATTTACTGTCCAGACAAATTGTTCAAACAGGACCTAAGAGGATTCTGCTTTAATACTCAGAAGGAATAAGGCTCTTTAATGCAGAAAAAAGCCTCCTAATGGAGTCTGCATATAAGTCTTTGCTACTACACACGCATGACAGAGGCTACCTGGCAGTCTCTTCCACTATCACTCCTGACCCGCAGATGCTATTGGCTGTGACTTTCCAATGGCCAGTGCTTATAGAACCGCTGAAGTTAAACACGAGTGTTTTTTCTCAGTGAGTAATGCTTTCTCACCACACAAAGTGCTAGACAGCAGTGTTAAAATAGGAACTGCTCCTTTTAAACACCTCAGTTTCCACAATAAGCATTGTCTCAAAGCTCGTGTTTCAAGGGAAAGGTTCGAGGACTGAGCTTTTGAAGGCACAATGAAGTCTTCTATACTGCAAGTTCACAAAATCATCCATTTTATTTAATGCCTAACTATTTGGTAATTGCTCATATTCAGTTTCACACCAGCTTGAATGATTTCAGCTTTTAATGTGCCTTGTCTCATTGTGAGGCACATCAATCCATGAGCAGATCACAGCACCTTGAAATACTAATGCCTGTCACATTCTTTAATCTCCTCTAAAAGGTCTTCTTCCTTGTGTGCTTAAATCTCTTAATAGCTTTTTCTCCTCCTTAGGTTTTTACTTTTGTGGCAACTGATTCTAGTTAGGATGAAGTTTGTTTAATTTTCATTTTAGTGAAGTGCGGGAGCAATAATCTAAAAGCCTGAATTATAACTGTATTAATAGAAAGGTAAGATTGCTTTTTCTTAAAAATGACTTTTTCCCCAAGTGTGACACTCTCTTAAAGAAAAAAAAGTATATTAATAAAATAAATGTCTCAGAGTGTAAGAAGACACAACGACTTGTATCCTGGATGAGCATCACTCATACATGCACAGTTGGGTATCACAGATTAATTCAGAACATAATTAAATAGCACACAGGCTGGTAATGACTGACACCATGCTGCTAAACACCTCTTACAATAATGAAGTAATTCTTTTATTCCAAATTCATTTTTGTTCTCTTGCCTATTTAACTAGAAACTTCGCCTTTCTGTAGCTTTATCTCCTTGTATGCATTTCACCTCTGAACACACTGCTCATCTCCCTCCCACATCAGCCCCTACGAAGGACGCACTTTCCCAGGCTGCACACTGCAGGTGAGTCACGACCTCACATCACATCAGCCTTTTTGACAGCTTCTTCTTCCAAATTAAATGACAACCTAACTAATTCCTGTCATTCCCCATCAAATATTCAAACAGAAATCAAAAGCAAGCTGGTAGCGTGGTTCCCAAATCTTCTGCAGAACAGGCAAACGTCTTGGAACAGCATTTTAAGGCAAAACTAACATCTGGACAATAACAACAGTTCTTAAAAAGATGCAGCTCTGAAAAGCTGTTGTCACATGCTTCTATTTTCTTTAAATACTTTACTCACTGGTTATTTCAGACCACGCAAAGACTATCATGAAGTTACCTAGTCTGGGTGTTTTCTCATCAATCACACTCAAAGTTTGTGCAGTTCTTCAGCTCTCTCAAGTATATGCCCAAAGCATCATACTAATTAGTAGGATTAGGGACCTACTGGGGGATAAATAAAAACAACAGCTAATAAAAATAAGAATTCTCCCTCCTCTGTGGAAATGTTAAGCAGTGGAAGGGGCTTTTTTCCACTCACTGTTATTCACCATGCTTTACAATAACTGTACCCAATCTCAAAGATGGCTGTATTTCAGTCTTTATTATTTTAAAATGAATGATACCTGATGGCTTGAAGTGCTATTATATGGTTGTTCCCACTAAAACGTTGTTTTAGCAGTCACAGCATCAGGGATGGAGTAGGGTTAAAGTATTTTCTTGTTTTAGTCTGTCAAAATACTCATTGAAATTAACATATCTGATACATTAAAATATTTATGTGAAATCTGTCTGTTCTTCACTCAAACACAGAACTGTTAAGTACAGTCAAATTCTTACTAAATGTCAATCAAATACTGAAAGAACTGAACCATTCAATTAAAGAGCAATGATATAGAAGCAGACATACATTTACACCTTGCCACTCAGTAAATAATGCCTGCTTTCACTTCGTTCTGCAGGAAAGCAATCTTTGCATTTCTCCACAGCTCTTCACATTTTCCTTCAAAACTATGAGATAAAGCAGCTTAAAAATCAGTCCTTAAGTTGTTTATGAAGCATCTCTTTTGCAGTCTATGAAAATAAAGAAAAGAGAAGAGGAGCAGGATCAAAGGATGAACAGGAGCAGAAGCAGACCTTACAAAGTAACTATCATTCTGCACCCCACTGGCAGGGGATGAAACACAGTTTATTCCCCGCTGTGTGCATGAGATTTCAGCAGAGATGTCATGGAGCAACACACTGGGGACCAAATGAATGTCAAGTGAGACATTTGGCATGACTGTCTGCCAGCATTTGAACCTGTGGTTCCAGAGAGTCTAGATGTTAGTCTAGGAAATCTAACCTGCTGCTTAGATGATGAAACCATCCCCAATTTAAAACTTGCAGCCTTATTCCTCTGGAATGCCCCTTCAGATGAATGGAATATCCAACCATGCTGGATAAGCACATTAGCTGGATGCTTTTACTAAAAACGATCAGAAGTAAAATAACTCTGTTGACATTTAAATCACCATAATCCATCTGCAAAGCTACCTCTCCATTGAAATGACCAGGAACATTTATTCCTTCTGTTTGTAGCCATGCACTCTATGACTGCACTGTATCAGCTTCAGTTCAAGAAGTTACCTTTGCAGTCAGAAGGCAGTTAAATTAAAAAGTTGAAGGAAATGTTTCTCTTGACCATATAACCACAGGTATGTACAAGAGACATGAATATGATTGCATATATTCTTTAACAATTTAAATAGCCATTTATTAATTTTGATGAAGACCACTGCAGATTGCAAAGATGAATTTCCAATGAGGAGATTTCATTAATTTTCCCAAATATTAAATAGCTATCTTTAGATTACTCGTTCTTATTATCTGGGATAATCATTATTGGGTCAGTACAGCTTTAATCCCCACTTTCACATTTGCATCTTGAATCCAAACAGCTGAAAATAAAATCAGAAATAAAGTAGAAAAACATACCTTAAATTTCTCAGGTAGTGGCACTATTCTAAAACTGCAGAGGTAATTATTATCCTTAATAACACCAGATATGATTGAGGCTTTTAAGAAAAGGAATTGCTGCCTTGAAATCGTCTACTACTACTCAGAATTTGACTGCTATGAAAAATTGTCAGCTGAGTAATAAATATGCATTATTAATGATAGGTACATGGTGGGATAGGTACGTGATGTGAAAACACTCTGCCCAGAAAAGGTTGGGAGAGGTTAAATTCCTCCACTGTCAGAAGGAAAAAATCTGCATAATCTGCCTTAGCCAAGGCTAAAAGGAAGACCTTCTAACCATGATATGAAACAAACAAACAAAAAAGAATTCAGGTTTGAAAGAGGGTTCGGTTCAGATGCATTTGTGGGTAGAAATGGTTTTTATAAATATCCAGCACCACTGTGTCCAAACACAGTTTTAATAAGGCCCTTTCCACACACAGTTGTGTTGGATGCTGCAAGCAATCATAAAAATATTTCTTAATATAAAGCTTAGCTAGTGAAATGAGTCAAATTGGGCATAATTTGTCTGATAAGATAATCACATTTATCAGACAGACATGTACATTAGCAATTACAACACTTTCTGTAAGGTAACTCCCAAAATTACGTGTGTATTTATTTCAGTAGTAAGTGAAAAGAGGACTGATGGTGTCAGATTTGAAGAAATCAGAGAAGTTAGAATGCACCCTACAGAACAGGGTATGGTTCCTCATGAGCTTAGCCCAAAGTATTTTACATAAATTGGAACCAGACTGATCTTCTACTGTGACGATACGGAACAAACTAAACTCACATGCCAGCTCTTGGGCCACCCGCTGCAGCTCAGATTCCAAATGTGCTTTCAACAATTACTCCACATCATGTCACCTACAGATAGCAGTTCACACAAGCATCTGTAAATACATGGCCAACGCTGTGCCATCTCTCAAATGTGCATGCAGGAATGCTGACATGTCCAAGTAATGGTCTCAAAAGCAAAACACATCTGGCCCAGAGACACACAGTGTGAATTTGTGTTTTTACTTCTAATGGAAAGACCAAAACAGTAATCCTGCTATGGACCTCATCAGCAATTCTTCTGAACTCCATTTAAAAATGTAATCTTGAACAGATCTTTGACAGAGCCCACCAGTATAACTGTAATATTTTCACTTCTATTTTTAGATATGTAGAAGAACATTTTTTAGGAGGAAGATACTAGCAAATAATAGACTCTCAAAATTAACCTTGCAAAAATTTCTGATTAAAATTATGTCCATTAGGATAAGCCTGTGCCAAGAGCAACACAGGGGAGTGGTCTCAGAGGGGCAATTGCTTGCAAGGGCTGGAGCTGCTCCAGCTGCCCTTTCACACTGATTGTGTTCAGATGTGTAGAACATGCACAAAAAAATGAATGGATTTATGGAGGTCAAGGGACAATTATGCTATGCAGTTATTCATTATGTTACAGTGTTTTCCCCTTCCTTGTAATATTCCTGAACAGTTCTATTCACAGGAATGAAAGATGAAGCTATAGCTTCTAACCATTCTTATCTTTAATATATTATGTATTTTAAATGATTATTCCTAAACACCATAGCAGGTGCTATGAAAAATACCTTTATCTCTTTAATATGCCAAAACACAGAGCTTTTCCTTATAAAGGAAACCTTGGAGAAGCTGGAAAGTGCAAATACATTTTCTGAATCTGTCAAGCATCTACAGCATCCAAAATTTGTTCCAAATTCACGCTGTCTTCAGTGTAGTAAGAAGGGCAAAAAGAAAGCTGCTTTGATCAATATCAGAAAGCAAGATTTTTGGCAAAAGTGATGACAAAAATGTGAGAATAAAAGAAAATTCAATAATGTATGCCAGGATGTGCAGAAACACAAGCAAAGCTGTGCAGGAGTCAAAGGACCATGGATGAAAGAATGAAGTCCTCTGCTAAGCAGTGACAATCACACCAGTAAAGGAGCTCTGCTGTTTGAATTCACATTCTGCCTCAGACAGCACACACACCATGTGCAACAGCACAACAACTACACTCAACAGCAGCTGTTGTGAGCACTGTAATAGGGTAAAATTCCATCATATGGAAATTCCCTTATGATATTGACATCAACAAAACCAGAACTTCTTGTGCCTGGCAGTTTGAACCTATGGTCAAGTTGGTGTTTAAGAACTGTCCTATTCCACCTCTGTCAGCACTCAGACTCCACTGCAAATTATGGGATTACAAAACATGGTTTCAGAGGTTTTTGGCTATGAAGGCTTTTTTACACAGGACAACACCAGCAACCACCATGCTTTTATACAAAGAATTCATCTCAAGTCAAGAGAGATTTCAACTTTGACACAAAAAGCAGAGAAACAGATTAGCTGGCAGTTTTTTTAAACAGTTGGCATAGAATAACTATGAATTCACTTCCCCCACTGGCTTTAAAATAAATTTGCTATACTTATTACTGGAAAGGGGAGATTATTCCAATCAGAACACTGGGCAGTACAGCAGCATTTGAGTTCATAGTCACAAAAGTATTTGTACTGAGGTTTTGAAGTTCTATCAGCACTACCTTATTTCCTAATTATTCCTTTGACACTTATAGGATGAAGTTGTTTTAAAAGATATAAAGTTCAGCTCCCGACATTCACTCAGCCTCTTCAGAAGTCTCACCTTTCTCTTTCTTACTAAAATTTCTTCATCAAACAGAACATTGTCTGGTACAGACACACAGGTGTGATTTTCAGTTTCTCACTGCAAGACACGATAGCAAATTGTTTAATTTTATCTTCACAGATTGCAAGGTGTGTGAATACAACATCTATGCCTCCAATTAAACAAACATTAACAGAAAGATACTCTGAACTACTAATCTGCCTTACACTACCAAGGTCATGGAGGGCACACCAGGTCAAGGCATTAAGTCCTGAGTGCCAGTAATAGCTGCTCTTCCTTTAAGATGTCACTTTGCATTTGTCTAGAGAAATCAAGGAAGGAGCTCAATACACCACAATACAGATGACAGGCAGAACATGCAATTTTTAAATTGGTTTACAAAAGCAAAGTTGCTGTTAAATTGGCACATTAAACATAAGAACAAATTACAACAAATGTACTTTCAACCACAGAATGATTTTATTCATAAATACCTCATGTAGGAATTTTTTAAATTTCTTTTCCAGAACTCTAATTTGTTGGTGCTCAGAGCTCTGGGCTTCATCTCAGAAAGAAAGTTATGAGAAAACCTTGCAACTGCAGTTCAACAGTGATGGTAAGAGAGAGGTTAACACGCTGTCACATTTGGATGTCAAGCCCAACTCTTGCTGCAGTATTCCAAAGTTGACAATTGGAGAGGTTATGTCTCTTCCCTATGAACATTCAATATGATTTGGATGTCTTAATCTCCTTTGTACTCCTTTAGATTATAAAACTATCAGGAGCGTTCAAAATATATCTTAATAAGGTAAAGGTCTGGGTTGTTGGTTGCTTTTTTTTTTTTTTAATCATCACTGTTGTGCAACACTGCAAGATGTCAGAATTCCCAGCATTTCTTTCAAAGATTTTTCTTTATGGGAGTGTTCGTAAGAGGTGAAAGAATGGAAAGAATTGGAATATCTCTGGTTGCTGGATAATCCAAAGGCCTTAGTAGTGGACATTTTGACTATAACCAGACAGCTGTCGGCTGCCAAACTATTCCCATCTTTGGCACAAACAACATCTCACTAACTCTCATTTTTCACAGCAGCACTACAGAGCTCAATCTGTGCCCCCTGCTTTTATTCAGTGTCTAAAACAAGGCTATGCAGTGGCCTGTAACCATTTACCAGGAAACCTTACAGCTGTTATCTTCTGCCCTTCATATCACAACCCCACCTGCAGGCCTCTGGCTCTCCACTATTTCAAGCCTTTTACCCACTTGATTACAATCCTTAGAACGGACACAATTATACAAGCAGAGAAGTACTTAACGAAGTCATCTTCTTAGTCTTCTTATGTGGAAATACAGCACAGCAATGTAAGGCCTCAAATAAGCCAAAGCCTTAATGTCCTAATGCCTTGTGTGCACCCACACTCCATGCCGAACAAAAACTTCACCTGCTGTTCCCATCCAGATAATAAACATGGTGCTCAGGCTTGGCTTTTGGACACAGCAGCTGATTGCACTGCCTTCTCATCCTGCTGCACTCCAGACCTCTCCATTGCACCTGAATTCCTGCTTCCCTGTCTCTTGAGTTTAAAGGCTCCTTGAGCACCTCCAGATCTGCATCCTCAAGGTCCTCAATTCTCTGTTTCTCTTGTTCCCGGATTCACCACTCATTTCTCCACTCATATTTCTTAAACTTGTTCTACTTTTCCAAGATCTACACTGGTGAGAATTTGCCCATCAGCTTCATCACCTCTGGTTCACAGAAGAAACATCAGAGGCATAGATATAACTGTCAAGGTCACAGGGGATAGAAGAACTGTTCAAGATTCATACTTAATTAGTCTACAATGATTATCAAATCCACCTTCCACATGGTAACGTATAATGTTGTAGAAGTCACAGCCTCTGGAGGAAAACTGTACATCACCCTCTTCAACAGCTAGCTGAGAGGAACTGAGTTATTGTTCTGTCTCCCACAGAAAATCATACTCGCATTTCAGTAAATAGAGCCTAAAGCTATTAATAATAAATCCATTAGAACTTTTAATTAAAACCCCAAATCTAGTCAGACAGAATTCACTGCATATAATAAAGTTATTCTATATTATCAGCAATAATTAGTAAAGTATCCTGTAGGATTAAAAATAATTAAAATAATTACATTTTGAAGGGTTTTTAAATAGGTAATAGTCCACTTCAAAGAAGTTAATAAAATTATATTCAGAACCTGTAGGCTAATGACCTGGCAGGGTGTACTTCACATATAGTCTAAAACAGTGAATTTACAAGTAATTAAGTATCACCAGGCACTAGATATTTATTTTTAATGGTCTTATATTCCCTCTAGAGATAACAATTTTTAAACAAACAAGTTTTGTGTTGCCTGCCACTCAAAATGACCAACAAGCAAACAGGTATCAAAGATTTGCAAGACAACTAACAACCATAACTAGAGGGTAGACAACAGTGTCACAAGCATGAGGGCCCGAGCTCCTATGCAGGCACTAGACTAAATCACCAGTAATGCAGAGTGATGGGAACTGGCTTTACTGGCAATGGGAATCACAACTGCTAGTCATCTTGAGAGCTTTTCCAGGACAGCTCTCAGCCAGGGGAGACCAAGCACAGGAAACTCAAAGCTAAGGGAAGTTTGGAGCAGTTGTACAGTCGGATAAAAGCAGCTACAAAAAGCCTTGTTCACATCACATCAACTCTATGGAGTTGGTCAGAAGTTGATCCAAGGCGTTCTCCAGAGTGCTGGAAGGAAAATTACCCCGCAGTTTACATTCATTAGCTGACTGGAAGTTTAAGAGATCATATTTGTCAGAGGTTTTCTGTTCACAGGCAAGGTGGAACTCTTGCAGAAAATATGCAAGAACATGAAGAATATGGGAGAAGGGGAACAGAATTATCCAATTTCCACGAGACATGACAAGTTTAGGCATACAGCTTAGGGCTTTAAAACACAGTTCTACTGTACATAATTGGATCTGAACCAACATTTTAGCTAAGTAAGATTTATGTAAACTCCTGTTTCCCAAGACAGATATCTAAATTGCACTCCACCCATACTGAATGTGCCAAACGTTTTTGCTCATAAACAACCCTATTTAGAGATGTATAGAGCTTGGGGAAGGAGAAAAGGAAAGCTCAGTGCTAGAAACCCTAAGAAAGAAACATTTCTGGAAAAATTATCATACGCAGGAGGAGTTTAGGTAGCTTACCAAAATTCAAAACGTGCACATGCTTTGTGTGGCACAAAAACTGAAAAAATAAGTCCTGTGTTTCTTCGCCCCCAAAAAGGACATTTGCTTCAAAATTAAATTTTTTAGAAGATTTAGAAATGACAACTTTTGATTAAAAAATAACAGAACAACATAATAGCACGGGAAAAATAACCCCCCAAAAAGCCAGTGGTAGATCATACTTTATGCACCTACGCAGTGAACACTCAATAGCCAAATTTCCCAGGGCACAGAACTGACCAAACAATTCTGGTTATTCCTCTTTGAACTGGGAAGTGAATTTTCAAATGTTGTTGCTGAACTCCTCAGGTAATACCACCAACAGCCCCCTCAGAGCAGACAGGGTTCTCCTATATCTTCCTTTCACTCCTTTCTGGCCTAAATCATTTTGCAGAATATGAGAGGCATTGGCAAATTGAAATCATGCATCTATGCTAACGAGGCCAGAGATTATATTCAATGAAACTTAATGCTGTATTATCAGTTGATTTTTTAAATGAAGATTCTATTGGTTGCAAAGGGATCCACAGAAACAAGGATAATCTTTTACCTGAAGTTCAGCCAAGGTCTTCAAAAACTAACCTCAGGACCTCACAGACAGTCTAAGGAAAGGTTAGTAGCTGGAATGAGAAGTTTTCTGTCTCTTTCAATACACAGTGATGAGCTAATGCCCAGTTTTACAGTTATGCCTTCACATTCTTATTAGAGAGTATAAGGCCAAGCATTGCACCTTGTTTGTCCACATTTCTCAATTCCTCTGCAGATCTGCTTTTGAAACAATCCAGCCAGACCTCCCAAGACAAACCTAAGCCACGGCTCTGGGCATGGCTTTCTTCAGAAACAAGTTGCAAGGATCAGCAAACAAAATGATACCTCAGCCTGGCTCACTGCACTCAAGCATTCTGCCTGCACAATCTGGGAAGCGCATCCTCAGTCTTCTCTATATGCCTTCATACCACATACAGAAAATGTAATTTCAGTGGCCTGTAATTAAAGGACTGCACTGGTGCACTGCAGCAGCGATGGCACGCTTTCAGAATGGGAACTGAACCCTGGCCCCTCCTCAGAACAGCAATTGTGCCTTTGGGGGATAGTGCTACCACATGCTGTCCAAAGGAGACCCAGACTGTGGGATGGCTGCAACCAGCCTTGTTCTGAGGGAGACAACAACAATCTTCGCACCATTTGGATTTGGGGACGGGAAAGGCAGCTTAACTTCCTCATATTTAGCAGTATAGATGTGCCCACTCAGCCCACTCTCAAGTCGTGCTTGTTATTCCCTTTGAAGCCCTTTCAATTTACAGATGATTACTGTCAAAATCTTACCAGGAAATGGGAAGAAGAGAAGAACCAGAACTTTGTTATGTCTGACAGCTTTACAGAGAGGTGTGAATTCTGAGATGCTTTCCGAACTGTATTTTTGTAACTTTGAGCTGTATTGCTGAGTATTCTCACACGCTCATCGAAATAGCTACACCTCCTTTCTCATTTAGATTACATGTAATCAGAACACAAGGTGAGACTGTTAGATGTTATGGATTATCGTGCTGACAATATGTCAGAAGTGCACAGCTGTATATCTTCTCATCCAAAGTACACAACAATGCCATTGAGCTCATCAAGCACCTAAAAGATGTAAGCAGGTGACTCCTTCCCTGTCTGAGACACTACTGGGGAAAAAAAAGCCAGCTGATAAATGGGTACTTGTACCTTCTCATTCTTGTAGATGTCTGTCCGTATGCAGTGAGTAGATTTGGAAACCTCCTCAGTATCACCTTTACTTGACATCAGACTAGCAAATATGCCAAAAATTAAAAGAAAATCTCACAGACATATCATCCTTGCTAGCTTTATAGCTAGAACACACTACCCTTTTATTCCCCTGAATAGAAATGAATGCCAGGGAAGTGCCTCCAAATGCCAAACTGTTGAAGGCCTCCAATCTCTAAACAGTATTAGAGAAAGCCCATCCTATCAATGTTTCCTGGACATCCATTCAAGTTTAAGTTCACAGTCCACACATCCTTCTTAAGTCCAGGGGTACACACACATGGACTGAAAGCAAATAAACAGTGTTAGTAACAGCATGCCAAAATGCAGTCATCAACTATTGTTGATTTTAATGTAACTAGTGTTACTTCTAAACTACTTCACCAAGACTGGCAATTGTTCAGATTTTTAGCTCTTTATTATAAGATGTGGAATAAAAAGGAACCAAAATGAAAATGAAAAATAAAAATTAAAACAAATCCCTCAGAAGATGTTGAAGTTTTACGAAAGAATAAGAACTTTTTTTTTGAAGTAATCAAGAGAGATGGCAGATTGACAGAATAGTACAAAAAACAATCAGCTTAGAAAAATGCTAAAAGTCAAAAACAGAGACAATTATCTGACATGTGTTTGCAGTGGCAAAACAAAAAAAGAAAAAACATTTAGCAAGGTGGCAGTGAACAGCTCTGTGAGTTAGCATCCAAGTTTGGCAGTAAAAGCAAAAAGCCAAAGTGCAAAGCACCTCCATACATGAGACTTCAGCTGAGCTTTTTCCTTGACAGAATGATTTAAATCCATGACAGAAGGTTGATGGAAGAATAATAAAAATGCTAAGTCATCAGAGAGAATAAAACTCTAAAATATATATATACCACAGGTTAAGACATTACAAATAAACAAGGGGGAAATAAGGACTGCCTTCATATTTTTAAGTAGTAAAAGTATTAGTGCTGAAGATGCTGTATTTATCTCAACAGGAGTTTTGCCATTGCTTTTATGGGCACGGTGAGTTCACTCATCAAGAAGTAGGAAGGCAGAAATACAAAATAAAATCAGAAACTAATTTCAAGTTAGGACTCAGTAAATCTGCTGAACATAGGGCATTTTGAACCAAGAAAGCTACTTTAAAGAAATGATGGAAAGTTCAGCACATATCATACTTAAAATGGCCCCAAAACAGCCTAGAAAATGCAAACAAGGTATAGTCCTCTACTGACAGCTGAATTAAACATTCTCATGAAATGTTTATGGCTTGCAAATCCACCAATACTGCAGAAATAACTTCAAAAATCAGTAGAGAGACTGTCCAGATGGAAAGAAAGTTCATATTCACCAGTGCTAATTCTAATAATAATCACAGTCCATAATAGGCTCTGCTCGTGTCAGTCTCTATTCTATATTCCTCTGACTCTGAGTCACCATGAGATTCTGTTTCTATATCCTCCTGCTTAACTTGGATGTAGATTGAGCTGGTATTAGACAGCAACACATGGTACAACCTGATGGAAACTCTTAAATGCTTGTTAGTTCTGCAGCAGACTTCTGCAAGATCTTAGTCTTGTACTGGGACATGTTTACTGCTTACGACGCGTCCTCCAAGCTAACAGTGGCCAGATGATGGTCACAGCTTAAGCACAGGCCTCTAAAGCAACACACCTGCACTGTCAGAGGGCTGTGCTCAAGCTAACATGCTCTGTGAGCAGCTCCAGCCACAAGACATGGCTAACCTTGCTTCCAACACCAGAGTTAAGTGGGACTTGAGTCCTCATCATACCCTTCTCTTCAGAACAGATGTACTCTAATTACTTTTTCAACAGAGAAACAAAACTAGAATCCGAAGTATCTATGATAGTGATCCATATCACTGCACTTTCACCCCAAAATCAGCAACAGGGAAACTTAGAAAATAGGACATCAGCTCTGTGCAAATAATTTACAAGTTTCCCCCCTCACCCAAAATGGATGTGTTGTTGGGAGCAGGAGGGAAATGAGGTATCTGCAGAAGCAAACTGCAGGAACACGGTGGTTCTTACCTACTTGTTACTTAAAAGGACAAGGAGCAAGTGGTAACAATTACACATACACAGAGGTGAACTCACAAGAAGCTAAGCCCTTCAGAGCTATGTTATTATTTCTAATAGATAAAGGACACCAACAATTTATGTTTCATGTCACTGCTGTCACTGGATCGAGTCTGGACATTCAGGGTCTACAGAAAAAAAACAGACTAATTGAACTCAATGTGGGATTTTTATACTTAAAGTAGAATTACATGTACTTACATCACCTCTTCACCTGACCCAGGCTCATATTTACAATCACGGTGTGAAAGACACCCCGCCATCTGTGATTTTTATTGAAAGAAAATACCAAGCCATAAGAAGCAGCTAATACTAACTGCAGCAGCTGTGCACTGTCTCCAAAGAGAATTATGGGACATGCATCGAATGCATGGCATTGCTCTGTAAGGATTTGATTAGATACAGTTTGGTAAGAAAAAATGTTATCCATCACATAAACAGTCTGCTATTTTAGAAGCTAACTTCTGAATGTAGAGCTTAAGACAGATTCTTTCCTGTGCTTCACATGTAGAGCAATTCCAAAAAGCATTTCACTGGTTATTATAGAAGTAATTAATTCTGTCCATAGAATAGGGAGCTAAGGCAATTTCAGATAAAAAGTAGCTATAAAATGAATTAAAACTCACAAGAAAACATTACTAAAGGCAGTTGACCATTTTTTAAAATGTTTTTAGGAGTATCTGCTCTTGAGATGACGAGCATAACAGCATCTAGCAAGAACCTTCTTTGAAGATTATCACTGTAAGAAGTGAAATATGCAGTGTAACTACATTTAAGATGTTACCCATGGAATTCTCAACTACCACTGACACATATGGTACAAATCCTGCATCTTTTAAGTCATGAGCTGACTGTAACAGTGGAAGTACACAGAGGATTTAATTAAATTTCAGCAAATCATCTTGTTAATTGTTTATATACCTATTTATGGTGTTATAAAAGCAAATAAACAAATAGTTCTAACACTGGAATTAAGTTCTCATCTACCATATGCACCACAACTATTGCAACTGCATGTTAGGAAAGGTGATATTACAATGCAGTAGAAAATTCAGCCCCATTTATTTAAGAGCTGTGTCATCCCACAAATTCTGACCTTCCATCATATATAAAACTTGCTTTGATGTAATATTTCAGGTACCTCTCAAACTTATCAAGTGAGCAGAGAAATCTTCATTGCTTTCATTAAGTCCAACCATCCTCATTTCCTTCCATTAATGAAATGAAAATATTACTCTGTTGGATTGATTATGCCAATTTCTGAGCCCTGGACTGTTGTAACACATCACACCTCGTAAGAGCCAAGGATCAGAGTTGTTGCTTTGTTTAATCACAGCATCCAAGAGGAGAATAAAAGTCATCTTCATTTACATCATATTTTGATACGTGAGAATGCATCATGCTTACAAATTATCTTGAACAATAATTTTCACTCACATGACACTTTTCTAAACATTAAGAACAAACAAATGTGAGAAAACAAGCAATAAAAAAGTAGTACATCTTTTCTTACTAAGATTTTATACATCACTGGCTTGAAATAATCTGGATGCTATTTCCATCCACCTAAAAATAACTCATAGTGCAGCATTTTCTTGTTACTATTGGGGGGTAAGAGCAAAAATAGCTTTCCAGAAGAATATCTGGCATAGGAACAGTATGCTATATTTTTTTTAATGAAAGATCTCATGACACTGAGGCATCTGCAATTCAAGAACATGAAAAAAAATCAGCTGGAACTCTCATGCCAGTGAATGCAGCAAAACGCACCTCTTATTCCCAAAGCTCTTTACATGCAAAGAAGCACATAATAATGATGTGGGATAATAAATATTAAACAAGCTGATTTACAGTACAAAATAAAATACTATCAGGCAAACGAACATCCTATTAAGCACTGTATTTAATATCAGGAGGCATCAGTCATTGTGCAGAAATTTCTTCCACTAGCTCCTCACTGGGACCTGCCAGTATAACTCTACTGAAAGCTCTCTTAACTGAGACACAGCACACAGAGCACAAGGAAAAAGAACTCTACTGACATCAGTTTATTAGGTAACATTCAAATATAAAGCCCAATTCTGAAGTTCTTTCTGATAAACTTTGTTTTCATCCCAGTACTGGATTCCTCCAGAGCACGTGAACAAATCACAGCTGAATCCCCTGATATAACATGAAGCTAAAAATGTTGTCCTAGGTTATCAAAATGACTCAAACGAGGACACAGCAAAGCACAGTAAACAACTGGTCACATGATTACACATGGTAAACCAGGAGGTCACTCTGTAAGGACAGTATGAGCTTAAAAAAGCTCAAGAAAGAAATAGGAAACTGAACCAATAACCAAAATGCTGCTATGATCTCATCCTTCATTTTAAGAGATACTGTAGTAGCAGTAAAGGGAATATTAGGACTATTTTGGCCTCAGCTATGCAAGGATGATTGGTTAGCTGTCTAAAGGGAAACACTGTTCTTTAAAAACAGCCACACTGCTTTTGAAGTGAAACTGTATCACAGTAAGCAAATAAAAGGATTCATTCAGGACCTGTTTAAGACAGCTGACATTATCATCAATCTACCTACAATCTCATCTGGAATTCATTACAGTGAGAACACAAAAGGATTTGAAAAAAGAAAGGCAAAGTTGTGTTCTGAGTTCCCCAGTCTCCCTCATATATGCACACAGACATCTTAAAAATATTATTAGCCAAAATTTTCCACTGAAGTACTATATCTTATAACAGAAAAAAGTATTTTATCCATAAGCACTCTGTGAATTGTACCTTCAGCTGGGCTTGGTTTAGCTGACAGGTATGGAGTTTGGAAATGATTAATCACATCTATCTCCTCCTGCAGAACTCATTCATGCATGCTATATGCCAGCTGCACCAAGTATGTATCACCTCACACTCAGAGGACCACAGCACATGGCCTTTCAATTCTTCTACATCCAGGCTCCATGCAGGCACAGACAATGGGTCTACACCCTCACTCAGCAGCTCCTTTCAAGCTGGAGACACAACCAGCACAGCCACAGCAAGGTATTGATTTGTCATATTACCTCTCTTAAGTTCTACTTATAACCCCAAGAAGTACTGGTCACCCAATAAATAAATAAATAGAAAGCTTAACTTTGGAATGACAGCAAAGTTTTCCAGCCAGTCTCTCACATTTATATGAGTACTCAAGGATGCAAGGGAACAACACCTACATTTTAATTATTTCATATTCCTCCTCCTACGCTAGATTCCTGTACTCCATTGGCAACAGATTCCGCTCCTCAACTACTCACATAAATGCCTTCACACTTCTTTCCCTACCTTGCAAACCAAAACTTCATGTTCTTCTAATTCCGACTTAAAGCCCACTTCAATCTGTGCTGCCCCCAGGAAAACACCAGCTGGTGATGCTGGGATAGTTCAGAGCATGGGGACTTCTTGGCCTGAAGGTTAATGGATTTTTGTACTACACAAAGGAAACTGCTGGTATTGTGGTCTAGAGATTTGTGTGAGAAATGTAGAAAAGTGATAGACCATCAGGGTCTTGGAGAACTTTGCTTCCAGCAACCCATCACTTTTTTGGTTTGTTTCCCAACATGGATTTGCGTTTCCCGTACTACCAACAGCTTATAGACACTATCAATTACAGAACAAGGACCATATGGCAGAAGTTTGTCCTATTTTGTAATTGGACACCTCCCAAAATATTCATAGCTACATGGTCACAACTAGAATTTTATTATATTAAATTTTCCAGACTTTACACATTTCAGAAATCTAAAGGCAAGTAATGCTACTCATTCAACACATTATAAGAGATGTCACAACAAAAAGCACTTTTTCCTTAAATATGCAAACCCTAAAGTCATGGGATTTTGAGAGAATTTGACGCAAAATGAGGGTTTGTATTTTCAAAGGAATCTTTTTTCCCCAGTGTAAACTGCTCAGAGAAAACAAACACACACACACACCATGGATACACACGTAAATGTCCTGAGCCATGCTCACCACGTAGCTCTGTTTGCCTTCGCTGACATACCTGTGTCAACAGTGGAGTGGAAAAGGTACAGAGCAGCATGGACTGCTGTGAGACCCTGATAGAATTTTCTGGTTTTTAAAGTTAAATAATTTGAAATTTGACAAATCCTGATAATTTATTTCATAGGTATGGCAGTCCATGCTGTAAAATCATTAGAGTGTCTAGAGAACTGAACTATCTCACCCTACTTAGTGAAGTACTTGTTCACAAACCACAAGTGTGCACCACAGACAGAGGTAACAGTTCATACACTAAATTGTTTATGAGTGAAAAAACCAGACATCTAGTAGGACTTAAATGCCTCCCACCTGTTAACTCAAATCTCTATCAGTAGAACAGAGTATTTGGGTAGGTGCAGCAGCCAAAGAATACTTGGTGGGAAACAGCAGGATGTCCTACAGTTGTGCTTGGGCAGCTCCTGGAATCTGCTCTCCACGAACAAATGCAGCTTCCCATTTTCAGACCTCATGAGAAAGACAGCGAACCACTATTGCTACCTACAGAATTAGGAACTTCCTTCATGTTTCTAGAATAATGCAATATAATTTCTTGCTAAAAGCAAAGAAAGGACATTTTTAGTCTGGGTAACTTCTTCACATAACCCTACTTAAAAAAAAAACAAACCACAGCCTCAGTTAGGCTTCACAGCAAAAGCTGTAGCTTGAGCCTAAGGACACATCAAAAACTCAGGCTTTTTAATCTGATTCATAGGATTTCTTGAGGCACCATGCTTTCATCATTTTTAAATATCAAAAAAATTGAGTGGTCTTGTGAAATACATGTGATAGATTTTGTGGGCTGTGTATCAGCACAACTAACCACGAGTTCAGCCACCACCCCTAACCAACAGGACTGCTGTGACAAACACATCACAAGAGATTAATCAATGAAGAACACAAATCCCAGCAACAGAGGAACCATTAAAAATAATATAAAAATATCCAATTTTGCACAACTAAAAAAAAAATTTGTAAGCATCATATGATTCTTAGGCATAATATCCTTTAATTAGTAATCCAGAGTTGTAAGGAGTTTATGCATTACTAAGACCTCACTGACCGAGCAATAGCAGACCTGAGCATTAATACACTTATCCAGAAAGTACCCCAATAATTCCAAGTACTGCCAAACCTCAGTTCTCAACTCTTGTGTACTTTTATGTACTTTTTTGTGTACTTTGTGCTGCTCTCAACACCAAAGATGGCTGCAGTGACACCATGATGCATAGTTTGCACAACAGGAAAAACTCTTGGGATGAAAAGTGCCGTACAAATCATTCATAGTATCACTAGTATTCCAGTACTGACATTGATTACATGCATGAAAACACTTACTGAAAAAACAAAGCAACTGTCCAGTGTTTGGCTATATGTCCTCTATCTACTTACACCTGTTATCTTTGTTATTTTTGGAAACAGGGCTGTAGCAGCACAGTTTAAGTGTAGATTTCACTACAGCTATAGCAAAGTATTCAACCTGCTGGCCAATTCAATCAAGCAGGGTTCTCTATGGCCGGTGTTGCAGAAAGCCAAGGGAAGTGCTGCACCACAGAGAAAATGAACATGGGACATGCGAGCTGATGTGAGGAGGCTCATACCAAAAAGGAAACAGCCAAGGAGATAATTCTGCAGTGCAGCTGTGGCAGTGATGCAAACAAAGATTAACCAGAACACGATTACGTCCCTGAAGGACAACACAGTTTGTATACGAACACAATTTGGTTCTGAATAACTTTCACTGGCCGTGTTATCTGAGCACCACCAAGGCCCCTATCAGCCCTCTGCCCTGCAGTCGGGATCTTCCTGAACAGGACTTTGTACCCTGAACTCTTGCTTCGTATGTGGTTTTTCTCTTCTGTTTCTCCTCAACAGCCGCTGAGGATGAACTAAACATTTATTTGTGCTTTCGGCCTCTGCAGTCTCCTATAGCAGAAAATCCCCAAATTTAATTCTGCATTATTTAAGAGCACTTCATATTCACATACTATTTCTTGTCTTGTGCACAAGATGTAATTTTATATCACTTTTCAGATTTCCCATGCTATTCATGAATTCATATGCCCCCTTCATAACTCTCCAGTTAGTGCTCTCTTTTCAAAGCAGAAAAATCTATACAATTCCATCTTTCTTCACAGAGCAGTTGTTTCTTAATTTTGATCACTGCATCTCCTCACTGCACGTTCTAAAGTTACTGCCTGACCTCTGTAAGATCACAGCGCTGCTTTACACACACCATTGGTTGGTTTGTTACATTAAAGAAAAAAAATCACAGCTACAGTGAAAAAACAACTCACAGCTTAACGTTAAATGTTTTCTCTTACATAAATACAGGGAGAAATGAGCACTTAGAAGTGAATAACAGTACTTCATCACTTACATATGATATATTATTGTTTATGTGAGAAACCACTAGACCATTTTAGACCACGGGTCACTGCCTTAAAATAAAACAAAACAACATCAATTTTGAACAGAGCATATTTTCTCCTGACCTGTATGAAGATTTAAACTTTAAATCTGAAGGAATCACTCTTCCCATAAAACTTTCCCTTAGCCCCAAATCAGCACTAGAACTTTGGGATTGGAAGCTGATGATTACTTCATAGCTACCAACTAGATTTCCTATTCTATGACAGTGAAAATAAAAATATTGTTCTGGCTGCCCCACGGTTTTCATCTCTAGTTCTCTCAGAGCACCCAAGTAGAGCAGAATGACAGCCCTTACCTCTACCACAGAGGAGCAGAGCAACTAAGAGTTACAAAAAGACAGCTTCTATCTACCAATCACAGTGAGACTGCACGAAAATGCTGCTGCCCACGTCTGTAATTAGAGAAAACACAGGTAAACCCTCAGCAGTGTAAGGTTGTCACTCTGGGTAGATATACACCATGGAGAAATACCAAAGAGAGCATATGGAGCAGTAAATCAGCCATTGTGCCTAAGAAGATCTCAGACAGGCAAAAAACCACAGCAAGCTGAAACAGCTGTGCCCCAGGAAACAGCAGAACAAATGGATTTACTGCCTCCTGACTCCAGTGATACCAGCATCTCTGTAGAGAACAGTGGGGAAATAAGGGAAAATGAAAACTGCAAGTTAATTTATTTGATAAACAAGTTATAAATATCCAAAACTCTGCATCATTCCAGTACTTAGCATACTGTTTGACACGAAAAGTGCAGAATAATGTGAAGAGGATAACTCTGGTATCAGACACCGAGTACGGGGTGCTGTGTTTCACACAGGCTCCTGTCACTCAGTACTGACCACTGACAGCAAAGACAAAGGTGCCTGCCTTCTATAGCTCCATCTGCACTGCAACTCAGGTATACAAGCACTGAATGAGGCTGCACTGTTATATGCTAACTAACATTGCCACGCACAGGTATCAGTGCAGGTCTCCAGTGCAGTACAGCTGCTTCAGTGTAACACAAGTTGATTCATAAAGAACAAAATAATCCTAACGCAGCTATGCTGTTTTCATTTCTGGAGAAGGCTTTAACATTGATCTGGGTAGCTCAGCTTGGCACTGTAGAGTAGCAGAATATCATGGCAGATTCTCCATGCATTAAGGACTATGCTGTTTGCTTTACCATGGAATCTGCACGTGGGAGGTGTCAAGGCAGAATGACTTTCTGCCAGGATGTGCCATTGGATGTGGCCAGTACACAGCCCACAGCACTGCAAATTCAGCACAAAGCCATGCAAGAAGCAGAACTGGCATCTTAATTAAGACCAATTGCACGAATCCCTGGCCTATAAGAAGATATATTTTGGATGCAGCTGACTGGGTTAAAAGATCACTGTTTCTGGCTAGAGGAATCCTCATAACCATCTTCCCCCAACAAAGGTTTGTACTGCAGTGATCCTCTCTAAACACTTACAGAACCACATAGGCAAATGTTCCTGATCCACCTGTATCAGACAGACTCATCCTACCAAATAGTACACTGCATATTAATAGTTCACTTAAAATTTAACTCAGTCATTTTAAGAGACCTGGATTAAGAAATTACTATACGTGCAGTTTTGTCAGCAGCTTTTTGTAGATTCTGGCATAAACGGAGGGACGAAGTATGGAAGTATCTCATAAGTAGTCCCAGTTGCAGCTAGAATGATACACCTGGACACAGCAGGGCACCTTTGCTGCTTCAACAGAAATAAAAGAAAATGAAGTAGAGCTTGATTTACAATTTACCCATCTGAATTCCCAACTGTAAGACAGGTATTTCTTTTTGGTCATCACCTTGTTACCCTGAGAACCTGTTGAAGGCACCTGATTTGGTTTTAATTAATTCCTCCAGACTTTTTGACATCGGCCTTGCCTACAGACTAATAATAATATGGAGATTCGTTGGTACGCAGTAAGAATATTCAAGTTATTTTATTTCTGTAGGATGAAGTAAAGTAACAGATTTAGGCTTTTAAAAACATACCAGCAAGCCTGAAAAGGTGGATGAGAACAAGTATGAAAACTCATAAAGGCATAAAGCTGCTTTCTACAAAAACAGTCAAAACAATAAGGTATGTTTTCACACCCTGTAATTAACTCCGCATTTTTAGGTGGTTAATGACATTTTGTTGCCAGAATAGTTTATTAAGAACAAATAAACATAGTGAAGTCAGAAAGGATTGCCATCTTCCTTTGAGAAACCAGTCATCAAAAATATTCCTCTGAAAAACAACTAGCTGGGTATTGGATAACACTCTTAGAAAGCTTCTAATACTGAACACCTTCATATGCTTTCTGTTCCGCTGGCTGCATTACTAATGCTATAGAAATCCTCTGACTGGCTCATGACAAGTCAACCCAAATCAGACCTATAGTCTTCAGAAACCATTACTGTCTGATTATATGTTTTAGGGCCTCTGTGGAAGAAGAGGCGGGTGTTCTAAAATAAACCTAACATCTATCTTAGGAACACACTCAGAGAGAAGGCAGAAACTGAGCTGAGGTGAATAGTGTTATGCCAGCTCTACAGTTCAAGGTAGAAACACACTCATCACTTTACATACTTTTTTTTCCCCATTTTAAAGATACTCTCTATTGGGAAACTACTCAAACTGCTCAGTAGAGCAGCTGATACTCAACACATCATCTATAACTGATAAATAACTGATAAGACTTTGGATGAGGTAGGAAAAGATTTGGTCAATGTGAGCATAGAACTAGGATGGGGAGGAACATGGTAAGGTGATGGAATTAATGGTAAAGCGGTTTAAGAATGGAAGTATTTGGTTTTACCTGCAAAAGGCTGAACTGCCACTCATGTCATTACTCCACATCTAGGAAGAGCATACTGTTTCTTTATTAAGCAATATCCTAATATTTAAAGCAAGAAATAGCTACTATTGCATCTATTTAACATTCTTTAGAGGAGGCCATCACATTTCAACCAACTACACTGGACTGATCTCACCAGCACATTCTAGAAGTGCAATTACATTCTGACAGAAATAAAGGAATTTATTTCCATACTCATAAAAAACAATATTAAGGTCTTAACAAGTCTAAAAGACATTATATATAATCAGTTAAACATTCAAATAGTCATAAAATGCTTAAAAAAATTATTCATTTGCAATTATAATAAGAAAAGGAATTCAAATAAATTAACTTAAATATCAAATCTCCTCTAGCCCAGCCCTCAAAAAAAAGTTTTAATGCATCTGAAAGACTACAAATATTAAGATCTGGCAAAGAGAATTCAAACTATTTCTGTATAAAAACTAAGAACTGCATACTTCAGAACTGCAGTTTTCCTTCAGTATTCTATTAATTCTATTAATTAATTTCATGCAGACATAGAAAATAACTAAGCCAAACATAAGAAACGATTATCTGTGTTTTGTTTGGATTGTAATAAGTGTCTTTAAGTACATAACTGAACCTTCATAATAAAGCACCAGGTAAGTTATAGTTGTGAAACTCAGTTTTTCAGGATTTATTTGAAACATGCATCAGGTGCTGAGAAGGATTAGTGAAATATTTGGGTTTCTTGCTGCTGTTTCTGTTAAATTCAAGTAAAGTTGAATCCTTAAATACTATCAGAGCACTCCAAGTATACTTCAAAATTTAAGCAAACAAAAAAAAGAAGCTAAAAGAATACCTGCAAGAAAAATATGAGGTAAGCTTATTTCAAAACAGAAATTTCACTGCAGAGCAAATGATCCTTTATGCAGAAGATGATGGATGCATGCAAGAAAGATCTGGCACGAGAAAAGTTCTTTTTTATGCTACACTATGCACCTTTCAAATAAATAAAAGAAACAGAATAAAAATCATCCATGATTCTAACGGTAACACATTTATAAACTACATTCTATTTACTTCCTTTATATGCAGTCATTATTTACTTCAGATTGCTTGTAAAGATGCACTACATAAAAAAATAACATAACGTTTAACGGTACTTGTTCAGCAGATGCTCTGAATTTTCTTTACCTCAAAATACCATCTACTTTTAACGAGTTACAATTATACTCCTGCCTTTATTATAGGAAACTCTGCAGGAACTCTGAGGTCCCTGAACCCTTTGGAATGGTAGGGAAGGAGAAAATACTGAGTTGTGTCACCAAATACCAGAACATGTTGGGCACAGAAGAGGGAGTCATGGTGTTTCTGAAGGATGCACTCTCCATGCATATTAATTCAACTGGATACTGTGAGATGATTACATCTGTGGCACTGTCCTATTAATTTCATGCCCCTCTTTCTCATTTCTTGGAAGTAAGGGTTATTGCTATGCTTTCCCAGTTATTGATAATAGTCCCTAATAGTCCTTTCCTGAGTAATACCACAGAGCAAGGGGAAGAAAAGAGAAGCAGCATTAATTTGAGTGTTTGAGATTAAATGAATCACAGAATCACAGAATCACTAAGGTTGGAAAAGACCTATAAGATCATCCAGTCCAACCATCCACCTGTCACCAATGGTTCTCATTAAACCATATCCCTCAACACAACATCCAAACGTTCTTTGAACACCTCCAGGGTCGGTGACTCCACCACCTCCCTGGGCAGCCCATTCCAGTGCCTGACCACCCTTTCAGAGAAGTAGTATTTCCTAATATCCAGCCTGAATCTTCCCTGGCGAAGCTTGAAACCATTCCCTCTAGTCCTATCACCAGTTACACGAGAGAAGAGGCCGACCCCCAGCTCGTTACAACCTCCCTTCAGGTAGTTATAGAGAGCAATAAGGTCTCCCCTGAGCCTCCTCTTCTCCAGACTGAACAATCCCAGCTCCCTCAGCCGCTCCTCATAAAGCCTGTGCTCCAGACCCCTCACCAGCTTTGTTGCCCTTCTTTGAACACGCTCCAGGGCCTCAATGTCTTTCTTGCAGTGAGGGGCCCAGAACTGGACACAATACTCAAGGTGCGGCCTCACCAGAGCTGAGTACAGGGGAACAATTACTTCCCTACTCCTGCTGGTCACACTGCTTCTGATACAAGCTACAATCTACAAATGAGTAGAATTAGCACAAAATAGTAGAAAATAGAAAAGCAGCAGACCACAAGATGAGACTTGTTTCATTATCTATAAGTAGCACAATGTGTAGGAGCACATAAAGTGTGGCTACGTTTCAAATATAAAAATATTACCATGAGGCTTCACCCACCCACTCTATTATACTCTCCAAGAGAAAAGAGAGTAGGTAGACAATGAAATTCTTAGTTCACTGCCAAGAATTCCAGTGCAAACAAATTATCAGGAGAATCAGATAAGAATAATGATGTGATATTGATAGAGAAAGCAGAAGCTTGGTATAAATTAAAGTTTAAAATAAACTGTAGGAGTGACAGAAGGAAAAGGTAAGAAAAGGCAGGCAGAGAATAAGATCTGTGTTTTGATAGAGAAAAGGGTAAGTAAGTCCTGTACATATCACTGATAACAGCACGAACAAACAGATATCATGCTGAATGCAGTCTTCTCAGATAAGAACAACAATGCAAGACACTGCCTAAGTAAAAGGCAGGTTGTAAAACACAAAACAGTTTCTGGTCGTCAAATTTGCAAGAGTGAAATTACTTGAAAAATAACTTGCAGTAAGTTGTACTAAGCAATAAAGAGCATTTAGGTTTCTTCTCATGTTTAGAAGTCGGTTCAAGATCTTAGGAGCTGAATCAATTCAGCTTAGTTTGAGAGGATAATGTCGTAGTCATAGCATTGCAACACTCAAGTTAAACTATTTTTACCCTGCCTGGCTTACTTTCCAATGTTACCTGGTTGGAAGTGATTGGATATGAAATCAGAATGCCCCTTAGCAGGCCTTCATTAATGGTCTCAAGAATCATTTCATTGACCTAGTTTTTCCTCCACCTAGATGTCCATGCCTCATGGTATCTCACTATGATGTATTTGATCCACTTCTACAGGGAATTCCTTGAAAGATGCATCCCCATTCAAGGGCAAAGATCTATGTACTCTGCTGTAGATAAACATACCAAAAAAAAATGTTTATTATTCCAGCAAAGACAGATAGAAGGAAATGCTATTGAGAAATATGCAACTTCAGAAATTATGATCAATTGATTTTGTTTGGTTACAAATCAAATTTAAACAGTTCAATGAGTGGCAATAGTACTGTACAGAATCAAAGAATCAGCATAAAATGAAAATTGCATCAGAAGACCTAAAGGAATTCAGATGAATGAGCTTTTAAAAGTGGAGTAACGTTAAGAAAATGAAAAAATTCTGAGAGAACGCAATGTTGTACCAACATGTGGGAGTGCCTAATAACTTGGAAAACAGAAGCCCTACAGTAAAAGGCCAAAGAGCTCACAGTAAGACAGTTAGGCAGCCACCAGCACGGCAATCAATTGCATTTGCCAATTCTTTCAACGAAAGACAAATTATTTTCTTTGCAGTCTACATCAAAGACTGCAAGATGAGTGAACACAGCACAATAGGTTCACTTTACAAGAACCTGTAATAGAAAATTTATGTTAAAATGGAATTTTACATACTTGTGTCTAGTATTATCAGATGAATGCAGCAGTTGCATTTAGCCAGATAATGCAATTAAATTTGAATAATGCAGGTATGGTCAGATGGTCATGGAAGGAAAAGCTTTTATGTAAGTTGTTTCTTACCATTAAAAAAACCCACCTGTGTCAGCAGCTAACCACACCAGAAGAGTTTGAAATAAATGTCTTGGAACACATGGAAGCTAATGCTATAAACAGCCTCACACAGAAGAGCTACAGACTTAACGTGAACATGACATCTATTTGTAAATATTTACTGATTCTTTAGTACTTAAAATACTATTACAGTTCTAAAACGAAAACTGCACCATATTGTTTTACACCCACACACTACTTAAACTCAAGTTAGTTTACAATTAGAGTAGCACTACAACCAGTACAATGAGACACTGACACTTTCCATTTAACCATACTGAATATTTGAATTGTATTTTTTCCAACGTTCACAACTATTAAAGGATACTTGGGCACAAATTTTAAATATCACATTTATTGCATGATTTGTTTTGAAGGAGTTACACTTTTCTGATTCTTTAAGCTCTTTACAACTCCCTCATCTCATTTGCAGGGCTGGAGATCTTTAAACCCACTCTCTTCATAGTTAAAAACAATGTAACAAGATTAGGCTGGGAGCCAACAAAATCAACTGTGTGCCAACCAGTCTTCTGAATTCTAATTAGAACATCATTCCTATTAGATCTCCATTTCTCTAACATAAGTACAATACAATTATTTTTATGATTCTATCATTGAAATAATGGCCTATTCTAGGAATGTATTGCAAGATCGAAACAATTAAAAGGTAATACTAATAAGACAAGTTGTCAAAAGTTATTAATAGGTAATTACTCCAGAATGCTATATACTAATCCAAAAAAGATTAATAGAACTGCAAGAAAAAAAAAAAGAATTCAAAGCAGAGAATAATTTGATAAACAAGAGTATATGTAACCTAGTGAACAAACCTTTCTGGGCAGGCAAAGAATCTCTAATGCTTGCTATTCACTTTCTGTAACTCGCTTTACCATTTATATGACAATTTACTCCAAAGGGAGAACAGCTTGCTCAGTCAGCCTTGAGAAGTTCTTCACTTTCAGCCTCTGATTTAAGAACGGCATGCTTTGCTGCTTTTTTATTAACTTGATTATTGGCTGCAATCAGATCACCCAGTTTGCACA
Source organism: Phasianus colchicus (assembly GCF_987193195.1). NCBI lineage: Eukaryota > Metazoa > Chordata > Aves > Galliformes > Phasianidae > Phasianus > Phasianus colchicus. The sequence continues at coordinate 2,448,050 of NC_143442.1, read as the reverse complement.
CGTTCAATGTATGTGTGTGTTACTGAAGTGAGCAACCACAACCACTCTATATGAACAGTAAATACATACATCATTGTTAAAATAAAATTTATACTCTTCTTTCTGTTATTTCCTGAGCAATGCAGATGCCTGCTCCGGCCCCATCTCTGTGATGGGGAGAACAGCCTGAGCCCCTTTTCCAACCTCAGCCCTTCCATGTCAATCTGTGATTCTCCCACATTCCACACGATCCTCTCCAAATTCCTCCTCAGTTTTCACTTCTGCACCTTTTGGGTTAATCTTACAAGCAGTATTGAGAACATCTGAGAACAAATCTATCTCAGATTAGTCAAGTTTGACTTGGAATCAAGTTTTACAGTACTTCATATTACCCTCTCATCCATAATACCGAGTCATTAAGAGTTCCAGTACCAAGTAAGTTTGGCAAAAGGTGTTATCTGGCCAAATGATCTCTCTGAAACCCACCTAAGGCCCCTACAATATCAGGCAGAACGTTGTTTTCAAATAAAAAGAATAAAAACCAGAACTGAAATATAGATTTTTTCTACAGAAGTTTCAAACCACTGCTGAACTTAAGAAAATACCGCGAGTTAAATCAGGTACTATCACCCATCTCTTGCACTGAACAGAGCTTGAAAAGCTCATGCTGAAATAAACATTGAAAATAGTCTTGCAGGAATTATTTACCTAACTGCAAACAGCAAAATGAAAATAGCATTCATATTTTAAGCAATAAATGACCTAGATATGCATATTATCAACAGGAGTATACACTTACTGAAATCTATGTCACGTTTTGTGCAAAATAAACTTAACCCAAAAATCAAGAAAATAAAGGGATGCATGAAATGGATACGTTTAGCATAATGCACACATTTACCACAGTAGGGTCATTAATATGAAACTCAAAGTGTGTAAACATTCACAGTGCATATTTTAGCAGTTGGTTTTCAATTATGGTATTTTTGCATCTACGTGAAGACATGAAAAAGATAATAAAATGATTAGAATCCTTTTAGATCTACCACCTTAGAACAGATCACCTAAATTTCTAGCTTAGGTCAAATTTAATCACAATAGAGATTGTTAATTGTTCCCCAAGTTGTGTGTAATTTACACAAGGCAGTAATCAATGTTGTCTGGGGAAGAAAAGTGATGTTCCTCATAGGACATGTCAAGCTAAATACAGCTATTTAAATTCAATGAGAATTTAAGTACATACCTACTTTGCAGACTGACCAGACAGCAGCGCTCATTTCTTCAGTGCATATTCTTCACTTTCTAACACAAACTCACACAGCAATAACAAATGTTATATGTAATGGTTTATGCAAACATATAAGGAAAAAATACCTAAAAAATTCAAATTGGTTTCAAAGTGCCAGCATTTGATTCGCCAATACAACTATTCCATATTTAGTGATTTCTATCTAGGATTTTCAAAATCTCTTATTTATTTTCAAGCTAACATCATAGAACAAACAGAACACACAGCAAAGCAAGCCTGCAATCCAGCTCTCTCTCTCCAGTGCCATGAAGGACACAGCTACCAAGCACCATTACAGAACCACATCTCTATCTTTTAAGGACCACTGTGTGCACTGTCACCTTCCATTCTACATCATACTTCCATACATTGCTGTTAAATGTGATTTTGGTATCTTTGGAGACGAGTGGCACAATGAGTGCCATCAGAACATACATATACATATATATGTGTTATACATATGCAGTGAGCAGTACTGACACCATTCTCTCTATCACTGTTCCTCATATGCCCCAGTGAAAGCTAACAAGCCTGAGGAAGCAGCACCCACCAGCAGAACCACAAGCAAATCAATGCAACTCCAGCATTTTCAATGGACCTTTTAGCATCTCAGCCTGTTCTTGCCAAAGGCCTGTCTTACATCTATACATGGCATGAGAAATCAAGAAGCAGCAGTTACTTCTTTATTCATCTCTCACAGCTAGCCTGGGAGTCAAGCTGGTGGATAATCCAGTTTCTTTCTCTCATCCCTACTTCTTGCAGAAGATTTTATCCTCCCCCCTGGAATTCCTATTTTAGTCTGGTAACAGTAAAGCTAATGGGAGAGGTGCAGAAGTCAGGAGAACAAAGACACTGGAAGGACACAATGGGGAAGGAAAGGTGAAGGAAAGCAAACGTCATGGGAAAAAAAAAAAAACTCAGCCATGCTCAACAGAAACAAAACATTTGTCAGTTGTTTTTCAATCTTTTCAGAACTTCTAATGTCTTACAGGACACTGTGCTCCATTTCATTTTAAAGCTGAAATTCCATTTTTGAAAAACCTTGAAGACAATCACATGACTGGAATTTCCACTCGATTCTCCCCAAAAGCACATTGCTTCTGCAGCTCATTTTAGCACTGAGCAGAGCAATCTTACACTTTAATGCATTCAGAACTGGGGAAAGTTCTTTCTACAAGAAAATGTGATTGATTGTTACAATGACAGTAATTGCATTTTAGTAAAAGTAACCATTATGGTAATTTTCCTCAAGGAAGAGGCATTTAACTAACTTAAGTAACTTGTTACTTTTCAACATATTAACTTTGGCAAATTTAACATTACAAATGTACAGAGTTCACAGACACAACAATATGTACCACTTAGTGAGTGTGCACACTTTTCTCATTCTATATATCAAGCAATGTTTCAAAATAGTATAAGCTAAGAAAAAACATGCATTCATAACACAGCATTAATTAAACGTTAAGAACAGCTACAGTGCATCTATTGCCAAGTCTCCTGTTTAAAAAATTCTGTGTTTATAGTAGCAAACTTCAAATCATTATGAGATATTAATTCTTAAGCATCTACCAAGATGAAGAAAACCATAATAAAAGATGTTAAAGCAAAGGAGATCAACAGTAAGCAGTGCCACACCACTACAAGAGACAGGCAAGTGAATGACACAGAGAAACACATTGGGAAAAAAAAAAACCAACACCCAAGAAAAAGTACAGTAACCCATAGCCATAGATAACACAGCACAGAGTAACTTGTGTACTTAACAGTACTTGTTACATCTCAGCAATATCCCTAAGTAACAAAAAACAGAATCAGTATTTCATGTATTGCTTCCAGGTGTTGCTCAAATGCTGCTAAGAAACCACGAAGAAGGCTGCTAAAAGCATTCATTCAGTGGGACATAAAGGCTGTAGCAACTTCTTACTAAAGCACAGCTTCTAATAGTTAAAAACTACATCACCAACTAACTTAAGCCTCCAGGTTCTGTCTCACACTACTTCAAATGACTTAAAAAATGAAAAAAATACCTTTAATTTTAACTTAATAATCATTCCTTATGCTTTAAAGACACTCTAAGCTGGAGCTGGTTGAATTCCCACACTTTTGAAAATTTTTACACTAGAAAAGAATGTAAACCAGCTGGACTGATTTCTTGGGTGGTTGGTTTGGTTCTTTTTTTAAAGAAATTTCCTTTGAATGGTGTATAATCAATGAATATACAGATGTTATAATTATGAAATACAAGAGAGCTTGGCTAAGCAGGTAGTTACACCAAAGAAAAAACAGACAGAGTACTTACCCTTGTCCTGGGCTTGCTGTAAAACTCCAGAGGAGGGATATCCAGAAGAGATCCTTCCCCACTGGTAGTCAGCTCTGAAATGGGTCTAGGAGAGGTGCAGCCAGGCTCCACCCATTCCAGCAGCACAGGTGAATTGCCTTCACTGGTGAATTGCCTTCACCTGTGCTCCATGGCTGACTCATTGCTCGCCTCAGGTGGACAATCAGAGGTTCAGGCTGTGATTCAGCAGCTTCCATACAAATGGAAATAGGAAAAATCAGAATTTCAATATCAATTTCCAATTAAACTTTCCTGCCTTCCCTGAAGTAATTAGTGTTTCTCTGGTTCCTTTCAACTCCCATATACCCTTTGTTTATATTGCAGAAGTGTATGTTTGCAACGAGCATTTTCACATATGATGTTAAAGCAGCAAGTCATTCATCCCTCTAACAATGTTTACTCGACTTTGGAAAACTAATCTCTTCCTCTACCTTTTTACATCTTGCAAATGAAACAGCATGAGCTAATTCAACAAAAAGCATTTGTTTTTCCCCTCTTTACCTAAAGGGGACTATCATAGGGGAGGCTCACAGTATCCCTGCTGGAAGGGCCAGCCTAACAGGTTCTGCTCCCCATATCAGCAGCAGTGGTACACACTCCTCCCTGCTGAAAATCACTGACCTTTCAGGTGTGCTAATTTAACAAGGTCAGTGTGAAGTACTTCACTGTGCATCTTAATAGGACAGCAGTGAGTTTGTTTGTTTTTTTTTTAATTGATTCAGATCAAAGAGTACAACGCTGTGATTTAGCTATTTAGCTGGATGGGTCATTGGTTTTGCCATCTTCTTACTTAAAGATCCCAGTTATATTTTGAGGATTAGATAATGTTGATGCTAATAATATGGAAAAGAGACAAAAAAGAGAAAAGGGCAAAGAAAGAAGAGGTTCTAATACTAATCCATATTGTTTCAGTGTCTACTGCTCTCCTTTCATCAGCTGTACTCCACACAATTTTAGAAGACCTTTTTAGTCAGTCTGTTTGTTCTAATGGAACACACCCCTGACACTTAGACAAAGATTTTTTTCATTGCTTTTATAACTGAAAGCAGCCATTGAGCTCTAGAAAAACTCCAGAATAATCAGAATGAAGTAGAAATTAATACAATTCATACATCATTCCCTTCTTTCAATTATTTCCAAGGTAAAACCTTTCCATTATTTTTCATCTTCTACTGCATTACAATGAAATAACTTTTAAGAAAACTCCAAAGGTGGGTTAGTTGTTCAAAGATAAAGCGGAATTAGAAATAAATCAGGGGCTGACACACAAACAGCAATAACCCAAAGCATATGTTAAGAGCTTACTAACACCCATTCCACTATGGAACTTTTTAAGACTATTTTTATAATGCAGTGTCCCAGTTACTTTTAAGAAGAGGAGGAAAGTTGCAGTTTTCACATAATCTGCAATCAACCTCTATAATTAGTCCTTAATATTTTCCACATATTCTAAAGTTCCAGTGGCAAGCTACATTCCTGAGTTCTGCTTTATAGACTGTATAAGTCAATTCCTCAACATCAGCTGAAGGAATTGATGATTTTGGAGGTTTTTATTGCAGTTCCAGACATGATGCGTTCAATGCAACTCAGGATAATATAATGATTTTTGACCAGATGTATAGGTTAGCTGTGAAACAAACTCACCAATCAGCTGTGCAGTGCAGCTCCTCCCCTACCCATGTCCAAACACTGCCTTTAACAGGGCTGCTGCCTGTGTAAATAAAAAAAAGCCTATTAGTGATTGTTGGGTCACCTAACAGAGCCACCACAGAGAATGCAGCCAAGAAGAAAAGGCATCCCAGAGGAACTCCACTGAGCAAAGGACCATCTTTTATATCTACACTAAACTGCGACGCAGCATCACTGCCTCATTCCAGTCTTTGCTTCAAGTATCTGGGGTCAGAGAAAAGCAGCAGCTGTGGCTCGCAGTGATTAGATAAAAGTGCCAAGCAGGCAAATACAGATTGGGACTTATATGAATAACTCTTGCACATAATGCACTAAATTTGGCAAGCTTATAGTGGCAAGATGGTAAAAAAATAACAAAGCTAGTATTTGCATTTGAATTTAACTTTTATTGAGCTATAATTGTTTCAGAAATTCCAAGCATAACAGAAGTATTCATAAGTACTATGTAAGACTTGTAAGACTAAATAAAGCACTCGACACAGCTAACCACGATCCATAATTTTATCCTCATCCCTCATGTCCAGCAATGCGATGAGTGAGATGTGGATGTGTTTTCTACTACATAATTTGGGATGAATGAAAGTTTGAATATGTAATTCTTTAGAATACAAAGATAAAGACACTTATGAAACGCATAAATTATACTGCAGGCCTAGGACCATTTGGAATAAAAGAGACGAGCTACTTAAACAATCAGTTTGTAATACCAACAGCATCATTCATCTAAGTCACGTACATCTTTGCAATTTTTTTGTTGCACAAATAAGAAATGTAATTATTCAATATAGAAAGTATCAGCTGTGACAGTTCAAAAGAGAGTGGAAAAATATTTCAGTGGGTGAGAAAATGTGTTTTGGTTAGACAGTTTGGATCACAGAACATAAGACTCAAAGCTGGTTTTCTTGAGAGAAAAATGGTTACAGAAAGGCAGGTAATGTAGACAGATTTAGACCAAGGCCAAACCTTGGGCTCTATCCAAGAAGTGCCAGACCTGGGAGTCTGGAAGTAAAAAGATGTCTGTCAGGCCTTCTTTAGAATGTCTGGCTCATTTATCAAGGAGCCACAACTTGAGCCACAATTTAACCAGCCCTCGCATCAGAAAAGTGGCTTCTGGTTTTCTTTACACGCTTGTTCTGGTCTCAGCACCATGGAGGTGAGGACCTTCAAGCCAACGTAAATATTTGTGAGGCTAGGAATGAACTGAGTTCAGAACTAGCTTAAAGCTAATGCTCTGGTTTGGTTTGTTTGCTGGGCTAGTTCTGAACCAAATCAGTTCCCCGATCAGTTAAGTGTGCAGCTGCAAGAACATTTGTGCAGAGCAGGGAAGCATCTTCTGACTTATGCCGGCTTAAAGTGTTTGTGGAAGTACAGCACAAATGTAACTAAAGATCTGCTATAGTTTAACACAGCTAATAATCCACAAATGCCATTCCAGAACACGGGAATAGTTAGAGCATATAAATGGCCTTCCCATGGCCTCACACAGGGGCCTAACCAAGGAGAGTTACAAACTGCTGCAGTAGTGGCAAAATACACATGTTCTGAGGTATATTCCAACAGCAAGGACCAAACTCTGATTCCCAAGTCGTTTGCATCGAACTCCACTATGACTAATGAGAACACAATAAACACACCCAGCAGACTCTCACAACGTGACTCTCTGAGGAAGCACCCTTCTTACTTCCTTACTGTGTTCTTCCCACCCTAACCTGTCCTGCCATCATATGATCCCTTTCAAAGCTGCCTCCAGCTGGCAGCCTTCCTTCTCTATAACAAGGTCACTTCTGGGCCTTATAGGCTCTGCTTAATATTTCCAATTAATTACAAACTATCAGTCTAAAATATGTAACTATTAATACACATCTATATCTATACATAAAAGCTTTATAGGTAGGTATGAGAAATATACTCTTAAAAATCAGTTACCACTGTTAGGACGCAGCAGCAAAAGAAACACACTCTAAGAATTCATCCAAAAGAATACTGAAAATATTACAATATTGTAACACTTCTGGTTTCTATGATGAACAGAGATTTTTATTATTTTTTTTTTTTACTCAAAGGCATCCATATTATGGTACTGTATTCTGAGAAGGAAAGTTTCAACACAGACCTGAGGAACCTTGTTCTCACAATACAGGCTAGGATTTTAAGAGCTCATCTTGAACTCTTGACAGTAATTTGAATAAATTGCTAAGAAATGAGTGTGAAATCACACAAGATAAATGCCATAGTAATAAAAACCAATGATACAACAAACTGACTCCAACAGACAATACAGTGAAAGCAACAAGCAGCTCTGTCCAGATGATCTTTTTTGACAAGACAGTGCAAATCCTAGAAAGGAATCACCTGGTCTTCCAAGAAAATATATGAGGTATCTTTGAACCTCTTCAGAAGTGCTCTAAGGAAACAAAAGCCTGGATACCAGGCCTAAAAAGACAAATGATCATTGGTATAAATGTAGCCTTTAAAGAAAATGATTCGTTGGAGATTGTATTTAATTTACATAAAATTTTCTATCTGTGTTTGCTTTTAAACCAGAAGCTGGGAAACATTCATCTATGTGTAGGTCCACAGGCTGCATCTGCTTACATTCAAAAAGGAATTAGTCACACACACACAAACTCACCATATAAATAGTTTTACGTAACAAGAAACAGGCCAAATCCTACTCATTTGTAGTTATTAGTACTGCTCACATGAACAAAATGAGTGTACTTTGGCCAAATACCAAAATACCTGAATATCCAAAACGGGGCTATGATTTCAACATGTATTTTATGTCGTCCTTGTGGATATCAGCTGGGTTCAACAGTTACACATAAGATTTTTAAGTCTGATTATAAGCAAGGCAAGAGAAACTTTTGATGGACAGATATATAGAGACACTATCCAAAAGCAAACCAGAGAAAAGCTTTAGATCTGATGCACCTTAACTCGTTAATTCCACATTTTCTTGTGTTACAAAGCTGCATTATCAAGGTAACTGCAAAATATCTCAGTAGTTTTGGAACTGCAAAAATAATGAATAATTCATAGTGATTTCATTGATCAGTCCACTAGAACTGAAAATCTGTATTAAAACTTTTAAGATATGTATACTTTCTACTCATATGAAATTAAGAATAACTTTGAAGTAGCTATTTAACCATTTATTTATTTAAATCAGGCAGTCCTCCAATATCTGCATCTTTCCCTTCAGCTTGGAAAACTAAGCTGGCTAATAAGGAGGAGATCCCTGCAAACAACACTGATTTCTTGCTGCTTCGGTCACTTTTCGTTTTGGTTATTTAAGGTCAGTGCCTGAAACATGTTTCTCTTTTCCATCCAAGTTTACGTAGAACATGAGGGGAGATTAACGAGGTAATGACAAAGGTTGTATCTATTATTGTTACTGCTGATATTATAAAGCCCATGTTTCTTACTCTACATTTTAAAAATGTTTGCAGAGACACTATGAATGAGTCTTGCACAATAGATTCTTACCTATCATGCTGCTTCTGTGTAAACAATATTGATCCAGCGTGGAAACAGCAAAGGCACAGATGAAATCCTCTAATCGTAGCAGTGCTCTGAATAAAAAAATGAGACAATGCTGTTTTTTTAATTCCCATTACTCCCTAAAAGGAAAGTTACATTTGTGCTGCTTCTAAACTAAGCACCATTCCACATGAACAAAAGAACAAAACTAAGATCACATCCATTTCATCCTGCTGCTGCTGCTTACAGGCTCTCTGTAGATGCCTATGTCCCTGATACTGTATCTTCATTGCTCATGTGTCACATAAATGAGACATTAAAAATGCATAGAATGATCTTAGAGGAGGGAAAAAAGATCTGGAGTTTAAGGCAAAAGCAAAATAGAAGTGAAAAGTGAAGAGGTAGAAGAGAGAAATGCTCCCAAAATCCACATAAGCAAGGCAAGCAAAAAGACATATAAAAAGAGACAGCAACTGTGTTGACATTTCATATGTCTACCTGGGATAAAACTCATCCTTTTACTAACAATAAAAGCAAGAACCCTGAGAAAGCACAAAGCCCTTATAGCATTTTGCATCAAGTACCTCACCAAAACACTAAGCAATTTCTGCTAAGGCCTGCACAATACTTGCACCTAACTACTTAATTTCTTTTTTAAAGCAAAATTAAACAGGAACAAATCTCTAATGCAGTTAGAGATATAAATGTGTTATAACTCTAAAGATACAACTGAGCCCAGGTAAAGGTGTTGCATCCATGCAATAAAACTGGTTTTTATTGTTCACCTACTGAAAACGAGCATATTTGTGCTTTTCCTTAATTGTTTCTTTTCCTATACATTAAATAGCTCTGCAAACAATGTAAGGCTTGCTTATAATTGAAAACAGACTGATATCTGTAATAATAATGATACTGCTGGATTGGTAGGAAGACTAAGTGAGCTCCTTGATCCCAGACATCAGCAGTCTTCCTAATCCATATGTATCACTTGCCATGGTTGCATTCAGCTTCAAAACTGAAGAAAAATAAAGGAATATACACTTCATTTGTGACTCCTCTGATCCTGATAAACACACGATTGCCAAGACCAGCCCTTTAACGAGGATCACTGCTTTTATAATATTTACTGGACGGCCACAAGGCTTTAGTCTGCTGAACTAATGCTGCAGGCAAAAAAAACCCACCCATGCTTAAGAATAATGAGCAACTTGAGAAATCTCGAGACACCTCCTTCCTTACTATGAAATTCATGCGAATGTTACACAGGTGACATATTTGTGCAATTTTATATATATAAACACACACATACAATAGCAATATTTTTAGCTGTAATTTCCTGCTCATGTGGCAACACGACAAGCATTCTGAAGAAGCTGAGCAAAGTGAAAACACAACCTGCAGAACAGGTCACGTTTAAATATTCTGCTATTGAAGAATATTAAAAACTACAGATTAAGTAGGAGTGTTGTAATACGTTAATTAATGCTTGTAAATCATCCTGAAACGCTTGGATAAAAAATAGCCTAAAAAGTGTTGCCACATGTCCTGATGTTTCTAGATGGGCACAATCCCATACAGGATGTTTTTACTTTGGGGGCGTTTCAAATCAAAAACGTCATCGGAGGATGAACTTTGCGTTGGTGTTTGAATATGACAAAGAAACAAGGATATAAACGAATTCTAATCCAGACTCTAGCAGTAGCCTGTAGGATCTGCATATCTTATGTAGGACTTGCACAGTGCAAGCGCTCGTGGTAGGAGAGCGGGGTCTAAAACTGCAAGGCTTCATTGCTGTGTGTGGATCAGAGTAGCTCACACGGGCTTGGCAGTGATACCCATAGGAGGGTGAAAAAGGCGTCTAAGATCCCCAAGTCCAACATCCCACCATGCCCACATCCCTCAGTGCCACATCCACAGCTCTGGGACATCCCAGGGACGGTGATCTCACCCCATGGCAGCCGTGCCATTGCCAGAATGCTCTTTGGAGAAGGAATTGTTCCTCATATCCACATCCTAGCACAACCTGAGGCCATTACTCAGGCTTGGTTGCAAATGCCTCAAACGCAGCTTCCAGTTTAGCACCACGTAAAGCAAGTTCGTTAACACGGACAGCGAAGCGGTTTTTGAGAACTCGGTGCTCCTTGCTACTGGGATACGGAAAAAGAGGGACTCCCACAGAACTCCTGAAGGCTGTAACTCACTGAAGGGGTTCAGCTGTTCGGACCGAGCCCTCAAGCGCTGCTTCGCGCCGCTCGTGAAATGGCGGCAGCCGCTCGGCGCTGCGTCCCTGCAGACGAGCAAACAAACAAACAGGGCGCAAAGGACGAGCAGCGACTGGAAGCAGAGCAGCAATTGGAAGCAGAGCACCGCGGGGCTCCACGGGGAGCCTTCGGGAGAGCTGAAGCACAGCGGCCGGGCACGTGTTTTGCTGAAGAAACGGACGTTTGCTGCTGAAGTCGCAGCAACTGAGACTGTGAGGGCATCTGCAAGCGCGAGGCACGCTGCGGGACGCGCCTCGGCCACGCACCCGCTCACATTGCTCCTGGTAGAAAGAAATCAGCCCCTCAACACCTATCGGCCGGCCAACGCAACCGGGCTAAAGGGCAGCTCGCTGAGCGGCTGGGGGATACGACGGCCCCGCGGTGCTCTGAGGTAACGCCGAGAGAGAAGGCGCGGCGCGAGGACCGCGCCCTGAGGCGGGAAGGCGGGGCGCGCGCGCGCAGCCCGCTCGCGTGCCGCCTCACCCGTGCGCGCGCACAGGCGGGCAGGTAGGGGAGGAGGGAGCGCGCTCCGCCCCGCTCGGGGTGGGTCGGTAAGGGGGCGGGGCCGAACGGCGCTCAGCCGTGCTGTGAGTGGGCGGCGCGGCCGTCAATCCGGGGCGGCGCGCGCTCGCACGGCGTCGCGCGACGGGCTGCCGTTGCTTGTGGCGGTGGGAAAGGAGGGGAGAGGTGGGGGAGGGGGAGGAGGAGAGGAAACAAAAACAATCGCCCGGGCGCCGCCATCTTGGGTCCGTTCTCCACGCCACACAAGTGAATGGGTAGATATGAAATTACCACAGGGGAGCAGCGGCAGCAGCAGGGTACGGAGGGTCGTTCCGAGCTGCCGGTTGGACTCGGGAGACTTTAGAGACGGCTCCAACCACTGCTACTACCGCCACCACCACCACCGCCGCCTGTGGGCAAAAAGCGGGCTCGGCCTTTTCTCTTCGTCAACCTTTAAACTGCACTCGTGGAGGGACAAAGTTGGTGTCCGCCGCTCTGCCTCCGCCGCCGGGGAGACGGGAGAGCCGGGCGTGAGGCGGGCTGAGCGCTAAGGGCGGCGAGCCGGGCAGCGCTGCGAGGGGAGCGGCGGAGGAGGAGGAGGAGGAGGAGGAAGGCTCCTGCTTCTCAACCCGTAGAGCTGCCGTGGGAAGCCGGCCTCGCGATCATTTTCTCTTCTTTTTCTTTTATTTTTTTTTTTTTTACTTTAAATTGAGCCTCGAGGGAGCGGGGCGGGGTGGCATGGAAGCGTCGTAGAAGGGAAACGGTAAAACGCCGTTCTCGGAGCGGAGCGCTCAGCCCCGCCGCCGCACGGACTGACGGAGCGCTGCCATGGAGCCGCCGAGCCGCGCGGAGCGCAGCGCTGCTTAACGGGAGGCGGGACGGCGGTCGGCCGTCGGGAGCCGCGTTGTGGGGGAGCCTCGTGGCCGCCGGCTCCTCCGTTGACTTCATCTGCCTTCGTTTCCCTTTGGATCCGTAGCGTACTTTCGTGAGTTAAACCCCGTGAATTTGTACAGAAGCCGAATGACACGTGTGTTTTGAAACACTGCTCGGATTCTCGCTCGGTCGGTCTCCAAACGAGCCCGATTTTGCTGTTTGGTGAACACTATCTCCGGAGAAGTTGCTATAGATTGCTTTATAACGGTTCTGCAAGAAAGGGGGGGTGGGGGGAGAGAGGGAATTTTCCGGCTTGCAGGACCAAGAAACTGGATACTAAAAGTCACTTAAATGTCCTAACAGCGTTGGAAAATGGGAGCTGCTACGAAGTTAGCGTTCGCTGTTTTTCTCATCTCGTGTTCTTCAGGTGAGTGCGTGTTTTTGTTGCTTTGGGGTCAGCTGTTGGAAGGCCGGGGCGATTGCATCGGCGGTAGAAGTCATTTCTTCAAATGAGGTTTAGGTTGGCTATCAGGGGGAAGTTTTTCACGCGGAGGGTGGTGAGGCACTGGAACTGTGGGTTCCAGTGCAACTGAGGTTGCCCAAGGAGGCTGTGGATGCCCCATCCCTGCAGGCATTCAAGGCCAAGCTGGATGTGGCTCTGGGCACCCTGGTCTGCTGGTTGGGGACCCTGCACATAGAAGGGGATTCGAACTAGATGATCGTCGTGGTCCTTTTCAACCCAGGTCTGTGAAATGATAAACGTTTGGGGACGGCACTAAAGGATCGCTGTTTTCGCTGTGATCCCCAATGCATGATCCTTTAGGTGCTTGCAGTGCTCAGAGCGCTGATGTCGGTCCAACCCGGGGCTGTGCCCACCTCTGGGCACCTGGCGGGGCAGTTCTCGGCCTCGTGTTTGTTCCAGTATAATTACCAAGCTGAAATATTCCGAACTTAATTTAGAGCTCTTGCTCTGGAGAGTCCAGTGGTGGATGGCAACCTTCATTAACGCTTCATTAGTTCGGAATAATCGCTGTTGTGAAAGCATTAGCTCATCCCGCACTGATAGCGAGGGAGCACGTATAGATCCATCCACCGAAACAGTCCGAAAAGACAGACTTTCGATTTCTGAGCAGTGATTTGTAACACTTTTTGTTTTGCTGTTCAGTGTTTCGCTTTCTTAGCACCTGAAACCCAGCTTTCAAGCTGCGGCTCTCAGTCCTGAGAGACAAGCGTGGTGTGAGAGCTTCCATCCTTTGGGTCGGGAGGGAAATGGTTATGTAGCAACCAGTGGCTGGAGAGCTGCTGCTACAGCCCTGCTCACAGCTCCACCAGCTGCACCTGAAACCTGCAGAGCTGTGTAACACTCAGTGTGTTGTTCGTGTGGCAAGCCTGACCCTTCCTGTTCACGTGCTGAATATGTGTGTGCTCAGATCCACTTTTTGGCTTCCTTCTGTGCAGTGGAAAGGCACACTTGTTGATCAGCCTGAAGGCCGGCAGGCTTTCTGTGGGGCTGCTCCAGGGCAGTAATGAGATCTGCGTAGCGATGCCTTTTAAAATTTCAGCTTTATGATGTGCAGGATTTTGCTGAACAGCACATTTTCTTGTGGTTAGTAAATGGATAGTCTAGTCTTATGTCTGTAGTGTTATTGATCAATTCCGTGTGGGCTAAATGTGCTGTGAAATGGCGATCGCTGCCAGAGAGAAACTAAAAAAAAAAAAAAAAAAAAAAAAAATTCCTTTCTGTTTTAACCAGAGAAATAGCAGAGCAGGTTAAGGGGAGATGGGAGTGATTTTTGGTATTTTTTTCCTTCAGATTAGAGTACGCCATTTGTTCCTATTGCGAAACAGCACACGATTTCTTCCAGTGATTTTTGTCTTACCTTAGAAGATGTCTTTCATCTTTCCCTAATACCTTCTTTCTGAGGAACTCGCATAACGACATTCCTCTTAATTCAGGAATATCTTCTGCGGGGAAACTTTTCCATCCCGCTGTCAGTTTCTGAAGACGCGATGCCATCTGTTCCTCGTGTCTGTCTCTCCCCTCCACGTCCTTCTATTGAGCTGCCTTTGCTTGGAGCACGGAACAGAGATCTTGCTGACGTTACCTATCGGCTCATTAAAAAGAGAAGTAAAGTAGCAAAACCTGTCCCATCTTTTACATTTCTTGCTCATGTTGGTCTTGGTGAAACCAAGTGAATGTTTCTCCTGCCTGTAAGGGTAGGAATAATCTTTGCTAAACGATCAGAAAACTGGCTGTGATTCGGACGGCAGTTCTCATATTAAGGGCATTGTTTTGGTGGTTGTTCCAGTATTCCACGTGAAGTATTCCGGTATTTAACACACATTAAACTGTTTCCTGCTCTAATGCTAGGAATAGTGGAGTTTCTGCAGATCCGGTATGGGTATAAAAACGAATAGATTTGCTGTAAGCTTTTGTTTTTACACTCAGAATCATCAGATTATGTAAGCATTCCGCACGAAGTACAGCACTTTGATGAGCAGTGTTCCTTCTGATCGCTGGCACTCGCTCAGGTCCAGACTGCTATCGATCAATCCGTTCTCACATCGTGGTCAGAAGAATAAGTTTCCTTTACAGTTTTCCAACTGGGAATGAAAAAAGAAAAGCTTCCTCCAATTGTTTATTTAAGAATATTGGCGGTGGCTGAAGAAATCCAGGAGTTCAGGTGTAAAGGCGTCTGCTTCCATTCGCTCCAGCTGCTCTGCTTTGGGCATGTGGGGGTGTTGGGTTTCACGTTTATTTATTTGCAGTGTCCTTTGTGCAGCTATTTTCCAAAGTTGCTTACGTGGCCCATTAATGCTATTGTTTTTTAACTAGGTGAAAATGGTTTGTTCTGTGGTATGGGTGTGGGAGCGGGCTTCGGTCTGAAGGAGTTTTATTTAACAATCTGCTGTGCAGAATGCTGGAAATTTACTTCAGATGTATAGGAATTTCCAGTGAGTTAAATCTAATAGTCTTTGCTAAGAACGTGGAAATATTTCCACTTTTTGACTGTGGTAATTAAATAGGGGTATCTGTGTTAAGATACTGGACTTCATAGCAGCTTAGATAGCTGGATAAAAGTGGGTATAGATTTGCACCCATTTATACTCATCCAAGAGAATGAGTTGAATGTGTAGGAGCTAAACTTAAAAGTGCCCCTTTTGCTGTGACGTTTAGGTTCCATGAGCACCCTCTCTCTCATACCCTATGTATGCTTGATTTTTGCCTGAATAAAGAGCCGAGGATCCTGAAATAATATTAAAATTCCTGTGAACAGTGCTATACACTTCCTGCGCCTCTGCTCGTGTGAGGCTGTAAGCAAGCTTAATAAAGAAAAGTGAATAAAACAGCACGTTCGTCAAGGAACACTTCTCTTCAGATGCTATCTCTGTTCTCCCCACCCCCAAGGAAGTGTTTCTTGTGTCCTTCCCTTCCTCATTACCGAGTTACTCATTATGAACTTTCAGGAATCGAGTGTACGCCTTCACAGCTCTCCGTGCTGTTTCCGAGCACACAGCCTGTGCAGCTGGGAATGTTGGGAGATGTTGAAGCAGTGGCTTCTTTTTAAGCAAAGCCTTCTATTGCGGAAGCTGCAGCTTTTAATTCCTCCTGGTATCTCCCAAACGATCATTTCCTCTCTTCCGAGTTATCTGTTCTTTCTCTGTACCTGGGAGGTTGTCAGCAAAGTAGTTCTCCAGCTTTAAGTTTCTTGCAGGGATCCAGACCTGAATTTGTTGCACAGTTCATGCTACAAATCACTTCAACAAAAGTGACATCAGGAAGGTCCACATCCTGTCTTTTTTCCCCCTAATGCCGGATCATTCTTAAGTCATTCAGAGAGTCTTGAATAATTCAGCCAGAAGAAATGATTCAAAGATACCTCTGCAGGTATTTTCACTGCCTGGGGAATGTTTTGATTTTTTTAATATTTGTTCTTTCTGTCTCACACCAACTATTATTGGAGGATTTAATTTCCCCGAACACTTAGATAACAACACTGAAGTCAGAGATGCTGCTGCAGATTCAGAAGCTGAATATCTAGGCATTCTGGAGGAATTGAGGAGTGAGAGATGAGACCTTCCTGTAATTTTTTTTCTGTTGTGACTTTTTTTTTTTTTTACCATCCTTTCATTGCTAATTTAACTACACTTGAAAATCCTGCCAGAAACCTGTCAGTATTGTTTGTGAAATTCTCTGCAGCCTGTCCGTGAGTGTGGTTGAGCTCTAATTGCTTAATTGCACAGGTAGAGAAATAAGGCACTTCAGACTTAGTACTACTTGTACTTATGAAAAGCAGGATTTTACTTTACATAGGTTATTTTGGGGGGGGGTAGTAAGTGTGTTATCACTGGGAGATACCAGCACTCCTGATAGTGCAGTTCGGAGCAGGACTTAAAATCTTTTTTCCAGCATAGATCCACCCACCAACGTGGAAGGAGGAGTGGGGGGAGAGCAGGGGGTTCTGTGCGAGGGAGAAGCTGTTCTGTTGCATGGAATGCGAGGAAGTAATTGCTGCTCTCCTGAATAATAGTTTTCATCTGGTTTGAATGGACAGTATTTGAATGACTTTTCTTTTTTCTCCACCTTGCTGGAATTTGGCAGCAAAAGCATTTCGGTGATGGGATCTGTCAGTTTGCAAATGAGAATGTAGAAAAACACCTTTTAACGTTTTAATTTAACGAGATGTTCGGTTTTACAAAGGGGAAAAATAACAGCAACTCCAATGGTTTTCATTCGTAGCTGTTCTACCTTCTGCAGCCTTTGCATTGTACACTCCTGGTTTTGGCAGGGCTTCAATTCCCATAGCTTATTTCTCCTTCAGGTTGGAGTTCAGCTCTCTCGCAGATCATTATGATTTTATACTTACGATTTCAGTATCTTAAAAGACAGTATTAACATCTTCCTTGTACACCAAGAAATGAGATGGATAAGCATGCAGAAGCAAGGCTTTTGCAGAGCTGTGATTCAGAGGCATGCCAAGTCCACAGTATTTATCCTTGGAAATCGTTTAGAGAATAGCTGCTAGAACACAGGCTGTGCAGAGATAGAGGCTGACAAGGAACTTGATTGCAGAAGAGATTTCTTGGTGAAGGGGATGCGTTTCCACCGCTTAATTAACAGAAAGCAGATTAATGCAAATGTCTGCTTTAGCTGGTTGGTGGAATGCATGGTCTGTTAGCTGTCTGATGTTCCTAAAAATGAGAACTCTTTAAAAAGATCAAGAAAATTACAAATTTTACAGCCAAGTTCTTGTGTGATTAAATCTTAATGTGTTTTTGTTGCCTTGGTGCCTGAAATTCAGCACATCTTATTTCCTGTTATTTCCATATGGAAATTGAAGTGTTTCTGAATGCCAGTGACTTTATGTGGCATCTCTTCTCTTCTCTCCTCTGCGATGTCTGCGTGGCGGCGGTGGGTTTTTCTTAGAAACAGTTTGCAACTGCGGTGCCACAGAGACTGAATATTTACTGCCACGTTGTTTACAGCCGTGTCTGCGTGGCTGAGGCTCCCAAACATATGCTAGAGGCACCAAATGCTTGAATTATTGGAGGGAAGAGGACAGAGAAGAGTTGATCCGCTGCGCTAATTGCTGTGAAGGCTCCGTTCCTTAATAATTCCACACTGAAAGAGCTCCTTATGAGGAGAAAATCAAGAAAGTTGATAGTTCTGCATTTGCTGGTTAGAGCTGTAACTGGAAGCAAGTGGTCTGGCCAGGAAAAAAAAAAAAAAGACAATTCGCTTACTAACTGGAGGCATAAATCTTTGGTTATGTGGTTAAGAGGTACTTGAAAAGCACTTGGAAATGTGAGAAACACCTGTGGGAAGTCTTCCTATTGCTGCAGCCAGGAGCAGTTTGAGGTAACCCGGTATTGTTAATGGGGTGGGATCTGCAGAGGGTGAGTGGTGGAGGCATGATGTACTCCTTGGTACACACCTCTGGGTGGGTAGGTGCTGCCACAGAAAGCTGAATTGCATTATAGAGCTTGGGGAAAGCATGCATGCTCTTTTTTTTTCTCTCCTTTATTAACTTCTATTCCACACTTCTCCCAGATTAATCCTCATTTTCAGACTCTCAGGCAAGGAAGGATGAGCAGAGCAGTAGCCTTTAACTTTACCTTTGGGTGATCATTTAGTGAGCTGTGCTGTCACTGCTTTCAGGTAGAAACTGTCATGGAGAGAAGGATCAAGTGGCGTAATTAAAGTTGTATTGGTGCCAGGAGAGGTCTGAGTGGCAGCTGTGTAACCTGAAATCTTGGTGACTTCACAAAGTAGCAGAGGAAGAACAGGAATGCTACATGTATTGACAACTCTGTGTTTTGTTGGTTTTGAGGGTAAGTGAGGTATTGCTGAGTTCTAAGAATTTCCTTGTAAAAATAGTGCATTCTGCTGGCATGTCTGGTTAAATTGGTGCAAGGTAACTGGTTTCAGTCAGGATGCAGAGTCAGTCCAAAACTGTAATAATTAATCTCAATGCTATTTACTGCAAAGACTTGCTCACAACTATTTAACTTCACCAACTCGGCCTTCACGTGATGCTGGGTACCTTTAATTGGAAAGAAGACTACGAACTGTTGAAGTAACTTAAGTAGCTGAATTCCACCTTGTTTTGTTAAGGTGTCATTTCTATTTTTAATCTCAGGGATTTGTATGAAGCTGTAATGAGGTGGTAATTCAATTCATAACTGCATTACGGTTTCAGCTTTTTGAAAAGAAACCTCCCTATGGTCTTAATTGTGATGGACATGTAAAAAAAAATATCCAAAATACAGCATTTTGGCTTCCAGATGTTTTATTGCACAGGGGAGCACTGTCTATAGGGAGTGAATTCAGCTGACTGAAGGGCACCATAGATGGGAAGAATCAGTGTTTTATGAATGTTAGATGTTAGCTGAAGTTAGTCAGGAGACTATTTCTTGTTGTTCTGTTTCCCTGTCTTTGAGATGGTCATCAGCTGAGTTGAAATTAAGAAAATGGGCATTGTATTTTGCATTACAAAGGGGAGGTATTGCTCTCTAATCTAGCTTGGTTGTATGCCCACACGAGGCTGTTTCACTGCTGAGAAGATGTCACAGTCTCTATAAGGATGACAGAAAATGACTTGCATTGTACTGTTTTAATTCTTATCTGAGATGCAGCTTGAAGCAAACATCTGAAAAGTTATGTAAGGCATCCAGTTCCATTTAAACTCTTCATTTTCGGAGAATGTCTGTATAATTTTTTTTTTAATGAAAATAGGAATTTGTATTGCTAATCTTTTTTTTTTTTTTGCTTTTAAACTCAAGTGAAGTAGTTTCTTGTGACAGATGGGATTTTGAGTTGGATGGGTACAGTTCTCCCTTTTAGAAATGGAGCCATAGTCTTGTAGTCTACTTGTTAGTGTTGTTTTTTCAGTACAATTTCATAATAAAGGCTGTGAATGGAAGGTGTAGCTTCTTGCTTGAAGTGACTTTGCAAACTCACAGGAGCATGGCTTAATTTTTGTTCTCCTCAGGAGATCATCTCCTGCCCTGTCCTGCTCAGAGCACCGCACTGTCCACCACGCCTCCAGGTTCTTGTCAGCCCAGCAGTGCCTTCTTATGATGCTGCAGAGGCTGCCCTGTCCCAGGGCTCAGGCTTTTGTCCTTGTATTTCATGACATTCCTGCTGCTCTGCTCTGCCTCCATCCTGAGTGACATCCTGAGCACCCCTGGTGGTGTCTGCAGCCATGGTGATGTGCTTTGCACCTCCTCGTGCAGCCGCTGATAAAGGCCTCAAGCAGGGTGGGTGCTGGGGGTGCTTACAGGACTGCATGTCCCACTTGGGATGCTATCTGATGCTATTCTGAGCACATGCTAGCTGTATCTTGACCTTTATTATCTTGTGAAGCTGATTTTTAACTTCATTTCAGCAGTTTCCTTCCTTTTGGAGGCTTACAAACCGGTGATTAGGAGTTTGTTCTGTAGGTGAAGCTGCAACAGCATGACCTGAGGTCTTTCAGGTCCGGAGTTCTTAACTCATCTAGTTAACACCAATCTCAGGCCCTTAAATACTGCCTAAATGACCTGAAGTGTTCTTTATTCAGCCAGCAGTATTAAGTGCTTGCATTTCAATATCAGTGTGTAAGTTGAAATTTCATCTCTTCTATAAAAGCTGTTTTAAAATATAATTTTATCAGGCCTCTTAACATGGAAAAACTTTCTTTCTAGGAATTCTGGGAAAGATCCACATAAACAGGGAAGTGGTTTAATTTTGTTGTTCCATTATGTTGTTAAGTGTATGAGACCAAATTAAACTTTTGCAGTAAGTGTTAATTTTAGAAATCTTTGGTAGTGTTTGTCAGTAGATGGTACAGCGAGTTCTCTCCAGCTCATGGCAATTACAGGAGGGAGAAGTTTTCTTTAAACGTTTTAATGTTTCAGAGTTGGAAAAAAATGAAGGCCGTCAAAGTTGCTGTAGTTTTAAATTGCAATCAATTGTGTACTCTTATTAAAAACAAACTGATTGCCTATTTTTCATTCATATTTTAGAAGTAGTGCAGAGAAAACCTCTGTTTAAATATTGGTGGGGGTCTTTTTAATGTTGTTTTGTTTTATCTTTAATGTGAGAGTCTGTTTGGTGAATTATCCCTAGGTATAATTCTGCTGTACTGTGTTCAGCTCAAAGCCTGTCACAGAGGTTGCCTTAAAAGGCCTCAAAAAATCTTATGGTTTGATTTCTTCATTTGTGGCTTTTATAAGGCGGAGGAGGAAAAAAGGATCCCATCCTGACCTTGCCGTGTAGAACAGCACACATCAGTAGTGATATCTTAATTAGTTGATATGCACTAAGATTTGAACCAATGATTAATTTGCAAGGTGACTATTTAAAACCACAAGCTGTTTGCTCACCACCATTTGCTCCACTACCCTTTTCCCCAATGAAACAACCACTCCAAACTCAGTAGCAAGCAGTGGCTTCCTGGTGCTCTGAAACGCCTTCTACCAAAGGAACCCTCAATGGTTTGCTGACAGTCCACCTGTAAAATGATCCTGAATCACATCTTATCAGGTCAGAGACTTTCCAAGGAGCCACAAGTGCTCAGGGCTCACTTCTTCCAGGGGAAATGTGGGAGTGGGTCCCACTCCAAAGCTCTCAGTGCCTTAATACGCTGATGCACCTTCTCTGTGGTTTAAAAACATTCTGATGGATGGCAAATAAAATTTATTTCAGTTTGGTTTTTTGCTTGTTTAATCAAAATGGGGAAATTGTACTTTTGACAGGTTGAATTTAAATCCCCTTTTTGTTACCCTCATAAGATGTATAATTATTCCCAGCAAATATTAAGTTTTAAACCCAACTTAACTTTTTAAATAGAATTGTTGGGATGGTTCAGAAGGCATTTGAATGCTGTTTGGATCCATGGTGACAAATGCTCAAGAGCCCTTGAGGAAGGCATTTGTCCTTGGCCTTGTCCTGATGTGTCCCAGCAGAGTTTGTGAGGGCAGAAACTTGAGTTCTAACCCAGCATCCCTTCACATACAGAGACTGTGGATTATATAATTTGCAAGACAATTTTTAAAAAAATGTTAAATCCGTAATCCTGCTCTTCAAATGAGGAACAGTTATGTTTAGGAGAATCATCTACGGCATATCCAAAGCAGAACCATCTTCTAACAGCCTGTCATGAGGATTCAGTTATAAAGCAGGTTCAGATTGTGTTCTTTTTCTTTTAATCGTCTTGAGCCTAAAGAGTGCTAAAGAATGTACCAAAAGTGATAAATAATAGTATTGGTGTTACTCTAGGAATAGTGAGAACAGACTTGGAGTAATTCTTGGATTTTCTGTAATCATTGATGAGGAAATTTTAGGATTTGGTAAAACATCTGAGTGACTTGGGAAGAGAGAAGGAGGCCTGATGCTGTGTGTGAACTTCTTCAGCTGATGATTGGTGGAGGTTTTCTACAACCTTGCTTTGCCTTAATATTTCTTTTGAAATATGGTAATCCCAGAAGTTTTTCCTTCTCCGTTATTACAACTGCGTTGCTGTTGGAAGCTTTTTCATTCATATCAAAGACAAGGAATGGTATCTGTGCAGAAAACCAATTTGTATTTTTCACTTCATCACGATTGTCCTGGTCAGAGTGTGAGGTTTCTGTCAACGAGTTATGTAGAGTGTATCAGCTCAGGCTATTAAAATCCTATGTGCACAGTGGTAGCAGTCTGTAGTATGTCGGAGTAGAGGCCAAATTACCACTTCTTCTAAGAGTAAAAAATTGTGTTTGAAATTCTCTTTTGTGGACTTTCAGGGTATTTCTGTGCTGATGTGTGCTCCAGAAGAGTCTCAGTTGGTCGTCTGATCTGCAAGCTCATCTGACTTCTTGCTCATAGCCAAAGTGAGTTTAACACTTGGCGAAGGGAAGCTTGTTTGCAACCTCAGTGCTTGTTTAAGAAAGCCGTTATTCAGGCATGGCCTGGCACACTCACCATGCAGCAAATTGTAGGCTTTGATAGAGCTCTGGAAATGTCACTCATAAACTGCAAAATCTTTATTGCAGATAACATCTTGATGTCAGACATTGCGTGGCCGTGTCACCTTTAGGCGGGACGTGCAAGGAGAAAAAGTCATTTTGAAACAGAAGTTCAGTAATGGGATAAAGTTTCAAAAGTAAGCCAACAAAGTGGATGCTTTTTAATTGCTCCTATGGTAATTGAGCCAGCTTCATAAAACGGCTAATTAGTTCTACTTGTCCAAAAGGCTTATTTTGGTTGCTCTGGCTGCTGGTGCTGACAGCCAGTATCGCTTACTGCAGCCAGCCAGAGTAATTTGGCCTTCTTTCATCAAAGTCAGTTTTTTCCTCCTTCTGCAAAATCCCTGGTTCTCTGTATGGTAAAAAGTTACATTTGATGAGTAGTTTTAAGTCTTTTCTTTACTCAGGCATCTTTGAAGTGTCATTATTTAATTTCTATTGTATGGCACTTTAGAATTACATTTCTAGCTTTAAGCTAACTTCTCTATTTGACACGGCGTCAAGACTACAAATTATACATAATGAAAACTGTTACATCATAAGTACTTTCAGTGTTGGTGTCTTGTAGTACTGTCAGCTTTGATTTAGATGTAGAACACAGAAGAAAAATTGACTGAAAGACTGAGGGTGACAGTTCCCTTCTCTGTGTCCTCTCCCTCACCCACATAGCTGCTTTTTGGTGAATTACACTTCACTGTTGGTTCTACCCTCTCACACCAGCCCTTGTGGCTGTCTGATGTTGTGCTGAGCTGATACTACTTGCTAGACCAGCAGAAGTGACTTGAAGCACTTGTGAGTGGCTTTCTGCAGGCAGGATTGGATGAGGACAAAGCTGGGGTAGAAGAAAGGAGCATGGGAGGAGATAGGTGGCACGAGGGCTGGCAGTGCTTGGGTGACTTGACCTAGGAAATGTATTATGCAGGGAGAAAGCAGAGTTGAATGGATGGGTCTGTGTATGTACATGTTAAGAAAGGGGAAAATGACAATTATCTTTGTTAATAATGCATCTTTAAAAGAACCTGCTTCTTATCTGTGGTGGTTCTAAGGACCTCAGCACTCAGCTGTTGTCACAGGGCCTCCTTCTGATTTGTGTGGACACACAAGGTTTGTATATGTTTGAGCTGGAGCATATCACTGCGGTTCTCCCTGCCTTCATGCTGTTAGGCTGCTCTCTCCCATTGCACTAATGGATATTTCAGATAGTAGGAGGGAAAGTTCCTGTGTTTCCAGAGAGCACAGGCAGCTACAGCTGGAGGCTGCCATCCCCAGAACCTGAACTAATGATATGGGTGATAAAACTGACTTCATCCCCAAGGTCGCTATTAACAGTGAGGTAGGAACTGAGTAAGAGGTGCAGACTAAGGGGCTATAATGTCCAGTTATATGCTAAGTTTAGGAAAAGAGTACAGACAGCCTATTTGCTATGTAATCTTTGTGTCTGGTTTGTAGTATTTCAGTATTAGCAACAAGTTGTCCTAGAAACGTATCCTGTACAGATAGGTACAAGCTTCATGCAAAATGTATTGTGTGGATCAAATCCAAGCAGTAAATAGACAGCACTTAAAGATCTAGAGAAGAGAGAGAATGCAGTAGAGGTCCTTAATGTAATGAATCTGCTCAGAGACTGTCCATGTGGTGGAAGCCTGGGCCCCCTGGTCTGAACTGCTGAGCTTTCACACAATAAGCTTTTATGTAGAATTTCCAGAGCTTTCATTTGTCTTCTGCTGGAGGGTGGGTGAACTCTTCTCTGGTATGTGCTTACACTTAGCAAAAAAAAAAAAAAAAAAAATCTTGATAATCAAAGTGCATGGCCTTAAGCCTGGGAAGGATGGGGATGATGGAGGCATCAAGTCTGGGAATTCAGCTTTTGTGGCCAGGAACCTCGTACTTTGGTTCATGCTCTGCTGAGGGCAGCTGTGCTCTGCGGTTAAGTGTCCCATATTCCTCAACTGTCTGTACAGGGATCTTAGATACCTAAGTTCACGACATTAAATTGTATTACAGCATTTATGTGGGGGGAGCTTCAAAACTGCAGTCATAAGCTACTCTGTTTCCTCGTGTCACTTCTCAGCCTAAGGCCTCTGCCGTCTGAGCATGAATAGGAACAGACAAGGCTGGGAGTTTTCTGACCTCCAGCAGCAATCTCTGTATCTCTGCATAGATGGTCAAATAAACAGTATCAGAGAAGAAACAGGGCTGTTACAATATTACATCTACCTGAACTGTACAATGTTACATCCAAGATGAAGGTTGATGTCAGTCTTTGGCTGTTCAGTGCTGCTTTCCTTCAGTTACTGCTTTACTAAGTGTCTGTTGGCTGTGCTGATGAGCTGTAGGTGATCATCTTGTAAAGCAAAAGTAAGAAACTGTTTTTCTTCTCATTCAAAAAGGCTGTTTTCCTGTTGATCTTAAGTGCATAGAAAGCTGTCTTACAAGTACTCTTCCATTACTGTGGAAGAAACAGCTTGAGCAGGCATGACATGAGAGTTCTTCCATAACCTTTTTCTTTTTGGCAGTTGTGAAGCTTTGATGTTCCTCTGGCCTGCCAGGAGAATTTACTGCTGAATGAATTCCTTGCTTGTGACAAGAGAAACACCTGTTTCTGCCTCAGCAGAACTCCTCCTCCATCAAAGAACATCTGGCAGTATAAGCCCTTAAACTACTGTTTATGACTCCCCTTTCTCTGAGGTACTCCAAATACAGCTTTGGAAGTGTAGTTTTCTTAAAGTAAGCATCAGTGTAATAGGGGTTGCTGGCTCTTTCAAAGAAAATACAGCACTAGAAATACATCATCCTGCCCCATATTACCCTTAGAGCCTATATTTTGCTATGGAAGAAATGTGTTCTCTTACAATGTTTTTAATAACTAGGAATAGAATTTTGTGTACATGTATATAGAACTTTCAATGAAATGTAAACAACTTGGAACATGATAACTACAGAAATGTATTTAGGACTGCTTTGGGGACCAAGTACCTGGATAGCTTGTCCTTTGTTCCTATTTGGCCTGCTGGCCATCTGCTTCATATCACAGCTCTAGCAAAGCAATCAATGCTTTTTTCAAAAGGTATATTTATTAACCATGCATAATTAGACTGTAGAACTCACTTTGGAACCGGTGCAAATAAAAAATGGTCTCAGAAATGGACAAACTCATGGAGAATAGTTTGCCCAAGGTGCTTAAGTATGGTCTGGTGAAATCTCCAAGTCAATTAATTCCCAATCACTGGAGCCTACTGCCAAGAGACTTTAGTTGATCCTACAGTTAATGTTGTCTGATATTTTTGAAACATTCTCCTCCAAAGAATATTTATGCTGCAAATCTGGAAGACCTGCTGTTTTTCTGCCATGCGTTCTTAATCTGAGCTCCCGCTTCAGTATTAAAATGCTTTTTAACAGTTCATGAAAAATAACTCCTGTTTGTTACAGAAAGCTTTCTCATCTCTTCCAAACAGAGGAGGGCTCTAGCATGAGTGTTTACACTGAGGAATCACTGAATACATATAGGCACACTAAAGAAATTCTCCTTGATCCGCACTCATTTCCCACCTGGCCACGTGTGGCTGCTGCCCTGTGCCAGCAGGGAGAGGTGTCCTGCCCAGGGAGGGACGTGAGTCAGCAGTTAGGAGCTGGTGCAAAGTTCACTCTGCTTCCATTTACCATGTGTGTTCCGAAAGTTAAACTGTAGCTCACAAATTAGTTGTGGCTACGGTTGTTTCTTCTGTGTGGTTGGGAAGGTGTGTTCTGTAGGATGTGAACATAGAAGTAAGGCCAGCACTGAATGCTTAGGGCTGTGCTGGTGGGCTCATGGAAGTGCTGGTCAGTGAGTTTGTCCCTGTGAGAGTGCATTATTAATCCCAGGCAGGGTTAATGTCTGAGTTCTCTCCAGACTCACGTATTTGGAGCAGTGTCAGCATATTCAATATCACATGCTGCTTGTTCTGTGCTCACTTATTCTACTGACTTTGGAAATGATATAGGGTAATCCACAGTAAACGTATCCTGGTTCTTTCTAAGTTGTTTTAATGTGTTGAGCCCTCTGCTGCTGCTACACTGCCAATATTTTTGAGTAAAATAGATTAAAGCTAGCTTATGTATAGGAATACAGTCCTGCATCTGGGGTGTAAGTCTTGAGGTAGGTATTTAAGAAGGAGCTCTGTTGCTGGCTTTGTCAAAGCCTTAGCTGACACAGGGCAGGCTCAGCTAGGCTTATTTTCTAAAATGCCACGGAATCAGAAACTCAGGATAATTACTTTGTATTAGCTCAGTCCATAGAGAGCTATTTATCCACCTCCACCAACGGTGGATGGAATGATATTTTAAGGAATTTGGTGAGAAACTGGCAATATTGCATGCAACTGTGTAGCTTCTCTCATGGTTTAAAGATAGAGGATGTGCTGATGAATTTGTACTTCCTAGAAGGCTACATTAATAGGCAGAATTAGAATTTAAACTTAGTTTTTAACCCTTTGTGCAGAATGACTTCAAAACTTTGTTTTTCTCCTTCAAGAAGTGTCTGATATTCTGCTGATTTCTTACAAATGTTGTTGGAGATCTCTGTGCAGGTGATCTGTCTACCAGATGCTCCCAGAAATAACCTCCTGTCATCATTGTCATCTCACCTTCAGTACGTAGCAGGATTTGGCACTGCTGCCTATGAGCAGGGAGAACATCTATGGAGAACATGTTCAGGACAGCCTTCTTGAGACTTAGCATAGAATTCAGAGTTTTAATTGTCAAATATAAGCCAGTCACAGAGTGCTAAGCTCTTTAATGTAGTACCCACGTCCATGTTGTGGCTTTCATTGGGTGCTTGATAAGAGGAATAAGGTTGTAACCATCTCCTGACGTGCCTTAGAATTCTAAGTCAGTAGGTGTCATTTTCTTAATTGGAATCTAAATTCAGAAGATGAGCTAACTTCTAGTAGAAATGCAGTGCTTCCACCTGAAAGCTTTTGTTTGTGATGTTTTCTTCCATCATGTACATGACTGATTCATACATGAATTTCTTAGTTTTGTTTTTTTAATCTTATTTATAGCTTGATAAGAAGTATCAAAACCTGCATCTCCCTTGTATAGCCACGATGTTATTTCTTTTAGGCCTTGTAGTTAATTCCTTATTCAATCCCCCAAAAAAGTAGTTCTTAGCATTGACCAAAGAAAGCTTTGCAAGGTGAGGATAAATATAAGTGACGTAGCTGTGTTTTCATTCTGCCATGAGAAATAATGGCCAGCTAACAGAAATTGAACTTCCTACAGCTGCAGAGTGATAGAAACTAATTTTTGTTTGCTAAGTGCCACCTGAAAGTAGTCTGTCTGTCTGGTTTTAATTATTCTATCAAGTTTATCTAATTAAAGTTAAGAACTTCTACAGCCAAAATCATTTCATGTTTTTGAAGATAAATAAGCAAGCTCTGAGAACGTCTCTGCAGCGATCTTTCAGTACTTAAAATTTCCTGCTTTACTTGAATACTTTGGGCTTGTTGTTTTTTTTTTATTAGCTTGTAATATTGTGTTGGAATACATCAGATAGGCAAATGGTGCCATTGACCAGAAAAAGATTGCTTTGGTGTGGTTCTGTGATGACCAAGTTTAATAAAACAAGGCCTTGCTTTACATTCTAGTATGCTCACTGCATTTTCCAGTCTCATCTGCTTTTGTTTGATGCTTTTTGTCTGGGCAGACCAGCAGGACATCTCTCCTTCGGGGGAAGCGATGAACTTAAAGCACAGCATTTCAGGGCGTTTGTCAGAGCAGTGTTGTTTTGCACAGGGCTGGGAGTGTCAACAGGTGTGCAGAAAATTCTTTTGTCAAACTGCGTGATTTAGGAGGTTAAAATGAGCATTACAAAAATCTGTTGTCAGTAGGACTAAAGATAGGTGATTCTTTAAATAGATCAGGAGCAAATGAGCTGGAGCTCTACAGCAGAGCTTTGGGATGCTCGGTATTGGGGAGTTTATTCATGAAATATATCTGTGTTGAAGCTCTGACTTTGCAAGTGAAGCAGACAGGCTGGCGAGGATCCAGAAGAACCTTCAAAAGTGTTTGTTTTCCTCTGCAAACACTGCTGCTGCTGAGGGGTTAAGAAATCTCAGCCCATTTACAAGCATGATGACCAGCAGCTATGCAATGGGAAGGAATATCTCCCAAGGAAAGTGTTAGAAACTGTAACTACTACAATTCAGAGAATGTGGAAGAAGTGGAGATTAGACAGTGTTTTTATCAGACCAGGATTTTGAGTAAGAACCAGAAATTTTGAATTGATTCCTATGTTATATTAGGTTTCCCATGTGACTTGTGGTCTCTTAAGAAGTTGAGCTTGATGCAAAAGTTAGTGGTGATGGTTCTTTTTTCCTCTGGTTTAAAACGTAGATTTGCACAGCTTTCTGTGGACAGTTCTCTCCCAAGCTCTTGTTAAAGATAATGTGTTCAGCTCCCAGAAGTTTGAACCTGCATAATGAAGTTGTAGACCGGCATACAAGATTAAAGGGAGTTGTTCTGGTAGCACTAATAAGAATTTCTAGCACTTTTGATGACAAATATGAGACTTAATGGAGGGATAATCTGAGTAGGGAGTATGGGAAAATGTTGGCAGAAGGAAAAACTTTGATGCAAGACACTTAATAAAGGAAATTAAATGGTTGCTGGTGAGCATACAAAATCATAAGTGAGAATGAACCAGGATGTAAGCAGAGCAAACTATGTGATGCAAGGAATAGATTATTTTTTATTTAAGGGTTATATATCAAATCACACAAATATGCTATGGGTGTATATGCAGCACTGCTCTGAGTTTCAGTTCCCCTTGAAATTGCATCAGCAGGTGAATCTTTTCTTATAGACAGAAACCAAAAAGAAGCCGAGCTGATGATTTACATTCCCACTTCATTTCCCAAAACTAGATTTAAAAAAACTGTATAGGAAATATCTTAATTTCATTGCTGTCTGCTGAGTTCTAGTCTTAAATGCATATGAGCACTGAATTCAATATAGTGAATTCCCATTTTCTTCCAACAGTGTAGAAACTATTCTGCCCATTTGTAAGTTTCTTCACCAACACTTCTTCTGTCGTGTACCCTCCTTATCCAGGGAACTATGCAACTGTATTGAAAATTGCCTTAGCATATTTCATAGCTAAGTATAATAGCTTTGTAATCAGTGATAAATATCTAATTTAAAGATAATTAAAAATGCCTGTCATATATAAGCATGTGATGTTTAAGTAAAAGTTGTTTCTGCTTGCTTAGGAGGTGATAAGATTGTAGACTAAATGTGATTAATGTTCTTTGCAGATGTTGCTTTATATGCTTAGGCTCTCAGAAGTAGAGCAGTCTAGACTGTCTGTCTGCATTCTCCTGCTGCTTTGATCTTGATTAAAACTGGTTGTATTACATTTATCATCTTCCTTTTTGAATGCCAGGAACTATCTCAACTGGTTTTTGTATGTATGCGTGTTTATATAGAAAGATACTGAGTACCTTTGTTTGAATGCTGTAAAAATTACATATTTAGATGTCTTCAGCAAATAGCAAAAACAGATGGTTTTTGTCTTGAAAGCCTTAATTCTATCACTTGGCTTATTTCAGACACAGCAAATGTTATTCAGAATGTTAGTGAAATTCATCAGGAGTGAATCAGGCTAGCGTTTTAAGTACGCTTTTTCCCCTCCTGTTGGATAGATAAAAAGAATAGGTGGCTGCTTCTGCTCTCTGAATTCTTCAGTCTTCTTGCTGCAGTCATCTGTATTTCTGTCAGGTCTGATACTGGTGTTCTATTAATATCTACATTATCTATCTGCTACCCCAGGATTTCTCTCCGTGCCACCCCTCAGTGCTGCACAGTGCTCGTGTGGCACTGCCAGCAGTGCTACCTGCAGAGCAGAGCTCTCCAAATGCTGCTTTGGTGTTAAGGCTTCCACTGCTTAGGGAGATGATCAGTTCTTCACTTGTGCATAAGCATAGCTGGGAATGAGTTTTCAGCATTTGGGTAATTAAATTTAAATTTCCTGGGTGTTTTTTTTTTGTTGTTTTTCTGACTTATCGAGTGAAGATTGCATGGGTTCAATTTGAAGGCATGTTATATTTCATGGGTGAGATTTAAGTGAGTCCTGTTAACAGTAATACATTATTTAATGGATGGTCAGTAGAAGATTTGGGGTATTTCCATGAATTATTGAAGGAGATGGGGGTTCTTTTTTATTACAACATCTGTTGTTGCCACGGGGTGCTCTCTGTGTTTGTGTTAGTGCTGTTTGTGAGATGTGTGCGTGTTGTAGCATCCAGACCACAGTAGTATCTTAAATCCAAGTATGAGAATATGGCTGTATTACATTTTGCTCCTCAAGTGCACCAAACAAATGAGTAATAAGAACTGGATAATAAGTTAAATACTGCATACATCATAAACTCCTCTCTACCCAGGGTGCCTGCGGTCGTTGCAGCTCAGGAGCTCCCTGAAAGTTGCTGAAATGAAGATTGCAGTTGACATAACGATTGAGGAAAATTAATTAAAAGATTTGAATACAGGTCTCACACAGCAAATTTGAATTTCCCCCTCTTTTAAAAGCGTTATGCAGTACTTAATTGATGTACTGGCTGAACCGGAGTTGCTGTTCTAAATGTGTGTGCTTTGTAGCTGAGAGCTGTGTGGGGCTCTCACAGGAAGACCTGTGTTCCCTGAGAGTCATTTCTTAATAAAATTCTGCTAATTTACTTTAATACTATGAATTAACATCTTGAAAAATTAATGCTACAAATGTAATGCAACATTTTGTGACAAATGCATTTTTAAGGTTTTCTTGCAAAGTTAAATGAAGCAAAACTGGCTTAATCAAACACTTCCTTTAAGTCATTTTTTTCATTAATTTGCATGCTATAAAGCTGTTTAAAAAGCTTAGGATTATTGTACCATGTCAGCTACGTTCTATGCCATGAGGGTACACAGCACCAAAATTCACCTTGATCACATGTTATCAAACACATGAATTGCTAAACACAAATCCAGCAGCAGTTATTATTTTGGTGTGATTTAGAGCAGTTTTATTGCAGACATACAGTCTGCAGTACTCCTGGGGACTTCAGTTCTACTGAGCATCTGTGCATAGGTCTAAATGGGAATGTAATTTGATGGCTCAGTGATGAAATGTTGAGGTTGTTAAAACCTTGCAAACATGTTTTCAGTACCTTTTAGTATACAGTATGTTTTGTAGCACATATTTGCTATTAACTACCTTTGAGTCCTGATGGCTTTTCCATCTCTGTCGCTGCCTTGCTTCTTACTGAACATCAAACACCATTAGGAAACATTGCTTTTTTTTTTTCCTTAAGAAAAACAGTGGACATGAAAATATAGATTGTGTTTGTAGGCAGGTAAGGAAACTAGAAGCCTCTATCCTGGGTTATGTTTGTATTGCTTTGGCTCTCATGCCAGATCAGTGCTGATATACTTAAGACAGCTGTTGCAGCAGTCGCTGCATCTAACTGTGGCTCTGACAAGAAATGTGCAGTTTGCCCCATGAGCAGCATATTCCTAAAGTCACTGCTGCAGGGCTGTGCTGGGGAGCAGCAGCACGGCCTTCAGGAAGCTGATCTGAAATTGTTCCCATCCCAGCCAGTTATTCTTAAAGCTTTTCAGGCAAAAACAAAACAGTGAATTGGTTATGTTTTAGTGCTTAGTGTCCTGATGTTAGTAACCTGATTTTGGTTTTTGGAATACTTCATTTATAGGCTTATTCTTGCAAACATATTCGTAATTAGTAATAATGCAAAAAAAAAAAAAAAATTAAAAATCCAGTGGATAGAAAAATCTGCTTCGTGGGAATACACAGCTTAACAAAAATATTGCAGAGACTTGCCTGATGCTGGGATATGTTAAGAAATAGCTTTGTTGTTCTGTCTCTTTTTTTATCTTGCTGTGAACCTCCAATACCTGAATGTTTGACAGCTTTTCAATCACTCTTATCAGCGTTTATTCTACATAAAAATGGACGTAATGATCTGTAGTAAAATCTTGTCAATTCCCACTGTTAGTTAATCTAATATCTGTAGGGCACGGGAAGGAAATGTTGGGGGTTAAAAGTAATTAAGATATTGCTGGGCTCTGGTGTGTGGTGCTCAGAGCCTGTACCTGTGGCTTAGGTACAGAGCACACATAGGAGCTTGGAAGAGAGAAGGGTACATACCTACCATGCCTTACTTACATACTATAAGGCTGTTTGTATTGTAGCATCCAGTAGACATGGATACAGCAACGTTTGAGGTTGGGCAGGTTTGTTTGGTTTTTTTTTGCTTTAGGTTGAAAGTTCAGCAGTCAAAAGCATCTGAACGTTTTTATGATGATAGGTATTTATTCAGATGGGCGATGTTGCAGTTTGACATTTATGGAAGTTTAGTGGCTGAAGGAAGGAATTACTTCCACTCGTTTGTGCCAGTTCAGCTGTTTGTGAGGCTGTGC
The DNA here is from genome assembly GCF_987193195.1 of Phasianus colchicus. Lineage (NCBI taxonomy): Eukaryota > Metazoa > Chordata > Aves > Galliformes > Phasianidae > Phasianus > Phasianus colchicus. The sequence continues at coordinate 2,414,695 of NC_143442.1, read as the reverse complement.
TGCAGAATCTGCTTTGTTGATTGCACTACAACTTAGAAATGTACTTTGAATGTGGCCTTGTGTTAGAGCAGACACTGTGAGCTGCTAATGTGATGTGGCTGTGATGTGTGCAGTCTTAGAATGCTTCTGAAGGAGTAACAAAGGAAAACAATGTTGATACGATGCAAGTCTTTGGGAATGTTTCATCTCAAGTACCGATGCAATTCTGGCCAACCTTTTCAGGAAGGATGAACTGGGACAGGCCTGTTACACTGAGTGCTGAAATGAAAAGGAGAGCAAAAATGAGAAGACAGGAAAAACTTGTAGCATCAGCTGTGTGAAACATCAGATGTAAAGGTGAATGCTTGCCTCATAGACATCATTCTGCTTTTGTTTGACTCATTGTGCAACTCTGTTTTCTTTGCAAAAACAACTGTTGATACAGTTTGCATTGATACTGACTGATTCAGAAGGCAGAAGGTATATCTGTTTGTAATTGAATTCTGCTCTTCTGTTGACATTTTTGCAGAAGTAGAAGGGATTCTCCTTGTGTGGAAGAGGAGAGTCTTCTCATCTCATGGTACACCAGTGAAACGTTGGTCATATTCAACATGATTCTGGAGGGCGTGTGAAATAGACAGTGCAGGAAAGGACATGGAAGAGAAGAGCTTTCACAGATCCCAGCCTGGACAAAGGACCATTCTGATGAGCAGCACTGTTGTGATTCACAGCTGGGTGTCACTGGGGTGGGAAGCAGAATAAAGCCATCAGGCAGGCTGGTTCCCTCTTGCTGCATGGAAAATTCAGATTGTTTTATGCAGTCTGTAGAGAAGGAGGAAAGTCATTTATATCTTTCAGCTGTCAAGATAGCATGTAACTGAAGATGATTTTTTTTCCCCCTCATAGTTAGCAGAATCTTCTGTGGCCCCTAGTTTATCTTTGGAAAATCTAGCATAATAGAGAAGGGTAAGAAGAAAAGCCAATTGAGCCTGGTGCATTGGCTGAATGCAAGAGGAGAGGCAGCCCCATACAGCACAGCAGGGCCCACTTGGGGACTGCCCTTACCAGCAGCAAGGCTGTAGGCTTCCCCTTGCTCTGAGGCTCCAAGTACCAGGTCATGTGGACAGGTACCTGCAGTCGTGTCTGGGAAACTCTCAGTCAGGCCTTCAGATGGAAATTCTGCTGGTTACCAGCAACAGCGTGATAATCATCCTTCAGAGCCAGTCATACCTTCCTCTTTGAGGTCTGATGTCCTTACATGGTCTATTTAGGCTTTAATCTAGGAGCGGGGTGCCCACAAAGTGCTTTGTTTTTTAATTTTAGCAGCAGCATTGTAAGGCTCTGTGTGGAAACGGGGGTACAAGCTTGTCAGCCATGGGAAAGCATCCATAGCTGCCTCGTCTGAGTTCAGCCAGGTGCTTATAAATGGTGCCACCAAACAGGGCACAGCAGAACCCCAGCTTGGGGCTTCTTTAGTCCCAAATACTAAGCTGAGTTTTTCTTTGAATTATGTTTCTACATTCAAACCTACATGCAGTACCAAGTGCCTGTATTTTGGGAGGAGCAGTGGGAAGGAACCCTGTAAGTCGAGCCTTGCCCCTTTTATCTGTGGTTTATTCCTTTTTCTCACTTCCTTTTTAAGTCTTGGCTGAGCTTTTCCTTTGAGGTCAGCTACTGTGATTCTTTTCTAGTGACTTATCGTGTGTATGTCTGCCTCAGGGTTCGTGCCAAAGAGACGAGGGTAATCCCAAAAGGAAACCTTCTGTGTGTTTCTGTCTTGGTACCTGATCTTCCCCTCGTTGGTGTTCTTCAGCCTCTGAATCTTGTAGAATTTGAACTTCTGTGAGTGTTGTGCTTAATGTCATTTTGGGGGGGTAAATTTTTGATCAGTTTATAGTAACTTCTGTGTTGTTCAGAGGGAAAAAGAAGTGTTTGACCATTAAGGTCTGGATGAGGTGAGTGTAGTCCCAAAGCTGTACTTCAAAAAACCAAGCTGCTTATAGAATCTGTCAACGTCTTTTTCCCTTACAAAATTGTTAGACAGTAGATGAGAGGACTTCCCTGTTTTGTGATGCTCGCACCTTTGCAGTGACAGGAGTGATGTGTTTGAACTTGAAAACATCAGCCTGTGTTTTAGTGTGCTCCCTTGAAGTCAGGAAGTGTGAAAAATAGCACTTATTTGCTTGAAATTTCTGGAGATTCACAGAGGTTGGCAACCTTCATTTTGGACAAAGTTGGTTGGTGCCATAGATACCAGTTGGTTCTCTCCAGTGGCCATTGCTGGCACAAGTTCTCCCTAAGCAATGTTGGTGCTGCCTGAGCAGGACATCACAAGCTTTCTTTTTTCCTCTTCTTTCAGTGGAAGGGAAGGGAGGGGCCATTGGCAGGGAAGTATCTTGCAAAAGTATTGTCGGCTCTTTTGTTTCATGAGAGCTTCAGACACTGCTGTTGTACCCCTGGCAGTCGCCAATATGAGTACTTTGTGTTATCACAATTTTCATTCTTTAATCCCATCTTTCTTAACCACTCCCATGGAGCCTTTACTTCAGATGTGGGTTCCTCAAACCAGCAGTCAAACTCCAAGGTTCTTCGCCTTCATGTGGGTCTTCTTCCTTGAACTGTAGCTTCCCTCCTTAGACATTCCATTAGTTCTGCTGCCTTTCTAACATCTGAAAACCATAGCTCTTTGTTTAAATTAACTGAAAGGTTAATAGGCTCTCCAAAAGGTTCTTTGGGAGAAGTCAGCAGGGTGAGTGCACAGCTGTGGGTGCAGAGCTTCTTCAAGGTGGCTAGTTACTGAAGCTTGAACTTGAAAGGTCAAGTGGCCACTTTTGCTTACTGATGACTGGCAAGTAAAGCGTTTCTTCTCACTCAGATGTTCAGTGTGTTTTAAGGTCATCTCTTCTTTGGATTCCAAACTTTTAGTTCTTTCATGTGACTGAATCTAATTTTGCCTTGTTACAAGTCATCAGTAGTACTTGCCTGAAGTGGTGTTTCTATTCAAAAGTTGGTATGCTTTGCATGATACTTAAGTCTGCCAAATCTTTCTTACTGGAACTACATCATTACTGTGCCTTGAAATGTTAAGTGGAACTTAACTGCAAAATGTGTTAATGAAAGCAAGATGCCAGGGTGTTTTGGCCCATTGTTGCACCCTGAAGAGAAATGGTGACACGCTGGAGCCATGCAGCCTTCCTGCAGCACGTGGTTCTGCTGTGGTTCTGCTGCTCACCTCGTACTGAGGCATCAAGCACCCACTGCTTAATGGCAGAACAAAGCTGCTGAGTGGTCCAGCTGCACCTCCAGCACCAGAGCTGCAGCCTTTGCATCCATGCCAGTGAGGAGAGAAATGGAGCACCGTGTGTGGTGCCAGCCCTTTGTTCCTGAACTAAGAAGCACCTCTATTTTGTGCTGCTCTTGTAGAAGCTCTCCATTGATTCAAGTGTTGAGCTGCCTCGCTCCAGAAGCTGTAGTGGAGCCTGCATTCACACTCACTATTAATACATCTTTTGCAAACTTCTATTTCTTTAATGTAAAATAATATATAAAATAATCTAGAGCGATTATGGCAACTAACTTATTAAAAATTATCTGTGTTAGTATCTGTAAATCCTCAGTTGCAAAGCCATTATTCTATTTGTAAGTTTTGTCCTAGGAAAAGAATCCTCTAGTAAGGCTTTTGAAAGCTCTTTAGTTGGAACACTTCAGTGGCATTTCTGCATTCTTCCCCAGTAACTTTCTGATTGACTACAATGCTGATTTGGTAGACTGTGCTAAAAAGGAGAAGATTAAGGAGAAATTCTAATCTGAGAAGGTAGAACATCTCCTCTATAAGGCAGTGTGGCAGCAGGTCAGGTGATTTGTTACTTTACTGACTTGTTTATCTTTTGCCTGATTCTTGCACTGCTTAGGTTAATTGCTGCCATGTATGGATTTAATGAATGTACTTTGGCACAGTTTAGAGGAATTACAGTCCTAGTCTGACCTGAAAGCATTGAGAACAACAGTAATAGGACTAACACTTGTCCAAAGCTCAACAAAATATGTTTTGAGGCATCTTATCATGCATAAAGAGGATAGAGCAGATCCTTTGTGTTGTAACTCAGTTTGCTTTATTAGATTAAAAATTAACTCTTTATTTTTCCTTTGAGAAACATTCCCTTGGGTGTTATCAGAAAAAAATATAGAAAGATAAAAACTTGCTTCCTGGTTGTGGAAACATCAAAGCTACCCCTTTGTTGTGTATTTTTGTAGTCTGTTCCCAGATATATTTCTGGGTCTAGAGGGTGTTTATGAGATCACTGTAGAAACAACTAGAATAATATATGTGGATAAGTACTTGAAAAAGGTGTCTGTGCTTTAAGTGAAGCTTTTCAGGTGCTATCTGTAGCTATACTACATTTTCTGACCTTTTTCTTACTTGCCTAGAGCAGTGTTATGGTTCACGTATTGTAATGAATGGGGGTGGCCTGTTGTGTTCTGTCTCACAGTGTCCAGTGCTTCTGCTGATCCGACATACTAATACATTAGTTCCTTATGAATTTGTGGATCTCCCTGCCCACACTTGAGTTCAGATGCACCCCAAATATCACGCAGTGTAAATAATCCTCCTGCAATAAGTAGAATGGTACCAGAACAAGCTTAACCCTATCATTTTTCATATAGCGGATGCACTCCTGCCTGCAAACCCTTACCATTTCTGTCTTTGTGCTTGTAGTAGCATCAAGCACCACTGAAGTGTGATGGACTTGTTGGGGTAGGTTGTACATCTGGGAAAGACAGACAGGATCCTTTTCCATGTTTCACTTTTGCCATTTGCATCTTGGGCTTGAGTAAGTGCATCTCAGAAAAATGCTGGATGGAAAAAGAGCACGGTTCTATCCACAAATAGGCAAGATGTTTTTTTTCAGCAATTCATGTAGTCCTGCTTCAAAAAATGGAAGCCAGTCCTTCAAATCCCTACAAAGGTGAGGTTTTCCAGACTGCTCCTAACAACTCTGATAAAGTTGTTTTCTGTTCTGCTGACAATTACAGTGCATCCTGTATTAACAGCAGTTCAGAAGTTCACTGGCATATGTTGGTTCTTTTTTCTATTGCAGCTGTCATTTGAACACAAATGCCTAGTGATACAGCAGCACGCAACCTGCAGTGTCACAGAATAGATTAAATATTATCTGTGCCAACATGCTGAAACCAAACTGTTATATACCTGTGTATTCTTGCCTTTTTTTTAACATGTTTTCTTCTCACAAGCTTTCAAACCTTAGGTTCATAAGAGCATGAGTTCTTGAGATTATCCTGGAGCTCTGCTCGTGGCTCCTTTCAGCAGCAGCGTTTTGCATTTTGAGATTCAGTAATAGGTTTCCCAAGTACCTGACAATTTCTGGAGAAAACAATTTTTCAACACTCAGAATGGTAATAGGAGTTTCATTAGGGGCATATTCTGCCTAAATTGGAACCCAAATAGATGTGTATTTGTTGTAAGCTCCAGCTGCCACATTCCTCCAACAGTTTTGGGAAGGGGCTGCCTGGTTGCAAACTGATGCTTTCTGTGCGCAGTAGGCTCAGGGCTGCTTCCTTGTGCAATGTCCCTGTTTCCTCTCTCCTTGCTTTCACCTTGGTCCTGCTTCTCTACTGTGAAAGCTGCGTCAGGACTGTCCTGGTACATCCACACGTCACTTCAGCCTGGCCAGAGCTATCCCAAATGGCCTCGCAGCCACCAGAGAAGGTATTATCACAGCTGGGTGCTCCGGTCAGCTCCAGGGTCCCTAAAGTAGTGCTTTGCCAACAGCCCAGTTAGATGGAGCTGATGCACAGCATTGACAAATAGGAAAACCCGAGTGTAGAGAAAATGTGTGAGAAAACTATTTGTGCAAATTTAATTTTATTGTAGTTTCAAATTTCACAAATTCAGCTTGTCCGTGGTCCTTCAAAGCAAGGCTTGGCAACGGGAGAAAAGGAATGGCACGTATGAGATACATCCAGGACTTCTGCTTTATTGCACTGACAGAACCAAATTGTTCAATCTGTTGCCTCATCTGTTTCTTGCCATAGCTGGGAGTTGTAAAGGTCAGGCCATTGCAACACAAAAGAATGTAATAGTTAACATGCTGCATCTCGCAGTGTTACCAGCTGGCTAACGCGTCTCTCCCGTTGAACATCCAGGCTCTTTCCCAAGAAGCATAAGCAGCATCCTCTGCCTATTTTGGGAATGCGTCAAAGTCAAAAGTTTCTGGAAGTGGCAATGCAGGGTGGCCAACATTGTCAGCCTGCTCTGATGCCCACTGCTGTGTTCTGAGGGTGCTGCTGCAGTGCTCAGCAGGAAGCAGTCCCTGCTGCCCTGCGAGATGTGGTCTTTTGGTGCCCGTACAGCAGGCTGTGCTTGCTCACATTTCCATTCTTGCTAGCTCGATGGCTGCCTGCAGCAGTGTGCTGGCCACCCCCACCCCTAGGGGTGCTGCTGAGTGCCTGGATGCCGAAGATTTGGTCCCATAGGACAGGGCTAGAGCTGCCCTGCTGATGGCTATACGGGGTCTGCTGGGACAGGAGAAAGGAGCATGGGTATGGATACAGCATGAGTAGTGTATCGAGATTATAAATGTATATTAGGTACTGAGTGATACAGAGAAATAGGTGGGAACCTGGCTGGCACTGTTACTGAAAACATTTTCTTGTTAACATCTCACCTTCAGTAGTGTCTCTTAAATCTATCGGCTTGGTGCACAGGCAGACTGAACATGCGTTGTCGTACTTCTGACCAATCCTAGTTTTCTTCTCTCTGTTTTACCATGTTTTTTTAATATATTAAATGATGAAGCTTGGATGAAGATTGATGACACCTTCTTGGCAGTGTTTGCAAGACAAAAACAGAAGGAAAAGCCAGGTGTTCTTTCCTTCTGCTAAGTGCATCACGCTCTTGGATGCGTGCAAACCATTCCTCACAGTATCCGCTGGAAATGTTTTTGAAACTGAGAACTGTGAGCTCTGCTGTCTGGGGTTTGAGGAACGGTCTCATGTCCTAATAGCCCAGATCTGCAGAATCCAGATTGATACTTCCCATCACATCAAAACTCTCAAGTTAGCTCCAAACAGAGTGTCTCAGTCTGATAATGCTGGTTGATTTTTGTGGTTGGCCATTGGTAGGCATTGATGGATCATTTATACCAGTAATTTAAAAGACACATCAGAATTGCTGAAGATTTTGTTTTTAAGAATAGCGGGATGGCAGGAAAGAAATAACCACATAACAACTAGGCAGTGTAGCAGGTCTGCTAGTCTGATACAGTGCATCAGCTTCTTCAGTACAGGCTGCTCAGTGCCCTGCCCTCCAAGCACCACTTGGCTCTCATGCCTGGAGCCTGCATGCTGCCTTTGTGGCTGGCCCTGGGCACAGGGGAAGTTGGGCACTGGGCTGTGGAGATGTGGCAAAGCTCCAGTGGCTGTCATCTTGCAGCTGGTTCTCTAGGTGGGACCACAGCAGGGCATTCACTGTGCCCTAGGAGGTGAGGGATCATTGCCTTACACCTGTTGGACACAATTGCCATTGTCTGCTTTGTAAATTGGAGTGGCTGAAGAGATGCTGCTTTGGCATTGTGTTTTTGATGCATCCAAACCATTAAATGATCAGTTGAGTTTAAGTTTCTAAGATTTACAAGCAGATTTTTGGGCAGGTGTAGCAACATAGGAGGGGGAAAAATGCTTTTTGGCAAATTCTGTTAGCTAATATTCTTTGGCTAAACTAACTCAACTTCTAATGTTTGGTATTTTAAGATTTCTATTCTCTTGCTGTTCAGGGTAAGGTATTACCATAACTTGTCCTTTTTCTTCAAATCTTGATAAGGTGTCCAAGTTGGCGTTTGAGTTAACAGAAGGGCTGTGATTTCAGTTTCAAAACTGACCTGGAATGCATGCGAGCTTTCAGTGCTTTCTTTCTTTGATTAAAAAACAAAGAGGGTGAAGGGGAAAGGGTAGAAGCTGTACTGATGCAAGCCTGGGTTTGACTGTTGGTGTCCAACTTGTTCTTCAGAGTGCTGCTAACCATGGTGTGCTTTTCTTACCTTGAAGGTGCCATTCTTGGCAGATCAGAAACACAAGAGTGCATCTACTACAACGCTAATTGGGAGAAAGATAAAACAAATCGCAGTGGCATTGAACCCTGTTATGGAGATAAAGATAAAAGACGACACTGTTTTGCTACATGGAAGAATATTTCTGGATCAATTGAAATTGTGAAACAAGGTTGCTGGCTAGACGACATCAACTGTTACGACAGGTAAGTTTTCTTGTAAGCTTTATTTCTAAGTTTATACTGTATTGCTTGTCTGTAATTATTACAACCTCTCTTCTGCAATTGGTAACTGAGACAAAAGATCAGTATGGTAGCCTGGAAATAATTGCACTTATACATTTGTCCAAAGACATGTAGGATTTTTTCCTCACTTAACTGTATGGACCCACCTTCACCTGAGTCAGTTTATGGTATTTACAGAATAGCGTGTGCTACTTTCATTCAGTTACTACATACTAAAACTTGTGTTTAATTTTTACATATTTAGGCCAATAGACTTTTTTTCTAGCAACTTACTTTCAAACAGTGCAAATAGAGTTACTAAAAACAGAATTTGGAATTTTACAGTTCACCTTTCCAAAGTCTTTGGAGCAGGATAGTCAGTACATTGTGTCTGTTTCCTTAAATCTGAAAGCGTTTTGCCTGTTTGCTAAAAGGCTCACCTCACTAGCAGTTCTAAGAGACACTGAATATTTTTAAATTCCACTCATTTTAGTGTAACAGATGGTGTAGCAAGTACCCGTGAGCATTAACAGCAGGACTTGTGCTTTGTTAGTTACTGGCTGAATAAAGGTCGTGACTCTTTTAAGAAATAGTATTACATCTTTTAGGAAATAGTACTGTGGGTCTTTGAAGTACTGTACTAACTGTTATTTGTCCAAAACAGTTACTATTTGGAAAGGGAAATAATTAAAAATAATAAAAGCGTGAAATATCTGTATTAAAATGAATTTGGAAATTATTTTTGGCAATATTTTAGAAAGCTTTACTGTTGTGTTTGTTGAATGAATAGAAGGAATCATTGTAGTCCTTTCTACCAGATAAAGTTTCCCCATGCTGGGATGTTTTTTCCTTTAACTGACAGCTTAAAGCTTAGTTGAATAGTACTTCTGATTTTCTGTTTCTGAGAGAAGCAGCAAAGCATCTGCAAGGTTGCTTGCATAGCATGGTTGAAATCCTGCTGTGCTGGATGACAGAGGACAATTTCTGAAGAAACCTTACTTATTGCTACTAGTATGTAGTAACAGTAAGCCAGGATGGGAAAGTACTTTGGTTTCATTTTAACCCCTTCTTAGCTGTAGATTTGCAGAAGAAGTGAAAATATTTACATTTTGGACTGATTTTATTTCTGCTAGATTTTGAACTTTTAGGATGGAAATAGAATTTCTCAAATTGGAAGTAGAGTTAGGTTCTGTACCATTGGCATTCCACTACTGCAGCTTGTATCACTGAACAGTCTGAAAAAGTTCAGCACTAAGTTCTCCTTTGAGCTAAGAAAAGAAACTGGAAGAAGGGATAAAATGCAGGAGGGGAACAGTTAAAGTAAAACCTTGTCTGTGCCCTCAGTAACTGCAGCTTGTCAAAAGAATGCATGCTGCTGTGTTTGTCTTAAATATCCATTAAGCCTTATCTCTGGCAGTTTACTAAACAGAGAGTTACGGTGTGATGAACTCCAAACAGCAGCAGATTAAGAACATCAAAGAATGAATGTGTTAGGGACATTTCAGCACAGTCTAATTTTATAGCCAGAGCTATAAAATAGCCTTGTTTTTGAAGATGAACCTGGAACTCTTGTGGAGGTCTAGCAGTATATAATGTCTGCAACTATCCCTGCAGGATCTTCATGCTCACTATCTGCTGTCAAGTTGTTGCCTTCTGCATTACTCCTGTTTTTGCCTCCTTACTTGAGTAGTTTGAGCTTGTTAGTTAATAGAAATCCTGGCCTGACTGAAATAAACCCTTTGCCTACATGTAATGCATGCGTGAGGGAGAACTCAAAGAATTTCAATGTTTTCTAAAAATGCAGTAAAATAATTCTACTTCCTTCTTATCTCCAGTGTTTGCATCCCTGTTCTGTGAGACTGTGATTTAAGTGCTCCCCATTTGCTCGTTTCTTTTGCACATGCAAACACACATCTTGAACTGCTCTTCAGTACTTTTGTCAGCTCTTCTCGAATTTTGTATTAGAAATAGCAAAACATTCTGTTTCAGGTTTAATATTAACAATATTTCATTATTGCAATATAAAATAATAACAAATCTTCCTCACATTTCACTGTAATTTGAGTAGTGAGCTGTTCTGGGTAACTCACTGAAGCTCCCTTGAAATTTTAAATATTATCAAATGTTTTCAGCAAAATAGACAGCATAAGATTAATAAGGTTTTTTGTTATTATCTTTTATAGGAATGATTGCATAGAGAAAAAAGACAGCCCTGAAGTGTTCTTCTGTTGTTGTGAAGGCAACATGTGTAATGAACGCTTCTTCTATTTTCCAGAAATGGAGGTCACACAGCGTAAGTTGGTCTTAACACACTGATGAAGAAACTGCATAGCAGAGTTCAGAAATGTCTAATACTGTGCGTGTTTAGGAGATGAGGCTTTCCAAAATGTTAGTCAGTTTTTTCTGCTAGAAGGTTTCTGATTCCCAAATGATAGAGGGCTGTGTGCAGTCATATAATGAACCTAGAAAGTTACCAGTTTTTTTCTTCAATTTTAGAAGCTACTAAAAGAAAAAAATTTAAATTTAAATTCATAAAATGCACTCAGCTCTTCCTTAAAGGTGAGAAGAAAGAATAATGTGAAATAATTGGCTGTTTTAATATACTGGCTCTACTGTCAAATCTTACTTTAATTGTACAGGTAAGCTTCTGTAAGCATTTATAAATTATTAGGCTCTAAGCAGCATCATCTACATATGCACATACCAGTCTGGGAATGCTCTTCATGAAAAGATGTTTGCAGTATTTCTTTAGACTGATTGACATAGTAGCCTTTAAAAATTTCAGAAGGATTTCTTCCTAAGTTATAGAGCACATCAGGTAGCCACACTTAATAAATTGTCTTAAGAAAACAATAACTAGAAGATTATTGGGTTATTCTTGAGTATCTTCTTCCGGTCAAGAATCTCATAATCTTTGTTAGAAGACTATCAGTGTTAATAAGTGGATTGAAAACAGCAGATGTCTTGTGCACCGCATAGCCAGAGGAAATTGTGATATTAAATAACATTTCTGTGAGATTGAAGTAATCTTTGGTGACCCAAGAGATGCTCCTGTCAGTTTTGTCAGTGGTATTGCTAACACAGTAATAGGCATTCTTCCTTGCTCTTTTTTGCCCCAGAAGTTCCTCTGGAGTCCTCCCTGAGATACTTAGCTAAGTGTCTTCAACTACAGGATTTTTACTTTCAGCAAATGAGCAGAGCCTCAATACATTGGCAGATTATTTCTGGCCAGCAATACTTACTAATGATATCTTAGTATTTACATTCTGAAGATGAAACCTCTGTATTGATTCTTTTTTCCTTCATTTAGTGATGGCAATCTTGCAATCTTTTAAAATAAAAACATCTCTTACACAATGCAGACAGAGCAAGCATAGAAGCACAAAACAGCTGGGCATGCTGGTATGTAAGTCTAGGGATCTGGGTTATCTTCACATCTTCTAAAATGCTGCCTTTCAAGTACACAGCTGTTTAATTATTAGAGTATGCTACTTGATCAAGTGTTGTTAGCCTGTTGTACTGATTGCATGAAGTTTAGATCAGGATGATAGATTTTTCCAACAGTGAAGGAGTTATGTACTTTGTGTTTTTATTCCCTTCAGCAACTTCCAATCCGGTCACACCGAAGCCACCTCTATTCAACACCTTGCTTTATTCATTGGTGCCTATAATGGGAATTGCAGTGATTGTGCTCTTTTCATTTTGGATGTACAGACATCACAAGCTAGCATATCCTCCAGTACTTGTTCCAACCCAAGTAAGTTGCTGCATTATGACTTCATTTTTTTTTTTTGAAAGGTTAAAAAAAAAAACAAAACAAAAACCAAACATGTCTGAAGCAGAGGGGAAAAAGAAACGGGCATCTGTTGCATGGCTGAGGTCTCCTGCATTGCTGATTTAAAGGTGTCAGTGCTTGGTATCAGCAAAAGCAAATAATTCAGCTTCTACTTTAATGGCTTTGTGTGTTTTAATTGATATTTGCATGAGTGAGGATCTATTTAAAAAACTATGTTTTGGGGCTGTGTGGAACTGAACAGCACCAAAGTTCCAGCTTAACATTGCTGAGAGGTGAGGGAAGTTCATACATCCCACTGCTTGTGTGCATGTTGTGTGCAGGTGCTCTCACGTGCTCCTGAGCTTTTTGGAATGCTTAGCTTACAACAAAAATGAAGGAGAGAGGCTAATTCATAATGGTAATTTGCAGTGAATGGAAAATAGAAGCAGGAAAATCATAGGTATTAAAGAAAAAAAGCATGGAACTCAACTACAGGTATCAGTTAAAGGGAATATAAAGAAAATATATAATTGAAACATAGTCCAAGGGCTGAGCTCATCTTGTAGCCTTCTGTTCTTCCTGTTATTTTTTTCCTCTTATTTCTTCATGCAAATGTTATATTTTGTCTCATGTCTCAATTTTATCAGTTTCTCTTTTACCTGGGAAATATTTTGAGATGGTTGTCCTAAAAAGTGAAATGTAAACTGGCTCCATGGCCAAAACCAACTTTTACAGCTGTGTGTGCATAGTTTCTGCTGTTGTCAGGCTCCAGCTGATCCTGCAGATGTAACTAATAGTATGTAGTAGGATTCCTTCTATTCAGTTGTGTCCAGAGATTCAAATGAGATTAGGAGGTCATTCAGGAATGAGGTTGTGACAACAAAATCCTCAGAACTGAAGTAAGAGAGGTCCCACACCTGAGATTTTGGAGTCAGGTTTGAATTGAAGCTCCCTAAGCCAGTGCAGTGACTGCTCAGCTACAATACCTCACCTCTCCTACAGAGACAATTCAGTTTATGGTTATCTGAAGGTAAAACATTTGCTATTTTAGGTAGGATTGTGTTTTAAAAGGGTTGCATGTATTTACCCTGTACTGCCAGCTATTGTGAAGTTTTTCTGTGTTAATGCTTGACATCAGGGTGCTCCATGAAGTATTATTATCTGTGGTTGAGAAATCAAATTGTTTTGGTTTCAGTTTCATAGTAACAGATAAGAAAAGTTTAGGAGGAGGCAGTGGACATAACTACATGCCAAAGGGTAAGAACATAGTTCAGAGGGAAAAGAGTGCATTTCCTGACCTTGCAACAAACCAATTTCACGTAGATCTGTTAGCATAACTCTTGCATCCATTTCCATTTTTTGTGTATTTGGGTCTTTATGTCATCTTAGCAGTCTTCATTGTAGGATTAACTTTATACTTTCCAGTTGTGTGAATAATTAGTTTCCCTTTTAGACTTACAGAAAAGGAAGCAAACATTAAATAGTTGAAATATATCAAGAACCTGAATTTTGGTTTTCTTCTTCCTTTTTATTGTAGCTCTTCTCTTCCATGGTTTGTGTTCAGTGCAGGAGTGGACACGTCATAAATTTTTAATAAATAGGGTAATAACCTGTTCGTTAATGCCTAGATTCTATCTCTTGGGATAAGTATATGTTGGTGCATGAGCTAGTTATGGTGTAATAACATTTTCTTATCTTGTGGTGAATAGGCATTAAGGTTTGATGTGGAAAGTCAGGAAAAGTGACTTCTGCCTGAAAATCTAAATGAAATTATGGAAATAAGAGATAGAAATATTCTCCCATAGACAGCAGAGCAGTGTTTCCCACTTAAAATTTGGTTACAGCTGATTTCAATGGGAAGCAGGGGAAACAGGAAGAGAGGGAACAGTATTAGTAGCTTTATAACCATAAAACAAATATTTAAATAATTTAATTAGTATATTTAATAAGTAGGGCATGAGTAGAGTCTGTAGGCAAATGCATTCTTCTCTGAATCTTACTGTAGCAATCGGTGGGATGGTTTAATTAGATGCATATCAGATATTCAATAGAAAACATCAGTTTCTGTGTGAGATATAAAAGAAAAGGTTCTGCATGGCAGTGGGAGTGCTGAGCAGCAGTGTGCCCTGGCAGGAACCTTTCTGTCTGTAGAAAGTAAGGGGGAGGATGAGAAATGAGAGAGAATCAAGAGGAGGAAACACTGGAGGATAAGAAGTTGGAAGAATTAGGAAAAGAAAGAGTAAGTAAATAAAAAGTCAGTGATTCTGCTATAGGGAAAGGAACTGTTTGGTAGATTAAAAAAAAAAAAGAGAGAGAAAAGATGGAGAAATATGCTAGAAGAAATTTTTGAAATGAAAGAAAGGATGAACATCTGAGAAAATGCAATCAACTTCATTTTCTTTTGAAAAGAAAACTGTATCACAACACACCAGGCAGGCAGTTCTGACACAAACTGACCTCAGTTCACAGCTCTGTGGGTTGCATTGGGATGTCCAGGTGATTATTCTGATTTCAATGTGGCAGTGGTAGGCTTTGTACTTAAGTTGGATAGCTGCAGCTGCTCTGGATCACTCCTGCTGTCCCACTGCTCCCCTGCCCTGCAGGCATCTCGTCTCGCCTCCCCACCATCAGTTGCACTGTGTGCATTGCTGTCTGCAGTCTAGCTAAAGCTGACTGTCAAATTTTGTGAAAATCTATCACTCCTTAAATTCTGTAATGACTTATTAGCAAATGTAGGTTTGCAAAATAGATGCATATTTATGTAAAACAGTTTGACAGAGCTATTTCATCTTCTTATTTATGTTAGGACTTAGCGTGCAGCAAACATATAGTCCATATGTCTGATCAGTTTACCAGAAAGATAGCTGAGTGTTCTAAACATTTGAAATTGTGTATTTTTATTTAGAAAGAGTTCCTCGTGCTCAGCTAACTTCCACCCATGAGCACAGTGTGCTGCAAATGAAGCACGGTGGCCTTTGTGCACTAAAGCTCTCACTCAGTTTAGGTGCACTTCAGGTTTCCCTGCAGCATCCTGCTAATTTTCCTGGTAGAAACATGAACGTGGATGGCAGGGAGTTGATCTGCTATGCTCATTTATTTATTTTTTTTACATCTCTTGAGCATGGGCCAGGGTTGTCACTCAGTGCTAATTGTGACTGCAGTGTTACCACTCTGTCATCCGATAGATAGGACCACAACCTATTTTATAGCATAACTGACACAAGTAACACTTCTGTTTTTTATCAGTTCACAGAGCTGTGGCTCCCAACGTTTTGCATCCATACTGTGCAAAGAAAAATTAACCTCGTGTACTTTTTGTGAAGTGCCCAAGTTATGAATATCTTACTGGATCACAGAGTTGCTTTTTTTGTTTTGTGTTGTTTTTAAAATAAGAGTCATCTGTTGTGAGGGTTGGAAAAAGCTTTGTAGATTCACATAGTGTCATTTTTCTTAGCCTATTTTTGTGCTTTCTTTTGAAACATTTGGAGTTGCTTGGGTCAAAGATGCTGCATGTGTTTGAGCACTGAGCAGAAGAAAGCCCTGATCTGGACCTGTTTGGTGTGACTGGAAATTCAGAAACTCATAATGAACAGAACCTGTTTAAACTCTGCCATTCTGTGTAAAACAGTGACATAAAAGCCACTTGCTTCAATATGCATCCATATAAGCAAGCCTGATTCTTAAGAACTACTATTTCTTTCTCTTCTCACAGAGAGTTACAGAGGGCTTTGTCGTGCTTTTTTACCTTATACATCTTGCTTTGTTTAGCTTTTCACCCAGTGTTCCCCATACTGAGCATATTAATCTTGTATGATTCATTTTTTACTACTTCCTCCATATGGATGAACCTCAGTGCTCCATCTCGTATATGGAAGGCATGCCTTGTTTCCAAAATCATATGCTACATAAACCAAGATTTACTCTTAATTGGAGCACATAGATCAGATATAAAGAGATACTGCTCTGGTCATCCCTCTGGTCTCAGTGGTTTGAGTGTCAGAAAGTACTCTATGTTGGATGGGTCCGTTCCTATTACCATCATACGACCTTCAGTGCAACTTTTCCTGAAGATGCTGAAGCACAAATAAGCCTGTGTAGCTACATCATGATTTTGCTATTTCAATTTCAGCTATAAGAAGTCAGAGTTGAAAGCAGGTCCACTTAACAAAGGATGAATAATAATGAAAGAAAATGATTTATTTAAAAAAAAAAATGGAAGTGTAGGTAATAGTGAGTAAATATTTTGTGGTTGGCATTGGAGAAGATTTTCACTTAATGCTTTTATTCCTTAAGTTAAGTTTGAGCACGCCAAATAATCTACCTGGTGTTCTTAAAATCTCTGGGACAATCTGTCCCCTTTACCACACTCAGAAAATTGCAGGTGGCTGCTGAAGAAGAATGACAAAATGAAATAAAGTGTTGAGGTTTTTTCTACTTTGCTCTTCCAGCCACTTCTGTTGTTGTTGTTACAATTTAATAGAACCATTAAAACACTTGAAAAATGAGGGATAAGAAAGGGAGGGATGTTTTATCAAGAACATGTTCCAGACTTAGGAAGCTTTATGACTACTTGAAAAATACACAGCTGTGTGAGATGGGAAGGCACGTTGATCAACAAAATAAAACTGGGGGTTGGATGTGGGAAGAACTTCTTTTGAACCATGGGTACAGGCTGGGTTGGAGCCTTTGGTTAGCTAGGAAGGAGTTAAGGTTGAGTACTTGCCAGTCATTGATGAATCATTAACATTAAATGAGTGGCAATGTTGGTATTAAAAAGGAAGAGCTAAATGAGGCCTAGGTTGGGACTGCTGGAAGTGTGCATGACTTCATATTCTGTGGTGATGCGTTTGTACCTTCAGGTCTAATGAGAATTTCTTCTAGAATTAATTCCAATCAATAGCTGGAGTGACACAAGAGGAAGCTCTGATGCCATCCTTTGGTTGTGGTGCTGGGATACCTGGCTCAGGGACACTTGTTCAGAGATGGTAGTCTTTGGTTGTGCTCAAACAATCACAGGAGGGCTGAAACAGCCATTTCTGATAAGTGTGCAATTAGGTACCTGACCTTTGGGAGCTTTTTAATCATTTTCCATCATGAAGTCCAGTGCTGTGTATCCTTAGATATGCTCTCCTGAGTGTCTTAGGCTGATACCTCTCAGGTATGCAAGAACAATTCGTCTTACTTTGCATTCTCTGAAGAGGTTTGGGACTGTAAGTGAATGTACAAATGTCATAATTAAGGCACTAGTTAGGAACAAGGGAATGAATTGGTGATTTGCATTTATTTTGAACATCAGATCCAAGGAGTTCAGACAAACTGCTTGGTTTTTTTTCCAGGTGGTTACAGATATCACAGCTATTTCCCTACTCCCAGTCTAAACACTAAGTTATGTGTTTGTGGATATGGTGGCTGTTCTGTGGGGCTCTCAATTGCTCCCAGCTTTTATTTCTAAGAGTTGCATTAATTGCTGAAATGAGTGTATTTGCATTTTGATAGTAGCCAGATAGTGTTTAACCTGCTGATATTTGGATATCTAATGGAAATTAGTGGTCTGTATCTGAAGGGACAGGCTATGGTCTTAATATTAGAATGTCTGTGGTGTGCATAAATCTCTTTGAAAGTTGTCCTTTGTGTAGTGTGTTAGTGTCTGGGGAGGGGAGGTGATCTCATTAAGAGAGTGATGTGGGGACCAGAATAGGGCTTCAGAATTCCGTATTTGTATTTTCTCACTGTGCTTAGAGCAAAAAGCTTGTATTCCTGTGCCTTATTACTTATTTCTGAGGAGTTTACATAATTCTTTGGAACTGGAGGACTGTAGCAGCAAACAGACATGAAAAATTACTCTTTAATAACTTTCTTTTGCAGCCCAAGGAAAGAAATTTGTTGAGTAACTATTTCATATGAGCAGTGCTTGTTTATTCACCTGCTGCTTCAGTAGAAATGTGAACATATAATACATGTGGCTGTCAGGCTGGGCAGATGCTGTTCCCTATCAGATTCAAAGATGGAGCAATGTTGTTATTTGCTTGGCTGTTGTTTCAGGCAGAGGAACATGGGCAGCTTGGAGCAGGAACATCAGTGCTCATGGGCTGTGGACTTTGTGCTGCAGTGTCCGAGCTGCATACACCGAATAGCTGTTGTCATACTGGGACCACCAGTCAGCAAAAGAAAATTGGTTGAAGAGGTTTTTTTAGTTGTTTTTATGGCATTTTCTCCTTCTGAAGTGGCTGATGTATCTGCAGGCTGTACAAGGGCCATGGGGGCTGTGCTGAGCTCACGAGCTTCAGCCTCACCTGTGGCTGTGCTGGCTGACCCAGGAGGGCTGCTCTTGGCACCCACCTGACAGCAAGCTATAAATCAGACCTCAGCTAATCTAAACTTCAAGAAGTGCTTCTGCCCTTCTATTATTAATTATTTAGATAATGCTAAGTGTGTGCTAGACATTTCTTGAACTGAGGGAAGGCTGTTGTTGGCCCCAGCTCAGTAGAATCTGAAGAATGTAAAGGCAAAGGGAAAGGAGGGGATGGCTGCTGCTACGAGGCAGCTGAATGCTTCAAGCCTTTGGGTGTCATACTGCTGTACTATCTGATCAAACTATAAAGGACACAGAAAATGACTGAGGCAAAAGCTGAGAAGTAATGAAGGTAGCTTTGAGCTTCCCTACTTTGAAGCAGCATGAACAAGCTTGTCTCATTGAAATGTGTTTTAAGTTTCACTAACAGAGCCCTCAGACTTCTGTTTTTGTAATAGATTTCATTCAATGGTCTGTGAACTTGTGATTTGTTTGTAATGAGTCTTAAACATAATTGTACCTGATATGCATGGGATGTGGCATCTTCAGGTTCACTTGTCCTAGTTCCAGTTCAAGCATGCCAGGTTTACTGAATAAACTTACTGATGCAGACCCAGTGTATGAAGACCTGTCAGTGAGGTTTGGTTATAACTCAGACATTTCAAAGTTTCCATTTTCCACAGCTAGATACTAATTACAGTGTAGTCTCTTAACTTAAAAATGAAATACAACGGTGCCCTCTACTGTGCAGTTGGGAGCATAACGAGCTGAGTTGCATAACTTGTGTTTGTAAGTATGTTCTGCATGTGTTTATACACTGTTCTGTAGTAACGTTCATGTAGGCTCCAATAATGGACTCTTCTGTTCTTAATTATGAGATCAATTCAGTTGATGGTCTGTATTAAAATCTTTGGTTTTGCTCATTTTTCTTTGCTGACATATCAATGATGGTTTTTTTCCCATTTTAAATGCTCTGTTACCACTGCAGGAAAGTTGCTATCCCCATGAATATTTTTGTTGTTAATTCGCAAGCAATTTATTTTGTCTCTTTTCTTATAAACTGTTTTCTCATCCCATTCTTGATGTAAATAGTAATTTCTTTTGCCTGTGTTTTTTTCCCCCTCAACAAGCACGCCTTTCATATAATGATTGAGGTAAGATGCATTGATGTTTGTTCATGGTTATGGAACTTTCTGTGGACTTGTAAGAAGTTGTTTTGGTATGAATTCCATTCTTTCAATATTTTAGTCCAGAAATTCGTAAGCATGCGGGGTTGAAAAACAGAGATTCAGTCACAAGCTTCTTGTGGCTTTCTTGAAGCCTGCTGTGATTTCTCAGGCTGTGGAGGTACACATCTGCAGGGAGCAATGTGGAATACACCAGGAATACTGCAGCCAGTGCCACGTCCAGCCTGCTGCAGCCCTGGGAGAGGTGCAGGGCTGTGCTGGGAGGGCAGGAGGTGTGAGCAGCCTCTGCCCAGCACTGGGCTGTCCCACTGCACTCCTGCAGCTGGGGCTGCCTGCTGTGACCAGCTGGCATGGATTGTGTGTGAGAAACAGAGGGGTTTGGTTTGAGGAGAGAGGTTAGCTGAAGAGAAGTGCTCTGTCACCATTTGGTCTCTACTCTGACTTTAACATTGGCCAGAAGTGATTTTTACTTGCATTTTAATTAATGGTTCTTCATTTAAAAAACTACAAGTAACTGAACTGTTTATTTAGAACCATTCTCATTACTGTTTGGTTGAAAAACCAAACAAAGTTTAAGTTGTGGTCTGAATGCTCAGTTTTCATTGCTTGCATATTTTCTACATAGGTCTCATATTCACAGCAGAAATGCTTTGTGAAATCCTTTAGAAGGAAATAGAAGGTTGCTGTCTAAATATTCTGCATATCTCACACCTGTGAAGGATCATCATTCTGTTCTTTGTACTGTTTTGCTCCAAATGACTTCATTCCAGTTAGGGAAAAATAAGTGCCATGACTACAGGCTTCTACCTTATTTATATTAATAACATTTTGCTGCAAGTCACAGAGTCAGACTAGATTGCAGAATCTGAGTTCTGACTTTACTATATTTGGTTTTTTGTGTGGTATCTGATTGAAAATGAACCCAAACTCAAAAGAGAGAAGTGAGAACCTGTTGACCACGTTCTAATATAAGCTGTAGAGTAAATGTAACCAAGGGGAGATAATGCAAAAGTTAACACAGAGAATGTGCATGGGCTCTGGAGTTTAAGAACTTGTTTTTATTCTGGAGTCAGAAGAGAGAAATGTCTTTGTCCAACCACGTGTGGGTTATTGATCCTTTTTCCCCCCTTTGTTATACATATGGAATCATCTGATTAAGTTGTCATGTGAGGGGAATGACTGGAGATGCACTCATGTGCTGATGGATGGTGTTGGGCAGCCCTTAAACAATCCATCCAGTTCATCATGTTTGGCTGGCTTTGTAGTTTCCCAGTTGCTGTGCTTCTGGTTGATCTTCAGAACCATTCCCCACTCCAGGAAACTTAAAAACTGTTTACGTTAAGGCAGCTCTCCTTTTCATTTTAAATCAGGATTTGTTTTGCTCTGTGTGTAGGGTTATGATAGAAAGTTCTTCACAAGGAGCAGGAAGGTTTGATCTCATAGAAGGTTGCTGTATAACACAGAGGGAAAATATTTTGAGATGCTCAGACTTGCTAGGAAATGCAGAATTTGGGTATGTGGGAAGGATTGCATGAGGGTTAAAATGAAAGCAGGGAGCAGTACTTTTTGCTGGCTGGCTTTGACATGGGGTAACTGCCTTCTCTTATGATGGGTGCTGCAATTCAGATGTGCTCATCAGATCTTTGAGGGGCACCAAGTGGTCTTTTTGTTCCATGATCAAGGAAGAATATTCATGCGGTGTGCTTCAAAATCCCATCAGGTTGTTTTGGACAAGGGGTGCAGAAAGGAAAGCCACTGAGGCAAGGGAAGTTTGGGTTTACTTTCTGCAGATGGTTCTCTTAGCTCAGGTGAGTCCTGAGGTTGAAACCTGGTCACACAAGTTGTGTAATGGCATGGTGTTCAATCTCTGGGTGCCACACTGTTCAGGACTCTTAAAAATAACAGCTTTGTAGTACTCAAAATAGGCTTTTGTGAGTAAATCTGGGCATCTCTTTTCTAGCTTTGCACGTCTGTTTTTGCTATTTTTGTGACTACTTCAGTTTGAGGACTGTGAGCTCCCTGCTGCCTGAAGTATTCATACAGGGCTTTGGCACCAAATGAAGGGCAGCACAGAAGTGGAAGCTTCCATAGCTGTGTATCAGCAGCTCTAGGAACAAGAACTTTATCTTGTGTTAGAAGCAGGTTTTAATTCTTAAACTTCATTTTTCTCTTGTGTTTATCCAGCTTGAACCCAGCTACATTGATATAACAGCTTTATCTGTGCATCTATCAATCGTGTTGGCAAAAGCATTTCATAGTTTTTAGAGGACAGTATTGTAACTTCTCCAGTTTATATTTCAATATCATATTTTTACAGGTGCTAATTTCTGATCAATTTATTTGATTTGATAGAAAACTATTGATGAAACTTGTCCTTTTTGAAGGATACATGTATTCCTTAACAAGAAAGAGAGTATGATTATTTATTACAGTGCTTAAACTGCTCAGAACTTGTATTGGTGAGAAACTCTTGTCTCCATTCTCCCAGCAGTGAAGTGTTCTTAAAACCACAGTTGTTCAGCAAACGTCCTTAACATGCACAAGAATTTTGATGTTGGTGGGTGGGAAACAGAAGGGAACTGTACACTTGAAGAGCTTGCTTTGTATTCTGCAGTACAGAAGTCACTGAGGAGCAATACCTACCTTCCATTTGTAGGTTCTTGCTTTCATATGTAATGTAAGGCCTCTGCTGAGCTGTGCTGCCACAAACACTGTTCATCTCCTGTCTGTCTGCCCATGTGCCAGCACCAATGGCAACACCACTGAGGATGGAGGGGAGAGAAGAAAAGGAGGATGGGGCTGCTGCTCTTGGTGGCAGTGCTGACAAGCCCTCCTCCAGAGCCACTCTGCAGCAAGTAGGGATATCTAACTCTGGGTAGAGCACTGCTATTTGATGCAGGGGCATCACAAGTGGGTCTGGTGTGTGGTAGGGAAGAAAGCAAGTTGTGTACAAGCTGCTCTGAATGGTGGGTTGAAAGGAAAGGACAGCCCAGGAGGGAGTACCACTGGGGCAGTGAAGCTGAAAATCTACTTGTTCCATTCAGATGACATGTACACTATAAGTAGGAGATGCATTTTACTGTTTCAGTCCATCAGTAGGGTGCAAACGTGAGATACAAAGAACAAGGTTATTCTCTGGAATCTCATTCCAGAGAGCACTGGAACATTGGTTCTGTGCTTCCTCACCCCAGTGTGTGGGGCTGGGGGTGGAGATGCTGGGTGTCATGTCCTGCACTGGGTGTGTGGGGTAGTGGTTTGTGAAGGAAAACATCACTGATGTGGGAGGATAGTGTTGCTTTGTAGCCTTGTGCCCCAGCACTGGGGAGGCTGTGGGAGCAGAGCTCAGAAGAGAGTGGTAAAGTCAGGGTGAGGGAAATCAAAGCTGTTGGGTTTAGTTCCATTGCTTAAAAAGGTACCGAGTGAAACTTAATTATCTTTATCCCTTAATTTTTGCTGTGCTTTTATACCTGGTTAGATAGACATGTACTATAACTGTTGTCATGCTGTTGCTTGCACATAGTTCTGAGCATGTCTCACAGTCTGTTTTTTTCCTTCCTGTGGAGAAGAGTTGCTGTTTTTGTTTCTGATTTGTTTGGGGGAATTTGTTGCAGGAGGGTTGGGTATATGGTGCCAAGTCTCAGTTTACAAGCCTTTCTTTCTAGATCACACATATTGTGATAGCAGTGTTAATTAATGGTGTTTACCTAATTTCAGGATCCTGGACCACCACCACCTTCACCATTGATGGGTTTGAAGCCACTGCAGTTGCTAGAGATCAAAGCCAGGGGACGATTTGGGTGTGTGTGGAAAGCTCAGCTGCTGAATGAGTATGTTGCAGTCAAAATATTCCCAATCCAGGTAGGCAGAAGTTCTTTGTGTCCTGTGCTGCTGAACTTACTGTAATGTAAGCTGTGTTTTCTAGTCACAGTGAGAACCTTTTGTTTTAGAGAACTTTCATCACATACACTGAATCTAGTTATTGCAGAGATGTTCTCAGGCATGGGAAGTACCTTCAGCCAAAGCATGTGGGGTTTTATTAAATGCAAAAAATGTTTATCAGTGAAACGTGAATTCTGTGCAACCATAAAGCAAAGACAATAAAAGTACTTGAACATGAATACTTAAATTCTGTTTGCTGTTGTTCTCGCGTGTCTTTCCATCACTTGAGTTCTAATTAAGTTGTACTTGGAGTGAATGTAAGCCAGTAAACAGATGTTCTGAAATGCAACCCTACAAGGTGATTGTTCCAATTAAATGAAATACTGTTGACTTCCCAGCAAGTACCTTCTGAAAGCCATGTTTAAAATAGGTTGTGCTCACAACATTAAGAGCAAATTTATGTAGAGTTCAGGATGTCACATATGGTGACACCAGGGTAGGTGGTACCTCACTTCAAACAGCCACTGCTGCTACCTGGAGCTTTGTGAAGATTTGCAGTGTGCAGACTCTAATCCAGATCTACAGCTTTCTGTGTTTCCATGATTCCTATATCTGATAGTTGGTGGTGTTTTCAGATAATACAACATATTTAATTTTTCAGACATTTTTCCTCTATGCTGAATATGTAATATATGTGAAGAAAGACCACTGTTCTGTTCTTGTAGAAGTAGTTTGTAGAACCAATAGCATTTCTAAATATTTAATACTGAGTACTGTATCTAAATATTTGTCATTTTAAAATAATTAATCTCATAATGCTCATAGTGTACACTGGGCTTTTACCACTCTTTCCAATAGGTAATAAACCCTGATTTGATTACAAAAAAAACCAACAGGTTTTCATGATAATGACAGACCATTTAGCAGTGCATGGGGAACTACAGGAGGAAATGTCTGACAGAGTACCTCTTATGACTGTGGTATTAACTTGGTGTTGGTTTTGTTTGTTGTTTAAAGGACAAACAGTCGTGGCAGAACGAATATGAAATTTACAGCCTACCTGGAATGAAGCATGACAATATCTTACAGTTCATTGGTGCAGAGAAACGAGGCACTAGCATTGATGTGGATCTCTGGTTAATTACAGCATTTCATGAAAAGGTTTGTTGCAAATATGACCTTCAGGTAGTTAAACAAAATGTAATAGCTTTCGCTTCCCATTAACTTTTGCTGGATATGGATTTATTTCAGTTTCTTCTCAGCTAGCTGATACAGTTGTTGTCAATCTATACTTAATAAAGAAGTTGTTTTACAAAACATAGAAAGAACTGTTCTACCTTTGTGCTTCTTACAGCGTGATTATTTTTGCATGTCCCTCATCTAAATTTGCCTGAATTAAGTAAACTCCATCTCATGGAGATTGTGATGTAATGTTTTCAGTTCTGGCATTTTTGTCCCATTTGTGCCTCTTCTTTAATCACTGAGAAGATTATCAACTGCTTGCATTTTTTGGCAGCCCTTCACAGTCAGTGGGTAATAGCAAACTGATTTGCCTTTCCAAAAGGATATTGCCATAGTTTAGGTTTTGTCTGAGATTTTATCTGAGATGACTGTGGAAAATACAAAATTATTTTTAAAATGTAGTTTCTACACTTTGACAGCGTTCAGTCCCTTCTTCTCTTTTCTATTGGCTTTTCCCATGTGGCACAGTGACATATCAAGCTGGATTGTAAATCCAGGTGCACATGATGGGATGTGGAAGTGAGTTTGAGAAGTGCTTTCTACTGACTAGATTTCGCTTCACAGTCTCTCTGTATTCAGAGTGTGTACTTGGATGTAGGATTCACAGTCATTAGTCCAAGAGAAAAGAGACTATCAATTAAAGGGCTCAGAGTGCATGTGCCAGTTGAGCAGATTCCTGAAGGTGAATCTAACCTGCAATTTCCTGTGGTTGGAAGGCCATAAATCACCCTAAAAAAGCAGGGTTGTCTTCTTTGTAAAGAACTTAATTGTGTAAGAGTAGCTCCTATTTCTGCTATAGGCAGCTATGTGCAGATTGCTGGCATGTGTGCCACTGGACTTGAGTTGATTTCTGCTGCCGGGTTTTCAAAGTGATACATGGGCACATCTGCATTCTATTCACAGTGATGATGCAAAGGTTAATTTTTTGTTGTAGTTTAAGCCAGCAGTGTGTAATGATATGATTTATCAGAAAACAGGAAGGCAGATAAGCATACCATGGTATTTTAGGATGGAGCCTATGTATAAGTTTTCTTTATGGCTTGATGGGAGTGAAAATTATCTTACAGTTGTTCTTTTTTGCCATGCAGGGTTCATTAACTGACTTCCTCAAGGCTAACGTGGTTTCCTGGAACGAGCTGTGTCACATTGCTCAGACTATGGCTCGAGGCTTGGCTTATCTCCACGAGGATATTCCAGGGCTAAAGGATGGACATAAACCTGCCATCTCACATAGGTACAGTGCTGTGAGGGATTTGCAGCTGATGGTTAATGTTTAACCTGGAGCCAAAGGACAAAGTACTCAAAAATTACTGTGATAACTTCCTTCTGTAGATATCAAGAGCCTAAAAAGGAGAATTTGCCCGGCCTAAGCAGAAAGCTAGGTGATGTTTTATAGAGGGCAGCAGGGTGATTGCAATTAATGTAACTGTGTTTACACAGTTACTTAAGTATCCTATGCAGTATATAAAATAATTGACAGTGTAGCTTTTGAAACAGCTTAAATGCTTCTATATGTAACTTTTAAGTAATACCAAATGCCTTCAAATGGAAACATATGTAAGTGGTGTTTTTTTGTGGTATTTCTTTATGCTGTGTATAAATATATCATTTCATATGATATTTCATGTTCTGGATCTCTAATTCTTTTCTTTAACTTGAAAGGGACATCAAGAGCAAGAATGTGCTGCTGAAAAACAACCTTACAGCCTGCATTGCTGATTTTGGTCTAGCTTTAAAGTTTGAGGCTGGGAAATCTGCAGGAGATACACATGGACAGGTAAAGATGGATTGTTCACAGAAACAAGACAACTGTAACTGTGTGTGAACAGAAATTGATAGTTTGTGCATTCTTCATGCGAAGGATGCTGTATCATCAACTCTATTTGACCTTTAAGAGAGATGGCAATTCTGACCACCTTCTCACAGAATCAATTAATATTACTCAATTCTGTAGATAATTAAAGATGACAGCTTTTTGTCCCCTGCCCTGTCTCGCTGCGCGCCCCTTTCCTCCCACTTCACACTGATGGGCAGCTCAGCTCCACCTCACCACTATCTCACTTCCCTGCTTCGAAAGTACAGGGAGAGAAAATACAAGAGATAAGGGCCTAAGGGTTGAGATAAGCACAGGGAGATCCCTCACCAAATCCCATCACGGGCAAAACAGATGCAGCACAGGCAGATGAGTTTATTGCCTCTCCCTCTGCTATGAATTGAGTGTTTACCATGCAGCAGGGAACTGGCTTTGTGTCATGTACTTCTTAAATAGCAAGCTTGAGCCTGGAGCATTATGGTTTCTGGAAAACTAAATTTATTCAGTTTGAGGCAGGATTTCAATTTAGGGACAAAAATAAAATCCTTACGTTAGGATTATAAAACCTCAGTAGTGCTGTTTAAGAGAAACGTATCTATTATTGTGGAGGCTGAATGTTCAGATATGGTGAAAGCTCTGATTTATTCATGTGACATAATTGCATCGTTGGTTGTGGGCAGAATGAAGGGGTAGCCCCAGAGTTTCCATTTAACATCCAGATCTGCATAAGCGTCTTCGTATAACTTTCTAGGTTTAAATTGGTTTTCCTCTGGTATTGTTACTTCTCCTGTCAGGGAGAGGCATAAGCAAGTTCTACATCTTTATGTGCAACTGTAATAATTCTCAAACAGTGTATAAAAAAAAAAAAGAGTGGCCTTCCTGTAACCTGGGCGGGAATAAGGAACAATGGTGACAAGTACATTGAATTATTTGTAGAAATCTGTTATTTGAAATTATATTCAGACTTTCCTGATTCATAAATATCCTTCATAGGGCCAAGTTTAAAAAAGAAGCACAAAAACATTTCTTCTTATTCTGAAAGAATACAAGACACCTTCAAGATTTAGTTGTGAGCCAAGATAGCCATAGCTGGTTTGAATCTTGGACAAAAGTTAGTGCTACTCTACACTATTTTTATAACCAGCACCATCTCAATAGAACAATCATAGTGGGCACATTGGTTCTGAGTGCAATTTTGTTACGTTTGTGTCTCTCCAGGTTGGCACACGAAGGTATATGGCTCCTGAGGTCCTAGAAGGTGCTATAAACTTCCAAAGGGATGCGTTTTTGAGAATAGACATGTATGCCATGGGCTTGGTCCTCTGGGAGCTGGCATCGCGCTGCACTGCCTCAGATGGTGAGCGAAATACCTGATTGCAATGCTTTATTAAATGGGTGACTGTTTTAAACAAGAAATGGGAAGGTAGGTTATATGCACGCAACAACATGCATTAAGGATGGTAGTGAGCAAAGGAATTGAACACTAGCACCATGCAATCACTTCATAACTGAATCTCTTCTGTGTATGATGTCTCAGGTAAGCGTTTTCTGCCACCATGCTTTTTTTCTCCTGGTGATGGCAAGGAGAAGGAATTACTTCTGAACTCCTAACTTGTTTGATTCCTTGAGGTCAGCCTGACAGTGTCAGTGCCAACCAGTTTGTCTCTGTGTTGTTTCTTTTGTGGCATGAAAAATTTTCATTGGTCAACATGTATTCTGTTACAAAGAGCAGGGTTGCAGCTAATGATGTTTTAGCTGTTCCTCAGCGTGTATGCAAACCTTGGCCCTTCCTGAATCCTTGTGAAATGAACCAGTGGAATGAGAAATAAAGAAGATTCTGCTGCTGATTTAACTGTAGGTGAGAGTGAGATGCTGCTGTGGGAGCACAGTGCCTCCCTGCCCAGTCCTTCTCTTTGTTGGCACTGGTGTGGCATGAGTTTTAATGGGAGTCAGGAATTGCTGATAGCTCAGAGACTGAAAACACGGCTGTGTCAGCAGTGTGCAGCACTGGGCTGTTAGCTGGGAGTCTGGCACAGCTGTGTATTTTTCCATGAAGCAAACTGTTCAGTCCAGTTTTTAAACTATCAAGAAAAGATTTCCAGTACTGTATTTCAAGTATGAACACTCCTCTTCGATTTTATAAGCAGATAAGTTTTCACGGTGTCCAGCATAAGTCAGGCTTAATGCAGGACAAGACAAAAGATGAGGCTCAAAACATTCGGGGAAAATTCACTTTGCAGTGAAGTCTTTAACAAAACCAAGCAAATATGAAAGCTCTGCTTGGGTTTCTGCTACCGTTTGTCATAGAGTTCTCCTGGACCAGTGTAGCTGGAAAACATCCACTGAAAAGCCAAGGTGTAGCGGAGATCTGAGATCAGTGTGAGGCCACTCAGTGCTTTTCTGCTCCAAATACTCCTCACAGAGTGGGAGCCACGAGGGAGGCTTTACCCTTTTAAAAATGTTAAGCCGTTTACTAACGGGATCGATGCGCTTTCAGAGGCAGACCCACATTCTGTATTGATTTCTCTTGCCTCTTTGTACTGTAAAACATACTTACCTAAATCTTACTAGAAGTGTGTTGTAGATCTCTCTGGCAGATGTGGTTATTATTCCAGAAAGTGAGGGAGATGTGAAAGGAAAGCAGCCTTCCTGAGTCACAGCTGTGTGCAGCTCTGCACTTGCAGCTGCTCTTTCCACCTCCGAATTGCTTTGTTTTCTGCAGGTACCTGGAGTGCTCACTGAGCCTCGGTGGGCTCTGTGCTGTGCTTCTCTGCTCATCTTCCCCTTCCTCCTTTCCCTGTATACCCTGCTGTGGCTGCCACTGTTGGAGAGCAAAGGCTCTGAGCTGTCAGTGAGGGGCTGAGCTGCTGCTTGCCTGGCAGGCACAGCGTGAGCTTTAGCAGCACCAGGAGTGAAACTATGCTGTAAGCCTCTGATGATGGGCTACATTTCTAACACACAAATCTTTCCTTTAAGCAGAACTTGTGGTTTAGCTATTTATTTATTTTTGTTTGTTTCTCTCCAGGCCCTGTAGATGAATACATGTTGCCATTTGAAGAAGAAATTGGCCAGCATCCTTCCCTTGAAGACATGCAGGAAGTTGTGGTTCATAAAAAGAAGAGACCTGTTCTAAGAGAGTGTTGGCAAAAGCATTCTGTAAGTAGTTCTTACTGGTACTGTATTTCGAGTATGAACAGTTCTCTCAAATTTTATAAGCAGACAAGTTTTTATGGTGTCCAGCGTAAGTACTGCACCAGGTTCTGTTGTGACTTGAATTTCAGGTAGTGTTAATCCTGGGTGCTGTTCACACGGCTGTCTTTTAGGAAGAATTTAAGCATAGTCAAAATTAAATGGACTGACAAACACCATAAAAAGTTCCCTCTCATCTTGAGTGAATTGAAAGTAACTTTTTTGGTTAAAGATTCTTTGGTTTTATGTCTGAAATGAAAACATGCATGATAAAAATAAATGTAAGAAATAATAGTCTTGATTTCCTTCAGGAAAGCTATGAGCAGTGCATGTAATAACACAGGGTAAGCAGCGTCACGTGGGAAATTGCTGGGAGCCATGAGGGAGGAGTAATTTCTGTGAGTTGGCTTTGGGCTAGAGACTTGCACTGATGTTGCTGCGTGTTCCTCACACTGTTTTCTTTTGGTTTTGTTTTGCTTTGTTTTTAAAAAATGGGTTATTGGAAACAATAGATGACAGTGTCTGCAGAATGTGTGCGCTGCCATCTGCTCCCTGTAATCAGCACACTGCTGTTAGCTGGAGAGAAATGAACTACTGGGGGTGCAGATCCCTTTCTGTACCATTTGGTTTCATGTTGTCCCTTGCATAGCTTCACCTCTTGTGTGAGACCTCACGAAGCACCACAACCATACCAGCAGATGGCAGCCTTGGGCACAAAATAAACAAAGGTGTTAAGGCCCCATGACGTGCTGGGTTTCAAAACAAATTTGGCAAAAGGGATAAAATGAGGCAGACGTATCTTACACCGCAGCCTGCTGCTGGGAGTTCCAGGCAGCCCCCTGCACAGAGCTTGCTGAGCTCATGGCTCGTTCCCTCACCCTGCCTCTGTTTGCCCGCAGGGAATGGCGATGCTCTGTGAGACCATCGAGGAGTGCTGGGATCACGACGCAGAAGCCAGGCTGTCGGCGGGGTGCGTGGAAGAACGCATTATTCAGATGCAAAAATTAACTAACATTATAACAACAGAGGACATTGTGACTGTGGTCACAATGGTGACAAATGTTGACTTTCCTCCCAAAGAATCCAGTCTATGATAGTTGCACTGGTCACGTCACTGACCAACGGGACTCTTCACTGGAGCTGCTAAAGCTAACGGGACTGCTGTCGTCATTGTGTTCTGTGTGAAGCGACCGCGGGGTCTCTGGGAGCATCTTCAGGAGGTGTTTCCCTTTCTGCTCCCCCTCCTCCTCCCACACACGAATCCATGAGACTTTCTGCATTCCCTGCTGACGCCAGAAGGACGCGTGATGAGGTGGCAGTGGGCTGCTCAGGGCCTGAAACGAAGAGCGGACCTGGATGGGCTAATGGAGCGTTTTAAAAACTGACATCAGATTTCTTAATACCTGTCAGAAGAGACTAATTCCTTAAATGAACTACTGTTATTTTTTTTAAATCAAACATTTCATTTCAGATTTAAAAAAAAAAAAAAGGGTAACTTGTTTTTATTGCATTTGCTGTTGTTTATAAAGATGACTATTGT
Organism: Phasianus colchicus; assembly: GCF_987193195.1. Taxonomy (NCBI): domain Eukaryota; kingdom Metazoa; phylum Chordata; class Aves; order Galliformes; family Phasianidae; genus Phasianus; species Phasianus colchicus. Next base: position 2,383,509 of record NC_143442.1, on the reverse strand, counting down.
AATGCCAATATGACACAGCTTGTGAATGTTTAGTGTGCTGCTGTTCGGTGTACATAAACAAAAGTAATCAAGTGGGATATAGCAAAGAGGCTTCCAAGTATTACTTAACCTCCCTCAACAAGGTATACCTCAGTTCCACCTCTGCTAAATTATGAGATTTGACAACACTAACAAAATTGGAATAATAAATTGATCCATGTTTTGTAAATGATGTATTTCAAATTCACTGTGTTATTTAAAAAGGGTAAGCTATGCTTCATGCCAACAGTAAATGGCCATTCCTAAAGCAGTGTTTTTAGCCTTTTTCTTGTACTAGCTTGTTGTGTATAAAAAAAAAAAAGTGCTGTTTATTGAAACAAACTTTTCCTCCCTGTTTTAGTTTGAAGCTTTTCTCTTACCTCCATTTCCCAGAGTATCTCATACATTTATTTAATGGAATACTATTTAGGTTTGCTGTGTCTGAGGAATAGTTGAAAGCTTAAGCATGACTTTTTAAATTTTCTGTGAGCTGTGACACTGGAAAGCTCTGAGATCTTAGTCTTTTTTTTTTTTATTTTAAAGAGAAGTCTTTTTCCTATTTATGTTTGTGACGAGGTCTGCCTAGCGTGTTCTCTGTTTCACTAAACAGGATGCAGTGGGTTCTGTGTCTCTGTTTCAGGATCACCTCAGGAAGCTCAGTTACCCCAAATTCCTTCCTCTCTGCTTTGAGATTTGCATCTTCACTCTACTTCAAGTTGGTGCCATCTTATCAGCGTACTGCTTGCTGTCTGTGATACATGGGCTTATCCACCCCCAACTGAAACCACCGCCACGCTTTTCAGATGATAAACACTTACAGGTGTCAGGGATAACTTAGTCACAGCGTAACTGAAATATGCAATGACAAATCAGAGGTAACGAATACCGCTGTCCGTACCACAGACTTGCAGAGACGTAGGGAAGAACACTGAAATTGCTTTCACTACTCCAATGTTATTTTTGAGTTTCAGAAGTCATGCCTTACATGTAAATTATAAACAGATTGGTAGATAGGTGCCAAAGTGCTTCTCAGAAGTACTGCTCCACCAGATTTATTTGATCCTTTACAAAGACTACAATAAATGTTATAAACCTCTGGACTACAGAACTGATGTCAGCCATGCTGTGCTGTGTGTTTTTATCATCGTGTGTTCGTTATCACACTGAGCATTGGAGGGCTTTTGAAAGAAGCCTGTAATGTTACAATTAGGGGCTCACTGTGAATGTTACCTTGGAAGATTGTTCTGTACAGCCCCAAGGTGCTGTTTTACAGGGACTTCATCTCTGGCAAGAGTAATGGAGGTTACAGCAAACAAGATGTAGGTCAGTGTGCTCTCAGCAGGGAGGGAAGGGAAGGCACGGCTGCGGTGCTGCACTCCCTGTGCTGTGTCACACTGCTGCTTGGCCTTCTGCTGAGGTTCCACATGGCTCTGAAGGGTTGCTGCTACTGCAGGGTGCAGCTCGGTGGTATTCAGCTGGGTCATAAAAAGAAAAAAAAAACTTGCTTGGGCCACTTGAATTGATGTTTTCATTTTGCTTCCATTTTTACTCCAGGGATGCCATCTTCTGCACTCAGCAGGATGTAAACAGAGCTGCTGAGTTCTGAACAAATAAGGATCCATTTGTACTTTGCTAAAAACCTCTGTGCTCCCATTGAGTTTTAACCCCTTTCCCAGCAGAAGTAGAATAGATACAGGCCAAGTTCTCAAGCGAAGTGGTCCTGTCCAAAACATGCAGCACTTTTGTGTTGTCCTCTAGACTGCAGCCACTGCAGGGTCTGGTAGCAGAGAGCTGCACCCCTGCACATGCTGAGCTTTGCCCCAGGAAACCAAGATTGCTTTTCTTCATGTTTTAAAACTGCATTGGGGTATATCTGAGCTTACAAATACTGCGCTACTCTGAATTTCCTGATTTGCAACAGCATAATTCAGTGCAGCTGTGAAAAAGATATTCACAGTACAAATGCTTTCCAATTGGGTCAGGTACAGCTGCTCTCGCAGGGCACTCTGGTTTACTTCTGGTTCACTGCTGGAGCATTAAACGTGCAAGCTGAGAAATGTCAGAGCCAGCATTTTTGGAGCATAAACCCAAGCAGGATGCAGTGAGGTTGATGCAGGTGGAAGCATTTCAGCATTACCCACGTGCCTGCTGCCCCTGTGTTCTTTAGGAACAAATGCGTGGCTGAGCTGTAAAGCTCCCCGGTACCTCAGCTCCTGAGGAGAAGTCAGTCCAAAGACCAACGTTGGTGCATTAACTACAACACAACCAGACAGGAAGATGACAGCTCCTGGTCATATTAGCATTGGCCAGAAAGAACAGGGTCATCACTCTGCTCTTTTTCCAGCTTCTCGTTTGTAGCCTTTTTTAATACGATGCCGTTTATTAGGAACACTTGGTACAAAATACAGAAAGCTGTAATGTGGGTTCATGGGCAAAACGATTCAAGTAGCATCCTTGATGGAACATCTTTTACCTCAGATACTCAACCAGCAGTACTTTTTTTTTTTTAATTATTATTTTAAGTGCAGTTTCAGTCCATAAACTATTCGTTACCTCTCAAGACTTTGGTAAGCAATTATTTTAACTTTACTCTTTGTATTTGTCAGTGTTTTGGGCACAGGTTGTTGTACTACTGTCAGATGTGCTTGCTGTTTTTCTGCAAGTACAAAAAACAAACCAACTCCCTCCCCTCCCAATAAAGTGATTGTTAAATATTGTACAAATACAAATGTATGCTCTTTTTCCCCTATTCCCCCAAAAGTTAAAATAAAAAATGTGACTACTACAACTTGCAGATGCATTTTTTTTTGAGTTTGTAACACTTAAGAGCAGAAACAGCTATTTCTCTACTTCTGCAGTCATTTCCCAAGCAGTTCTGCAGGAGCTGCTGTTGCTCACCAGCACTCAGGTGCCCCAGCAGCACTGCACAGCACAGAAGGGGGGTTGGAAGGGTTTGGAGATAACTGAACTCAAACTCAAAACATTCAGCTTCATCAGCCCAGCCTTTAGGCTGGAGATATCTAACATCTTGTTCTATTTTCTTTTCCCAGCCTGCAATATTGCAATTGTAGATTTGGTCCTACAAGTGGCACTAGACTGAAGTCAGACTTGTTGGTTTTCTGTGAAACTGTAAATCACATTTTCAGCATAGATCAGATACATGGGTTCAAGACTACCAAACAAAAGCCACTTCCACCTGCATAGGAGGAGCTTCAAAACAGCCTTAATGGGCAGCGTTGTGGAAATGCTAACCTTGTCCAGAAGTACAGCATTTCAGTCTGCAGCAGAGGTGCTGATCTCCCCCAGCACTGGGATAGCTCTTCTCCTGGCACTGCTGTCTTATTCTGGACCAAGGTTCTCAGATTTCCCACTCTGACCCTCAGCAACAGGGGTCTGAGCAAAGGTAGAAGAGGGAAGCTGCTCCAAGCAAAACTTCTCCACCCCCATGCACAGCCCTGCATCCCCAGCCTTCTGCTCTTTCCTTCCAAAGGACGTAGAGGAGGGGCAGATAGCTACCACTAAGCTAGCTCATACATGACAGCTTTGAATTTTGCTCAATGGACTGAAGAATGAACCAACTGTTGTTGCTGATTAAATACTTCTCTTTCTGTAATTTTTTTTCTGCTTAAAAAACCTTCAACCTATTTGACTTGGTTTCCAATAGCATTGCATTCTGATAGTCTCATGGATGTTGCCCAAGCCATCACTTGGAGGAACCTCATCACTGTCATGAGTCTCCTGCTAATTATTTTGCTGCCTTTCAAAGCACCACTGTGTCCTGCAAAATGCACAGACAACATCTTCAAAAGTAAGGAAGCAGAGGAGGAAAGCAGTTGAACCACCAGGATAGAAAGTGGGTGGGTAAGAAAGGCAGCTTCACATAAAAACACCACTTAGCAGATGAAGCTGGCTGTGAGTGAAGGTTTGCCCTGACATCCAAAACTTAAGTTGTATTGCAGATGGATCAGAACCTACAGCCTGAGAGCCACGACATCTGCTGCAGTTTGCCACTGCGCTGAAGCAGCCTTAATCTGAGATGAAGAAACTCAGAAGAGCAACTGCTCTTATCTCTACAAACTAAAAATAGTGAGGAAAGGGGGGAGCTTGCTCTGTTTATCTCAGCTCAGTGCTTTTAAGGCCTTCAAATTCATTGCTATTACAAGCTAATAGGACCGTAGTTCTTCAAAAATTAAAACAAATGCAAAAACAACTGGCAAGGCAAAGCAAAGCAAACCTTCTTGCAAAAATTTATTCATTTGACCCCCAGATTGTGGGTTTTACATCCTTCAGAGACTGCAGTTACCTCCAAATGTCCTGATGCAGTGGTGCTGTGAGGTTCCAGACGTTCACAACCAACTCAGCGACGAAGCTGCCCACTGTTTGACATCTGTGGGGCAGTTGGGATACACCTGCAAAGCATCCATGATTTGATTGTTGTCCAAAAGCAGCTCCATTAAGAGGTACTCTCGCTGAGAACGCACCGACGGCCTTTCTATGGGCTTCACTAATTCCAGTTGCAGTAAGTGTTCAAATGCCTGAAAGCAAACAAACAAACAAAAAAAGATGAGGAGAAGGAAGACAACACTGCTCTGAGCTGCACTGGTCAGTTTGAATGACACATGAGATGTTTTAATAGAAGCCTGTGATGTGCTACAGCAACAGAAATACATTAAATGCCAGCTCTGTTCTACCCTATGCCCATTTTGGTAGATAGCAAACCACAAGAGATGAGTAGAAGTATGCTTTTCTTAGAAAATACTATTAAAATCTTTTGTATATACAGTCAAACTCAGCATAAAAGTGACAAGATCAGAGTAGCTTTGGACTACTGAACTGCTGGTTGCAGAGTTAAGTTCATTAACTGAACACATCTGCACAGCCACGTGTTGGGCTGCTGCACTACAGAGATGAAATGCCAGCCCAGAGCCCAGCCTGAGCCCAGCTAAATGCCAGAACAGAGCAACAGCCCAGCAGCCCCAACGAGCACCAGGTAACCAAAGTGCTATTTGTCAGTTTGCACTTCTGACTGTAGTTGGTTGGAGGCAAATACTGTCCTACTAGACCAAAGACTCAGAACACCACTCAAACCTATTCAGATGTGGACCAAGGAAACCAGATTTTTGTTGTGGTAACATTAGAGTCAGTTTTGGAAACACTTCCAAACAGCAGAAGCAAACAAGCAAACTGAGTACAGCTACACACCCAGCACGCTGCACTCACATTTGAGTGCCTGCCGGACCAGAGCGGGCAGCGACCAGCAGAGGGCAGTGCAGCACCGAGAGCACAAGGCAGGGCTGCGGCTGCTCCCAGCACGGCTCTGCCAGCACTGCCGCCAGCACTGCCTCCAGCTCCGCCTCAGCGCGGTGTGTGACTGCCCGCCCGACGTGTGCACCGGCAAAAATCACATCTAAATACTTCAGATAAAGGTTTACCTTCATAACGACGGGCTTTTCGAAGTTGTACATGCAGTGTGCCTTCCTTTGTATGAACTTCTGAAATTCTGCAGAGGTGAGAGGCAAGAAAAGTTACTTGGGGTGAAGCAAGTGATTTATTGTATGTAAAACTGATGCATTTCTCTCACCATTGTAAACCATCTGGAAGTTAAATGGCTCTCCTTCATAAACCTCATTTAAGTGTTTCATAGCTATAATTAGGCAGATTTCCAGGACAGTCAAACCTAGAGGGAAAGACAAGAGCTCTAAGTGTTTTTCTTAAGCTTACCCGAAATGCAAGCAGTTCGTATGCAATTTTTAATACTTTTTGTAAGCTGTAGGTTTCACATATTTGTGGTTTTTATTTTTATCTTCATAATTATAATGAAATTCCAGAATGGAGGAGCTAGATAAAGCAGAGCATTAGTTCTCCAGATACTTGAAATGAGAATGTTAAGCAGCTGTTTGTCAAAACCCCAGAAATTTAACTATAACAAAAAATCATTATTGCAGATGATGTATGATATCCAGGCTGGATGTGCCTCTGGGCAGCCTGGTCTGCTGGTTGGTGACCCTGCACATAGCAGGGGGTTGAAACAAGATGATCATTGTGGTCCTTTTTAACCCAGGCCATTCTATGATTCTGTGATTTTTTGATATAGCATGACAAAGAATTCCGGGCAGCATCAAACCAATCTACATGCTGCTGTACAGCATGTCATGAAATGAGAGTTTGAAGGGGTTACGTGCCATGCAGAGCTAAAGAAGTGATGCAGTGAAATAATAACAGGACACTGAGAATTACAGGGCCAAGCAAACCAAAATCTGCAACTTCCAGGAGCCAAGAAGCAGCAGTGGGATAAAAGCAGTTCCTCCTGTAAATGCATTTAGGCTCTGCACCCTCAGCAGCTGTTTCTTTCTTTTCATTGTTTGTACAAATCCTCAAACATTTACCAAAGAAAACTTCAGCGTGTTGCTCAACACATTTGCTGAGGTTCAGGAAGGGAACCCATAGATATTTAGGTCCAAAGCAGCATTACTTGCAGGGTTTTTTTCATTCAAACTCCCCACCACCAGCAGCACAGCAGTAGGTCAGTGTTTTCCCTTCCTCTGTCATTGCCATGGGACAGAAGTGCCACCCCTGCCCACACTACCAGCACTTACTTTGGCACTGAGAGCCATCAGACACTGTAGTGGGGCACTGGCCAAGCTCCCCATGCAGTAATTATACAAATCCTTCACTGTATAACTGAATTCCTGGTTTATCCACGCACAGATGTAAGAATGCAGATAAGTGGAGAGCAGCCCCTATGGGTAGATGTACTCCCTGACCCACCCATGCCCTCGGGGATCAGCATGTTACACAGCAGCCCTTACATCAGAAGAACCTCAAAGATGGACTCAGTGCTTTCTGTACTATTAAACACACAGATGAAAAAGGCCTGAGCTTTACCATGGACAATATTTGCTTTTGAGTCCATCCTGTACTGCTTGCTTGCCTCCTGAAGATCTGATGCGGTGATAAGAGGGTGACGAACAGTAACATTACTTAGAGCAAGCATCTAAAAATAAAACAGAAGGCATTTTTCATTTAATCACTAATTACCAGACACATTTTCTACTCAGAGATGGAATGCAGAAGAACACATTTCCCCTCGAGTCACCTACTGGAAACACTCATGAATAAACCCTACGCACACAGTATGCTCATACAAAAACCTTGTAAATAGCTGGTAGCTACATCTATGTTTTGCCAGGAAGGTTTTCCAGGCTCAAAACTTTAAAGCCTCCTCACCAGAGGACATAAACACTCATTAGCTTGTTTATATTAATTTCGATGGATTAGCATACTTCAGTGATTGCTGCAAGAAATTACTTACAGCAATTCTAAACAGACTTCTGTATGCAGAGCTACTCGTGTCACTGCTAGGAAAGCATCTGATGGCAGCTCATGGTTTACAGGATACAGGGTACCAACTAAGGGCAGCTAATAAACATTCCCACATTGAGTCACAACTTGAATCATTAACAGTCTTCAATTGGCTGTCACAGAATGCCAGTTTTGAACAAACTGGAGTTAATAAACACGCAGTTGTCTGACCTCTTGCACCACCACTCTTTCAAAGCTATGGATTATAGGACCTTCATACAGCAGCAGGTACAAGCACTGACCTTCACTTGCTTTCTTTAGTAGTCCAACATTCATTGAGACAGAAAAGCTGGCTTTCAGTGACTGCTTCCTACTTTTGCATGTCTGTGTGATGAAAAAATGTCTATTTTATCTGCTGAGTGCAGATCTTCCACTGAGATCATCCAGTGCTTTCTACCACCACATACTTTTTTTTGTCCTCTTCCTCTCCTTGCAGGTGTCACTGTAACAGCCTCAAAAAGGAGCTTGATCACCCATCTTCCAAAGGAACAGAAGGATGTTTTGGACTACAAAGGCTAATAGGAATCAGCTCTGACACAGCTTGGAGCTCAAAGAAAAGTTATTCCCATCAGCCACGAACTCTTTCTGGCATTCATCCATACCACACAGAAAGAAACAGGTGCTGCTAAATTTGGAATAACTGGCAATCTTGTAACTAACTCAATGAAGCAGAGGACTACCAGGACCACGCTCTGCTTTCAGCATCAGAGCCAGAAGTCAATGACCCACGTATCAGAGGATAAAAACTCACAGTTGGGAAAAGCTGCAAACACTACGCAGGACAGCCCACCACAAAGCTGAAGGTAAAATCCAAATACTTGCACACAGTGACACATAAGCACTCCTGCTTAGTAGGTTTTTCACACAGGCAGAAGCACGGAGATAATTTGATGGTGTTTAAGTTAATGTTACCTATCTTCTGGAAGATGTTTCACATAAAGCTCTGACAGCTGCCTTGAAAACAGCTGTGATCTTCACAGGTGATGGTTATTCAGGGAGATACTGTACCCAAATACATACCAGCAGGAAATGGAGCGAACGCAGATCCTTGCTGTAGTGAAAGAGGTTCTGCAGTACATCTTGAACAGTCCTGTCTTCTGATAGAAGCTACAAAAAAAGTGATATTTTCATTATCTCAGCACGTTACCCATTAGCTAACCATCACACAGAGCTCAGCCTGCACTGCTAATACAGTTCATGTGTAACCTGAACTTTTTGGTCTTCTGTGTAACACTTCTGTGTCCACACTTCAGTAATCAAAGATTGTCTACTGCAATTCGATTTAACTCATAAGATATCATACATTGAAAGGAAATATTTATCTAAAACAAAAAGATCTTACTGTACAAGTTTTACTAAAGCCAAATATCAGGAGCTTTAGATACCTGAATGTTGCTATTCCATTTCTGTGCAAAAACCTTGTCAGGAAATTCAGCAGGAAGAGAAAGCTGCTCCTTGAATATCCTAAGGTACTGCTTAAAAGCAAAGGAATTCATCAAATAGATCCGTCGGTGAGAGAACCTCGATTTCACTCTCTTCTCCAAGAGCTCCAGAATATCCTTGTAAAAATAATAATAATTATTATTTAGTGCATCCTTTGTTACAGTGGAAATGACAATTAAAAACCCACCCAAGTGAATTCTCAGACTTCAGGCGTTCCTTTGCTAATTACTGTAACTGACATGCCTTGAAGTGCCTAAGAATTTGCCATTCACCCAAACCACGTGGTGCACTACATCACACACAATAATTAGTTGCTAGGATACGTGGCAAATTTTTCCACAGATGATGCAAATATTTCAGTTCCTTAAGCCTGAGCTCGAGACGTTGCAGCCCCTCATGGCTGGAAAGAAGCTGTGTGCTTGGCAGGTATGGCAGCTGGCAGCTCACGTGCCTTTTGTCAGCCTGAAAAAATCCAGCTACAAAAATGCTAAGAGCCAATACGTATCTTCCTAGGCTGTCACACAGAGCTCAGCACGTCTGCCATCAAGTTGGTGGCTGAAGATAATGCAGAAAATCTTATTTTTCTCAGAGCTGATAGCAATAGATTAGCATCGGAAGCAAGCTGTGTTTCCTCCACTTGGAGCAATGCAGTCCTGTTCCCCCCACCTTCTGCTGTGACAGAATGATTACACTGTTTCTTGCAATTTTTCCCTTCTCCCTTTTAGTTGCAACAAAACCAGCTTTCAGAATATCAGAATCCCTCACCAGAAAATGTGGTAAGAGTCAACAGAGCACCAACAGTGAAAAAAATTTGGCTTAGAAGACACAAACACACAACAAGCAGTTGAAAAACTAAGCAGTGGCTATCACAACCATGACACAACTTCCAAATGCAGATTCAAAAGCAGAGCAATATTGGGTTCTAAACTACGAGTGATGGAGAAGCCAGACTTGGACATTGGAGCAAAAGAAAAGACTATAATTTAATATATCAATTATTAACCATTCTATTAAGTTGTAGCAATTTGCTCAGTTAAATACCACCCAAGCCCAATCAACCTCAGATCCAGGCTTCAATTAAAGATTTAATGATTATTGCTCATTAATCCCTTTGCAACCAATAGAGCTTACTAAGAAAAACAGTATGATTTTAAGTATCATCTTCCAGTGTTAGAAGTAATTACTTCACAGTACACACACATAGCTGTCCTCATTTCCCCATAATGTCACTGTTAAAATCACAACAAGTTTAATAAGGATTTAAAATCCATGTTCAACATGCCAGTGTTAAGCAGAAGCACCCTACTGAGCTGTTACTTTAAAAAAAAAAAACTAAAAATAAAATCAAATCCCTTTTGCTCAGAATAACGATTTAAATATGAGCCTATCCTTACCAAAAAGTGACCGAGAGTGAATGAAATCATAATGCAAAATCGCCACACGGATAAACACAGCTCTTCTGTGGCAATATAGAACAGCCCATTCTCTCCTTAGAGACACAAACCTGCTCCCTGGACAGGAAAAGTGAAGGTTTCCCACCTTTTTGGTTGGCTGTGTTTGCTGTCAGTGTCAGTTTCAAGCCAAAAGTCACAGCGATGGTTAACTGAGAAAGTCTCAGTGAATTAAGGAACATGTCAGAGGTGGAGAACAGAGAACACTGCAACTAAGAAAGAGCTGAATATTTTTTTGAAGTGCAAGTTCTTACCTGCCTGCATGTGAGTCCAATAACGGTTACTGGAGTCTGTGCTGACTGGGATATATCAAACAGGTTGTACAGCAGCGTCTGGTTCTTGTGGTGCACAAACAAGTCAAATTCATCCAGCACAAACAGGACTGGGCAGCTGCTGGTTCTGTCTCCTGTGATAACAAGTTACAAAATGAGCGTGGTTGCATCATTATCACTTCCATTTCTACACCTTTGCTTCACATCTCCTGCTCTTAATTACGTGCAGACTTACTTTCAGCTATTTCCCTAAGCCCTCCTTTCATGTGTGTTCCTACATAAGACACACAGACCGACTGGTAAGTTTGATGCTATTTTGCCAAACATCACTTCTGGGTGCAAGGGACAAATTTCTATGGCTATTTTTTAGAAACACTATTTTTAATAGGTTCAGTCAGAACAAAAGAATCTACCCTTCATAGCTGACCCTCGCATGTAAATCTTTATGGCACCATTTAAGTCTATGTTTGTTTAGTAGTACGCATTTTTTACGTTATTTTGTAACCACAACATTCTTGGGCCTCCTTACAAAGCTTCTACAAGACAATGAAGAAACAGCTGCATGCTTTCCAGTCAAGTGACAAATAAACACACAGTTCCAGAACAGGGCTGGTGCTGCTTACCTTTCCTTAAAGCTTCAAGAAGGAACACAAGATTTTCTGCAAAACTGCCCTATACAGAGGAAAAAAGTTTCACAGTCATTTTGCAGCATCCTTGTCAGAATTCTGCAAGCTGAGACACATAGACAAGCTCACTTCCTCCTAAAACTGTGATAACAAAACCAGTCCACATTTGAAAAGTTATACACCATGAAGTAACACTGTAATCAGAACTCTTCCAGCAGAGGAAACTGACTGTTCCACACTGACACCAGATCTCTGGGAAACCCAAACAAATTCCCTCAGCCTTAAATCAGTGATCAGAAGGATGTGTGTATTAAGTTCAACTTACAAATAGCATTTTCTTTTCTTAAAATTTCACTGCATACCCAATTCTCTATTTACACATACACAACATCCATCCCCTAACAGGTAGCACTGAAAACCAGCAGACTGCCACTTTTTCATTTGCAACCTTATGAGATCGAACATTCCCAGCAGAAAACAGTAAAACTGCTATAACAATTCTTCTTCAGTTGCTACCTCTGTGCCAAGGAGTATGTAAGATGGAAATGAATTCTAAATGAAGACCACAAGCCCTACTGAAAAACACAGAAAAGCCAGTTTCTGTGTTCAAAGTTCATTCTCTGAAGGCGAGCTGCAGAACCTCAGAAAAGGTCTCTATGGACAGAATGAGGACATTCCTGCAAATTAGCCTGTTTGGAATTAGAAAGCTATGAGTTTGAAGAAGTATTCCATAATAAGCTAAAAGGAAATAGAGTTAAGGGAATTAAACATATTGAAGCTTAGTTTTATCCATAGCTTTTACTTTTGGTAGTAGAGCTGTAGACCTTGAAAGGTTCTTCTAGTTCTCTGATGAGAAGTGAACACTTAATGGCCACGCTGAAACTGACCACTTTCTATTTCCCTTTATGTCTGCAGCTACATTTAAGAAAATTTTAGCTCACTGTCAGGAAGAGTTGTCCATTCTATGAACCCAAAATAATTTGGGATAAGCAGAAAGGCAAAGGCAAGCCTAGGAAGCAAGCATTTGAAAAGATAATAAAGTCTGACTACAGTGCTCAGTTCATCTTGTATTCCACCCTGCTTAGTCCTCTGGAGCACCTTAGTTAATTAATGTCTGTGTTACTGACTTCAGTGCTCACGTAAGGAGGTTTCCCATCTTTGGGAAAAACGTCAATAGAAGCAAATATTAAAAGAAAGCCTATGCAAAATGAGAGCAGCAAACTGGATAGATATCCACATTCATAAGAGAAGGTTTCGAATTTACTACAATGCTTTTGGGCCAGTTAATTTGCTTACTCCAAAGTTCTCTTATCCTCTGAACACAGCCTCTTTGGAATAATGAATATATACACTTCGTACAGAGGATTCAGGTAAGTCTTGAGAGAGCCTTTCCTTTCCTCCATTTATTTATTTAAGCTGAAGTGAACATTTTCTGAAGAGCTATCCAAAACTAGCCAAGTTCAGCACTTCTATAGAACAGGTCTTTAGGCATGCATGAAGTGTTTGTAAACCACAGTCATTATAGGTAAAAGCTGCTACATCCCTTAAACACAGCCAGCCTGCTGTAATCTTGCTAATGAACATTCAAAGCCCATTTGTTCCCAACAAGCTGCATTTTACAAAGCTAGTTTTCTAGGCAAGGATTTTAGAGGGAGATAAGCAAAGAATATAATAAAGCTGAGACTTACAAAAACTTTATCCCCAACCACATTTTCCAGGTGCAGCTGCCTGGTGATTTCCTTCAAGGCCACTTTATCATTTGTCTGCAAAAGCCCTGAAAGAAAACGGCTGCATGTGAAGAACTGGTGGCTCTCCCTCATTCCAAGCAGCCACTAGAAACGTATCCAGAAGCTTCTCTCACTTCCAAGCCTTACAAAGGCAGGCCTTTGTAAAAATACAGATGAGATGGTAATTTTCTATATATAATCCAAAGTTGCTTCAAATAACTTGCTCACAGCTGAACTGATTTCTAACATCCTGAGAGAAAGTTAAGTTATCTACGTATACATGCAAAGGAAGACATTCTGGAGCTAGCAGACCAGCATAGACTGCACACATTCAAGGATAGACTGCAAATGTCAAAACTAAAACTCCTGAAGTACACATAATACACAGCAGCTGAATGTAATGTATTTGAGGAGTGCTGCATTACTTGCCATTCAGATGAACTTCCAAGAGGTTCCCTTTAACTTGTTTCATTTCTCTGAGGTCTTTTAAGGCACGATTTAATAACTAGGAAAAAAGACATAAAACTTCTTTATAGCAAGATTAGCATATTAACTATAAGAAATATCTACAAATTGGTATTCTTAAACAGTAAACAGTATGCAGCGTTTCATTAGATGACAAAGCTTTCTGAGTATTTTCAGAAGTATCAAAGAGAAAACTTCACTTCATGGCATATTAATGCTTCATAAGCAGATGCCATTTATTCTGGATAACCCCTTATCCAACAATTTCAGCTGTACCTTCAAAGTTTACCAAATACAAGAAAATAAAAAAATATATATTTTCTGCACAGTGAGAACACTTGTTGCTTAACTAACAAATTCATAAATCTAAGAAAGTAAGCATCAATTCTACTTAAAAGGTAGCAAGAAGTACACAGGTGGAAGAATCCTTATTTGTTATGGGTTTATTGGCTCTTTTTTTCCTCCCTTTCATAGTATTTTGGCAATCATCCTTCTTTCAAAGCACTGTGGGTAAAGAAAGAAGGCAACAGCAGATTGTTTTTGAAATGCAAACCAAGAAATCTATCAACAAATTAGTAGAATGGTTTCAAGTATCAGCTGTATCATGGGTGTGTTTTACCACCTATTCACGTATTTATATTCAACTGTACTTAAAACATGGAAGGCTTAGCTTTAGCTCTTGGGAAGAGTTCCAAAGTTAATCTTAGATATATCTTTCAGTAAAAACTAACCTATTTATCTAATCACATACTCATGCAAACATAAAAGAAATGCTTACATAATGGGATGCTTTGGTTAGATGTGATTGCTCCACGTGCCTCAATTAAAAAATTCCTTAAATATACAAAACCCACACTTACTGCAAGCAAAATACACAATGTTCTAAAATAAATAATGTTCTATATCCTTGTAACTTAGATAATAATGTTATCTGACACATTTAAAATAGGATTAAGATGCATTACCATTCTCTAAATATAAATATGTAGAAGTGTACAAAGCTACCCTTGTATGGGAACTACTGAGTCACAGCCTGAACCACTGATGGAGCACCTGGGAAAAGGACCAGGCAACCCTGGGAGCACAGGTGAAGGCAATTCAGCTGTGAGACAGGAGGGGGTGCAGCCTGGCTCCACCTCCCTTAGGCCTCATTTAAGGGCTGACTGCAACTGAGAAAGATCTTTTTTGGGAGATTCTTCCTTGATGAAGCTTTCTTCTTTGAACCCAGAATCTTCTGATACAGGTGAGCAATCTTCTTCCCTTTCTTTATAGCACCTTTCTATAGTGCTCTGTGTGTGTGTGTATATATATATGGTCCTTCTGTCATCACACTTTTTCCATTGTACTGATCTGTCCCACTACTGTAACTCTTTAGTGCTTTCCTTTAGTTTTTGGGTGCCTTTTCAGTAATTTTTATACATGCCTGATAGCAACAGCAGGTGAACTTTTGAGGGACATCTTAAACAAAACCTGGCTTTAATTGCAAAGATGAACACTTTCATGGTAAGCACTATAGCAGAAGTGTAAGTAACAGGAAAAATGCTGAAAGACTCCATAAAACCTAGTAGAGACATAGGTGGATTCCAAAACCATGCATACTTCTGCAAGTCATTGTGAGGATGGACAGGTACATGGTTTTGTTAGGTGCAGATGAAACAGCTGGATGTTGTTGTTGTTATAGTTGTTCTTATGAAATTACTATAAACTCAGCATTTGGAATGCTTCAAATATTTAGGTTTTTTTTAGGAAAACTATTTCTCCATGCAGAAATTCTTCACTCAACAGAATTAGCTCACAATAAATCCTAGAATGCTTTCTTGTTCTGCATAAACAACCGAGAGTTCTTTCCTTAAAAGCAGGCACAGAGATAAAAACTTGCTCCAAAAGCTCTCATGATTTCAGTGAGGTCACCTCCTCCATGCTGTATTAAACCTTGTACTAACTTGTAATTTGTGCCCATACCGCAGTCTTTCCTGATCCACGGGGTCCAATAATGAGGGCAGAATTACTTTCTCCATGAACTGCAGTTTGCTTCAGCAGTTCCAGCAGATGCCTGCGATATAAACAGAAATACATTAAGCTTCAGATCAGGCAACATTCACTGAAATTAGGGAAAATTCAAGGAATCTTTCAAACAGAAGAAACAACTATGTATTTCAACTTCCTTTCAGCACGTACATCATGCAAAATGTAATAAGAGTACAAAAGCTGAGTGATTTGATCTCTTAAAATATTTTTGAGATATCAAATCATGTGGAAGAGTATCATTAATTTACAAAGTTCTACAATTCTCTACCATCAAAGCATAAAATAATAATCTACTGGAATATTACTGATTTTTGCCAGTCTCGATTTTGTACTGAATCTGTTCAAAGCTTATGAATGATAACAGCAACACAGATCATGTTTGTATTCCATTATCACTCAAAGAAACAAAGTAAACTTCTAAATTTTCTTCAGAGAAACAAGTCACCTAGTATTACATTCAAAGTACTTAAAAAACAATATTTCCAATTCACAAACATTTACAGATGTATACACTTATTAAGCTTATACTTTAATTAGAATGTTCACACTGCATGCATAAAGCAGTGGTTAAAGACTGGCTTTAGCCAGCCCAGTAGTCATCTTTGCTGCTACTTGAAATCTAACTATAGTGAAGATTTTACCTGATTATGTTTCTACTGTGGCTGAAGCAGGAATTATTTATGATTTTAGTGGTTACTCACTTGTACTGCTGATCCATCCCAAACAATTTTCCCATAGCATGATGGTGACACAGTCTTTCACGTAGCACTTTTTGCACCTACAGATATAACAGAAGACTGAGAAATTCCACTTGGTATTTCAAACAGCTGACTGTACCAATAATGTAATTAATGTAGTAAATAATAACAAAATATGCATGCAGCTATTCTACATGTAAGCATTAATTGTTCTCAATGGTAGAGGAGTAAGAATTAAGTTGCCATAGCAGAATATTCAACAGGAAAAAAAATATATGGTAACAGCCATGTTAGCTTTTAGCCCCTTCTGTTCCAATTTCTTCACTCCCAAAGGGCTGTTACACATCACCAAAATTAGCTCTCTAATTCATAATTCTAACTTCCTGCATAACATAGGCCAGAAAACATTTGCCAGCAGACTTTAAAGAAGTAACCCACTAATCTATCTCTGGTCAGACTTGCACTAAATAGACTTTTTGCACCACTGGTAACAACACTGCTGCCTACAATATCTGGTGGTTATAAAATAACAAATGTATACTATCTCTCAAGATGCAATTCAGATTCACTGCTCCTAAAAATTGAGGGAGGGGAAAGGTGGGGGGAGAAAAACTGAAGCTATATGTTGCATACAAAGACCAGAATGAAATTATAAGCACCAGTATGACTATTAAATAAAGATCTGAAGTCCTTCAACACAGCAAATACCTGTATTTTGACCATTTGTTGGGATGTATTTAATGGGATAACTTCAGATATGTATCTGCATTACCTGTTTTCCACTTCAAGAATCTGTTGTTTGGAACTCTATCTTCAACTTTCAAATGTCCAAACCTCAGCATCACAGCATGTTTTGTTTTTCTACCACCTGGCCAGCAGCACACAAATTGGAGCATCCCAGTTCTTAAAAGCTGACAGGACTCTATGCCACTACTTCTCCATCTCTGCTATAAGCAATTGAGAAATACCTGCATGCTACATCACTTTGTATTGCCTAAAAATCATTTTGAATGCTGTGGGGGGGCCTGCTTTGTGGGGGGGGTTGGATTTGATATCTCTAGAGATCCCTTCCAGCCCCTACAATTTTGTGATTCTGTAATGCTTGGTGTTCCATTTGTGTCATGGCAAAGATTTTTAGAGATTAAGTTGCAAACTGTCAGTGAAGTGTTACTCCTTTAGGAAAAAAATCACATTTCAGCATCAAGTCTTTTAAGTGAATGCCCCAAATCTGACCCAAAAGTTACCTGTATCATTATCACACATGTCACTGCTGTCCCACTCTCTCAATCTGAGTTGGGTTGATTTTACCCAACCCATCTGTTTTGTTTTTTTTTTTCCCCCCTACATTCTTTAGTTGCACCTCTCAGCTGCATCCTCTCTTATTTCTGCAAAATGTAAGAAATGACAACAAAGCCTGCAGTCATCTCCCACGTAAATCAATACTGAGCAAGCACTGCATGACAAACACTTCACATTTCTCCCATTCTAGGCAGTAGCCAAGCTGTGCTTGTCTGCCTGATTTTTTCAGCTACTTTTTCCTCTGCTGAAGTCCTACTGACTTCATTTCCAGATTTATTCTATTCCTGTGAACAGCCATCCGTTCATAAGTGAAAAGGTTTCCCTGCTAGGAAGGGCTGGTTGGAAATCACAATTACATGGATGGCAGAGGACAGAAAGCTTTCATGACTCAAAGCTGGCTAATCAAGGTGTTACTGACCTGCGAGATGCATTCCCCATCTGTACCACTGCTCTCCTTTAACTTCCGTTTATTCATTGCAGAAGATTACACCTTTAAATAAGAAAGACGATACAATCGTAACTACGTGGAAAAGGAATTAATTTAGCATATGTTACTCGCAAAATGCATTTTTTGAGACGTTGGCAGGCTATATTTAACCCGAGCATCAGGACGGTCACCCTCAGGCGAGCTGTGCTAACGGACACCCAGCATCCAGGAGGGCCGAAATCCGCACCGCAGCTTCACGGCGACCCCCGCATCCCGCAGCCATCCCTTGGAAATCCGCTCCCAGCGAGCTGCCCGGCGCTGAGGGGTCCCTGAAAACACCTTGACGCAACACAGCCGCCTCGCAGCCCGCCCCGCTCCTCAGCCCCTCACCTGAGGTGACGCCGTCAACCGCCGCCCTCGCGCGCGCCCCTCCCGCTCTATTCCCAGCAGCGCCCGCGCTGCCCGCCCGCCCGCATCACGTGACCTCCATCGCCCCGCCTTTCCGGCCCTGCCCACCCCCCACTTCCTTCCCCCCTCAGCTCCATCTCCTTCCGGGTGCGCGCGCACAGCCCTGTGGGAAGGCCCGGCCCTCCCTCCTTCTCTCTCTCCCCCCCCCTCCTTCACCCCCCCCCGCGGCCTCCCGAGCTCCCCCGCGGCGCATGCGCAGTGGCTGCCTCCCATCTTCCTCCCCGGCAGCGCCGGAGCCCCCAGCAGCCGGAGCGGCGGCAGCTGACGATGAGGAGCGCGGGGGGGGCGGGGGGGGGCCGTTATTTATATCGTTAAAGGGACAGGCCGCCCATTTCTCCGCCGCGGGGGCTGGGGGGGGCCGTCGCACGGCCACCGACTTTCTTTCCCCCCTCCCCTCCTTTCCCCCCCCCCTTCCCCAACCCCCCCGGACCGGAGGAACCCGGGGCCGGAGTGAGGCGCCGAGAACGACAGCGGAGAGTTTCTTCCCTCCTCCCTCCTCCTCCTCCTCCTCCTCCTTCTCCTCCTCCTCCTCCCCGCGTCCGTCAGCGGAGGGAGAAAGGGCCCCGCCGGGAGCACGGAGCAGCCGGGCGGCCCCCACCCCCCGCGCTCCCCTCCTCCCCCTTTATTGCCCTTTGTGTGCGTTCGCCGCCTGCGCCGCTCCGGGGCCGGCCGGGCGCCGGGGGGCCGCTGAGGTGAGTGGCGGGGCCGCGGCCGGGGCGCGAGGGGAGCGGTTGTTTACCTCAGGGCCGGCCGCCTGTCACCTCGCGGCGTCGCCGGGCCCGGAGAGCGGGGTGAGAAGAGAGGGGTTTGGCTGAGGCCGCGGGGGTGCGAAAGTTCGGGGGGTTTTGTGGGGAAGGGAGAGGGGGGGAAGAGGGGGAAGCGTTGGGGTTTCGTCGTGCGGAGCGGGGGGTTCGGAGGGCGGAGCGGTTTGTGGAGAGTCCTGGTTGGGGAGCGGGGTGTGGGGGGGTCGGAGCTGCGTGAGGGTTCGGTGCCGGGTTTTGGCTTGGTCCAGCCGTAGGCCCCGGTCATACAAAGACTTGTTTGCCCGCTGAAGTTGGAGAGCCGGGTTCGGGGCGCACGCGGGAGGTTCCCCGGGTCGGGAGGTGCCTCGGAGCTCCGGGGTTCGGGTGGTCAGCGGCTGCCTTCGGTCCGGAGTTGGCTGAGGTTGGGATCTGCCTGCCCGCATAAGGCCGGAGCTCCGTCAGCAGCCACAGCCGTGGTGGTCAGCAGGGCTGCAGGCTCAACCGACGGCTTCCTGCTAATTAAAGGAAAGCTACGTGTCAAAACGCCTAGAATACATACGGCGTAAGGGGATAAGCTACTTGCTGAGTCGAAGTATACGTTGGCACAAGCCTTCCAGAGGTTAAAAAGAATCCAGAAGTCGGAGTTGAGATATTGATACGTAGCTGATGTAAGAGCCCGCTCTATAAGCGGGATGTTTGCTGTCGTCTGCTTCTTTCTGGAGCTTAATTACGCTCTTTGTAATCTTAAAAAGGCAGCCGGAGCGTGTGCTGAGCCACGAAGTAGGCCGTGAGGATGTGTTTCATTGGGGCATGGCAGCTAAATGGAGGTCAGTGTCGGGCGTGTGTTGCCTCTGCCTCGTGCTGGAAGGGTACCCACAAGAAAGGGCTCGCCCGTGGGTGCTTTGGGATCTCCAGTTTCTAATTTGGAGCGGCGGTTTTTTGTGACCGAGCTGGAAAGAGTTTGAGAAAGGAGTAATTAGATTGGGTGAAAAGAATGGGAGATATGTACGTTTGGTCCGATAACTTAAAGATGTCATGAAGAAGACTTGAAGGTAGCAGCCATAACTCTAGTTCTTCCTAATAGTTTGCCTCCAGTTTTCCATTAGCTTGTGGAAATGAGATACTTTTGGTTTTAAACACGCGAAAAACTTTGACAAAGTGATCATCGTCTTCATAGCTTGTGAGAATCATCTTCAGACCCAGCTGATACATGTATAAAAGCTCATTCTTTAAATACATTATTCTTCTTTTAGTTAGCTTACTGCGTGCAAGGACTGGACAGCAGAAGACTGTCCAGGAATAGAGGACTCTAGGACCCTGCACATAGCAGGGGGTTGAAACTAGATGATCATTGTGGTCCTTTTCAACCCAGGCCATTCTATGATATTATGACTCTGTTTCATGACAGTGCTCTGTTTTTCAGCCTGAGATACCACTGATGTACTCTTATTTCTGTGTAGAAACCTCAGGATTATGCTCCCTGTGTTTGTGGAGCCGCAGATCTGCCTGCAACTTCTATGGCCTACAGCTGATGAGATGTATTATTTATCATAAAGATTAACACTTCTATTTCTGTGTGTTGTAACGATGAAGATGGACGGGATTTGACCTGGTTGCTCAGTAAAACGCCCTAACAGAATTCTAAAACTGGGTAGAACAACCCATAGCATTCTCTGATTGTGAACCTTAGAGATGGAATTGCTGGCAGAACTTCATTTCCGTAGGCCTCTGGTTCCTGCAGCCATGTCTGTGCTGAATGGACAGCCGCTGCTTGGGGGATTAGATAGGAACAGTCCTGAGGAAGAATTTGTGGGGCTGAGGCTCTGAACGAGTGTGCTTGTGTTGTGCCAGAGGTAATTCCTGTGTTTCCAAAGCAGTGCTTCATACTGAGGGGTCTAAGGCTGGTTTGGGTTGTCTGGCAGCTATCACAGAGACCTCTTAGGAACTGGAAGAACTGAATCTATTGGCTTATTTTACTGCAGGCTGCTAGTTATCAACAGCTATAACGGAGAAGCAGTGTAGCTTTTGGCTTTTTTAATTTCTTTATGCTGCTGTTATGAGAAGGTATTTACAAATATTTGTTGTTTCCAGGAGAACTGTGGGCATATATTTCAACTACTAATCTGAGCAAAAACTTCTGTGATTTCTCTATTTTACGTATTCCAGGTTAGCGGCTGCCCAGGCTGGCAGTCTGAGAGGTTGCTCTGAATTAGCAGGAAACCTATGGCATCAAGATGTAGGCTGTGCTAGTTGTAAAGGTTCTGAATGTGCCAGGCTTGTATCTGTCCTTTAGCAGTACGTCTTCCCTTGAAGTTTGTTGTCATGCTGCCCGTTGTAGTTGACTATGCTCATTTGTATTTAGTCGAGTTAAGCAGATGTTTAAAGAGAACCTTCTTTACGATGGAGGACTTTCAGTAATTTAATTTTTCTCTGCTTATAATCCCTTCATTCTTTGGATCTGGAGGGATCAGTCTTTCTGTTCCTTTTAAAAAGCACTGAAGATGTTGGTATAAGCAACACTCCTCTCAAAAACAGAATGCCTTGTTTTACGTCAGGGTTTATTTGACTCAATTTGTCTGTAGGTTATTTTCTCCCCTATTGTTACTCATGGCAATTGTTTGCATCTGGAAGGTCTGCACCTTGACTGCAGTCCACAACTACAGCATCCATTTCTGAGGCAGCAGTGAGCCTCCAACATGGATGGATGCTCCTAATGGAAGGGAGCATGCCGTGTGGGTGGCCCCCCATGTCCGAATGCAGCCCTGCTGCTCCCTGCCTCTTCCCAGGCTTTAAGAGGTCCCATGCCCACAGCAAGAGGAGGATCTCAACTCTATCTAGGTGGTTCAGGTCACAAGTTTTAGAAGTGGCTAAGCTTCCTTTTCAGAAGTGCTATTAAAACTTTTAGAAAGCAAGGAGTGGTTCTGCTGCTATGTTTGGGTTTGTTATGTTGGTTTGGGGCTTGGTTGGTTGGTTTGGTTTGGTTTAAGGACCTTATATTTCTTTCTCTTTTATCCCGGTGGAAGTGAATATCAGTGTTACCATTGATCTCAGTAAGAAAAAGATACAGGATGCATTTTTGAATGAACTTTTGTCGTTAAGGACTTTGGTTTTGAGAGTGTTTGAAACCACAGACTTTCGCTGACTTTTCATTGTAATCATTTCTGGAACTTTTCATTGTAATTGTTTCTGGTGGCATGATGCTGCTCAGTCAGTTTCAGGTAGGCCTGCACAAGAACCGAAGCCTGGATTTGAAATAAAATACTGGAAAATCATTGGAGACAAGTCAACTGTTAAAACCTCCTGAAAGCTGTGGAACTACAGTTAAATCAAGTGGGACGCTTACAAAGAGCAGCAGTTCAGAAATTAAGCAGTGCAGACTCCTTTCAGCTCTCCAAACTCAGAGTTCTTTATCGCTGTGGCTGCTATTCTTGATGAATTGTCTAGAAAGGGGGCTCACACTTAAAAGAATTATAAAATCAATTTAAAATTTGTCAAAACCATATCAAATACAAAATTATAGCTTGTGATTTATCTGTGCATATCTGTGTCCTACTATGTACATGGATACATATGCATATATGTTCAGCTACATACACAAATGTCTGCGTGTACGTGCAGGAATATATAAAAGAGGTGTGAAAAGTAGATGTGCTTTAAAGCAGTGCTTAAAATGAAGCAATTGTGTGGCTCTACAGATTTGTCTTTGGAGTTGTACCTCTGAGTTGTTGATTTGATCAGGCACACAGCAGTAGGAATCAGTCATTACCATGAGATGGCTATTCATAGACCTTTGTGAGACGACTTGATCAGCTCAGTTTGTCTGCAGCTTGACAGATGTTCCCAGTGCAGAATTGTCCCTTCCCTCCTGCCCTTCCTGTGGGAATGGCCGTAGAGCAAACCATGGCTTTGAGTGCCTTGTTCTTCTCCAGATGTTGGAGCTGAGGAACGTTGTAGGGGTGATACAGAGAGCTGGTGATACGTGAGGGTTGTTTGTCACTTTGCTGTTATCACTGTGTGTTTCTTCTGAAGCCCTCTGTTTCGAGAGATTGAAGTTTACTTAAAGAATGAAAGTGTTACAAGGACTGGAAATTTGTTGGGGTTTCTAATAAGCTCCTTTATTAAAGAAAGAATAAAGAGTTTTGTTCATCCGTTAAATTTTTCAATGTGCTTTTTTCATGTCTCTTATTTTTCTTTTACAAGAGATATTTCATAATAAAGCAAGCAGCTCTTTATCAATTATTTCCCCACAATGGCTGGTAGCTAGGACCAGTACAAGCAATATGTTAATTACATAATTCCCATCTATGGTGAAGGTGAAGTCCAGGATTTAAATGTGTGTATTCTCTTCACTTGAGATTAATCTACATTTTCAATGATATTAAATCCAAATTTATTTTGTTACTTAACGGAAGGAAGAGTGGTCTCAAATGTAAACAGCATCTTAAATCTGAGGCCCTTGGTTTGCCCAATCAGTAGCATGGCCACACTAAGAAATATCTCTGTGTCAGGGAACCAGAACAGTTGTCAATTGTTTGCCCAGCAAATCCAGTTGGATCAAATGGTGAAATTCTCAACGTTCAGATAACAAGAGGCTTGCAATCATGTTGCCTTGTACCCTGCTACCAAAGGGAGCAAACGCAGCCTAACGTAGGAGAGAAGTAAAAATCAGCCAAGGAAAAGGTAGACGTACGTAAGACAGATAGTTTGATTTTTCCATTTGGTCTGCCTGGTGTTTCAAAAACTTCACATCAGATTTCAGTTTAGCAATTTTTGAGATTTTATTTTTAAGCTCTGGTAGATCTTTGCTGATGCATTATTTAAGGTTGTCTCTTGAAGCCTACTAAGATCTTCATTTAATTGTGTAAAACGTTTTTTTGGTATTCAATCTTCAAGCTTTTACCCATATACCTAACCTGTATTTTTGTACACACATATATATACACACACATGCAGGCATATGCATGCAGATATATATTTATACATACACATAAATTCACCTATACACTTCTATATATCATTAGCCCACTAAAATTTGCTGTCTTGTAGTGGGACTCAGCTGGCACTGGTTTATATTTTAATTGTGCACCCAAACTACTTGTAAGTTGTGGGGGAGGGAGGCTGTTTTTTTTTTTCTTGACTTTTAACACTTTGATGCAATGAACACTGATGTGTTTATTTACTTTTCTTGTATATACATGCTGTTGGCTTGGGGTAAATTTTTTTTTATATGTGTAGAAGAGAACCACGTACGTGTGTTTTTTTTCTGGATGAGTATGCAGTCTTTAGATGAGAAGACGACTTTTGTTAAAAATCTAGATTTTTACAGCAGAGTTTTCTTTTTCCTGGGTTATGGGCCTTCTAAGCTCCATGAGGAAGAAGCTTGGCTGAGGCAGGTTATTAGAAGGCTCAGGTGCATGAGGTGGATGTGTTGGGACAAATGTGATGCAATGCATTTTAGCTAGGTTGTTCTCCAGCATGGCTACTTGGAATGGGAAATGGTAACGTCTTCTGGTAGTTGAATGGTCAGTAACATTTTTATAAATGCATTTTGAGGCATTAGAGCTTTTGAAAAATACTGTTCCATTTTGCAGCCATTTGTTTTGGAATATTCTGCCTTTTCGTTTTTTTTCTCCAACGCTGGTAGCCCCATTTGGAGACTTAAGTCATTTTCCCTAGCAGACTCCCATTCATGCTATCTCAGGTAAGATTTGTTTGGTTTTTTTTTAAAGATGCTGTTTCCAAATGTTTTTCCTCCTTTGCCATTTTGTCACACAGGAGTCGTTGCCGAAGGATTTCTTGGCCAGTTTAGAAGCTGTAATCTAGTTAAAAGGTTTGTTTATGCTTCCCATCGCTGCACTGCTGCTGGTATTGGAGCGCGGGCCGGAGCCAGGCAGCTCACTGTTTACAACATCCCAACTTCAATTAAAGCTGCAGCCTTCGCTTTGCTAAATAGCAGTATGGTCATGGCAGCTGCAAATAATTGCCAGGAACAGTAGAAATAGTCCGGTAGCTTAAGATTACTCTTTTTCTTGGTATATTCTTCTGAACATTTTTACTTGTTGTTCTTTTCACATTTGGAGCCTTGCATACATTTTCAGGTTCAGAAATGCTTTGCGCTTTGAAACAAAAACGCCTATGAAAGACTCAAGTCTATAGGTGGGACTGGACCTTTCCAAGGCAAAACAGTAATTGATTTCAATGGGAGTTTGTCCTAAATAAGCTCAGTGGGATATGTTCCTCTCTGCTGAAGCAGGTATCGAAATGCTTCTGCCATAAGTGCAGCACTGGCTGCTGTCTGAATTCAAAGCCCCACTGTCTTTTCTCTGCTAAGATAATGTAAATGTTTCAGGCTGTGAAGTCTCACCTTCTCAGGATAGCATCGATGGGCTGTATTTAATGGAAAGCAACTCAGGGGTTTGATTTCTGCTTTTTTGATTTGTGAACTAATAGCATAGATTTCACTTAATCCTTGGAACTTCGGGCTGGTGTTTGTGTTTAGGGATTATGTGTTTAAAAATACGTGAATTGTCGGAGCCTTTTAAAACCCGGATGGCTTTCCTTGCAGCCTGCCTTGGTGGTGTTAGCAGTGTGTGTGTGTGTGTGTGTGTGTCTGTGAGCCATCTGAACCACAGCAGCCTGCCATATCTGGCCTGCAGGCTATTGGTTCCTCACCTCTGTTTTAAAATTAGTAAAATCATTTGCAGCGTGATTCATTTCTAAAAATTACTTGTCCATCTGTGCCGAGCGTACTATCTATAAAGTTGCAGTGCTCACTGTGGTGGTGTGGATGTTTTTTCCTGAAAGCTGGGTTATTGCTCGTAACATCTTTGTTGGGGCTCTTGTAACTTGGCTGGAGCACGATGCTATTCTTTAATAATACCCCAAATTATATACAATACCCCCCCCTCAAGTCTATTTTACCAGTATAGTTCTTCATTTATTGATATTTTATGATTAAAATCCTATACATTAAATAATTTCATCAGGGAAAAACATAAATGTTTTGTTTGCACTCATGTCAGTGCTCAGAACGACGTAACAGCAACTTCAGTGGGTGCAGCATCGAGCCCTAAACATGAGGTTTTCATGAATTCTGACTTCATTGAAGGAACTGGGGGGACGAGTGCTTCTAACCAGATAATGGCCACCTGTGCTGGTTGTTAGGTGACTGCTTAATCAGCTGAGATGCGGATTCCAAGTGGATCACCTTACGTATTTAGCTTTCTTCCCATGCTGGTGGGTTTTGCTAGTCTTCTTCCCATGCTCCTTTTATTTACGTATTTATTTTTCAAATCAACTTCACAGTTATTATTCATAACTGAATCAGTCTTGACCATCTTTTACACAACGCAGAACTCATTATCTGGTGTAAGAGTTCTGCTGAGAATCTCCAGCCACACGGTGAAGTTGGACTTGAAGAACATATTTCTGGACTGAAAAATAAACAGCGCATTAAAAATCACCTTTAAGGATTTTTTTAAAAAGTAAAAAAAAAAAAAATAATAATCTTGAAATTACTTTGTGCTGATGAATGTATTTCAGTGCATGGGACCTACGTAACTTTTCTTCCTCAATAGTTATCAACGCAATAACTTATATCAGAAAATGAACACATACATTTTCTCTACCATTTCTTTTCTTACCCGAAAGCAATTAATCTGATTTCTCCGAATATTGATCTACAGTGTATGAAAAGAAGTTTAACATTTTTTTTTCTTTCTTCATAATTTCTGCCTTTGACAGAACAGCCTGAAACCCATTTATCCTGTGGTGCACTTGTGGGAAATTTAACAAATTTTAACAACGCAGTATGAAAGGTATTAATATTCAGCTTCTGCTAATTATTGCAAATAATTATAGTACTAGTAACTATATATGTAGAACACTTCTGAGCTTCTATTATGGAAAAATGAAGCAATATTTTTTAGTTACTGTTTTGGTAGAAGTAATCAAAATTCATATGTAGAATAACAAACTTTTTCATGTAATGGTGGTGATTGTAAAATGTGTCATTGCTAACTGCTGGTGAACCTTAAACTGGAGGCATCTTAAAGCATCTCCAGTTATCAGTGTCTTGGAAAAAGAGCTCTTTAATGTTTCTCAAGCTTCTGTTTAATGTTCTAATGTAAGGTCTGAAAAAAGGCCTGTTGGTGTGTGTGCTAGAGGTTTCACAGGCAGGTGGTATTTTAGGATTAGGTTATACAGACGCTTACTTCCATCAAAAATTTGCAAATAATTACTACTTTTTTAATCTCCATGCTAATCCTGTCCAGCACAATCCACAATTATGCTGTCCCCAAACTGCACAGACCTTCCTGCTGCTTGCTTTACTTGCACGCTGCGTTTCTCCCATATTGGAGTCCCCAAGCACTTACTGGCTGTTTGTTGCTGTAAGACATGGAGTTTGACACTCAACATGGCAGCACCAAGTTTGGAATGCCTCAAGTAAGCATTGCCAAGTAGAGGTATGTTGCTTTTTGTGCAAACAACCAGCAGTAAAGCCGCCTTCAGCAGAGGAGCTGGCTTCTTTGAGCAGTGAGGTGCTGTGCACAGATGAGTCCCTGTTGTCCAAGTATGAAGCCCTGGCTTGTACTTTCACACGGCATCAACCAGAAAGTGCTGCTGAGGCCCACTCTTCACTTAAGAAAGAGTCACAAGGTGGTTTGGTCACGAAAAGAAAAATAGAATATGCATAAAAGTGCTATCAGGCTTATAAATAAATAAATGCATAATATTTGTACTAGACTTGGAAGAGCTGTTGGTTGGTACGTCCAGCTCATCAGACAGGTGTGGGCAACAAGCCGTGCTGTTTTCAAATGGTAACTACTCTCAATAGAAGTGCTCCAATATTGTGATTTTTGACCCAGATGATTAAGCTTCCACCAGGGAAGGAAGTCTCTAAGCAACTGAAGGCGTGACTTGAGGTCGGCTTTGTCGTCGTTGTCCTGCTTCAGTCCCACCGTGCAGCTGAGCATTCCACATCTGGGTGGTGGGGAAGCATTGGAGAACTGTGCGCTTCCCCAGATGAGCAGCTCGCCCTCACAAAGCCCTACATGTTTAAGTTTTCATGAGGAAAAGCATCCCTTCATTGTTTTCTGAGCAGGGTGACTGGAATGCTCAGCATACCTTCCCTGGCTCTCCGTTAGTTTGTTTACTTTGACTGCATTCGTTCTCATTCGTCTCCTATACAGACAGTTCTAATCCACTACTGTACATGCAAGTTGCTTTTGTTAGTTCTTTGTGAACCTCCCCATGTTTTTTTCCAACATCAGTTGACCAAAAGTAAGCACAGTATTCCTAGCAAGGGGAAGCCGCTGATTTATGTGGATTATTATAATCCAACATCACGCAAGCAAAATCAAAAAATAGTTTGACTACCTAATGATTCAGAAATGCAGAAGTGTTGCCAACAATTTTAGCATTTGTTAGCTTTGCACTTGAGCAAATGCATTCTGGTAGAGAATTTAACTTCTTATTTTTTAACTCTTGTCTTCAGACTTTGCAGACTGTGAATTTATTTCACAGAAACAGGAGTGTCTTACAATTAACAGAAAGATGAAAGCTACTTTTAAAATTGTTTCCATTTGTCTTTTCAGGTTAATGTTTCTAGACGTACACAGGGACAGTTTTCTGTCAGTTACAGGCAAAGGTTTTTTATTGAATAGGAGCCTTAAGAAGATGTACAGCGTCTCCTGGTTGAGATAATAGTCTGAAGTACGGCTTATGCCATAGGAAATAAGTTTGATGTTTCTTAGGGAGGAAATAAGCATCTCTTAAATAACATCAGTTTCTGTGTGTTATGGGCGCTTTAGTATTTCACAGAAACGGGACTAAACATTTTTGAGGAGCCTGAGCAGAAGAAGGAACCAGATGTGTTGATTCTGTAAGCTTTAAACAATCTGCGTTTAAGGAGTTATTTTCTGATCCCTTTGAATTCAGTGGCTGAGTGCTTTGTGTGCCTCTTCTGGACGGTGTCTTTCTGTGCACTTGTCAATCCTACTGGAGCCTTGGTGTTACTGTAATGTAGAATAATAGTAATAATGAGGGATTTTTTTCCTTCTGTGAAAATGATTTTGGACTTAATACAGTGGAATGGTTTAAAATAGTTTGGCAAAGAATAAGAAAAGAGAAGTGGTAATTTAGGGTGAACAGAAGAAGAGATTTCTAATGAGACAAACTTGGTTTCTAATGCGAGAAACTTGATTTCTAAATCTAATTTCCATTGGACAGCTTAAATTCCAATTGCTGATGCTGTTCTGTGTTAGCTTCTTAGTGTTTGTGTTGGCTGGAAGGGAATGTCTTTGAACTTACAAGAACTTAATTTTTTCATCCTTTATTTTCCTGTTCAAGACTTAACAAGAAAAAAAAAAAAGAAACAACTTTCCTAAAATACTTAAATTTGTTTTTCTCTAAACTACAACAGCTGCACAACTTCCTTATAAATAACTATTTTGATAGAATTCTGCCAAAAAAACATGAAAAAGGGATTTGTTCAATCAGCTGAAATGAAACGATCTGCAGAGCGGCAGCAAGTTATGTACTTTCCCCGTGGTTCAGCATCTGATGAATAACATGTTAATAGATGTGTTCTAAGTTAGCAAACCAGACTTAAGAGAATTTTTAATTTAGATTTGGTATAGCAATATGCTGGTCGATTGACTGTTTGACTTGAGATAGATGCGGGGGTGGGTGGATCCACCAAAGTGATAACGCCTGTTCTGCAGGAGAAGTAAATGCACGCTCAGCAGCTGGATTAGCCTGCACTGAGCCTCTCGTTAGATGTTTTTCTCACCACTGTAAAATGCAAAATTTTAGAATCAGGCTTAATTGTTCTGGATTAAAGCAAGGCAAATAAACTTCTGCGACATGGAGATTTTGAATATTCAAGAGTAGTGATCTCATTTTTGTTTACCAACAGGAGAGTGCTACGTTGCTTTTACTTGTACCACCACTTTTTTCTTTATTTTAAAGTAGAAAGTTGTTTCTACGCAGGAAAGTAACACTCATATCTTCTTTGATCTATTCTTTTTCCGATGTATTTTTGTGTTTTGCCCTTTTTTTTTCATATTGCTGTGATTCAATGCTACCATTTTAATACTGGTTTGTTGCTTAAGCTTTAATAATGTTTTCCATAATAAAACTTTAGAATGATGTCTGAACGCAAAGCTGTGTTGCTGTATTGGAGATGATTCCCTTCCTAAATTTGAATAGCATATATTTGCACAGATACATCTGTGGGGTTTTTTGTTTGTTTATTTGTTTTGGAGACTACTTCACTTGTCAGTATTATCCAATGGGAGCTCTTTCCCATCCAAAACTGGCTGAGACCTGCACATCTCTGTGAGGTGAGTTTATGTCCAGCACAGGAGCGTGGCACGTTTTCCTCTGTGCAGCAGATACAGAAATTTGTGACTTGGGCAAAACACTTTCCTCATTTCTGTAATTTCTATAGAGATTTGTGTGTTTAGTTCTAAAAGTCTTTTTCATAAATATAGCTATGGAATACCTAAGGCTATTCAGCTCATCTCTTCAAGGCTTCAAGGGCAGAGGATTCTTTCTTTTTTTGATTAAATTTTTGAGAAGGGAAGCTGTCAGAACTAACTTTATAGTTTTTCCTTTGTTGAATTGACACTATAAAATTTTATTTTAGCGGATTTGATAAAAGAAGGAAGAAAAGGATAGACTACAAGTAGGGCACAGAAGAAAGTTGTAGGTTATGAAATATTTTCAGGGAGGAAAGGAAGTAGTTTGGTGTGCTTGCGGAGTTTCCTGTGTCAGCATTTGAGAAGCCTGGAAGAGATTATCTTCAGCCAACAGTAGGTAACTGAGGACAGGATGTGGAGGGAGGCTGAACTACCAGCACAAAGGGAAGGCAGACATTCGCCTGTTTCAGAGCTGGGTTTGCTTTAGATGTCCTCTTGATCTTCTGTTCTTGAGCTGGGAGTTTGGAGCGCTCTGATTAAAAACTGAATGCTCCTGTCTTGAAATAGGCATTCTAATAGGCTTTTAGCTGTTTTCTTTCTTTTTCGGAGTGAATTTGTTGTTACGGAGAAATGATAGCAACTTAACAGATAAATTGGAGCAATTAAACACTTGTTTGTGTTATGGGGCTGGCTTTCTACCCTGTGTTGCTTTCCACATCCGTGTTTGTTTTATGGAGAGAATTTGCAGCTCTCTGGAATGCATGGGCAGTACTCATAGAATTAGTTAGGGGTCAGCTGGCCAAGAGGGTTTCTGAAGTGATGCCTGCTTGCTTCTCCCCAGCAGGTGAGCTGCTCCCTGGGCACGCACATTGCTCCCTGCTGTCTCAGCTCTGTGCCCTCCCAGACTTTTCTCTGCCTGTCCAACAGCAAAGCTGTCCATTTGTCATCAGCATTTAAAAAAAAAAAACAAACACACGTATATAGTCATCCTCCCAGCCTTGTGGACTGGTAATGCTTCTGGAACGTGTGCTGGAGACAGTGGGGTGTGTTCGTGTTGAAGAGTGGAGCAGGTGGAGCCAGATACGCCGTGCTGAAGCCATCGAGTCTGAGATCAGTCATGCCAGTGCCAGTTGAGACTTG
This sequence comes from Phasianus colchicus, assembly GCF_987193195.1. NCBI lineage: Eukaryota > Metazoa > Chordata > Aves > Galliformes > Phasianidae > Phasianus > Phasianus colchicus. The sequence goes on along the minus strand of NC_143442.1, from coordinate 2,351,919 downwards.
TGTTGGGCTTGCTTGTATCGTGAGCATTATCCTTTACTCAGGTGCCATTCTCACAGAAAACTGACTTGTTGTTTTAGGTTCAGAGGATTGACTTGGCTAGGTACTTGACTTGTACTGGCCCTCTGTGATAACAAGGATCAGTACAGCATATTATTATGTTACTGAACACGCCTAAAGATTGACAGAACTGTGAACGTGTAAGGAGACCAACACCTTAACAGTGCTGTGACCCAGATGTGTGCGTAGCTGCATCTTGCATCTGTGCTTTGTTGTTGCTGACTTTCCAAACTCATGACTGCCGTAGCCAGTCTGCACATTGATGTGCACTCTGTTAAAGAGTATGTTTCTCCTCCTTCAGTCCAGTTGCGTGATTGTTTGCCATCACCTTTTCTAGGCTCTGCTACAGCAGATTCAGTGAGCTTCTTTGCTTATGCCTCTTTCTTGGCAGGGCCAAACTCTGGTTCTGCCTCTGTTGGATGAGTAGTGCCTGCTTGGTGCTGAGCTCCTGTTTCAGAAGGCTGCAGCCTGAGAGTCACTGAGGGTTCAGGAGCTCTTCCCACCTCTGACTCGTTGAAGGTGCACACTGCCCTCAGAGAGGAGTTGTTACATCAGGCCCAAGAAGTGGGTTGCATGCAGCAGCTGCTGTAGTATCTACATCTGCCTTCTGATGCAAGGTAAATACAAGGAGGTGGAATACATAAATACGAATACGTGAGATACTTGAGAGCTTCTGTAAGGCTAGCTGATCATACGTGGAACTTCTCTGGTGGTGAACAAGGTCTCATTTCACTTGCTAGATGAATAGCAAGTACTACAACAGTCCACCCAAAACCAGGTGGACGTTACCCAAACTGCAAGAGTTTGGAGATTGGGCTTTCTTTATTAGGAACTTGTTTCTGCAGTCATGGAGTTGCTTTCAGTACCTCACATATACTGTGCAGCTACTGGCAAATGAAGAGCACAACACGTGCATCTGAAGTGATAACTGGCTTTGGAGAGGATGGCTTTCACTGATTTAATTGAGTGCATTCATGGAGGCTCAGTTGTGAAGATTGCTGACTGGTAGTGCAGGTCTTCGCTAGCCATATTGACTCTCTTCCAGTAATAAATGTAACGAGTTTTGCATTGGTAAAGTATACACTTTCACACAGGTGAGGAGCTCTCATTTATTTAGGCAGTGAAGGGCTTATACTTTGTGAGCAGCATAATTTTTCAGAGGAATATTCCGTTGTCATTACGCACTTGGCACTTAAATGATGACCTTAGAGTCCCTCATATGGTCATGTTTAAATCACAGAGTTAGCAGCTCTAGGATGAGGAGCATTCTGTGCCTCGAGACAAAACCACAGCCATTTGAATGGCATCATCAAGACAGTGTGGATCAGTGATGGTGGTGTGCAGACTTGCAATGTAGTCTGCAGTGGGTGCAGCTGCGTGCAGGTACATTTCATTCAGTCCCAGCATGGGGCAGGTCCAGGTGAGCCAGTGTGTTGTTGTCTTTGCTTTGCATGAAGCTCTAGGTACTGAAAATCCATTGCCATGATGAGAAAGAGAATGTGCTTTTCTCTTGTTGATTTATTTTTATAGGTATTATAGGGTCTGGTATTGCAGACTCTTTGGTAACAATGCTAAAAGTTTGGATACAGTTTTCTGATTCTTCTTTCAAATCTTTAAAACGTGTTTAAAAAAAAGATTAAAAACTAAATCTTTAAATTAACTGAAAGTGTATGGAAAAAATACAGTTTCTTGTCCACTGATAAGTTTACAGTTAGAACAAAATAGTATCCACATGCCAAGTTGTGCCCTTGGAGAAGTACTCTAAGGAGTCTGTAATAGTTACTTCTGCACTGACACTTTCATTTCTGTATTCCACACTGTTTCTAGCACGGATAGGGAGCCCAGATCAATGATGTAATTTACAAATATATACCTTAATTTCTATTTTTAAGCAAGTAAAATCTTAAATTTTTGCATAGGAGTTTAGAGGCATCTTGTGAAGGAGCGTTGTGGCCACTGATCACAGGTGGCTATAAAGCCAGAATAAATACTGATGGGAGAGCATACCAAATTTGTAAAATATCAATCTGAGCAGAACAAAAGGATTCTTTCTATCTCCTGCCTGAAAAATACTCTTGATTCTTCCCCACCCCCAACAGAAGGAACAAATGAACAAAGAGTTCAACTGAACTGAGACTACAACAGAAGCAGAAAAGGTAAAAAGCCAAAACCAGTGAAGAGAGCGGAAAAGGAGGGTCATAAATGATTTGTTGCGTGATACCTAGGTTGTTAATGCTGTTAATGATTGAACTGTTTATTGGGGATTACAAAGGGTTAGCAAACTGCTCTGCTCAGGAATGTCACTGGCTGACAGCATGAGTGCAGCCAGGCTAGCAGGAGGGCCTGAGGACAGCTGCTTTGGGGCTCTTTGAGCTTAAGTCAGTGACAGGACGATTTGGACTCAGACACTCCTCTGATGCTAATAACTATATGGAACTATTATGTTACAGGTGTGATAGAGTTACAAGGAGCGTGGAACTTTACAGAAATATGCAGTAATACTTGCTAGACCTGTACATCTAGTTTGGGGGTTGGGGATTTTTGGTTTGTTTTTAGTTTTTGAAGAGTTTTGTTTTTGTTTTTAATAAATACAAACTTCTTCAAATCATCTGATAGTTACATGTTTATTTCCCTTTGCTTTGAGTCTGCCTTAGTTGTTACAGTGATCAGTAGAACAACATTACTAACGTGCAGCTGAAGCTACCCAATTGCTTACATGGAGCTCCCTCATAAATGCAGTGTTATTATTTAAAAACCGGAAGTCACTTCTCCTATTTTAGCCCATCGTAATGAAGGTTTCAGTTACCTCTTACTGGGTTGCAGCTCTAGCTGCTTCTCTCCTGGCTTTTATTCATGCTCACTGATGTAGGATCCTGGGCTGTGTCCCTAAGGGTGGTGACCTTAAAGAGGACTTGCAGGAGTGTGGTTGCTTGTTCTATTTTGTTTTGCTCTTCCTCCTCACAATCCTATTGCTCCTGTTCATAAAGCTGTCATGCAGAATCTGATCGTGAATTCTAGATTTAGACATCAAGGAGGAAACTTAAAAGGTTCCTTCCTGTAATAGAGATGGGAACTGGAAGAATATCCATGCTTGTCATTTCCTCACAGAAGAGACTCTTCAGCTTCTAACCACATTTCCGCTTGCACAGCCATATGATCAGCCTGTACCTGTTTATTTTAAATAAAAAGATGTATGTTACTGATGTCGCCCCCAGAGTCATAGACCTTTCCATCCCTTTAACAGCTCTTGGGCATGATATTTCTGAATGGTAGGTCCCACAGTGGGCTATTGAGTTTTGCTTATTGACATCATGGCTTCAAGTTGCATCAAGGGAGGTTCAGGCTGGATGTTAGGAAGAATGTTTCCTCCAAAAGAGCAGTCAGGCAGTGGCACAGCTGCCCATGGAGTGTGGGGTCACCGTCCTTGGGGGTGTTCCAGAGCCATGGGGATGTGGCACCAAGGGACGTGTGAATGGACATGGTGGGGTGGGTAGGGTTGGACTTGGTGATCCTAGAGACCTTCTCCAACCTTAATGATTCTATGCAAATTGTTCAGGTGGTAAAAAAAGCGTATGAAGGAGTGTGTGTGTTTTCAGCATTAGCAGTCCTGGGAAGTAACAGGCAGATAAAACAACAAAAAAAGTTGAAACATGCTGAGCACTGTTTGTGAAAAAGCATTAATCCAAACCACATCTTTGTACATGGTTTTATTTTACTTGCTGATCAATTGTTGGTCTGGGGCAAAGCATGTCTGAGTAACATTGCTGGTATATTCTACATGGAAATTCAACTAAACGCAATATATTAAGTTATCACAGTTTACCTTAATTAGCAAAACTCATCAGCTGCCAGTCAAACGACTCTAAGCTCCAGCTTTGGATACAAGTTAGTGCTTACTGGGCAAACGTGAGTATGGTAGCTCAAGTGTGGTAGCTGTGAGCTGCCAACTGCTGCAGTAACTTGAGCTGCCTCTTGCTGGGAAGGTGAGGGAGTGCTTGCAGGGAAGCTCCCAACCCTTGGAAGCTGTTCCTTCAAACTGTACGTTCCTCCTTCTTCTGGGGCTGTTTTGCTCCCTCATAGTGTAACATACAGTATAGTAAATATGAAAGTGTAAAAATGCAGTGACAAATGTGTCAGTGAACGATAAACGTCACCTGTTCCTGTTTGTGTTTTCTATTCCTCAAGTTCTTTAAAAGTTGATGTAAAGCACTGCATTCAACCTTACTGTACAATGGCAAAGACCAGCATACTGCTTTGTAAATTCAGGGTAATTTGTGAACAGCATTTGGGGAAAATAACGCTGTCTCTCCCTACCCCCAAAAAAATTCATTCCAAAACTCCTGAATTTTTGCAAATCTTTCTGGATATTGTGAAGAAAGGGAAATGATATGGCTGAATTTTCTCTCTTCTTGAGACCATTTCATTGTACAATTGCATTGTCCTGCAGAAGTCATAGTATCTGCACTGATAAATAATTGGTGCTTTCTCTGAACTGTCCTTTATAACCCAGCAGTAAGTTCTGAATGGGAACCTACTTGATAAATTTGGGTTCAGAAGATGTTGACAAGTGGCTGTGTTAGGAGCCGTGTCCTCTGTGAAGCAGCCTTAGACTGTTCACCAGCTTGTATGGAAAGTGGCCTCCAAACTGTTGTTGGGCCTCTCAACCCAGATAGCTCCTTATTATGTCTCCTTGGAGCTGCCCTGTGCCCCTGGGTGTCCGTAGCCTTCTATTCAGAAAGAAGCCCAAATTCTTGTCCTGCCTCCCTGCTCAGCAGAGCCCAAGGAAGATGCCCTGAGCTGCCCTCTGAACCTGGGATGAAGTGTAGTGTTAGCATGTATCCATAGCAAGAGAACTTACTGGGCACCCAAATACTTCCTGGGCTCAGGAGACCAATTTGGAGAGTCTGATGGCTCAGCTGTGCAGAAGATTGATAGTATCACATTTTCTGTTTTATGGGCGTATATTTACAGACCATTGGTAACACAGCTCTGCCTGTTCTTTTACAGTGCAGGGAGGTTTTCTGGCATTAAAATAGGTTGGAATTTAGAATTTTTCTATCAAAAAAGAAATCCTTTCACTGCAAAAGGAATGATAAAATTTGTAAATGTGTTCCGATTGAAGGAAAAGATGGCTGGCTATCCCTTCACAGATTTAAACATTACTACTGTTCCTTTAAGCTGATAAGGAACAAAGAAGTCACGTAGAAATTAAAAGCGATAGCAAGTTGCTCCTGCCTGGCCTAGTAAAGGCAAGAGGAGAGCAGGTGCCTTATTTGAGGTTAGAACTTGAATTGCAAACTACTGAGGAAGCAGGCTGGAAATTCTGCAACCCACAGTAGTATTTTTGTTTAGGATCTGTATTGGTGTTGCTCCCCTTAAGAGTCTTTGTAGACTTGTGTTCGATGTTCACCTGCCTGTGGGAAGTCTTTGGTGTTACTGGTGGAGGATTGGGTGGTTCTTGTGACCCATGGTGGATGTACACGGTCAATGAGGAAGGCTTAATTTGCTTTCTCAGGGTTGCCTGAGGAACATTCAGGTATATTTACATCCTGGCAAAAGTTTTTAGTTGCCATTGGTGTGCTCAGTATTGCATAACAGGGAATTAGGAAATTGTCAAAAAGACCCAAAAATTTGGGAAAGGGAGGAGATATTACAAGTGTATTTGGAAGAGGTGTCTGTAAACCCAAGGAAGTTTTAAGCTGTATCCTTTCTGAAACAGAAGTTGCAGGTGCTGCTTTCTAACTTTTTATTGCTTTGGGCTGAAACAAGCCTAAGTAGGTTTCTCTTGTCTCTGTAAAGAATAAGGATTCGCATATTTCACTGTTCAGTAGTTTGTTTTCCTTTTTCAGACATACACTCATTCACCTTTTGTGTTTCATGAAATATCTTGGTGTAGCAGCAAATAAAACTTCTGTTTGTTTGTTTGGAAAAGTAAATTGGAGGAGCTTTGTCTTAACCAACGTATTTCTTGGGAACAGTGAAGCTCAACCTTCTGCCAGCTCAGGCTCCTAACCTGGGTCTGTTTGAGGCTTCTGAGCTGAACAGAACACCAGGAACACGTCACGCTGACAGCTTCTTGGCTATAGGCTTTAGTCTTGCAGCGAGGTGCTTTTAATTCTCCTTACATAAACTTTTGGGTATTCTTCCTTCCCTGTTGTTTCTCTTAGTGACTTGCATTTTCTGGCCCAGGAGCTTTAACGCTGTCCTAATACTTTAAGAAAAGGACTTGAGCATCTTGGCATTCTTTAATGTTTATAAGTAGAAAATGATTAGTAGGAGATAGCAATTACGTGTTTCTTGCATGGGATCATTGTTGGGGATGGGAGGAAAAAAAAGAAAAAATCTGCTGGTTACTTTCTGCTGTTGTGTGTGCTTGCCTGGCTCATGGGGAGTGCAGTCAGCTCAGAGGAGCAGAGCTCTGACACGAGCTTGTGACGTCAGGGGGAAATTCTTTACGGAGAGAGTGGTGAGGTACTGGAACAGGCTGCCCAGGGAGGTTGTGGATGCCCCGTCCCTGGAGGTGTTCAAAGCCAGATTGGATGGGGCCCTGGGCAGCCTGGTCTAGCATTAGGTGGAATGGTTGGTGGCCCTGCATGTGGCAGGGGGTTGGAGATTCATGATCCTTGAGGTCCCTTCCAACCCTGCCAATTCTGTGATTCTGTGATTCTGTGATTGTCCAAGGCAGAGGAGCTCCTGTGTTCAGCTGAGCATCGTCGCGGCTTTCTAGGAAGCGTAGGTGTGCCAGAAGCCCCCCTCGACTTTGTGATGAGGCCTTCAGTTTGTTAACGTTCATCTGGTTATTGAGAGAATTCTGAGCAATAGGTATTCAGCTGTGGGCCTCCAAGGTGTGACTGCAGCGTATTGAGGCGTGCTCCAGCCAGATTGGGTAGGAAAAGCTGCAAACCTGCAGCAGAACAGGCTTTGACATGCTCCAGCCACTCACAGGCACTTCTGCTGCTTGTACCCAAGCTAGCGAGATTAAAACTAGGTCATGTCTGTCTGTCTGCAGTTACACCCTGTGCTAGGAGTGAGGCGTACCTTGGGCTTGAATTCCTCTCCCTCTTCTCTCTCCCCACCCCAAAGATGGAAGAGTGAATGTGAATCCAGGCTTAGGTCAGAGGATAATGCTTTTTGCTGCTTGGTCTGATAGCACTGGGAATCTACTGCTGGGATTCTTCCTGGGTTTAACAAGTGGCAGGAGCAGCGATTTCCTGGTTTTAGAACTGAAAAATCAGTGAATGCCTGTGTTCATAAAATATTTAGTTATGGGAGTTCAGTTGTGCCATTCTTGCAGCGCAGATAAATTCATAGGAGAGGTTGAGCAGTGCTGTTGTATATGGTCAGGGTCATTCTGTCTCTGCATGAACTCCTCTGCAGGTGTTGGGTGTGAGTCGCAAGCCCAGGGATGCATTAGGCAGGTCTACATGTGAGGTCCATGTAATTTTAGGCTATGGTGATGATGTCCTAAAAGCACATACACATATATTTCTAGGCAAAAATAGCTATATTTTACTGATGTTGATTCGTATTCACGGTGGCAAATGTCCAGACGTCCTTCTTTCTGCTGACTTCCTTTCCCATCCTCCAGCCTGCATGTTTCTTTAAGGAAAAGAAAACAAACTTTCACTTCCAGATTCAAATGCACCTCTATTGCTACAAACCTCAGAGTAGTCAAAAAGGAAGGGAAGACCTTCAGGTAAAAATCATAACCTGGGACCTAACTCTGTCCTGCTTGGGGCGTTCAGTTCTTATTTGTCTCTTCTGCTTAAAAGATACAAATATATGTACGTATATTTGTGCTAAAGCTACTCACAGAGGAAAAGTGTGAGCAGAGAAGGTGCTTTGTACCTGTGGAGCTGCTTTGTGTCACATTCAGTAGAACTGTAAGTTATGTTTTCAGCAGATAGGAATTCTGAAAATGTACGGGTCTTGCAGGAATGCACGGTTCACGTTGTTCGTAATCATTCAATGCATCACAATCCAAACCTGGCTTTAGAAAACCAGATGTGTTGTTGTTGATATTTGTGTGCTGTCTGTATATTCAGAGGTTGTTTTAATGATTTGCAATAATATGGCTGAGGCTGTATGCATTATATAACAATGATTGTGTTGTTTTGTTGGTTTTGTGGGGCTTTTTTTTTCCTTCGATTGTTTCATTTGTTTCTCAACGTCAGCTATAGGTGTTACAAAGATGGGGTTATTTTATATATCTGTAGGAAAAAACGTTGCTTTGAGAGGGGTTTCTGGTGTGCTCTGCGGGAAGCGAGGAGAGTGGTTGATAGAAATGCAATAAATAAATAAATAACTGTAGAAAAATGTATGCGAGTACAATACTGCAGGAAACATGAGACAGCAGAAAAACAGCCTTCCTTGCAGAATCGTTTGATCGAGTGCGCTTCCTCCCTGACAAGGAAAATTCAGATTAAGGACTGTGACAGTTGTCAGCCTTTAAATGGGATCAATTTTATAAGCCCAATTGCAATTTATTTTCTTCCAGGATCATAATTTCAGATAAATATTACTAAAAGGCAATTCTGAGCTGAAGAGACAAAGGCAATTAAATTCTACATTAATTTGTTTACCAGTGTCACGTGGATTCAAATGACTGTAAGTTTCCATAAATTGTCTGGCTGTGCCAGTGGAGAAATAACTTTGTAGAGTATTGGAATGAGGCCATCTGAATTCTTTTCTATAGACCTGTGTTTAATTAACGTTACGTGACTGATGCTTTATATGACAAAATCCATAGCAAACAGTGCTGATGTTAAAGTTCACATTGGCCGAATCACACTGGGTTGCTGGGGCTGTCTTTGGCTTACAAAAGGCCAAAATGAGGATGGGAAGTGAGGGCAAGTGAGCAGAAGCTGTTTGAGGAGAAGCTCAAGAAAAGTATTTGCTTACTCCCTGTTTTCAAACAGTGGAATTTCTCATGAGCTTAAGCCCCATCCAAGAAGGAGAAAATATTAGCTTTAAAAGATCAATTCTGAACTCTTCTGGTTGCAAAGATAACCTTTAAAATGTGAGCAAATGCAGTGTAGTGTTAGCAGGGATAGCAAAGGTACAGCCTTGTTCCTTGTGCTTCAGAGTTCACTGAATGGAAAAGCAGCAACAGAAAAAAGAAATCATAGCAGTTCTTGTTGCTTCTATTTAGTTGGTTTTGCCTTCTCCAGGACCCTACTGACAATAGGAAATAAAGACATTAAGGCAAATGTCTCTCATCCATCCTGTTTGGAGAATGTTTGAATAGGAATACAGTTCCTCAGCAGCTTGTACGTATAGTTTTGCAGACTGCTGGTGTTTTTGAGATGAATACAGTATTGGTTTTTATTGTTGGCCGTAAGATCTTGCTTATAAGTATTTCTGATACTTAATTCATTAGGTCTCTTGTGTTGTCTGTCTGGCTGAAAGGAGAAAAAAGTTCCATGTTTTTGGTCATTTCTGATGAGTTTCTGTTTGCTACCTGGAAGAATACAGATGAAGGTCTGCTCCTCCCTGGCGTTAGCTGATAGCCAGACATGCTCACATTGATTTCTGGTTTTGTTTTAAAACATGTACAAGTTAACAACAGTGATTAAAGTTGGCTTTATGGATTTTCTTCCAGTTCCATCCTGATAAGCTCTAGTTGTCCTTTGATAAAATTATTTTACTTTATTACATGTTCAGAGTTCCTAATTTGTTGTTTTTTTGATCTTCTATGGATTTTATTTTTTTTAACTGATTTTAAAACTGAATCTGTTGGTGCATCCTCATAGTAATTTATGAAAAACTATTTAAGTTGACAAATGGAAGCTGAGCCAGATTAAGTAGCTTGCTGGAGTCAGTATCAGAATTAGAAATCTGTTCCTGGTGTAGTCTCTGAATTCTCCACTGAACTACAGTCTCATGAGAGATTCTACAAGGTGAGAGGATCTACCTGCAAGAATTTGGGCACGTGGCTTGGGGAGGCATTACCAACTCCATTAGCAGTCACCAGGAGATCTCATTTGGCAGTAGGATGCTCACCAGGAAGAGGAAGTATTCAAGAGGGAGAATCAGGAACTTGGGATTAATTTAGTAGGGCTTCTGAAATGGGTTTAGCAGGTAAGAGGACTATGCCTGTGTTGTCCTGTGGGCTTATCATATGTTCAGTCAGGAAAGAAATGGGGAGTTTAGCATGTGAAACTGCTTTGTTGGAGCTGCGCAGACAAACATGAGGTTGCTATTCCTTGAGTAGAACCACGAAACTGAACCCACGAAACTGGACCCAGCACTATTTTTAAGGAAGATATTAGTCAAGTACATAGACTGCAATTGTGCACATCCCTGTATTTATAAGAGAGGAATAGCAAAAAAATGATTTTTCATTCTTCTTAACAGAAGGCTAACTTTTTTTTTGCTGCTCTTTCTGCCTTTAGTACTGTGAATGGGGAAAGGCAACTTATGAGTGGATTGTTTCTGTTGGGTATTTTGTTGTTGGTTTCTAATTAGGACCTAGGTCTAAGGAAGAGAAAGTAGATTGAATTTCGCATGATTATCACTGTGCTGTCTGAATAATATCAAGTATAAGTATAGTTTAAAGGAAGTCTCAGGGTAAGATTATTTAGCATCTCAGGTAAGATTATTTAGCATTATTTAATAACTCTAGAAGCTATTGTGTTGATAAATATTTCTTGGTGGTTAAGACAAAGACTGAGGCTGCTCTTTTTTTTTTAAACTTAAATATACTTAAAGATTGCTCTTCATTGAAAAATAGTTTTACTGCAAGCTTACCTTGGCTTAAAAACAAGACAATTCTAAAGTCAAAGGTATCAAAATATAGATTGGTCAATCTAGATTGTCCGGAATAAAATGCATGCTGCTTCTCACCATCAGTAGGTAGGAATTGGTAACATTCTGAATGGGCCTGGAGTTTGTCATAAGGGTGAATGGCCGTCAGCTGAAGCATATTAACCTCTATGTTTGTTGGCCTGCTTTGTGAGCACCAGTGATTGCTGTCTTCTGGTGGACAATAAACCGTGTCCCTTCTTTAGAAGGAAATAGAGATCTTTCTGCCCTTTTCTTGAGTCTTTGGAGTCATGTTTTACAAACATCTTTTCTTTCTTTACACCTTTGGGGTTTCCTCCTTTGTATGGATGTATATTATGTATGAGAATAATATTATATTGTGTTGTGAACACACACTGTGATAGAATCATTAAGTTTGGAGCAAACCAAGATCCTCACTCTTTGGATCCCTGTCTCATTCCCATGATACCGAGTCCTGCAGCTGCTCTTTGGAGAGGCACACAAGTTCATTTTCTCCTTGGCTCTTTCTGAAGGCCCGTGCTGATGATGTGCAGTGGTACAAGGGTCTGGCAGGTCACAAAAAGCATTTTATGGTTGTGCTTTTTAGGGGAATTTGAGGAGATAACATCCCAGATGCTGGTCCAACAACCTTCTGAACATTTTTCTCCATGCTGTTGTAGCCCACAGACTGGACTGGGTCTTCCAGAAGGGATGGAAGAGCTTTTCTCTCTCTCTCTTTTTCTTTTTTTTCTTCCCATTCCTCTTTTCTTTGAGCTTTCAACGTGTCATTAGCAGACATCAGGGATCTGTGACCACTTTCTCGTGCCCTTGTGGCTAATTGCAAAAAAGGAGCTGTGTTTGGAGCAAGCTGGCTAAACCAAATTAGTGTGGGAAAAGGCTGTCTGGTTCTTCCAGCCGTGTGGGGATGCCAGGGGAGCATATGGTTGGTGGTGAAAGGTCCGGGGCTCAAATGGCTGAGCGGTGTTCCCAGTGCTGCTGTATTGATCGGCCCTTCTGTGCCTGTGCTGGAAGAAGGGGCAGCCCTGCAGCACTCGGAATGGGACACAGGATTTATTTGCGTTGGTGGAGGTCTCAGGGTTACGGCCACTGGGATGCAGGAGGAAGCTGAAAATAAGTATTGATGGCGAGGCTCACGGCGGTATGATTTCAAAGATCTTTCATGAAATTTCAGCCATGTAAATGATGTCTGACTCACGCTGACAGTGTTCAAAGTCAGCTTTTAAATGCACTTCTCCAAGTTCTCAGTGCTTCATACACTCTGCTGAGGAGAACATACAAAGTAATAAACAGATTAGCAGGCTCTGGGTGTTCTTGGCAGTTGTGTAACTCCCCTATACATTTGCATTCCTTCATTTTGTTTTGATTCTAAGTGGCCTTTTCATGTTATCTTTACTTTTCCCATTTATAATGAGGGGAAAATTGACTGCTATCAAAGAGGAAATGTGCCAAAAAGGGGAGAGGCTTGTCACTTCTGAACTCGGCGAATGATTTTCTGTCAGGTTCTGAATGTATAGCAGAGGTTTGTCATAGCACATATCGAAATGTCATGGTAAAAATTCCCCGTTTGATTATGTAATTAGAGAAGGCCCAACTTGTTTGTGTATTTTTAATTACAGAAAGCCAAGGTTCAGTTATATGTAACGGAGGAAAGAAGCCCAGGTTTATCCTCCAGACACGACGCTGTGGGTAATTCTGCAAATACTCTATTGCACAAATTTTAACTCGCAACAGCCCCTGCCACATATTTAATGTGGCAAAGGCAATGTGCTAGAAGAGCAAGAGAAGGAAGGAGATATTTCACTGCTGATAGCAACGGAAACAGAGTTTGCTTCCCATCTATAGAGCCTTGTTGTGTACCCCCCGTCCCCTGGAGCTGTGTGCCTGCAGCCTGTGACAGGTGGCTGCTGGGGCTGCTAATTGCAGCCTAGCACAGCATGTGCAAAACACTTCCTGCCGTATGTCCTGCTTGAGTGGGAGCCCGTTTGGTGCGCTCCCGTCAGAAGCCACAGCAACAGATGTGTGCAGAAAAGGCGAGGGCTTGCATTTCATGCGGTTCAGCTCCACGTTTTCACAGGACCATATGGTTTATATAGATGTTTTGTATACATCTTATCGAGCAGATGATTAGAAGTTAAGGATTAAGCGCTGAGTCGGGCTTCCACTAAAACCCGTGTAAAGTGACATTATTGAAAACATGAGCGACCTCTAAAAGTGACAGAGCTGCCTGCATGTTTTGCTGTTTGAGGATAAACGTCCATGGAAGCATATTTTAATAATTAAGAAGATTTAGCTCTTGCACACCGCTTTGGATATCTGCTTTGCACATATGAAACAGTAGACTTTTTTCTTCCAAAACTATTGTCACACACAACAAAGAAGAGCACTGAAAGGTGGGTGCAGGTGCCTAGCCTCATCCATCTGTGTCCTGTGCCTTCATATTGCCTCTCCGCTGTCTCTGCATCAGAATCATAGAATCATTAAGGCTGGGGAAGACCTCTAGGATCCTCAAGTCCAACCCTGTCCCACCCCACCATGCCCACTGCCCATGTCCCTCAGTGCTACATCCCCACAGCTCTGGAACACCTCCCTGGGCGGCCTGTGCCAGTGCCTGACTGCTCTTTCAGAGAAGCAATTGCTCTCAAACCTAACCTGAACCTCCCATAGCTCAACCCAAAGCCATTCCCCTTGTCCTATTGCTAGTGTGGGTGACTAGCTGGCTGTTCCTGTGTGCTCTGAGGAGCCTGAAGATGAGGAGGATTTGTCACAACCACTATGCACAAGTTGTGCTCTTCCAGTTCCCAGACTTGTTTCCTGAGCACAGCACTCTGGGCTTTGTCTTGAATGTCTTTGTTATCTCACTGTACTGTAATTTTGGGGAATACTGCTGGGTTAAAAAGAATAACAAACTTTCATGAGCTTATATTCAGTGAGGCTGAATACAGAAAACGAACCTTTTTTAGGTTTATGAAAGCAAGGAATTACGGGTACAAATATATAAAAGTTTTACGAGCTGGAGTATACAATCTAAACAGTTTTTATTGTGGCTTCATTTATCACTAACAATAAGGCATCGTTAAACATTCCTTTTTGATTACATTGAGTTTTCACGCAGTTTTACTTGAACAGGTATAAAAGTGATATGGGAACTTACAGGAATCTGAAATAGGATCCTATTTCCATTGGATAGCCTCAGAACTGAACAACTCTCGGTATTGAGAGTCTATTTGTCTCTTGTAATGGATGATACATGTGTAAATCAACTTTGGAAACAGTTGGTGTCTTGGTCCAGGCAGTGGGTATGGGAGGAGTCCCATGGATTATCATGGACTCCAGTCTGTTTTCTTTGTTTGGAATGGACCTACTCAGCCTGAAACCATCATCTGCAGGGGTCAAAACAGAAAACAGTGAGTTTCTTCTTTTAACTAAGTACCAACCAATAGGTTATAATGTAATAAATATATATGTATATGTATAAATATATGCATACGAAATCAAAATCGAATACAGCAGTCTTCAGATGAATTACCCTTGTCATAGTCATGTCTATCCCAGTAAAAGTTGAATTAGCAGCAGTGCATGCAGTGACACAGCCATCAGCTATAGACACAAGCCTTAGTTGTGCGTGTTGCTGCAGTTCTACCTCCATTTGTCAAGCCAGATCTCTTTTGGTAAGGTGACTTTACGTAGCTCCAGCAGCCACGATGCCCACAGTCAGTGCAGAGATAGCAGAAAAGTCCATCCATCAGTGCCTTCATCTTATCCTGTGCCATCCAAAGGCAGCACGTTCCCTTCCAGTTTCTTTTCTTGTGCTTGAACAAATGAAGGCAGGACATTTTCCAGAGCTCACTGATGATTTCATCAGACCTGTTAAAATATACCTTTGTACAACGAGTGTCCGTCCCACCTTGGGGCAGTAAGCCCAGTCAGCACTCAGCAGGCTGGGAGAGATTTAGCCTGCAGATACACCTCGCTTCTCTCACTTAACACTCTGGTAAAAGTAATTAAAACTTTCAGTGATAAAAGAAAAATCTGTAATTAAATCAGAAGGCCACGTACGAGGCAGAACTGCTGCTGCCCTTCCATTGCCTTGCCTTGCACAGGAGCGTGTTTGAGGGGAGGGGGCACTGGGAAGGGGCTTGGATCTGACCCATAGTATTGTGCTGTGGTCATTATAGTCCCAGAAAGGTGGGATCTTTTCTGAATAAATTCCAATTTGGGACTTCAGATTTTATCGGAAAGTTGTTCCGCTTCACAGAATTGAATGATTTTAATTGTGGTTTAATGTCAGAATAAATGGTGTATGATGCATCTGTGTAAACGTCATTTCCATTTTTAAAAATATGAATCAGTTTCTTTCATGTTTCTCATAACTATGCACTTAATTTCTCACATATGATAACATTTGAGAAGTGGCAATTTCAAAGAATATCAGAGCAATTTAACGAAACACATTTGAGGAACGTAAATTTGGTCATAGGAAGAGTTTCTTTGCCCACAACCTCAAAAAAAAACCAAAAAAACCCAACCAAATCTATTTCTCTATCTATTCCTTGCCCCTTCTCCCCCATTCTGTAGTGAACAACTGAAAGTAGTTGTATGCAAATTTGACCTGTAAGGACTTTCATCAAAACCAATACAAGCATTTTAAACTTTGCAATACCTTCAGTAAGTTCTAAGTCATTAATTTTGTAACTTGGAGGGGGAAAAAAAATGAAAAGTTGTAATAAAAATTCACATTTGTCAGCATTTGAAAGTTGAGTATTCTCAGAGTTATGTTGATGCGGATGAGAGTATATTTGGGGTATTATCCAGAAATTTTTTTTTAAGTAGCTTTTGAAAGCAGCATCGTTTCCTGCAGGCTGGAAATACATCCAGAAAGTCACAAATTGATTACCAAATTTTGAGTATCCGCTTAGAAGAAAGCTGCTCATTAATTCATTGAGTTTTTCATTGGCTAAAGGCAGAATTTCTTGTACAGCCAAAGCATTTTTGGATTAACTTTACTTTTTAAATTCCAATGTTGAACATAGAAATAAGGTACTTCTCTATTATGGAACTTCTGGACTTGGATGTGAGCATACTGATACAAATTAGTCTATTTTGACTTCTGCAGAGTGTGAGTGGTTGTATTTAAAGAACTCACATCATCTACAATCCATCAATCAACAGTGGGGAGCCCACAGTAGTTGTGCCAGGTTGCATATTGCAAAAGTGGGCTTAGTGCTCAAACCCCTGCAGAAGAAAAGCCTCCCAGCAGTCTGTCTAGTTTTGAGTCCTTCCTAGGTGTGGTGCAGTTCAGCCCAGATGCTTTTCAAGTTAGCTGTGTTGAAGATGACAGCTACTTAATGCTGGTTTGCTCTCAGTTACGTGCTCAGGCAAATGGTAACATGGCTCTCCTCGGACCTCCCTTCCCATGCAAGTAGTGCAGGATGGGGCTGATGGCAGGAAACCCCTTGCTATGAAATCTTCTGGAAATAAGGAGTAGTTGCAGATCACTGATGTGCACTGGTAGGCTTGGCTTCTTAGGAGAAGTAGTTTGAAATGTGGTGACAGCCAGCAGCATGTGCCTGAAGTCAGTGGAGCATCCCTAAAGGAAAGGTGCTGTTGGTGTACAGGTCCACATTCTGCTGCTGCACATCACCAGTACAACAAGGATTTAACCTACTTTGAAGAATGACCAAAGTGGAAACATAGCATAAGTTGCTCGTGTCATGTCTTACATTGCCAGCTGAGAAGCTTTTATAGTTCCTTGTGCGATTTCTTACAGGGGCTCATCCCTAGATCCCATGTTTTGGGAAGTTCTTCAGAGGCTTTTCCAATGAGCAGTTCTATTCCTGGTGTTTCAGCAGCTTTTTAGCACTTGGTGAATGTCTGCTGTGTGGTTTTGGTTCAGGGAATGTTTATTTTTTTCCTGGTATCTTCTTTCCTGCCATGCATGTTTTTACAGCCTTTTATGAAACTTCTTTGTTAGTTTTGGAATTATGACTCCTTTCATTGAAAACACCATTCTGAAGATATCTGAAGCTTTTATAAATATAAAAAGTATTCAATGTATCTAAACTTGTAAGTCATTTGTGCTTCTACACTCACAATTCAGTATCACTCCTAGATTATCTACATTGTTACCTGTTGTAACTACTTCTTTCCCCTTGTACCAACACCCTATGCTCACTCTGTGTTCAAAACCTTTGAACATATTCACTTTCCAGTTTTTTTCACCTGATACCTTTTTAACTATTCCGTACTATACCTGATAATACTAATTTTCTTAATAATTGATAGTAATTTGCCTTTCATTTCCGTTATTTAATCTGCTTATTTGCAAGTTCAAGAACACATTTACAAGATACGTATTTACATATTTGAACAAGTCTATGTTGTGTTACTCAAAACATTGATGCTTTGCAATTGTTAGTCACATAATTATCCCAAATGTTGTAATAAATCCTTTCTTTGCCCTTTTTTTTTTCTTTTGTGGGCTTCAGTTTTTGCTTGTACCAGCATTTGATGCAAATAGTAAGTACTAAGGTAATTTTAAACAGTTATTTAAATGGTGCTTACCTTCCTAACTGTAGTATTTTGTGAGTTTTTTTTTAACCTAATTGTCAGGTAACCCTAAATTAGGGATCCTGGAAGCTTTAATGAACTTAGAAATAGTACCTTTGAAAACTAAACCGCGTGTCCACATTTTCTCTGTGGATTTGGTTTGTTTGTTTTGTTGGTTATTGTTTTATCTCAATAGGAGTTTACCTGGTAGTAAACCTAGACTGAGTTGGACACCATCTCAAGATGAACAAAACTTAATTCAACCAGTGAAGTAGTAACTATGTGGAGATTCACCAGGAATTATCTTGACATGTGAATATTTTACTTGCTTTGAGTTGTTGTATGCTTTATGCATATAATTGTAGTATTTTACAGCTATATATTCTAAATCACATTACTTCTCTGGGATTTAGCCAGTCCTATCGGAAGGCTGGTAACGGGCTGTGGCTGTAAATTTTGGGATGGAGCAGGACCTTCAATGTGCTATGATGTTTCTGAGCTCACTGTCTCAAAATTTGACCTGTTTGCTCAGGGAATAGGGGAGAATCCATGAATGAAATTTCTGGCTAGTAAAATAAAACGAAAAAATCAGCCCACTCTTCCTCAAACATCACCATTTTTTCATTTTAATATTGTAATGGATTTTTCTTTTCATGTAGCTGGGGTCAAGCCTTGCTTCTTCTCATCTATCAAGTCATCTTAGAATTTCTGCCAGCAAATCTGTAGACCTGTAACCAAGCAATATTGAAATTACCAATGAAAGAGCTTTATTCTTCTAAGCATATTTGCCAAACACTGACTGGAAGATTAAAATGCACGTGTGAAGCAAATTTGGCTAGGACTTTGCAGGCAGACAGTCATACTAACTTGAACTGCTGGTACCATCCATTCAGGCCTCATCCCTTGCAGCTGGCTGAAAGCATCCTGCAGATCTCTTGCTTCTCCAGCAGGCTTTGTCCTGTTTCTTTATTCTTCTGCAATTACTTATTTATATTTTTTTGGTGCGTGTGAGAACCTGGTATCTGTTTGATGCAAGATCACTAACAATTTTGTGGAGGCAAATAAATGATGTGTGTACTCCACTGACACCCAAGAGTAGCATCTGAGCATGCTTCAGTGCTCCCACCTGTAGTATGGAGAGGATGAAAGAAGATGAAAACACATTGAGCAGAGGAACTGAAAGTGCTTGAGGCTGAGAAGCTCCCAATGTGAGGAACTGTTACCAGTCTAATAGGAGGTAGTCATAATATTTTTAGTTTATAAGGTTGTTATTGATGTAAAATGCAGAAATAAAGGATGAGAAGCAGAAATCAGAGGGAGATATTTCTTCATCAATCATCAGAACCTCAGTTATAATGCCGTGAGAGTAAAGGGCATCTATAAATGAGGCTGAGACTCAAATCATCTGTCTTCCGTAGTTACTAATGGATCTGTAGTCCTTAGCCACTATTTCCTCTTGGAAGGCAGTTATTCTGTCCTTCACAACATCCTATGGCTGTATTCTGGGCTCTGATCACTCAGCATATTGTCTTTAAGAGCATGGGGACATCTACATGATTTAAGGAATGTAAAGATGGATATTTCTAGCACACAAAGAAGCATGTCAGAGATACCTTCCCAAGGGAGGCAGGTTCTTGGAATGGCCGTGTGCACCAACCCTCCAGTTCTTCTTGCCTCCTCCAGTGTAGGATCTTAGGTGGAAAGGGACCTTAAAAATTATCTACCCCCACCATGCACTCCTCTGGTGAGATTCTCTGGGAAAGTCAACTGATATTCTTGAGTAATCCAGAATAGAGTGGATGGGAAGTGTTGGGAAAGAAGCTGGGAGGAGGCATTTCGGGAAGCTCAAGTAGGTTTGGTGTGTGCTGGTAACGTAGAAAGGAAGCACCAGGGGGAAAAAATGACAGATTTACATCTTGGAGTTATTTTAGACTGTGTTATTCTCCATGGGGAATTCCCATTCAGCTAAGAACAGTACCATTCTTATAAAGTATTTCAGGGTAACACTGTGATACAACTCTGTATTAGAATCTCTAGTTAAACTATAGAATATTTAGAAGATACAAGAGTTACCCATCTCAATAAGGCTCTTTAAGAATCACTGTTAGTATGGCTGGAAGGGAAATAGTCAGGATACCGTGACATTAACAAAGGTTTCTCAAGAGCAGCCTTAACTCTTCTTGTAAGTATTTTCACTAATGATTATGACACTAGCAAAAAGGCAGACCTGACAAACACAATTGGGAAGCATCACCAGAGAAAGACCAAATATGCAAGAGGACCAAGGGACTGTGGAAACACTGCCTAAACTTCAACAGAAAATGGGCTGAATCTTGAGTGATGGTTCAGCCAGAGGTGTTTGCATGTGTGTGTATGCAAAGTCCTTCAGACAGGGAGAGCTCTGAAGAGCACCCTGGTGTCCAAACCATAACTGGTGCCCAAACCATAAATAGTGCCCAGATGCCCTGGGACGGCTGGAGGCCAGCTGGGGCTTGGTGCAGCATCCTTATGACTATAGAGGAATTCAAGGTATTGTTAAGGACACTGTAACCTCATCTGCTTAAAAGGACATCATTTTAAAAAGTATGGCTTTTTTTTTTTTTTTTTTTTTTTTTTTTTTTTTGAGGGGGAGGGGAGAGAAATTGGTTGGCAGTATTTTTTGCTCTTACAGTATATGGAATTCAGAATATCTCAGGCCTTGACAACCAAGAAATGAGAAGTTATGAAGTAAGAAAATCCAGATTTAAATCTTCCCCTGCTGAGCTGGCAGTAGCAGCTGAAAATTATTTGCATGCTAAGGTGTAGTTGTACCGAGCAGTGAAAGGAGCAGCTGAAATACCTAAATGGAGCTGTTGGTTGGATTTCAGGAGATTTATTAAACTTTCTCTGTTCACCTCATGTACAGTCTTTCTGTGTGTTTCAGCTTCATTTCAGCAGTAAGTGGGGCCCATTTTCTATCTGTAAGATGAATAGGGGAGAGATGTGTTGGTTTGCTGGTATTCAGTTGAAGTGCAGAGTTGGTTGTCGTTCAGGGACGGGGAATTCTAAATGTACATTTCCACCTGGTTGAAGGGAATGGAGAAGACAGGCAAACTTGTGCTGGTGCTACACAGGGAGAGGCAATGGCACTGGGTGGAAAAGAAACGTTCTAGTTGGATGCAAGGAAAACAAAATTACTGTGGTGCTGATGGGTCACTGGAGGGGCTATAAATGTGTCCTGGAGGTGTGTGAGGTCCTTCCCAGCATCTACTCTGTTCAAATTAACTTTTCTTGATCAAAAATGTTGGGTTTTATAGTCATAATAAGTGTTATCAGCTGGCTAGGATTATCCATGAACTTACAGATCTGTATCTCAGCTGGTTTCTTATAAAACTATATTTTCACGTATTTATTTTCTACAGGAAAAATGTTTTGAATTTTTGTGAGCAGGGTTTTGTTTCACTGTTGCTGGGCTGAGATTTCTGTTGATGTTTGGCATTATTTTTGATATAAAAGATTTTGATGTTTGCATTTATTTTCTGTGCAGAGGTTGCTGTAACCTGACGAGGAATCCAGGTATTTTCTGCAGCCTTTTAGTACCAAAGCCTCAGACATCATAGTCTGGAATGAGGAAACAAATAGGAAGGTTTTCCGTGGGTTGCACTGAGGTCCTAAAAGGGGCATCTCTGGCTGCATGGCTTACAGCAGGGCCAGGCCTGCTGCACTCCTACATCTGTTCTCATAAGGAAATGGTGTTACAGAAAGGCTAAGGAAAGAGAACAGGCAAGGCAAGACTTAACAGCCTGCGTGTATCTGAAATTGTAAATAACTAAAGATAAAAAGGAAATATTCGGGGGAGCGTAGGGGCTTATAGCTAGAAATAAAGCAGTGAAATGAAGAAAGAGAAGATTAAGGCTAAATGTCATGAAAGAGCATTCTGCAACAGTAGTGGTTTTTTAGATGACTCTTCCAAAGAAAGCAAAGAAAAAACTGTTTTAGGACAAAGGCCCTTTATTCCTTTTTCTTTTTTCCCTGTTTCTTTCCTTCAGCTTAACCACTCCATGTAAAATAATCTCATATGGGTATATAAAAGAATGTATTAAATTTTTTGAGGCGTGAATGTGAATCTCTGCATCCTTGGAGCTGTCGTGATGATGCCTGAATCTTGTGCAGCTTCACCAAGCCAAAGGCACAACCTTTCTCACCCAGATCTCAGGACACAAAGTTGCAATGCTGGGTAGTTCAGGATTTACTTCTACATAAGTTGCAAAAAAGACCCAACATGAAAAACCATGTTTGGATGAGAAGAAAGGAGGAAAATTGAAGAAATAAAGCTTGTCTGGGAGTTTTGCTTTCTTTTTTGGCCAGGTGTTGATGCTGCCCCTTTATTTATCACCAGTAGGATCCAGATGGCAATTCCAGCAGTAACTTGTCTTACTGGAGATTAGAATCATTGTAAGAAAGCAAGGAGGGTATCTGTGGTTGACCAGCTGCCAACAGGAGGTAAAGAAATAAACCAAAATCCTGAAGTTAAGCTTTGAAATGGGTTAAATAAGTGGTAATTCTTTACAGTGTCATATTTTGACACAGATATTCTTAGCTGACAGTGGCTTTTGATGTCTCAAACATCTTTCCTTTAACGTTATCTCCAGTGCCATGGAATTCTTGCAGAATGAAGTTGCTGGCATTGGTGGTGTTGAATCTGTGGGCTAATGAAATGGTGCAGATAAAGCTTTTTTTTTTTTTTTAATGTGTCTGTGTGAAGAAACTCCTGTGTGTTCTAGCTGAAGATGAAAGCTTTGTAAATGTGTGTGCAATCATTAGCGCTATCAATATCACCTTATTATCAGTAAGATAACCGAATACTTTGCTGCTTTCCCTTTGCTTCTTTCACTTCTCAGTGCAGTATTCCAGCTGAACCTTGCTAATCTGACAGCTCTTTGCTACCAGTCTGGCTGCAACCGGAGACAGCCTGAGCTCCAAACCTCTTTGGTATTTTCTCTGTGTTTGGAGATGTTATGTGGTATTTTCTCCTGCATAACAAAAATCACTAAATCTTGCTAAGAGTTAAAACACAACTTTTTCCTTGGGCTCAAAAGCCTCTCTGCTCCATGGGAGTCTTTGTGAGATGCAACACTTCATCTTGCCCTTTCCTGAAGAGTAACCTGTCTTAGCAATTCCTTCCATGACCAGGTGTCTGCTGTGAGTGCTGTTTCTGCTGGTGGGTGAGAAGAGACAAACTACACCAGATACATTCACACAGAGGGTGGTGAGGCACTGGAACAGGTTGCCCAAGGAGGCTGTGGATGCCCCATCCCTGCAGGCACTCAAGGCCAGGCTGGATGTGGCTCTGGGCAGCCTGGGCTGCTGGTTGGCGACCTGCACACAGCAGGGGGTTGGGACTGGATGAGCACTGTGGGCCTTTGTAACCCAGGCCATTCTATGAGTCTATGATACATCTGGGCACTAAGGAAGCTAAGCCATGTAATCCTCGTCATTCCTCCTGTGATGGTGATGGTTTCCCCAGGAGATGTGTTAAAAAAATAACAATGTCATTTTCTTTACGAAACTTGCCAAACCTCATTTCAGCCGAGCAGGAAGGGAGCACTGCTCTGATCTGTTTCTGACTTAAGCATGTGTGTGCCACGTGATGCTTGGGGCTCCTCAGACCCTCGGAGGAATCAGGCTGTCCCTCGAAGAGATTGTCTTTATAGCAGTGATAAGATGGAAGGGATCATGGCAGAGACCAAACTGATAAAGGCAGAAATAGTACAAGGAACAGCATGCTGAAGCTAGAACATTTAAAGCTGCATTAGAGGCATCTCTTTTCAGTCTGTTCAGTAGTTACCTTCTGTAGCCAAGTCCTTCAGGAGTAGATGGTCTTTTCTCTACAGAATAAAGAGCCTTCCAGAAGCAGGTATTCCACGCCTCTTGCCCAAGTCCACTTTGTTAATATTGCAAAATTGCAATCGAACTAAGCTGATTAAATGGTGCTGTAGATTTGACATACAGAAACAATATTGTTAATCTGGCAGCCAAATATATTGGAGGGAAAATGAGGTAAGAGAAAACCATAAATTCTATCCAGAAATGTTTTTTCTTTATTAAAAAAAAAAAACCACCACCAACAAACAAAACAACAAAACATGTCTAGAAGGTCTTTCTTTCAAAAAAAACCAAAGAGCACTGCAGTGGAGGATATAGGTTTTTTTTATTTAAGCAAAGAAAGAATGCAAGCACAACATAAATTTGGTATTTAAAAAAAGAACAACCTGTGTTATTACATTTGAGAAGTTTCTTAAAATGATCTGCAGGTTCCATGGGAAAGATCTGCACATGCTGCATACGTAGCTGAAAAGGAAGCTGAATTCCTTTCTGTTCGTAATGTAATCATCTTACAAGCTATTTTTTATTAAATTAGACCCATGTGACTAAATTGCTACTGATGCCTTTTGTGAATGCTCCTAAATCATCAGCTAAATAGCAGCTGATCTAAGTTTGGCAAAAGGAAGAAATGAAGTTTTGGAAAATGATCTTCTTGTTCCTGATAGCAATCAATCAGAATGGGTTACTTGCATACAGTCTTTTTTTAAGAGCACCGTAATAATGGGAGGGCTGCAGATCTTTTTTATGTTAGCAGAGGGAAAAGAAAAAGGTATAGTCCATACTTTGAGCTTAGACATGCTTTGGATGTTCAGGTTTATATATATATATGTATGTGTGTGTATGTGTTTAAATTTTATATATGTGTATTTATATATATATAAATATATATCAATTGTGTGGATCTTAAAGGCATACAGCAGGATGAAAAGATTGCTGTCTTCAGTTTTTTCTATCATCACTAGAAGCAAAAGCAAAGCATACAGTGGCTTACCTGACCAATTAGTGAATTGTTTTCTTCTGTCATTTCCTGTTTAATTCATGCTTTTGATAGCTATTCTTTGTTTTCAGAGAAATCCTTCCTGTGTTCTAGGGGTCTCCTTCAAAGCAGCACACAGACAATTGAGACATTTTGGTATTTAGGGCATGTCCCCAGCTTTCATCTGCTCTTCCTTACCTTTCATGTTTGTTTTTTCCCATTGTCAGAACCTGCAGTGCTCTGGTATCCCTGGCAGCAGCTGGGAGTGCATTCACTTCAGAGGTGGGCGGCCCTTCTGTCCATCCTGCTTTCCAGACCCTGGGGAGAGAACTGGGTATAGGCCTGGCAAAGTGGGATAAGGCTTATATATTTGTATACATGCATTAAAAAACATTTTAATTCTTATAGGTGATCTTACTAGCATTCAGTTTGGTGAACATACATTGCTAATAGATAGCAATATGCGTCTGTTAAATCTGATGGGATTTGGGGGCAGTTGTGATTTAATTTGTTTCTGGGAGTTCTATCAAAGGAGAAATCCTTTGTAAAACTGCAGGTGTTAAAATTAGACAAAAATACTTTCTGTTCTGGGAAATTATATGCACTTACAGCAATTGAATATTGAAGTTGAAATGCAGGGAGTAAAAAAAAAATCTTAATAACCTGCTAACTATAATTCTGAGATTTCACAGAAACAGATTTCCTGGCCCTTCCTTCTGGTTCCTTTGAATAAATAAGACATTTACAGATCCATTGAAGCTCCCATGTAATGTCAACGCAACTAGTTCAGCTTTGTTAAATCTGGAAGTTCATTTTGTACTTAAGTTCCCTAGGCAGGAGTTTTTCAGTTTCACCAAGGCTTACTGCTGTGTATATAAACTGAGTGTTTTATACTTACATATAATGTATGTTAAGTCAGTTACAGTGACCAGGAGTAGTGCTGAAGAGCACAGAACAGCAGTGCTGGTAACAGGAGGGGGAATGGCTGTTTACAAGGGTGGATAGTGATAGGACAAGGGGGAATGGTTTTAAACTGAGACAGGGGAGGTTTAGGTTGGATATGAGGAGGAAGTTTTTCAGCCAGAGGGTGGTGAGGCACTGGAACAGGTTGCCCAAGGAGGCTGTGGATGCCCCATCCCTGCAGGCATTCAAGGCCAGGCTGGATGTGGCTCTGGGCAGCCTGGGCTGCTGGTTGGTGACCTGCACACAGCAGGGGGTTGGAACTGGATGAGCGTTGTGGGCTTTTGCAACCCAGGCCATTCTATGATTGTATGATTCTGTGACTTCGCCTGTTGGTATCCAAAACGTAGAAAACTTTTGCAGTTTGCACTAATTTTGCCACAGCTAAATGGATGGAAAGATACTGTTGAACTTCTGTTCAACCCTTGTAATATCAGCCAATTAATACAATTTTTCTCTTGCACTTGATTGCCTTTTCAGTTCTTCAAAGACAAAATAAACAAGGGGCGTTATCTGAAGAAAGATGGATTTATTTTTCTTTTGCTGTGTAATCATCACAGATTCATACATTCTTACATTTCTAGCATTTTCTGCCTCCCCTAAATGTTTCCAGTTGAATTTTGGAGGTGGGTTTTTCCTCAAACAGTTGAGGCTCAGCACTGTGCCATGTTTTCTGTTTTCAAAGAAAGTCTGCAAAGATGTCAGTGTTCTACGTGCTTTGTAGTGTCCTCTTTGCAGTTTGAATTCTGTGGCATGATTTGTGGCATTCAGTGTCTGAAAGCTCAAGAACACTAATTATTTTATAATTGTGTGTGTCAGTACATGGCTTTCTCAACACAGACACAACAAGTAGAACTTCAGTCCAACCTATAACACCTTTGTGAGTTGTGAGTACTGATAGGAAATATTCACGTAAAACCTAAAGCTTTTCTATCTACAGTTCTATAATGCAGTTCCTTCAGACTTGACTTCTATGTTTAGAAAAGTTATTATTGTAACATCAGTTCTCTACAGATTTCCTATAGACAGAGACTGCCCTGGGGCTGTAAAATGCTGTTAGGGAGATATCAGCTGCCACAAATTGGAGGCGAATATTTGTGGATCCATCTAAACAGAAGAGAAAGAACGTTGCACTGTAAAGCACAGTAATGCTTGCACAGTTACAAAAAGTATTTTTCTATCTTCCAGAAATAACAACTAGGAAATATTCCTAATCCCTTCATTCATTTTTCTTGATTTATGTCTTTTCACATTTTCAACAGAGATTGAACCACCAGTGTTAGACCACCAAGATTACAGTTGACGAAATCTACAATCCTATATTTTGTTTCCACCTGTACCAACCATTTGAGGAGGGCACTAAATCACTCTGCTGCAGTTTTTTGTTAGTAAGTTAACAGCATTGCCATCCTCACGTGACTTGGGAAATAAATCCCACTTTGAGGTATGCTGGATGTTTGGATGAGTGGTGATAGAGATGCAAACTATTTTCATTTGTACATGGAAATCTTAAAATGATCAGAAATGGTGTTTTGACAGATCATTCAAATTTGCTGATGCTTCACCTTTGGTGAGGTCGTATGGCTGATCACTTGGTTGTTAATTTAATTTGTTGGTCTGCAGAAATGTACCTGGGTGAGATGAGGATAGATCTCGTTACTATGACTTCAAGCTTTGCTTTGAAAACACGTAACTGCTGGATTTATGTCAATGCATTCAATTTCTGCTTTTTAAAACATTTTCATTTTCAAATACGTATACTTAAGCTCTGATACACTTCCCCCATATTGCAGCAGATTTAAGCTTTCTTAAGCTTTGTGTTTTCTTTAAAGTCCTGCAGATCCAGCCTTCCTTCACACCACCACCAAATGGTCTCAGACTCTTTAATCTCTCAGTGCTGTCTTCACTAGGTCACGTTACTCAGCATTTGTCATCCCTTTAGAATCTCTTTTAAATATATAATATTACACTGAAGGCTCACTTTTTATATATATTTCTTTTTTCTTTTTTTTTTTTTATTATTATTTTTGCTGCACCTCTTGAAGGAAAAATTTGATACAATTGCACAAGCATTGTGAAAACTGTTGTCTCTTTCAGAAGTTACCTGAAAGATCGTAGCCCTGATTATTAGGATGCATATTGTAATATGTTCCAATACTGTAAAGTAATGAAGTGCAACACTATATGGACATGAGTCCATAGCTTTTTGAATTGAGTAAGAGTTAATGGCCATAATTTATCAAGGCCTATTTGCCTGGTTTTCTATGCTTTGGTCTTTCAAGCTTTCCACTTCCCTTGTGCCTTCTCTACTTGGTCTGCCTCTCACAGGGGTGGTACAGATGTTGGTGGGCAGCCTAATTTGGGGATCTGGAGGTATGAATTGATTCTGGAGCTTTCTCCTGCTCTCTTGAATGATGTATAAGATCAGAACATAGAGCTCTCTGGCTGTAGGTGTTCTACTATTAAGGTAGTTTCAAATATGTGAGAGTAAGAAAGAGAAGTCTAGATATCATGTTCTCATGTTACTGAGTGGCGTTGCAGCAGAATGTAATGCCTGTCAGGACAGAGGTGAGGAAAGCACACTTCCTTGGGGTTGGGTTAATGAGATCTTTGGGGTTTTGGTGTTTTTTGGCTGTTTTTCTTTAGTTTGTCCTATGCCATGTGTAGACATAGGTATGGTTATAGTTTTCTGCAGTGTACAGCTGAAAGCCTTATGATTCTCCAGGGACAGCTGCACTTTAGATAGTTACTCTCCATGGAGAATTTTACTAATTGTAGAGGTTATACTGTTGAGATTCAAGAAGAGATCAGCTGCTATAGAAATATTTGCAAGGAACCTCTAAAGCAAAGAACTACAGATGCTGTGTTTGGAAGAGAAATGGGACTTACTTATAATGTAGTTAGATGAGTCTTCTAGAAATACTGTTTTGCTTCTCAGAACTCTGAATAGCACTGGAATTTTTACTGTATTGAGAGTGAAGTCTCAGTGTAACTCAATACAGAAGATACAAAGCTCTAGGTATTGCTGGAGGCTTCTCAAGGACCGTGTAGGCTGACCTTCTGCCTTGTGCTGATGAGAGAATTAAGGAAGCTTTTAAACTTACACTTACAATGACATCTTTCTTTGCTAATGCTAATGAGAAAAATCTGTTATATCTGTTATATATGTTATATCTTTTATATATATGTGTCCATAAAATGGTAAATAACAGTTAAAAACAGGATGGAATTTGTTCTTAGAGCGGTACTAGAGCAGAGTTGTCCATCAAATGATCACATTAGTTCTTGCTTGCTGGTCTCCGGTTTGATTGCTGGTTTATTTATTTTTTTCCTTCAAACTGTTAAATATTGAAGCTGCCTTCTCTGCATCATGAAGCAAAAAGGAAATCTGATGGTTTTCCTCCGAATTCATTTCCAGCTGTATGCTTTTGCAGCTGAAGTCAGTCATCTCGTAGATCCCAAACCAGGAGGAGGAGGGATCTGTGCTCTTCTGTGCAGTGCTTGTTGCTGTTGCTTTCCTCTCATCCCACTGATGGGGGGGGTGTGGGGGTGGGTGTTTGTGGGCGAGAAGCTGGAAAACAAAGATCTGCTCAGCGCCTTTCAAATCTACTAGTTCTCAAATTTGGCACTTAAAAAAAGACATTTAGAAAAGGCTTTACCTTTGTGTAGCTGTACACAGGAATGTTATTATGAGTGCTGTTTTCTAATGTTTTCTGTGTACATTTAGCTTAGGGTAGAATAATCTTTGTAAGACTGCAAAAACATACCTCCCAGAGGCAGATGACTGATGGAGACTGCAAGCCTTTGTAGTGTTTCTGTGGCAGTGCCTCTTATGTGTGCTCCCTTATCTAAAAGCAAATGGGCTGAAATTTTGCACCTGTTCTGACTAATGGGTTTCTTTTAATACCCAAGCATCCGTATGAAGCTTGAGCATGGTTTTCACCCTTGTAACTTAAAGCAAGACGTGTAACTTCATCAAAGTTACTTTTGATTTATGCCTGTGCAAAATTTGGCTCTTTCAAGGAGCTCAATTGCTGAAGCAAATGCAAATATTTAATTCCTGAGGTTTTTGTGTCTTTTGTTTGCATTTGTGACACTGTAATTAAAAGCAAACTCCTGATGTGCTATGGATGCAGGCAGCTACTGGGACTGGAAGACGAGTGCAATTTCACCTGGTGGGACCAGAGGCTTTCCTATGAAATCCCATAGAGGGGTGTGGGGGGGCCTATTCTGTAATTTTCAGTTTGTTACTTTGTTAAATGTCTGGACAATACTTAACGTCAATAGCATTTATAGAGGAAAATACCCCAAATAATACAGAAATAGAGTGTAGGAACTATTTCCAGTTGGAACAAATGGAAAGCTAACAGCATTAGGAAAACATATTGATGTTTTTACATAGCTGTGCAATAAAATGCTTAGGTTAAAAATAAATCTGACTTAATAGCACCCACGAACATAAAAAATAATGTCTAAAACCAGTGTATTATTTTTCCCCAATGATTTATGAGCATTGACTTTTTTTTATTGTGATGTGTTCAGATGGTTTAGCTTCTTTGAAGTTGCTGCTTGGGAATAAATTAGCAAAGTGTATTTGGAGGTTTGGAAAGTTTTGTTTCTCAGAAGAATAAGTAAATGTTGAATTGGATCTATGTAAGATGCTTTGTCTTCAGCCCAGGAAGAAATTTAAAAAAAAAAAAAAGAAAGAAAAAAGAAAAGAAAATCAAATCAAAACAGATTCTTACATTTGAGCAGAGACATATGCTTTGTGGGTTGGCACCAGACTAGTGTGCAGAATCTTGTAGAACCAACTCTTCATACTCTAAGATATTTAGAGGAACAACATTCAAAGCACGGTGCTAGAGGATTTAAGGAGAAGATAATACAGAGTTCCTTCAGATGGAAAATGTCTGCATGGAGATTTCTTGGTGGCCATCCATTTATTTCTAATGCCATGTAACACTGAGTCCTTTGTGTCAGTGTCAGATGACGTACGTGAATCAGTTACTACAAATAATGTCTTCTAAAGAGAAATAATGTTTTAATTTCACTGGTAAATTCACATCGTGGAAGGCAGGGTTACATTGAATCCTGGCTGCTAAGATGATGATAAAATCATGTGAAGGAAAAAAGCACATGCTTGAGTACTGTGCAGTTAAATGAACAGGTCCCAAGAAATGTACGAGATTCCCCTGAAATGCCATTCAACACAGAAGAAACCTTTTCCCTTCAGTGCAATTCTCCAGCTCCTTCCAGAAGTCTGTGAGTTTCTGAGAACAAAACTAACAATATCCTTACAATCACAGTTGTGTGTGAGAGAAATATGATGAAATTGGTTCAGAAATAACATCTGTAAAGGGGGTGAAGTGGAAGTATATGGATTTTGGTTGTGCCAACATTTAGGGAAAAAAAAAGTATAACCTACTAATACAAAGACCAAGCGAGAATGAGTTACTCAGCAGGCAGAAGAAATATCTGTTCAGTGGCGTTAAGAAATGTGGGGAGATTTGGATGGGATTCAGTGTAAGAAAATGGAAGGCTGAGTTTAATGGGCAATTGATAGTAAGCCTCACACTGTATTACATGTGCAAAGTCCCTTTTAGGGAAAACAAATCACAGACTGTGAACCACTTTGAAAATAACAGCTTAAAATGGCGCAAAGAAATGTTGCATTTATTTCCCTGCAGTTGCTCCATGTTTCATTTTCTCCCTGTAAGAAAAAGTGTTTTGCTTCAGGTCTGAGTGCAGCTTGCATTTCAAGACCCGCCTCTTGGAAGGTTTGCTTTTTGCTTTGCAACCACCGATAAGCATCAGCCGTGCAGAACTTATTAAACAAATCTGTTGATGGATGCTGTTTTGGCTTCCATACCACTGTAGTCCTCTAGCTGGATTGCTTTGGCATATCCAAGGAGTAAAGGACAGCCAAAGCCAGGCAGAGCTAACAGAGAAAGTGTGTATCATGTCTGCATGACTCGTAGACCAATTGAGGTAGAAGTAGTCCATGGAATTCAGTGAGGTTTAGTGTTCTCTTTGCCTACAGTAAGGTAAAACGATGTTGTATCAGGGCAGAGCAGTCGATGACCTGGCTGTGGTGCCTGCCTACCTCCTTCATCAGCTTCTGCTGGCCTTGGGCTGTTGGAAACACCGTTCTGTCCCTCTCCTGCCCCTCAGCCCTTTCCCGAGCCACAGCAGGAAAGCGGTGGCAGTGCTTTCAGTTCCTGCACAGCAGTCTTTTAATACTGTAAGAGGGTCATTTTCTATCTGGAATTTTTCCTCCATACCAACCCATCAACTCCAAGCTTGGCAGGCATCAGGGCGCAGCATACATCCAATTTCTTCTTCAGATTTTTCATTAGAAAAGAAGAGCTAGTGTAACCCCGGTAGCCTGCACAATTTTATTTCAGAGACTGCTCTGAAAGTTATTTTTCTATGAAGATGTTAAATTTTTGGAGGCGTTAGAAAGAAAGTTTAAGTATTCAATAACTTGTTTGGAGGAAGAGATCGATTTGAGAGTTTTGTGTTCTGAGCCAATGGAAGCTGAGGGGTTGGATTTATTTCAGAAAAAACCATGGACAATTCACATAAAGCACTATAAAGCATATATATCATATATATATCATACAGATGAACTGCAGTAATTTCATGTTTTTGCAATTGGAGGTGGCATTAAGCAGCTATGGAGGACCTCTGGTGTGCTGGGGGACCTGGTGTTCTTATCAGCCTTCCACGTGTCCTGGCTGCTGACACATAAATCTTCCCAGCTTGCTAATAGATGAAAGACTAAATAGATAAATAATGCTGAAAACATCAGTATGAATGAGTGGCATGTGCTAGCCTGAGTTTTACTGCTGCTCTGGTCAGCCCTGGCTGGAGCTAGTGCAATTTTGCCTCTGCTCCAAGTTGGATTCCTCCGTAACATGAGAAAGGCTAACCCGAATGGAACCAGCTGAGGGGAGGGTAACATTATTTACAAGATGAAAGCTTTCTGACTTGATTAGCCTCCTAGTTAATGACATCTGTTGCTAAATGTGGACTGAAAGAAGTAATGCAGCATATGTTAGGCTATGGGGATACCGGTGGGGCCCAATGCTGTGTGTAGCAGCAAGCAGGTCCTGCATCTTTAGGAGGGTTGTCTTTAAGCAATTTGTACTTTGGCTTACCAGAGGTTAGGGAGGTGACTTGACTTTGCCTGCTTGCTTTGTTATTGCATGTAAAATAATGTGCTTCAGTGTTAATTTGCAATTTATTTTGGTATTTTTTTGTAATCTTTAACCCGTGCGATGATTACTGTTGTTGCTTACATATGATAACAGTGGATTTCCTAAATTTGATGTGGATGAGTTGTTGTACTTCTCAGCTAGGTAAATGCCTTTCCATGTACTGGCTGTGGGCCTATGTGGTTTTAACAGCACCTAATAAACTCATGCGTTGCATGCAGTGCACAATTTTACCTCGTGCCTTCTCAGCAAATAAACACAAGATACAAAAACCCCAAGCCTTGCTGCAGCTAACCTGGGTGTACTTTTTTGTGGTGTTTTTCCTCAGATCCTTACTGACGATGGTGATCATTGGAGGTAGAAATACTGAAGGATACGTCATTTACAGACAAGATCTTTGAAGTTTATTTCCTTCAGACAGCGGTGGTAAGTAAAATATCTGTATTGCGTATTTGTGCGTAAGTAATGCTTTAGTCCTCAAAAATAAAGTATTAACCATAATTTAACAGCAGCTGGAGTACAGGATTCTGGCTTTGCTTCCGAAATTTTTAAGACTTTTTCTTTTTAGCTTATTTATTCTCATATTAAAAATAAGCTATATGAAAGGTGTGGGTTTTTTTCCACTGTTCAGTTACAAGAATATGAATCCTTAGCTCACTTTTTTCTCCCTTTAATACATTATCAATGTAATGTTATTCATTGTTCTTTCTTCAGCAAGAAGCATTTTTTGTACCACAGATCATTGGCAATATCTGTGTGTGATACTGGTCACAGCCAGGAGTACCTCATGTATTGAAATCTGAAGAGTATTTCAGCGTGGAGATTACTTCTCAAAAATGAGTTGAGCAGAACTTAAAAAAAAAAAAAAATGGCACTGCACACACTAAAACAGTGGCTAGTCTAGGGAAGTTTTCTGTGGGATATTAGAGATGTAACTTCTTTTTTAATTAGTTATTAGTTAGAGATATGAGTCTGATGTACACTCTAATTGCACTATTCATTTTGAGTGTGTGGACTTTTGGTGACCAATATAAATGTCAGGCGCGCAAGAGTTCTATCTGTATTATTTTTATTCTAACTGTTATGAAACTAACTATGTAAACACTTGAGGTAATACGGAGAGAATATTTCTGTTGTGGCAATAGAGCTAATTTCCCCAGTCATTATCTGCTGTTAATTTAATGTGTGGCAATATCTGAAATTTAGGGATGATTATATGGTAGTAGATTTTTGGTTAGCTGTACAGCTCATCTATGAGCAAACCAATTAAGATGTAATTTCAGAATATAATTGAACTCCTAATGGGGCACTTTAATTCACTTGAAATTTACATATTTGCCTTTTTTTGTTTTAATAGGCAAGTCCAAAATGAGGGTACAGCTTCATTTTTGAACTTATGAATAGAGCAACTTCATCTTAGGCTTTTCAAAATGAAATGTGTAAAATGCTCTTGAATAGGAGGATGGAGATTAATAAGCTACTTAGTTCACAAAATCTGAACTTTCAATAGCTCTTACTGGCTATTTATTTGAAGAATAAAACTTGTGTTGTTAGGATGCCATGATGTTACTGATACTCTTCACCTGCAGCACAACACCACCTGATGCAGTACAGTGAAAACTGAGCCACTTGCTACAAAGTTTGCTCAGCATTCAGAACTAATTTTCTCCCTTTATGCATGTCTGAGCAGCTGGGATCAGCTGGGAAAGAGCTTGTTCTGCAGATCTCTATTACTGATTTTTCAAGCAGCATGAATAGAAAATTCTTGGAACTGTGTTGTTAGTGTCAGTTCGGCCTGACAGAGGATCAGGGCTGGGACACGCAGGGTCAGGGTATGTGTTGCTTCCATATTAAGTACCTCATTTCTGTAGTGTTTGGAATGTATTGCTGTTTAACTTCCTGATGAGTATCATTTTACATAAGTCAGAGGATTTGTATGTAACCTCCCCCTCCTTTTTTCCTTTATCTACTGTGGGATTTTCAGCCCGCATTTAACTGCAAGGGCAATGAAACAGCATGTGACTCAGCTCCATATGCAGTGGACGCTGGCAGATGTATCTGGGCTCAGGCAGCCCTGGTTCCATTGGATTTTGTGTCATTTTAGGTTTTCCCAGCTTCTAGATGAAGCAGTAAGAGAACAGCA
Source organism: Phasianus colchicus (assembly GCF_987193195.1). Lineage (NCBI taxonomy): Eukaryota > Metazoa > Chordata > Aves > Galliformes > Phasianidae > Phasianus > Phasianus colchicus. The sequence continues at coordinate 2,317,370 of NC_143442.1, read as the reverse complement.
GATGGGAAAGAGTTAAAAAAGTGTGGCATGCATAACTGAATTACGTGACCTAAAACAAGGAAACAAACGATACAAACAGTAGCTGTTTGTTCGAGGAAGGCTCAAATTAAGAAAGAAATGAAGGCAGTTCTCTTTTCTTTCCTTTTTTTTTCCTTTTTTTTTTCCCCAGAATGGAAGACCTGTCTCTCATAAAAGTACTGAGCTGAAGTAGATTACTTACACCTCTGTGATGCTGAGGTTAAATTTTGTGGTGTTGTTGCTGCTATTTCCTTCAAGGATAGCCTCTGAATATGTTTCAGTTGTTCTAAACTGGGGAACTATCATACTTAGTAAAGGAAGACTGGAGAGTAAATATCAAAGTTAGCATTTGGGTTAAGAAGAAATGTTTTTTGCGTGTGAAAAACTGGGATAGGGAAATTGTGTCTGCAAGGTTAATGTTTTACTACTTATTTCCCTGAAGCTTTAATATGGACCTGTGGATAGAGCTCAGAAAACTGCAAAATCCAGAAAACTAGAAAAAAACACTTAGCCCTGATTTTAAATACCTTAGATTTTATTTTGCTCTTGTTTTGCCTACCATTACTAGACTGATCACAGCTGTGTAGGTACATGCACACATTGTTTCTATTCCATTTGATCTATTTTTAAATGTAGGGGCTCTTTGTATTTAATACGCATTACTGTGCTTGCAGTCTTAATACTTCAAAACCTTAGTGACCTTGGTTCACCCTCTTGTACCTTGCACATTATCATGCAGTCTTTAATTATATGATAACATGCTATTTTTCCCCCTAGAAGGAAATCCTTGCATTACATAGGTGTCGTTTAATCAGTATGGAGCTATCTGTTATTTTTAATTGTTCTGTGTGTGGTTCCAGAACTTCTGTACTGTATAATTTTCAAACCTTGCTATGAAGATAGAATTAGGAATTTGTCTTTGTTCCCTAATGTGTTTTTTAGCATCAGGTTTGCTCACAGTCTTTCTGACAAAAGGGACCCTGTCTGTGACTCCCAAACCTTCTGCAGAAACATCTTCTACGAACTCTCCTTGCCAGCCATTTGCTGGGCTGCTGGGGTTTGTTTCAGGAGCTGCAGATCCCCAGGGTACTTGCTGCAAGAAGATTCTTTCATCAAGAAGGGAGCGAGAGCAATGGCTCTTCATGAGAAGCGTAGGAAGTGGAAGGTTTGTGGGTCTAGGCATCTTGCTTTTTCTCTTCCTCTCTCCTTTTCCATTTTTCTTGGTATCTAGCTTCCCACTGAGCCATTTTTATCATACCCCAGCACACCTCTCGTCTTGTCTCTCTGTCATGTAGGTCTGCCTTGTCTCTATTTTCTTTTCTTCTCATTCAAGCAATTTCTGATGCCAGTTACTTTCTTTTCCAAGTTCATTACCCATTCTTGCACAGTACCATTCTTCCCTAGTTTCATATACTTTCCCAGCTTACAATACCATTCTGGCTCCAGATTTGCACCCGTTTCCCATGGCACGTTCACGCAGGTGGGCACTGGCAGTGGTGTATCTTCTGCCCCTGGTGCTGTTCTGGAAAGTTTCATACAACCCTGGGAGAGCAGGCAACTTTCTGCCAAACTGTGTCCTTTCTGAAGTGCAGTTACGCATTGAAATTGTACATTTCAAGAACTGTACGTTACAAACAGCTTAAATTGGGTAGTAGAAGACAGTCTGGAATTTATGAGCGTTTTTAGTGCACATATAGTGGTGGTAGCATGAACACTGGATTTTCTCATCCATAAACTGAGATGGCACTTACTGATTTGTGCTATTTATTTCAACATGTGAAAGAAACCAGAATTACACGTTACAAGTCCTCTTTTTTTTTTTTTTTCTTGTTAATCACATAGAAGGGAAGCAAAAATGTATCAGAGAAATACTGCATTAATAAAATAGACTGGTTATGCAAGCTTCAGAAGTATGAGTGAGGCTCACATCTGTTGCTTGGGTTTTATCTTTCTAAACAGTACGTGGAAAATTCTCGTAGCTCGATAGAATTTCATATTGGGCAATAAAATGATAGATGTGTGTAGTCCCATGTGCCTTCTCCAGCTGTGTGCCATGTAAAGTAGGCTTTGAGAACTTTCTGAACTGCATAATTCTAAGACTCGTGGTACATCTCGGTACGAAACCAGGCCTCACCATCCAACCTTCAGAATTTATAAGACTGTTTAATTATGCTGAAGTATGTAACATATGACTTGGCGTTGCATACACAGTCCTTCCCTAAATAGTTTTTCTTAGAACTGTGTCATTACTAATGTTTTGACTGCAATTATTCTAAGACAGAAAAGGAGTAGTGTTATGCTGCATCATTTTTCTCTCTGGAGGAGCCTGCAGCCCAGATTGGAAAAGCTGTCCTTCAAGAGTTTTCCTTAAAACTGAGCCCATTTGTCATTCTCACAGCCCCAATGTTTTTCTGGGAGCACTCAGTTCTCCACGTCCCTCTCACCTTTTATTACGAAATGGTATTTTTTTGTGAAAGTGGAAGTTATTTTCTGTAATGCAAGATGCAGAGCAGTTAAGCTATCTTCAATTTAAGAAAGAGGAAAAAATTTAAAAAAAAATACCAAATTTGAAAGTTAATTCTACAAAATTTTTGAAAAAATAAATTTCTATATTATTTCACTACTTTTAGGTACATTTTAGAGCCAAACTTTAGTATGTGTTTTAAATATAATTGATTTAGTAAGCCATTCTCTGCTTCAGCAGAATATTTTTGCCAAGTGTTTCACGTTTCACCAGAGCACTGAGTTTGCTTTCAGTGATCCCCTTTTCTTCTCTCCAGATCAAATACAGGCTGGTGTTTCATTGGAACACATGGTAAACAAATACTAGCCACTGCAAAGGCTTTCCATTTTGTAACACTGCACTAGAGAACACCCCAACACATGTAAATATCTTCAGACTTTTTTTTGTTAGTAAATGAACCAAACTCAATGGTTTAATTATAATCTCAATGTAAAATCTGTAGGTAACGCAAAAATTTATGATAGTGAGGTAATTCTCTCTCAGTAGTTTGATAGAACAGCTGTTTAAACTCGTCTTATTTGTTATATACCTTTTCTTATCAACACTAGGTGTACATGCTCATGGATTTTGGATTAGTTGCCTGAGAGCTAGCTTCATTCAATCCCAGTGACCTGCACGTCATCAGCTTTTTGTTTCTTTTACTATTTCTGTCCATGATATTAAATAGTTTTAAAAATGATAATCCTGATATCTTCCTGTAGTGTTTGGAAAATTTAAGTCACTTCATCTTTCTTTGTCCTGCAAGAGCTGTGTGTATAAAATAGCAGCTGATAGATATGCTACCTTTTTTTTTTTTGGTAAATTTTACAAAATCTTTAAAGGAGCAATGCATTTGGAACATAGTATCTAAAATAAACAGAATTATTTATTTCCACTGTAACAATAAACCATATTCAGAATTTTGATTTTGCTTTCGTGATTCAGTCTGAAACAGCGGTGTGCTGAAAAAGAAACTCAAGGGTAACAAATCTTAAATTCAGCTGTTAGTGGAAACCTAGGAAACCACTGTTTTTCTTGATGGGAATTTGGTCTGAAAGGTTGTGGAGGTTTGATTTTAGTCTTGGTTCTGTTTTTTTTTTTTTTTCCCTCTCCATTTTGCTATTGTTTTGTTTCATTTTCCCCATACTATAAACTCACATCCTTTTTAGGCTTGAGGGTTTGCTATCGTAGTGAAAATCTATAGAAACGATTAAGAAAAGTGTAGAAGCAAAGAAGCATTTGTCTGCTGTGGTTCTTCATCAGCCAGCTGGATCCTGATCAGTGGCTGCATGTTCCAGGCACAAGTGTCCCTGCAGCAGAGGCCTGGCAGGGTGGTTCCCACCTCCTGTGCCTCTTTCAGTGCAGGAGAACATTGAGCAGCTTGCCTGGGAAGTGATGAACTCCTGGCAATCCCAAGTGCACTTTGTGTACAGGCCTGTTTTGGGGTTGGCATGTTCATTTTGTGTCACTAATGTTTTCCTAGGTCTCACCTGGCTTCGTACCACCAGCTTCTGCAATTTAGGTAGTATAGCTGGAGCTGCAGCTGCTTTCCTGCAGTGAGGAATAAGAGCTTTGAAATTAATTATTGCTTTTGCTAGTTTGTCTTGAAACAAGGTGTCTTCGTTTTTCAGACTCGTAACTGACTTCTTTTAGCATATTTTTGCTAAAGGGGTGCAACTACCCAGATTGCTTTCTCCTGATCTGAGTGAATCTCACAAACATCTTTTGTCCCTTCTCCTTGAAGAATCCCGTTCAGTGAAGGGCATTTAAATTGAAACTAGTGATGCTTTTAAATTTCAACTTACGCAAGGTCTCTAAAGAAGAGAGATACTCTTCCTCTGAAAACCTGTGGTTCAGAATTGTCATTTAAAACAGGATTTTTTAACTTAGTTTTCAGGATGCAGTTAAAGAGATATCAATGAGATAAGATTTCCACCGAGCTGGTTCAGTAATAGTCACAGTTCATTTTAACTTTTAGTCTCCCAAGCTGAGATTGCATCACTTCTGAGGATTCATTAATTTTTCATTTGGTTTTTATCATCAGCATTTGAAAGTCAGTAGATGCCATTCAGAGAAAAAAAAAAAAGCTTGAGCTGAAAAGAACTGGTATACTAAACTTTCAATTTGAAGGGTAGCATTTTAAGAAAGCCAAACTTTTTGACCAACTTCTCCATATTGGTTCTTTATACAGGAAATAAAACTATCCAGGACATGAATCCCAGTAGGAATTTACCAAAGCAGCTGTAATGTGTTTCAGATGCACGTTGTTTGGGGAACAAAATGCTATTATTTTTATACAGTTGACACATAAATATTCATTGTTGAATCTTACGTATGATTTGAAAATAGTTTATGAGAAGGTAGATACATAATGGTTCTCATTTAATTGCTGTTTTGAAAAAGGAACAGGAAATTGAGAAGGAAACCTGACTACGGGTGTGCCTTCAATAAAAGGCATAGAGAAAAAACTAATACTATATATTATAATGTATGGAATTTGACCTCAGTTAATTTGGTTTTTTGCTTACACTACAAATTCTCGCTTGGAAGTTTTATGCAGTTCATAATGTAGACACTGATTCAGGTATGTATCTTTTTTTTTCTTTGTGCTTTAATTTTATTTCAACCAGTTTGAGTGGCAGAAAGTGACATTTTATAGCATAGATTGTGTAGCAAATGAACAGCTGACAGCAAGCATAATGGCAGCCTGGAATAATCTGAGTTGTAGGTGTTCTGGCTGGAAGATGCTCATTGTGCCGAATGGAGGTCTCATGTAGTAACTTTCAGTTTATATTGTATTCTGACAGTAGGGAATTAAATAAATACCCAAGACACATATGCTTCAGATGTTGTTGTATATGCATCTCTTGAAGAAGAAATGTTTCATAGTCTGAGAGGAAATTCAGCAAGTAGATGCTGGCATTAGTCAAAGTTGGTGGCTTCTTCATTCTATAGATGTGAAAGTTTGTGTCTTCCAGAACAGAGCACCTTCTGGTATGTACTGCCCAAATGAAAGCTCTGTAATGTAGAAACAACTCCAAATGTCAGTCATAATTTTTAGGATGGAAAGAAAGCACTTGGTCATTAATTGCGTGTCAATGTTTGGCCTCTTTATAGACTTTTAAAGCCCAGGTATTCAGGAGATCTTGCTGAAGTTTTTGAGTTCCTTGTATGTGGTATGAAATTTCAGAGAAAGGAGGAAAACTTTGCCAGATGAAAACGTAATGTCAGTATTTCTGTTAACTTGCAGGAGTTTAGCTATGGGAAATGTGATGAATTCAGCATTACCTGAGGTGATACTGACACATTAATTTACCAGTATGGAAGATTAATCAGGAGATCATTCCACTCAAATAACATTCTAATAGTTATAATACCTTTGACAGTGTAGAAGTCTTAATAAACTGACTTTTACCATTACATCAGCAGAAATTTATACACATGCTTTGATAAAGTTAGTATTTATTAAAATGGTTGTGGCCCTTGAAGAGCGATCATTGAGAGTAAGTGATGCCAGGGAAAAGCTCTGCTTTTCTGCAGAGAGGCACTTCACACCATATTACTAATTCATTTGTATTGTGCAGTTGCAAGCTGTGCATCTTCCATGGTAGCATGGAACTAAGTAAATGTGTAGAACTTCTAAGCAAGAATTAGTAGTGTAAGGAGTGTAATATAGGAGATGCTACTTCAAAAATGCAACATTGCCAGTAATTAGCTGATTTGGTGGTCTATGATGAGTGATGCTGAGACTGTGGATAGCCCTCATACTTGAAATCCTGTGTGGTTTTTTTTTTCTTTTAGAAAGATTTGAGAGAAAACAGAGCCAGGCACCTTACTTCCTGATGATGATACAGAATTCAGTGGTTACTAAAATGTTTTTCTCTATTTGAGTTGCTTACTTCATACTTCTTTCTAATATCTTTTGAGTGGTAACTATTATAAAATACCAGGGCATACATGAAAATGACCATTTTCTTGTCTTTTTTTCTCAAGATTCCATGATGGTCAAAGATTTGTAGAGATTTGGAAAGATTATTTTAAATGTGTGCTGTTTCATATGACGAAACTAATTCAGTCTCTGCCTGTGTGTTTAGAGTGGTGGGGATACAGTGCTAAACACACGTGTTTTTATTTAGTCGGTTTGATGTTAATAATAACAGATAACCTTGTATTCACAATGTGAGCAGGATATTGACATTTCATCTTGGCAGCACATAAGGCCTAATAACACTCTTGGGTTTTTTTTGCCACGCCTAGGACATAAGAAGGATCTCTCTAGACTCTTGCTATCAAAATGGATCACTCCTTTACGTTGATACACTGATATGTTTTACAAAAAAAATGATGTTATTTCCAGTTTAACTGAAAAACAAAGTTAAACATCAGCTGTAACTCCTGTGTGAGACTGCTGTTTGCATATAGCATGCAGTGTTCTGAAATCCTCTCATGTGAGAGAAGAACTGGTCCTGACACAGCTATTTCCTAGTGAGGTTCGATGCCCTGTATTATGTCAGAGATCAGATTAGATTTTACAATTGTCCCTTCTACACATACAAAGTTGTGCATTCTATGAGTAGCTCTGATCTGGACTACAGGAATGCCAGGCTAAAATTCCATTTGAAAGCATAAAAGCTGCCTTATAACTACACATGAGCCAACATGGGTGTTGTGACTGAGCTGATGGAACTCCAGCAGCAAGGTCCAGAGATGTAGAATGTGCATCATGTTGGTTAGTGCACCATTGGGAAACAGGGAGAAGAAGGGAAAGCTGCCTTTCCCTTTGCTTTTCTTTTCTGTAGTGAAGCAGGCTCTACCAGCACATCCTTAATGTACAAAGTCAGATTCAAGTACTTCTGCAAAAGAGTAAAGTGCTGCTAATCAATAATAAGATGCTTTCAGACTGGAATTACTTGTTGTAAAAGCATCTTTTTGTGTGAAGATGGAAGTAGTGCCTTCCAGTGGGATGTAGTTGTCTCTTCTACCTGTATATCCACATGACTTATTCTACTTCCCTATCCAAGACAGGTATGTGTTCCTCTGGTTATCTGAGAGAGAATAAGGGAAATCTTAAATTTCAAAGGCCAAAAGGTGGCAGGTTTCTGACTTTCTTTGGCACTTCTTGCAGAACCTAGATCAAAGGTTGCATACTCAGAACTTACCTGATCTCATTTCATTGCCTGGAAATGCTAGCATGCGCACGGCTTTACGTAGAAAACCATTTCCACATTTAATTATCTGTTATAGTAAGAAATTGCTTTTAATCTAACATAAATACAGTTCTGCCCTTCATTGACATGGGCTTCTGTGTATTTGTAGTTATTGAATGTCTTCATTGAATGTTGTATTGCTGCCTGTTGTTACAGCAAGATACGCCTTTTCCATCTCCTTCCACTGCACACGTTTTAGCATCTTCCTTCAGTATTTGGCAAGAAGTAGTGCCAATTTGGAAAAGTTTATGAAAACCATTTATTTTTAAATGATCCACTAAATGGAGTGCTAAGAAGCACGGTGTGGCATACCTTCACTGTGGCTGTCTAGTATAAAATTGATGTGTAGTGTACCAAGTTTCCAGCTGTGCTACTGACATGCCTTATTACTTTATCCCCTGTTTTGCTGATGGAAACAATATGCTAGATGTTAAATAGAATTCAGGGCATTTTTTGAAGGGTAAAACATTTATTAAGGCTGCCCCAAATATATAGTTAAACTTCTGCATTGGGAAATGGTTGCACTTCTGCATGTTTAGGGACTGTGCTCCAGGCAGGGTCTTGCACAGCATCTCTGGGAGGTGGTGTGGCTGGCTGGTGCCCTGAGAGCAGTCCTGGAGGAGCAGCTGAAGGTGTAAGTGATGCTTGGTTCTGGTCAGGGGTGAGTCTGGAGGATTACTCTTTGGGCTTAAGGGAAAGAAGGGCCTGACTTCTTCCTCCATGATCCACTCCTAAATCCAGAACTAAGTGTGTAAGAAGCTAAAACCAGTTCAGCTGCTCAGCCTAGGATCTGAACTCGGTGGCACCGGACTGAATGAAGCAAGACAAGGAGAGGTGACAGGAGGCTGCAGGCTCTGCCTTACGCACAGGGAGCAGCTCTTGGAGTAGGGTTGTGCTAGAGGGCTGTATTCCTTACAGTAAGCCTTAGCTTAGATTCAAGGTCATGGAATATTTAGGATAATGGAATATATTCACCAAAAGAAAAAAAGAAAAGTACAGTATACTCAGTGGACTGACATAATTGTCAATTCATGTAGAAATAAAAATTCATAAAAGATGAATCTCGAGTTGAACTATATGTTTTAGCATTGAACTAAATGATCATTTAGTAATGATGAAAAGGCAATTTTAAAGGAGGCATGGGAGGGTACAGTCAGGGATCATAAGCAATTAAGTCTGAGTTAGGTCCTGGCTTTGTGGAAATTGATGGCACAACTGGAAAAGCTTTCTTGTTACTTTCATAAAGTGCAGTGCTGTATTGATTACAGTGTGCTTCATTGCCACGTTCTGGATCTGTATGTCATTTGAGATATCTGCACCTGCTTTTAGATTTGACACATCTTTAGATATGTTTGCAGCATGTTTTGTAATACCAGCTTTAGGCTACAGATTCCATATCAGCTAATTTTTTCTTATCTGTCCCTGAACTCATCTATTATGATGTACCAGTGGCAACCTGAAAGAACAGTGTCTGAATGTTGAAGCCATGTCTGTTCATTTCCATTATTCTTTTTCTCTAATAAAAGGATTTTAAGAAGAGGGAAAAAAAAAAAGAATATTTTAGTGGAATATTAAAGATGTTTGTAATAGGATTCTCTTTGAGAAGCTTTTTTTAGAGAAAATATGTGGGCAATCCTTGAACATTAGAAGAGCCAGCATTTTATCTAACCTTGACCCATCTCAAACACAAGACTGCAGTAGTTTCAGATAGAGATGTTGAACTCTAAAGCCCCATGCATTTTACCTTTGACACTTCATCACTTTTTATTAAAGAATGTTGTGGTTAGCTGTCTACCTGATCAGATAGGTTTAATTTTTTTAACACTCATCTTTTGATAGATTTCAGTTATTATGTCATTGGATACGTTTTGATGAGAATAGGAAATTTGAGCCCTTTGGCCAGTCCTTTTGAGGAATCAAACTGCTTCTTCATCTGCGTTTCAGCAGTTCATGAATACAGCTCCAAAAATGGCTTTAGAGATCTTGAAAGCAAACATCCTTCTCCTGCATGTCTGTTAATTTACTCTGTTAATGTACACCAGTTCATACTGGTGCCAAAAACCCTCTGTCTCCCCAGGAGATCTGTTCTTAGTGCTGTCCCATTCGGATGTTTCCCTAGCATGATGATGGGTTTAGCATGTGATGGTGGGACACCAACAGCTATTACTTCGTAGATAGACACTTGCATGGCATGGGTTGTAAATGCATTATGTCCCAGCTTGTGCCAGGGCTGCTGACAAGTTGCATGCTTATTAGTGTTTCCATTTGCACTGGACAGGGAGGCAGAATGAAGGTCACACCTGGGTTGCAGGCCTCTGAGCAATCCATCCTCAGAGTGAGCAGCACTTTGTCAGTTTTCCACAATATACGTAGTACTAAAGCAAGGTAATTACTGGTGTTAGAAGTAATGGACTTACTAAGTTAGAAGCAATGGACTTGAGCTGATTGTGTGCAGTTTGAGGAATTGTTCCTGAGCTAGGGGAGGTGTGACTGGCAGAACAGATTGAGGAAAAAGGAGCCCTTACTAAGAAACCTGACTATTACGTAGGCACTTCTGAAATCTCAACATTATGTGCTGTGAGTTCTTGTTCCTAGCGTAACTTCAGCTATGCTGTTTCATTTTGCCAACTATTTAAGCTTAACGTGTTTCTTTTGAAATAAAATCAATATTCTCGAAAGCGATCTGGTAGGATACACCTTTATAGCTCTATCACTTCTTGTGCAAAACAGTAGAACACTTAGCATCGCTGTTTAAACCAAAAGACAGCAATAGTAAATCAGATGCCTATTCTTTTTTTTTTTTTTTTTTTTTCCTATCTCCTGAGAAACAGAGACTATGCTCGGTGTTCTCTAGTATCCCTGGTACTGTCTTATGAATCCGAAAATGTAAGAACTACAAAAGGAAACAAAAAAGGAGTTTCAGATAATGTATGAGTAGAACGTTAGAAAACACAATCCTCTGCCAAACAGCATAGAGCATATGAGGTTGCACACGTGTGAAAAGTAGCTGTTCTACCCTCGATGCAGTCCCACAGCTTTCTTTATGCTTTGACAAAAAGCTGTTCCCTGCCACAGCTGAAGTCTGCCCGTGTCTCTGTACAGCACTGTCACCACTTTCTGTCATTTGTTCATGTCTTTTTCTTTCTTTTCGTCATGATTTTCTGTGGTCAGTATTTCAAACCAGCATTCTGTGGTTAGGTTTTTGTTTGGGGGTGGTGTGGGGGACTCGAGCATTTGATTTCAGCTGTAATTTTGAGCAGCAGCTCATTTTGTTCTGTCCTGATGCTCCAACTTCACTCCAAAGCTTCTGGTGGTTGAAAGCAGCCTTCTGCTTTCCAAAGATTGAGCTACATGTAAAGGTTCAGGCCTGAGAAGTGGCCTGAGAGCGTGGGGGAGCAGAGAGAAGTGAAAGATTTGGAAGTCTTCTGTACCTCGCAGAAGAATCATATAATCATTAAGGTTGAAATAAACTTCTAAGACCATTAAGTCCAACCACCAACTCATCACCATCATGCTCATGTCCCTCAGAAGCAGCAGATAGCAAACCCTGCTGTCCTGTCTCCCCCCACAAAGGATTGTTAATGCTTTGCCATGTTGCAGCCCTTCTGTATCTGTGCTTATGGCCATACAGGGGACATAAAAGAGAGGAGATGCTTCTCTACAAACTCCAGTTACATTTTTTTGGTGATTTGAGAGTCAGAAAGAGAAAATGAGCCTTTCTGTGGGGTGCTGCAAATCAAACAATTAATAGTACAGGGAAACTTTATGGTCCTCTTGTAGATCTTGCTCAGTTACAGAGAATGTACCACTTTTAAATCAGCTGTCCCAGGCAATCAGTACAGGTTTTAAATGTGTGCAAATTGGAAACTATCTCTTCCAGAATTTCTTGTGCTAATGCCAGCTGAAAAGAAAGAAGACATCAAATTGATAGGTTTCAAAGTTGACAATTGTGCTTAAGTACTGTGCCTGTAACTCACTGAATAACTTTGCCTTTGATATAGTAGCTACTGTATATAAAAGCACATATAGTGCCTTTGCAGTAACACAAAACATCTGAAATCCTGAATTGCTTGCAAAACTTGCAGGGTTGCCATTACTGAAATACAACCTGATGCAACGTACTGGCGTTCAGCTTAACCTGAGATGATTCCATGAATGTCAAAGAAGTTAATGCTAAAAGATATTCAGAATTCATGCAAAACTTGATATCAGTGTGTGTGACCTCAATTCCATTGTAGAATAATCTGTCAAACTATTTTCCTATAGTTCCAAAAAGCTTCATCATGAAGTGAGTTTTAAAAGGAGGCTACTCTATAGCCTTGACTAATAATAAAAATGTTTTAAAACTCTACCTCTGCAGTTGTTCATTGCACCTTAGCATAACAAACCTCATGTGTCTTGAACTGTCCTTCCAGTGTGACACTCCCTGCCTGTGTCTATAGGCATTCAGAGCAGAAAAAATCTTTGCTATGAAGGTGTGCTGAGACTACTTGTCACTGTGATTCTTCACACCCAGTTGCATACGTGGCAGACTCCATGTGGTCTGTCTATTGCTGATGGCACAAAAATTTGAAAGAAGACAGTGAAATAAGTGTGGGTTCCTTTTCATTGGCTTGATGTGTTTTCTTCTCATAAATGACATCTGGAAAGCACACTACAGAAACTTTCTACCAAAGGCAAAATTTGTGCAGAGATGCTTTATGCCCTGTAGATAGGAAATTTGAAGACTCAGGGATTCAGTAGTGAATTGTTTGGAAGACCGGTGTGAAACCCGACAACTTTGAGGACTTGCTCTTTAATGCTTGCACATAAAAATAGTTTCCACCTTTGAGACCTGTTTCAGCTGCCCAGGCTGCCATTCATTTGCAGCGAATTTAGAGTTTACTGTGGGATTTTGTATTCGGACTAAGCCAACAAATAAAAATGACAGAGCAGAAATGGTAGTTTGCTCTGTAGTGTCAGGTGAACTCAGCCACAAAACGGCTTACTTATGTCATGGGGGAAAAAATGCTGATGAAAATGTTGTGGTACGTGGGTGGAACAATAATAGTTCCTGGGTATTAGGATACTTTATGGCTGTTATGCAGTGAATTCATGTTTTCTTCATGCAAGGCTGAAGGAATAAACCAAAAGTCTATTTAAAGAAAAAGCTTGTTTTGATCTGCTGCCTGAAATACTTGGACGTGCCAAAGTACAGACTGTATTTACCATAGCACACTTAGTTGGTCTGAGCTGCAGCAGTCGCAGACACCTCGTTTAAATGTTCCCATTTCCTACAGGTTTGTGTATGGTTACAATAAATTCTCACCCTGAGGGCACTGACACTGCTCTGTAGCTACGTTCTCCTGCACTCAACGGGGATCTAGCTGCATGAGTAGGTTTTTGGATTTGGGAAATGGGAGTGGAGACATGAGGACATGTTTGCAGCCAAATCATTCAGAAAACTCTGGTTTATGCTATTTGGAACCCTACTTAAAAGTGACCAATTTGGTTGTTTCACTCAATAACTGCTAACAATTACCTAGTTGCAGCACTCTGACTCTTTTGGTAATGTTTGTACTTGATACTGTGGCTTGGTTATGCAGGTCATGTTATGATGACACTTCTGGATGCTGATTACGATAGTGCTTGTGTTGGTACTCTGAAAGCACATCAGGCTTGCTTTCTGCATCTCTGCTTAAACTCATGCGTGAGGTCCATCACTTTCCTAGCATTGAAACTTCTCGATAAGGCACATCACCACAAGTATACAAGAACAGAATTCTTAAAGAGATGTAGCTACTGGAATCAAGGAGAGAGCTGTATGCTGTTATTTATACCTGCTAATTCAGGGTGTCAAAGAACATATTGACATATTCTTCATGTAAGTTGTTATGAGGCTACTAGGAAGTTTGGATACTGCGCAGCACAAAACTTTTCAGTTACAGGGGAAGTTGGGTTGTAGTTTTGTTGGTATTCAAGCCAGCAGTTCTTCTGGATAAAGCTGCTTTCATTCCTGCCCACTGTTCCCACATCTGCACTGCTTCCTTCCGTCCTGCTGTGGTTGTACAGCCACGTGTGGGCCAGGCTGAGAGCACACAGCCACAAGGGGAAAGTTGCACCAATGGGATCCGGTTTGAAGACATGGCTGTTACAGGGGGGAGGTTGTGTGTGCTTCCTTGCTTTTTCCCTGAACTGCTTTTCGCTCAGACTAATTCTGTAACCCACTTCCATAACCTGGTGCCACCACAATTCATGTAGTCCCAGTGTATGTGGCTACCAGCTGTCTTGGACTGCTTGCAGGACCGTGCTGTTCTACCACTGTCTGGTGTCAGGACACTGAGAACCATTTCCCAAAATCTGGAAAATATGCTCTTACAGCTGTCAACTTCAAAGCAAGTTTACGTGAAGGTGAAGATGGGCTTTGGTCGTTAGGCTTGGGCTCACTGTTAGTATCTCAGCACTTGGTTTGAGCAGAAATCTTTTTATCTCCTAAAGAAATCTGATTGTCCCATCGATTTCAATCTAGCTTAATTCAGTAGGAATTAAAAGTTCTTTTACTTGAAAGGCTATCTCAGGGCTATCTTTGGAAATGATGTCTGTCATGTGTAAGCTCCCTTTAGCTCCTTCCTACCAGTGGCCATACTTCTGAATTAGGGTATTCTGCAAGTACAGAAGAGCAAACAAAGCTTCAAGGGTTAGAAACTAGCTTGCATTAAGCCTAAATCCAGATGGAGTCAAAACATGCTATGAAAAAGGGATCTGGGAGGTTTATGTAGTGGTTTCTGTGAAGAAAGAAAAAAACTTTTCATTAAATTAGACCATTTGACATTCTGTAATTTGCTGTTGTTGATCCATGCAAAATTGTAAGGCTATACTGCTATTACACTTAGATTATTTAATTACTAAATTAAGATAACTTAGAAAGCAATTAGAAGTGTTTAACTTCTTGTTAATGACCAGAGGCCTTAAACAATTCAAGTCTTTCCCATCATAGATTAGGAGTTTCTTTGGATTGAAAGGGTTTTGGGTTTCAGTGTTAGAGAAAATTTTACATATAATCTTGTAGTAACAAAGCAAACTTTCCTATTGAAAGCTGCTATAATTTGTATTCTTGGTTCCTTTCTTTCTGTGTGCTCTGTTGATGTGAAAAGTTGGCTGACGTGAAGCCAGTACAATTCATTTGTTGGTGCTGTAATGCATGGAACACTTCTCTTGGTCTGTGTATGACAGCATTAATACAGCCAGTCATTGAATGACTGCTGGATGAAAAACTTCTTTGAGGCAAGAAACCCAATGCACCGTATGTTTTGAATTTATATTGTACAGTTATATGTCTGATTTTCTTTTTATGGATTTTATTTCTCGTTGCAATAGTTTTCTGTTCTTTAATCCTTCAGTGTGTTTGTGTGTTTCATTTTAGAAGTGTGGGTTTTTACCTGCTCCTACTGTTGATTTACCAGTCTTGACAATTTTAAGTGCTTACTTTTACTGTCCCCTCTTTTTCTTGTCTAATAATACTTATGGAGCAGACTTGGGATAAAAAAAAAGTGCATCTGGGTTTGCAGAAGTGTTGGAGGGGGTTGTTGTTTTCATGGAGGCATTGCTAAGGCGATCATTTCTACTATTCTTTTCATCTGCTTACCCCCAGAAGCTACTCGGTTGTCTCAGCCAACCAAGGGGACAGCAAAGTTGTTATTCCCTGTGATACAGTCTTCTGAAATTTTATTTTTTTATTAAAATGTTTTTTCCCCTCTTTTTTAATTTACTGCATGAATAGCTGGCACTTCGCTATATACTATACACTATATACCAGCGCCTTTAACTTCTAGCTTGGGATCCCACCTCATTCTTTCTCGTTGGTGAATTGCTCAGAGCAAAAACAATACCAGATTTTATGAAATAAAAATGATTGCTACTGTTTTACGTAATAAAAATTGAAAAACGAACCAATAAAGCAGCTTACGTGCCTTTGTCTACTCATTTTTCTTGAGCCTACATAAATCTGTAATACAAAGCTTTGCATTAAATAGGAATTGGACAATGCAAAGCTTTTTATTTGTAGTTATCTGCAAATTGAAAAGAGGTAAAACCTTTCTGTTGTCAAAGTTTTGAGTGCAGAGTGATTGGTGGTCTTGCAATTACTGATTTTTCTTTTTTTTTTTTTTTTTGTGATTAGCACTGTGTTGCAAAGGTTCTTACTGAGTCCCCAGTAACTTTATACCAAGTTTTGTTAAGGATTATGGATGTTAAGTATGTGACCTGGGTGTCTTTTTTGGGATATCAAACTAAGTATGAAAAGCTCATTAACTCAGAGCCATGATGCGATGCTTATGATCAACTCTTCCAGGAACAGCTTTCTTGCTGACCTTAGGCTGGTTCTGTGCACTGTACTTGTAGGTTATCATGAAATCACTTTACTGTGGATAATAAATTTTAAATTGTTGCTGTAGTTCTCCAATTGGAATTAAGTTTTCATCTTGCAATTTTTCTTGGATTTGAATTTTATATAGACATACAAACGTATTAATGCTTTTGTATTTCAGTTGCTGTTGAAAATGTAGTTTCAGAAAAATTCAACGTAGTCAAATCGTGGAGCAGAGGTAATTAGTTTCAAGATCACAACAGTGGCCAGAACAGTACTTGATATATAGCAGTATCCACCATATATACAGCAATAGCCAAAGGTCATCATAAAGCTTGCAGATTAGCAAATTCATTAAAACATTGTATAAGTTAAATATATATATTTACACATACTCATAATCAAAGGGCTGTTTGATGATTTAGTACCATGGATTTTGGACTCCATGACTCGTATTAGAGCTTTGTGTAAAATCATTCTAGGCTAACTTAGAGAATTTTGATATCTGTAAATAAATAAAGTGGATATCTTTTAAGTGATCAAACGGATTCAAATAGTAGGGCATTTTATTATAAATACCGACTCAGTAGTGATCCAGTGTGAGTTATATTAAACTCAGTGGGAAATTGTCTATTAACCTTAACAGAAGTAGTATTAAAATTCCAGAAACAGAAACTGAGTTCTGATTTAGGAGTCCAGTGCCAGGGGATTATTAAAGTACCATCCTGGTACTTTATGAATGAATTGGACAATTAGTAGCACTAATTAGTAGCAATGTCAGTTTGAAAGAGCTCCATGGAGAAAGCAAAAGGATGACTGTTGCTTGTTGGAGAAGGAGGAGGCCTTCAGGAGGCAGCTGTTACGTGTCAGGTGGTGCAGTGCCTTCCCTATGTAAATTCCTTTGGAGCATCCATGGCCAGGGTTGGAAGGGACCTCAAGGATCACGAATCTCCAACCCCCCTGCCACATGCAGGGCCACCAACCTCCACATTTCATACCAGCCCAGGCTGCCCAGGACCCCATCCAACCTGGCCTTGAACACCTCCAGGGATGGACGGGGCATCCACAGCCTCTCTGGGCAGCTGTTCCAGCTCCTCACCACTCTCTCTGTAAAGAATTTCCCCCTGACATCCAACCTGAATCTCCCCTCCCTCAACTTTAAACTGTTTCCTCTCATCCTGCAGTTATCTACCCTTTCAAAGAGTTGACTCCCCTCCTGTTTGTAGGCTCCCTTTATGTACTGAAAGGCTGCAATGAGGTCACCCTGCAGCCTTCTTTTCTCCATACCGAACAAGCCCAGCTCCCTCAGCCTGTCTTCACAGGGACGGTGCTCCAGTCCCCTGATCATCTTCATGGCCCTCCTCTGGACCCTCTCCAACAGCTCCCTGTCTTTTTTGTACTGGGGGCTCCAGACCTGGACACAGTACTTACTGCAGATGGGGCCTCACAAGAGCAGAGTAGAGGGAGACAATCACCTGCCTGTCCCTGCTGGCCACCCCTCTTCTGATGGAGCCCAGGATACTATTTGCTTTCTGAGCTGCAAGAGCACACTGCTGGCTCATGTTAAGCTTTTCATCAGGACCCCCAGGTCCTTCTCCACAAGGCTGCTCTCGAGGACCGCTCCTTCCAGTCTGTATGGATGCCTGGGAATCCTCCGGCCCAAGTGCCAAACCTTGCACTTTGCCATGTTGAACCTCATCAGGTTCACCCTGGCCCACCTTTCAAGCCTGTTCAGGTACCGGCTCAGTTGAGGCAGGCTGCAGTGGTGCAGAGAGCTGCTCATTACAGGGCGAGAGCTGACAGCCATCAGGGATTGTCAGCCGCAGGGAATTGTGCCACGACTTTTTAAATAAGAGCCAATGCAGTTTAGGAAAGAGTATTTCATTTTGAACGATAGCATATCATACCTAAAAGAAGGCAGTTCGTTATGTGATGATAAATTTCTTTTTTCCTAACAAGTTCAAGGCTTTAGGTATGAGGTGCATCTTAAAGTCCAGATATACCTCTCATCTGTTACTTATTCTGTTAGCATGCTTATTCACCTGTTTGTTCACTGAAGGGTCATCAAGAAAGCTAGGCAGGAGGAAGGGCTATTCTAGCTGTCTTCGGATAAGTTCTGTGTCCTGTGCCTCAACTATGTTGAGCATTACTAAACAAGGGATATTAAGGTAAATATGAGGCATTTAATGCATTTGTAATTGCCCTTTTGCAATTTGCAAGTATGCTTTAGGACTCTCTCTGCAGTTCTTACACCTTACGAAGCACAAGAGAGGTTAAAAAGTCATAATCCAGTTCCACTGACCATGCTATGAAATTCTCTTTATTAGTTTCTAATGTCAAGAAATGATGCAGTAGACAAATCGAGACATGTACAACTTCCTTCTTCTCACGTGTGGGGAAAGAAGGAAAGCACATACACACTGACAGTGGAAAATGCCATTACTATCAAAAGCAACAATTCTTTTGTTTTAATTTCCCCTAAAAATATATATCTGCAACTTCACAAATACTCTCATGAATCTTTCTGTCAACAGATGTTTGAGTTTACAGTTGGTCTGGTGTGGAGATCAGTGGTGAGAAGAAGGTGGTGTTTCTCTATTGTGGTTAATTAATTGAGCCTTCACTTTGAGATAGTTCTACTTTTATAGTAAAGCTTCACGTTAGTCATGCAGGTCAAGAAAAAAATGGATGACCATTCCTCATTAGGATGACTGTGGCATTGTGGCAAGAGTTGGCTGCTACACATCTTTTGAAATGTCACTGTATTGCAGGAGAGACCATCCCAGAAAAGCACCCCATTACTTGTTAGTTTGCCATAGTAATGGCTGTGTGAAGTTCTTCGTATTTTCTTTCTTTTTCATCTCTAACATCTATTCAAAGACGAAAAGTGGGGGAAAGGCAAATTGGTATTATACAGAACTAGAATTTGGATCTCATCTCAGTTCTCATCGGTTTCACGGCTATCTCTGTGTTAAATTAAAGATCAGTGAAGGAGAAAAGTAGATTACATTTCCATTGTGAGTTAGGAAGTAGAAATGTGATTACAACAGGTACGCAAAGTAGCTAATGGAAATAAATCACAAGCAGATGAATGAAAATATTTTTTAAATATATCACTTGATTCTCAGATGTTTTCGGAAAACCAAAATAAATTGGAATGCATGATTATTTGAGAGAACTTACAGTTTTCGTATCTTTCAAGCCCAAAGCTCGAGTGTTAACTTCATCAAAATACCAAGAGGAAGGAAGCAGAAAACATATTACAGTTTAATGTACAAAACACGGGCAAATGCTTGCCATAGCAACCAGCAGTTAGGTGAGATGAGTGCTGTGGCACATGGGCCTGCGCTCTGCTTACCTCTTTATTACCCAAGGTTGTACATAGGAGTGATTTTCTTTATGGTGGGAAACTGATCTATTTGTCAATTTGATTGTTTTCGCTCTGTTTTGAAATTGCTGGGTGAAGGCTGTATGTATGCTGTTTCTGAATAGTAGCATGCACCTTTCCTATCAAAACCAAGGCTTTTTATAAATAAAAGCATTTTCGTTTTTTATAAGATATATTATTAGTAGTTGTCACTTTCTTTATGAACGTATGAGAGTTGTAGGATTTATAGGATGGAGATTTGATAATTTGATGTCTCTGATTTTTCTCTGCTTTCAAATTAAAAATCCATTTCTTCTTTTTTCCTCTAACCAGTGACAAAAAAAGACAGTATCCCTTCTTACATCTTCTCTGTTCAAAGCTACATCCACTCCAGTGACACCATTGCCAAACCTGTGAAAAATGTTAGTATGTTAGCCTTGCAGCTATGTATCACATACGTAAAACAAATATGTTGGTATGTTAGCCTTAGAGCTTTGCATCACAGAAGTAAAACAAATGTGTTAGTATGTTAGCCTTAGTGCTGTGGCTAATTTTTAAATGAGCTTCTCTAAGGGATCTACCTTTTTTTGCTGTGCTCCTTTGAGCTCTAACATAATTCACACAGTGGTGGGGGTACTTAACATGCATTTCTGATGTTACATTAGGATAGGCAGCTTCAGCCAATACAGAAGAGTAGCACACTTGTAAAAGGCCATGTGTTCGAGCAAAGGATCTCTCAGAAGTTCAGATATTTATTTCTCATTTTGTTAGAACATCTGTTATGTTTTAATTTGGCTTTAACCAAATACCTGGGAAATATTAGGTAATATATAGGAATTCTAGTCAGTAAAAGAAAAACAAGGTTCCTCATTTCCAACACCTTTATGATGACTTTTATCAGGTACTCAGAACGGGTTTTTAGACATACCTACTCATCAGTATCACAGCTGTTATATTCTAAACTTAATTCTAAAATGTTTTGAATGCGTAGACAGCTAAATACTACTTTTATTTAAACAATTAAATAAAATACCAGAGTCCTCCTATGAAAACCAGGCAAGAAGACATTTGCAATAGCGTGACGTTTTAAAGTAAGGAGGTGGGGAAGGAACCCTGAGGAGCTCCAAGCAGAAGCAGGCCCTGCCCTTCCCTGCTGCACCACTCCAGCACCCGCGTGCCTCCAGCCACAGAGATTAGAGCACCAATGTAGGTTAAGACTAATCCGACAGAAATACACAAATCGGCTCCCTTATCTGATTCTCTGGAGCCACGTTAGTGGAGGAGAGGAAGCAGCTTGGGGCTGCAGCGTGTGTTCCACAGCCTTCCATAAAACAGAGGTGAGGAAGCACACTGCCTCCTCCCAGCTCGCAGGCTTTCTGCAGGGTTCCAGGTCTGCCCTGTGGAAACCTGAAGGTCCTGTGGCCCCTGGTGTTTGCCCAGATGTAATCACATGCATGGAGATTTTCAGTGGCTGTTGATGTTGCGTAATGAAATACAAGGCCCTGGTTTGACTCAGCTTGTGGTTGAACCTTTCCACCAATATCCCATTATGTGATGGCAGCAGAGGGGCACTTCGTCCAGCTGGTGTCTGACATGGAAGTATGTATATGTATGGAGCAAAGGAATGCCATTGAATTCCTCTCTGTGGAAACATGGCACCCATTCACATTCACTGATGCTTGTGAACATTTATGGAGACCAAGCAGTGGGTGTGAGCACTGTGAGGGGGGCTGCTGCATGTCAGCAGTGGTGACAGCAGCAGTGGGTCACCTCCACTGGTGCAGATTTTTGCAAGAACGACACGCAGGCTCTTTTTCATTGCTGGCAAGAATGCATAGCTAAGGGTGGTGACTGTACCACTGTTGTGTTCTTTGCATTGATTGTCATCTCCATGGAAATAAATAGGAAGCATTACTTTCAGTAATGATTTCAGTGTGATTATGTCTGTATATAAGTAAGTTCTAAATAATGAGCTCTGCACGTCTTTTTTTACATTTTCAGTTCTTTGAAGGTTTATGGTATTTACAGAATATCCCAAATTTGAAGGCCCACGAGGGTTATGGGGGTCTTCTGTAGAACACTTAATATAAAATTACCCTTATCCATTCTGGAGGCTGTATTTCTATCACTTTAAATTCTGTGCAAACGTGTAGCAAGAGGATATAGCCAGAGTCCATTCTACCCTTGGACACAGGGCTTTCTGTTTATGGTCATCAAAGATAGAGGTCCTTCTAGAGGGCAGTTAAGAATACAGCTGTATTTGGGACCAGATTACACTCATTTATTTTACATCACACTTTGAACTCTACCTCTCCTCACTGACTACTGAGACAGCCTTGATAAAACCAACCAGTTCTTTTCAGTGTTTGCTTTTGAGACTGTTCCCATGGTTTTTGTGTAGTGAAGCAGTCTTTTGGAGAAGCCATGCAGTCTCCATTAAGTACAGGTATTGATAGTTTGTCTTTCTGCAAATCGTGTTTTATTAAAACATGTTTTTAATTGTAGGAAGAAGAGGCTAAAATCGAAACATAACAGACAGAAAAATATAAAGACTAGAAGAAACAGCACTTCACTTTCTCTTTCCAAAAATTCAGAGAACCACCAAAATCTGGTGGATTACCTCCACCGATCTTCTGGATTTGAGGTAAGTCATTCCCACCATTTCTCTTCATGCCACATATGTATGGGAAAATATTATATTGAAAATAAAAGGATATCAGGCTGGATGCTTTAATTAGGTCTCTGAACTTCTGCCAGATTTTTCCAGCGTGCAGCCCATGACTGTGATTTGAAAGACACACTTTTGGAGAAGCATTTCTCAATTCTGTCACAGGGTAAATGGAAAGAATGGGAAGAATATATGAGAGTATGAGAAACAGCCAATGAAGAAGCATTGCTGTAGACGATAGGTAGATAAAACAGACCTTAAAAAATTAAAGAGAACTGGCAGAGTGCCTTTTTTTCCTGTACATATTTGTGACAGCACACAGCTGAAAAGTTCCTGAGTTTGTTTCTTTTACTGGAAGATCACTTTTTGGCATTTTTATTTAGTTTTATAAAAAGTAGAGTCTCTTTAATTTTAGATGCATCAAATGCCATAGTTGTAAGAATTCTGTATGTATCTTGGGAGATTAGATGGGGACAGGATTTCTTTTACTCTGTTATCACAGACTTGTTATGTAAATAGAAAGCTCACAAGCAAATGAGAAAGCACATTCACTGAAAAAAAACAGATGGCTTTTCCCCAGAAATACATCCACCGTCAGATTCCAGCAACTTGGTTAGAACTTGCTGGAAAATTTATTGTTATGGATATGTATGCAATAGGAAAATAAATATAGTGAAATCACTATGAATGCCCTATACTTATCTCTGAATGATAAAAATAAACTGGTCTTCTTGTGCGTGGTGCAGTGCTGACTATTTAATAAAGACTAGGATAGTCTGTGCAATCACTCTTACATTAAATAGCAGATTTTCAGAAGTGTGATTTTTATAATGTTAAGTATCCATTCTTTTAATGTAAAAAAAACCAAAAAACAAAAACCCACCCTTCACAACTTTTTTACAAATAATTATTTTAATACTTCATCATAGAATCAGAGGTTGGAAAAGATCTTGAATCATCAGGTCCAATCAGTCTTGAGACCTGGTAATTCTTAGTAGGTAAAGAAGGATTGAGAGGCAGGATAAAAGGAGGGTGAGAACAAGACTTTCAGGAGGGGAAAAGCAATATGGAGCCTATTGAATTAACCACAGAAATTCTCTTGAGTCACCATGTGGGACTTTTGAGGGTCATATAAGACACTGACAGCATGTGCTGAATGTGATACTATTACTTTGATGCTTGTAGGTTTGTAAATAGAATACGTACAGTAAAGGTAATTTTTTTTCCCAGCTGAAAGTTTAATTACATCTTTGCTTACACGTTTCCATTTCTGTGTGTTCAGTACAGACAATTCTTCTAACTAATGTATTGTTACTATTTTATTTAGATGCTATAAGTTAAAAACTAGGTTCTTTATTTGAATTCATTTTAGTAATGCTTTTTTGTCAAATTCTTGAGGCCTTTGGTAGAGGCTTCTTTTACTGATGCTACTTAAATCGTCAGTATTGTCCACGTGACCTAGTTATTTTAAGCCCTGGTATGACATAGCTTTCATTGTTGGGCTGTTTCATCCATCTATTGAAATTGTTTCCAGTAAATCAGTTTTATATTGTTTGCTGTGCTTTTGCTTTAGGAAAGCCTTTACAAAAATCTCTTATCAATACCTTTCAATGTGATTAAACGTTAATAAGTAATTTTATCTGAAGAATATTTAATGCACAGTAAAAACGTAATCTAAAATATATTTGTCTGCAAACTATTTAATAAAAAGTTATGTTGTATTTCTATTTGCTTTGTCACTGTAAAAATTAGCTGCTCTGAAGTCACAGATTCTTAAAGCATTCATCTATAGTTTTATTAATAACAAGTAAAAACGTTCCTTTAAAAATAATCATGCAGCTTATGTAAAGAGTAAATTACATACAGAGGAAACATTAAACGTTTGTCATTTCTGCAGTAGGAGAAGAAATTCTTATGTTTAAAGTGTGCCATTTACATGTCAGATTTTAGGATTCAGAATTTCTGAGTGATTTATAAAACACTGACATTCAGGTTCTCAGTAAGCTAAAACCAGCAGCTCAGGCCCATTGCTTGGAGCCTGATAATACAAGTTCTGGGAGAAAGTTGAGTGCTTTGCCATCTCCATTGGATGTACCTGGATGTCTGTACCACGACATCCTTCTCCTTAGCATTATGTTCCAATTTTTCACTTAATCAAATTCAGTGTATTTCAATGGTGTGTAATCAGTATTTAGACCTCCTGCCTTTATAAAGTCACATGGTTCTGTTTGGATTGTTGTAAGCCATTTTAATGAATGGGAAGAGATTTTTTTTTCCCAATAATAGTATTATTTTTTTATTATTATTTTTCATTTTAATCATTTTAATGATATATATGGACTAGGTAATCTGGAAACAAATAACTGCTGTCAAACATTTTCTCTCTAAATAGTTTTCCTTCTAAACAGAGCCTGGAAGGCTCTACTGGGCTGCTGAATTCAGTGCAAAAAGGCAGATTCATTGTTACAGGATGTCATGCCCCAGCTTTGCCCTGAAATTAGGTGCCAGTCAACTGATAGTAAAATTGCAACTACTAATAAAGTCAATAAAGTTGAAGACCAGCCCATCACCAAGAAAGCAAAAAGGATTTCCTTACAGACTTGAATATTTTAAGAATCATAATAAATACCGTGGTATGTGCTACCAGTGTACTTCCTGTGACTTACCTCCTTATACCCAATCATATCACCTATCTGAAATTTTTGTTATATGTTTGTATAATGTGTATGATGTTGTAATGTAAGAGGAAAAGGTTTGTAACAGCAACAAAGACCTTTGCTACAGTGACAGATGTCTTTAAAAGGAGTCCCAAATAAGTGATCTGTAAATCAGAGCAAATTCTTCCGGCTGTCTGTAGGATGCAGAAATTGTTGATGGGTTGTGTTGCATCCATTTCAATGAAAGATGTGTTCATAACTTGGGAAATTGCCTATAAATCTGAATTTGTTAAAAGTGTATTTCTGGTTTCTAGCTGTGCTCTCTTACCGAGTCCTCAGGCTTTCAGGTACAATGCTTTAAAGGCCAACGTCAACTCTTCTAGCTATGTCTTTAACCTAATGAGCTCCAATCCATTTCAGTTCTATAAGAACTAATTAATTGACTTAAAGTCCTGCAAAGGTTGTTAACTCCTTTCAGTGTCAGAGAAATTGAAACTGTTGTGCTCACGTGGAGGGTTACAGATACGTGGTGCTGTTGTTTCCAAAGGAAATGGCTCCACAGAAGCCCAGTGCTTTTGTTTTTAATAGGCAAGTGTTGCTGTGATAACACATGAGCTCTTGGAGCTGGGGCTTCACCTGTGTCTGTATACCTCTGCAGTAGCTCATATACAGTACTGATAGGGCCTTTTACATAACCAAGGTTTTAGAAGAGAGAGACTGCTGCTGTGTTTGTAGTCTATTTATCGTGTAGTATTAGCTGTGGTATTTAACTCTCTAAAGCCTAACTTCTAGCATTACTAGTTAAAGGCTATTAGCATGTGTCAGGACAGCTACAGTTGTCTGAAGACGTGTACTTTGTATTATACAGTTTCATGCTAGTTCTACTGTTATAAAAATCTGAAGCTGATTTTTCTAGAAATCTGCCCATTCCTGTGGACGGTGAACCATCATAATTTGTTAAAAGCTATTTATTTCTTATCAGTTCCAGTCAGAGCCATCCTTGCTTTCCTTAACAGCAAATATTATCTTAATTTTTGCTACAAAGTCATTGGGTAAGGCTTAGGAGGCAATCAAGAGAAATGAAATAAAAACATTAGTGTTTTAGTTTAAATCATTCTACTGTCTCAATAGATGTAACCTGGCGTGCGAGAGTTTCTCACATGAGGGGTGCAATAAGACAAGGAGCCAGCCTCAATGGACATAGCCCATTATCGAGATCTCAACAGGAGAATATCTAAAGCAAATCTCCAAGTGCATCAAGAATTCTAAGAAGACTAAATATCCCCAAGGTAACTAGAAGCAGGACCATGAGGAGTAATGTAGGTGAGTATTCAAAAGTAAATCAGTCCATTTCTTAAGCCAGAGAACTTTTATTTTATTTTGATAGTTTCACTAGTGAGGGTTGTTGTGAAATGTATTTCAAGTCACATAATACAAAAGATTTCAGGCAGCATTAAAAGAAAAAAAGTAACCAGAACAATGGATGTCTTCGACATTTAATGGTGGTAAAGTAGAAAAGTAAGCAATTTGGCAATTTATATCTTTATATGAGATAAACAGTGCACTGATACGTGGACCTTTTTGATAACAGAACAAAGAAGAAAGCGTTCTTGACCTAGATTTAGCAGATTTTCTTGAAACAGCGTACAATGTACAGTGTTCTAATGGTATGAAAAGTATCATTTTGTGGCAGCATGATTCATATGGAGTATTAGTCATGATTGGTAGTAATATATTTTGATATAATTAAACAATAGAAATCTGTTTGTCTGTATCAGAAAATATACAGCAGTTCTTGACCTACATGATATAGTAGTGGCAGAGCATAGCTGCCTTGCCCTGAGCTGAAGGCAAACTTTACAGTAAAGTGCAAAGCATTTGCTCTTATACATTTTCATAATCAAAATATAAGGTTATACCATGTCAACAACCAGCAGATGGAGAAAAAAAATGTCCTAGAAGCTCAAAGAACACAGTAGGAAACTGAGCTATAAATACCAGGCTAATTCCATAGCTTTAAGATTTCTCCAAAGCTTTTTTAAATCCCTCCAGAAAAGACTGAAGAGATCCCTAATCTGAAGTGCCCCACTTGAAGAAATATGTACATTTTTCTTTTTAAATAAAATTATGTTAATCTACAACAGATTGTTTGGTCATCTTAATGAGTCAGTGCAGTATCTGTACTATATCCATTGCTTCAAAATAAGATTCTTAAACACACCAGTACATTTTCATTCTTATCAGTGATTTCTTCTTCAGAGAAAATATAGAATTCTGTCTGATCACCTCTGAACCGATACATGCAGCATTCCCACAGAATACTTGATGACCAGAACTCATTTTGAATCTCTGTTTTTTAGAGAGCTATCCCTTTCAGTTGAGAGATGTAACAGAAGACCAATCTTCTTTGATCAGATTTTGTGAAAATTTGGAGGGCCTGTTCATATCATTTTCCCCATGTATTTGTAAATTGTACCTATGGAATACAACATTGTAGCTGTATTCAGAAATATTTGTTTTTCTGGCTTATGTGCTTAATTCTGTAAATTCCTGAAAGCAGATGTTCAGATTTCCGGGGATATTTCCTAGGATACATCACTGGGTACTGAGCCCCACTTCGACTTTCTGCCACTGAGGTCATCTGATGCAGCTCTGAAAAGATTGTCCAGAGCTTTGTTAACTTCACATTTATGCATCTCCAAGGTCTGAAACCCACAGCTTCTCTGGACCATTGCCAGCAGTTTATTGAGTCATCCTCGATATGAAAGTTTTTCCTTCCATACGTTTATTCAGAATTTTCTGTGTTGCATCTGAGTTTATTGCATGTCCCTGTATAAGAGGAAGATGATTGAAGTGCTTGAAAAATGACAAAGATCGCAAATACTCATTTCTCAAGTGCTGAGAGTTTTTACAAACATCAGTGTCTTTTTTCAGACTCTGTAAGTGTTCACTGTCAGTGAGACCTTAGAATATATTTTGCTGTACTGGACGTGGTCTTTTATGGAAAGTTCTTATTAGTGGGAAGATGAGAAAGCAGAGCAACGAACTAGTGGCAGATTTAAAAAGCGGTCCTTTTAAAGAGCAGCAGGAAGAATGAGGTTTGTTTGTGGTGGGGGGAAAAAAGAGAACACTGTAGGAGGGCCATAAAACTTTAAAAAAGATAAGAATTTTATCAAAAGCAATGGTAGTGGTTGCTGTACAGATTTGAAAAAGAAAAGAGCAGGGAGAAAAGGCAAGTTTAATTTGCACCGAGGATTAAGAGAAAACAGTCCAACTTAGAGAACTTTTTTTGTTACTAGTAATCTTCTTCAAGGTAAATAGTTTAAGGTATATTCTATTTACTTTATTTCCTTACAGCACTTTTAAGAAGAATAAATAACCTTTTTTTTGTAAATAAAATGCTTTGAGTGCTTTGGAAAGTCCACATTTAAAATGAAGTGAGAAATTCAGGTTCAGCAACACTGGGAAGTTTGCCTTTCATTGCCTTAAATTCACACTTCCATTGAGATAGCATGCCAAAGTGTAACTTAAGAACTAAACACTTTTTTTTTTTAAATGCAGGGAGATACTTATTGGTTGAAAATCACATTTTTTAGATTTTTCTGCCAAGAGTCCAGAGTTGATGACACTGATGGCTTTTGTTTGTGGGGGTTTTTGACGGAATATGTTTGTGTTACTGAAGGAATTTCTTTTAATGAAGTTTTAAATTAGAGCTGACCAAATGATTCTTTGCCAGAATGCTTTCCAGTAGCTCACTTTTTGGAGAGTGGTGCCAGAGTATGTTTGATACCTGTTCGGTACAAACCTTCTGCATTTCCTGGGACTCGTAACATTGTTCAAGAATAAAGGTCTGTTTGAGTTTTGAGTTAGGATCTAGCACAGTATATTTTCCTCTGTTTGGGATGAAATAGTGCATTTTCTGGATTCTTCTCTTTTATGGTTGGTTCTTAAACTCTTGGGTGTAATGCCTCCTTATAGGGACACATGGTTTTAAATTCTGGCTGCCTGTGGTCCTTTACCCTCGTTTTTGTTTGCTCTGCTTTAATGAGCTGGTGCAATACTCTTGTCAGGCTTGAATGTGATTCACCCTTTTGTTCATTTCTTTCTGAGGAGACCCAAACCTTTTTATGTCTGGCTTAGGGTTTGTGCAGTTTATTGCACGTGTAGTAAAGTCATGTTTTGTAGTGCACCAAGCAAGCAAAGCTATGGATTGCTGGCAGAGCTCTGTGTTAAACCCAGGGCTGTCATGAGGAGATGCAATAGCAGGCTTTTAGAGTAGTTGGGACCTGGTGTGAGTAATCATGCTCCCCAGGAAGTCTTTGAGGTCCTTTTCAGGCACTAAAACATACCCTACGTTTTTGAGGAGGGAGGAAGAAGGCGCTTAAAGATACAAAAATCCTTTTACGTGAAGTTCATTTGATAGCCTAACTATCCTTTTTTATAGGCACACTATATTGGCTTTTGTTGATAGAAGTCCACGTTAGCAACATTTTACCCTTGTCAAGGTTCCATGGAGGGAAGAGCTGAAAAGAAAGAAGCAGTGGCAAAAGAATTGGATTCTGGAAGTCTTGAAGACTGTTGTGCAGGGCGGTGCTGTAGGCACTTAGTGACAGTGCCAGAATTTTGGCTTTTATTGAAGGTTGCTAACATCAAAACTCCACATTCCCCATCTCTGAGTCTGAAATTACTCATACTTCTTTTCCTAAAATTGTACTTCTGCAAACATACGCAGAGAATTGATTTATAAGTACGTAAAGTCTTTAATCCTAAATATGAAGTTTTAAATCCTAATTTCAAAATTTTAAATTTTGGATGGTGTGAATGACAAAAATACTTCCAAGGAGAGAGTTTCACAACCTGTGTACTGTGGTGGAGAACAGAATGCTTTTTATTATCGTTGGAAGTAAACGTTTCATTTTCTAAGATCCAGACTGTAATCTTCACAGTTAATGGGAGAGTGTAATTTATGCTTACTAAGGTGTCAGTGTGAATATGTCTGAAAATTGCTAGGTAAAATTTCAACCAAAAAATATACAGACATTAACATTTATGTACTTTGCTCATCTTATGAGGCTAAATATACCTTGCCATTCTTAACTGCAAATCTCCAGGCACAGGGATGGTGAGTTGATGAGTCAGAATCCCTAACGAAGCAGCCTGGCGAGGGCAGGGAGGATTGATGTTCTCACCTCTCTCTGGGGCAGGCAGAAGGGGAAGAGGATTTCGGCTTAAGAAACACAAAATCTTACCCAAAACTAACAGCATGTGTACAGTTGAGGACTGTATTGCATTGTTTACCGAGTAAACTTTAATAGAATGTATTTTTAAGAAGTTGTGTGTTAACATTTTTTTAAATACTAGATTATCTTTTCTGTGCTATGTTTTTTTTTTGGAAATGAACTGTGTGCAAAACATGAAGTGGAAGCAGGTATTTGTTTCAGAGGAAAAACAATATTCAAAGCAACCTCTCCATTTCGATGTTCATAAATATGAAGGAATAATTAAGAATCACTTAACATTGAAATTGTAGCATCCTAGGAGGACCATTTTGCTTACTATTGCTTATATTCTCTTTCAACTGGATCTTTGTTTTTCAGCTTGGAATGAACGTGATGATAATATCCACCTTAAATCTAATGCTTAACGAGGAAAAAGGTCAGGCTCTTTTTTTCTGTTCTTTTTTTTTTTTTTAATTTGGTGTCCTACAGTTTATTAATATACTAAAAACATACTTACAAATTGTGTTATTTACTGAATATTTTTTATAGAGCAAGCCTGATAGAAAGTTTTAATATAAGGATAAAGAAGAGTATTTTTCAGTTCAGTAGTATATGCATGAAACAGTAAGTATATGTGACAGAAAGGAGCTGTATAAGGGAAGTTCATGTATACAAATCTTCATAGAGATTTCACTTTAGAATGACAAACCTACAATTAACAGACCTCTTGTGTATCAGTGAAGAAATATTTATCACAGTTTTTGTGGAGTAAAAGCACTGAAAAGGAGTAGAATCACCCACTTGTTTTTTGGTAAATATTCTTAAACTTCTGAGTGATCTTTCAGAAAACAGAGGAGGTCTTTTAACACTGTCTGTCTCATAAATAAAACAGTGGGGGCAAATTCTCAAAATACTCACCCTTTCAGTTAGTGTGTCATTGAAAGGCAGTGAGTAATAATGCATTAATGCTAGAAGGAGATTCATGCATCATCTGGCATGGGTTTGCAGCACAGCAAATTTCAGAGAGGCAGCCTAAGCTTTCAAACAATTGCATTTATGCTCGATACTTCTGGAGTTTGCATTAAGATGCAGGAATAGCTAATTTTTATGGTTTTTTTTTTTTTTTTTAATTATCTTCAAAGTTTTTTTCATGTAGGAAATCACTGAGTAGAAATGCAGAATTCAGTAAACAATTCAGAAAATGGTATTTGGATAAAAAGTTCCATGTGTCTAAAAATAGTGCAGTCCTATGACTTTGGCACAGAAGGCATAATTTACAGGTTTAATTTGCAATCCTGCTACGTTTCTGACATTCTCTTGCACAGAAATTCAGTCTGAATTATTCAGATGATTTAAATATTGCTGTGTCCTGAACTTCAGGTGCCTAACACAAAGGAAGTTTATCTGGTTTATTCGCCATCTGCATTTACATATGGGAGTGAGATTTTCATTTTTGCCATTTCTTTCTTTTTCCACGTCACATTGCACAGCTAATGGAGATTGGAGCTAATCTGAGTAATTGTTACGGCAGGAGATCAAAGCCCTTCACTGTATTTCCAGCAAACTGATTTTTCCATTTTTTGACAATATATAAAAATCAAATTGAATTCTCATGCTCAGGTTTTCAAATGGTTACTTTTAAATATTCTCTCTTTATAAAATTAACTTTTTTTCCTTAGATAACTGTTTCTCTAGCAACCAGTCAATAACATACAGCAAAGCTGTTAACAAGCACTGAACATTTACAGTACTTATTACCTATTTATTTTCTTAATTTCTTTATCAGATAACCTAAGAATGTTCTGCATCAAATGGTCCTGAAGTTCTTAAAATCTCCATTATGAAAACTGTGATGACAGAATTACCTTTAATAACTCCAGATTGTATCTAATCCCAAAACATGGGTATTAAAAGAACCAAATTGTTCTTTGTTGATGTTCTCCGATCTCCTTTCAAAGTGATTTTAACTTTGGCCAGAATAATATATACAATAATATACAAACAATACCTGTAGCTCTATCATTTGATAGGTCTTGGGAGGCCTGACTTCTCTCTTGTAGGCTTATTTTGCAATCATTTTTTTTTTCCTTACTTTGGGTCTGTTATGTTAAATGTCCATTTTAGATTCTTCTAGAGCTTGATGGTTTCATAGGGAACCAACAGGACGTCAGCCACTGTAGAAAAATGAGTTACAACCACGAACAATACCTGAAGCCACAGCGAATTAATACCTTATCTTAAAGCTAACAATTCATTTTTGTTCCAAAATGATACAGAAAAGTGGTAAAGAATTTCACTGACAAAATCAAAACTTTTCTGCAGCAAAATAGATTTTGGAGGCAGATTTTCTTATCCAGCAAGGCCTAAAGGCCAAAACCAAAATGACCATCATAGCTGCAAAACTGATACATTGAGTGTGTGTGGGATGGTATAATTTCTCTTTACATTCAGGAAGGTTGAGTCCTTTAAAATCCTCATTAGGAACGTCTTTCCTCTTTTATGCTATACTTTATTTGGTGCCTTGTTTCAGAATATAAGAAGTAACCAGTTTGTATAGGGTTGATAGAACTTTGCATGTTGAAACACCACCAGTGAGAAATAAATGCACCGATGACTTTTGGTCATTAAAAATCAAAACATAATTAAAAAAACCAAACAAACATTGAGCCTGGATTTGTACTTGCTGAAGATGGACATGCTTTTCGTTAGTTCCTCTTTATATGACAAAATGGATTACTGGAATAATATTTCTTTACTTTCCATTATTAGCATATAAGATAGTAATATTCTGCTTCATTATATACCCTAAAAAAGATTTTGTTGATAGTGGTGGCATAATATTCTTCTCTACAGAATAACTTGGTTCTTCTGTAGCTTACATTCATACCCAATATTAGTTTCAAATTTAAAAATAGAAAAACCTGAATGTTTACATTATTTCAG
Organism: Phasianus colchicus; assembly: GCF_987193195.1. Taxonomy (NCBI): domain Eukaryota; kingdom Metazoa; phylum Chordata; class Aves; order Galliformes; family Phasianidae; genus Phasianus; species Phasianus colchicus. The sequence goes on along the minus strand of NC_143442.1, from coordinate 2,284,444 downwards.
CTCATAAGAAGGCCTATCACAAACACACAGTTTTGACCTATTTTGCTTGCAAAGAAAGAAATGAATGTGGTGGAAGGCCTGAAAGCATGCTGACTGCTGTATCTTTGGTCTCTACCAAGTGATCGCTGTTACTGAGCAGACAGAGTTGAGATTTAAAAAGAAAAATAATTATTCCCAGCATCTTTTTTGATTGTCATGTAGCTCACTTTAGTTTTTACCAAAACGCTTTCAGAGGTGCTGTATGTATGTGTCCATGCACATGTGTGCTTTCAGAGGTAGTCATCTGTTCTGGAAAAAGATGTGCTTTCTCTCTGCTTTCACTGGAAGTGAAAACCTCAATTGCTGTGATAACACAGTTAAACCTCAGCAGTGAAGGATGTGTCACAGCCCAATCAGCTGCATTTTACCTGTCCTTTAAGCACAGGCAGGATGGGTATCTGATGCAAGGATTACAGCTTGTGATTAGTTAACAGCATGCTGGTGCAAAAGTAGGAGGTTTGTATCATATGCTCTTAGTGATAGCTAGAATCCATGAATGTAAGTCAGGCTCTTTTCCCCATCTAGCCATGATACAGCTGAAGATTGTTTTATTACTGAGATTCCTAGATAGCAGGCCTGAAAGGACTGCTTTGATCATCCAGCCTGGCAGTAAAAGCAGCCACATGCAATAGGGTTGTGTCCTTCTGCATGCAGAATGCAAGTGCCCTAGCTGGGGCACGGCCAGCTCATTAACTGAGGATGCAGAGACGAGTGCATGGCCTGGGCTCTGGAAGTTATTTGCTAATTAATAGCGAATTCTCCCAAATAGCTGTCCTCTTCTAGGGTGGTTAAATTGTTGGGGTCTTCCAATCTTAGAAAAATTGCTGCATCAAAGCCAGTATAAATTAGAATTACATAAACCTTGTACATAATAAAATTGTCTTTCATAAAGCTCAAAATACTGTTGCACCAAAGGTAGTTGGATGGTATAAACTGATTTGGTACTAGGACGATTTAAAGTGCGTGATTTTAGTAAGATCATTCTGTTCAGAACATTTTTCAGGTTGTTGAAATGCAACTCTTTATTTACAAGTAGGATGAAGATATCTTTCTCAAGCCAGAAGACAGAATATATCATTTATACAGTAGTGTTGTACTGCGAGATTCCAATACAGAAAGATAAGTTTGAAGGAAAAAAGATTTCCTTTCTACATTTGGGAGGTTGTAGTAGATTGTTGAGTCACTCACATAAAAAGTCAAGCTTCATAAGGTATTCAATTCTAATTAGTAAGAGAAAGCTTCTTTTCAAAATGTAAAAAACATTCCCAAAAAGCAATGAAACATTTCTGATTAGGTGACATGGGAGAATCCTAGCTAACTCCTTTGATAGACAAACTAATAATTAGCAAATAATAACTAAACAAAACCTTATTTTAACTCTCTGTAGTTTGAAAACAATGCTTTGAAAGAAGCAAAACATTCCTGTTAGTTCTTAAAATCAGTCCAGGAATCTGAGTGCATTTCCATTTCCAAATGTCTTGTAGGTTTTTCTGTGATATAAGGAAAGCCTGGAAAGTGAAAACGGGATTTGTATTTATACTGATTTTGTTCTGTGGATATTCTAAGGGTTTGCAAAACTTTATGCCCAAAATCTGTCACCATCCCATTAGCAAGCATCCAGAGGCAGTCATTTCTCAGGGGTCTGTAAGTAGCCTTTCCCTGTAATACCTGGAATTGTTTAGCATATTTAAAGGGTCATTTAAGAAAAAACTTAGAGAGCATCTTTGCAGTATTAGACTGTCAAAATTTGATTTACTGGTTTTATATCCACTTATTAATAAAGGAAAGGCTGTATTGGTATTCATATCATATGTGATGGATCTGAATCCAGACTATTAGTATCTAATTTAATTTTCTTTAACCTTGTACCAAGTTTTCTGTATTGCCTCAAAAACCGTTAAACATTTTCAGCTGAGTGTGCAATGAGGCTTCCAGAATGCAGCATTCAAAAAAGTGAGACAGATGCATTAAAAATGGAAAACATACTTTCAGTATGTGAAAGTTAAGGGGAAATTTTTCATGGGGGGGGAGATATTTGAGGGATTGGATTGGGGAAACAATTTGGTGTCATTTTACATAGTTCTTCAGTGAAATATTTTTAAGCATATTATAATGAAAGTGGACTGCAAAACAAATCTGAAAGGCATGTTTTGGCGCACAGAAAAAAGGATTAATTGATTTAGATGTGGAAAGTTGTGTTCCTCGTGGTAAGATAACATGAGTTGTCTGGAGTTATTATGAGATTACAGAGAAGAGGTATTTATTACACGGGTTGATGAAAATCAGCCCTTTGGGTAGAATCCAGTGTCCAAAACATTTTGAATCTGCTCCAAAATCCAAATGCTTTCTAAACCAATCTGAAATACTTTGGTTAGAATACTTAGATACTGAAAAGCAAAATGGTGCATCAAAGGAGTGTTTTTCAGCAGTCGGGAGACTCTGGTCTGGTCAGAAGCGTAAAGGGTTGAGTTGTCCATGGGATGCTCTGTTTGGCAGAGCATTGCTGGCCATGCTGATCCCTGCTGGGATTATCATGTCTGTTTGCAATGACAGGACTTTGCAAATCCCACAGAGCAGTTCCACTTCCCTCTGGTTGTCCTCTTATGCTTCAGCTTCTTGTCTAGGCTGTCTTAGCATATAAAACGTTTTATAAATCCAGCCCGTGTCAGCGTTAGGGGGAAAAAGAGCCAGACTCAGACTGTATTAAGTGAGTCTTAACCTCTTTTTCACCGCTGTCTTCCTTAGCTCCATTTTCTTTGTTTGACTGATAACCAGGTATGGGGAAAATGCAGAGGGTGCCTTATGTTAAATCAGATGTGGAGAGGATGAACTCATTTGGGAGAAGTCCGCAGTGTGCTTAACTTTTCAATGGTGTTATGCTGTTAAATAAAGCAACTCAGCACATGAGGGTTAGTGAAGAATTTCTCTACCAGAACATTGGTGGCAATCTATTATTTTTGCAATTTATGCATGACAGAAATAGGCAGTGCTTACCTTATATATGAGACTGCTCCGGAAGTAATGCCTCCTGTGTTATTATGTTGGCCCACATCAGAATAAGACATTGGTGGTATGGCAGCAGAGGTTAAACCTTCCCTGCATATTTTGTTACGTTTTATTGCTGTGTGACAAATGGCAGCAGAGGGGCAGGGCAGTCAGACAAAATGGCACCTGCCATGGAGGTGCATATGAAGCAAAGGTGTGTGTCACTGAATTCTTATATGCAGAAAAAATTGCTCCCATGGACATTCATTGATGCTTGCTGAATTCATATGGAGACCAAACAGTGGGTGAGGCAGTGGGTGGTGCATTTCAACAATGGCAACAGCAAGATGAAAGACAAACCGTGTTCCAGATGTCCATGTATAGTTGTCACTCCACGAAATGAATCATGGAATCATAGAATCACCAAAGTTGGAAACGAGATCTAAGGTCATTCAGTCCGACCGCCCATCTGTCACCAATATTCCCCACAAAACCTCAGTACAACATCTGAATGTTTCTTGAACACCTCCAGGGATGGTTGATCAGCCTATCTGCGTGGGTCAGTGGATTACAACCAGGGGAGGTGAATGTTGGCCTCAGTGTATTGGAAATGATGATGGCAGTGTTGGAATACTGCAGTTTTTGCCACGTGAGTCCCACAGATGCTCACATAGGCACGGAAAAAACACTGTATGCAAGTTTGTCAGGACCTATTAAACAAGGCTGAAGTTTCCTGGATTGCATCATTACCAGTGACAAGATGTGGTGTCACCACTAGGAGCCAGAGTCCAAAATGGCAGTCCATGGAGTGGCAACGTGAATTCCCTGTCAGAGAAAAAGTTGAAGATTCAGCCTTCAATGGGTAAATCGATAAGCACTGCCTTGTGTGATAGGAAATGGTTGATCCTTCTGGATTTCCTGCAACCTGGACAAACCATCAACTCTGTTCACTACATCACGACACTGACTAAGCTGAAGGCTCAAACCTCCAGAAATCAAGCCAGAGTAGAAAAGAATCTTTCTCTTGCAACACAGGCCCCATACCAGTTTGAGGACCATGGAGGACATTGCCAGTCTTGGATGAACTGTCCTACAGCACCCATTGTGTAGTCCAAATTTGGCACCTTCTGACTTCCATCTGTATGGGACAATGAAAGATGGAGAGCAGGAGCAACATTTTCCTAGCAATAACGCATTCTTAGCAGCTGTGAAACTATGGATCACCTCTACTGCTGCAGATTTTTACAAGCACAACTTGCACGCTGCTGTTCATCACTGGTAAAAATGCAGAGCTAATGGTGGTGACTATGTTGAGCATTTTGCAGCTGAGAATTTTCTCTATCCAGTAGTGTTATTGTGTTCCTTTTATCCATTGTCATTTCCATGGAAATAATTAGGAGGCATTGCTTTCAAAGCATCTTTGCTACTTTATTGCCTGCAGTTTGTGGCAATTCATTCAGAACTGTGAAGCAATCTCACTTTATATATATTCATTTATAAATATATTTATATTTTCATATAAATGCATAAAACCATCCTAGTACTCACTGATTAGCTGCGCACTTGCACGGAGCTTCCAGAGAGCCTTAGACTCGTTTTCAACAATTCATTGCACACAGAAACATCAGTAGATCCTCACAGAGCCCCACTTGCACATGGTAAATTGTAAGGTCAAACCCTGTGGTGTGAATAGCAGTGTTCTGTTTTCTCCTAAGTGTTTTGTTTGAAGTATTTTTGTACCTGGGGAAGAATGGATAATGCACATATGTTCTGATTCAGTTTTATATTGCAGGTCGCTTGAGTGTTTGTGTTAGTTTACATTTTTTAGCCTCTAGTATTTCTCAGGCAAAAGTCATGCAAATAATAAATTTGGACGGAAGGTATATGATAGAAGCAGCCATTGTATTCCAGTCCATTGTGCTGAGTAAAAATGTTTGAATATTCTCCGCAGAAGAGACAGCTACATGAATTCTTTTGCTGCTTTTGGTACTGTTTCAAGCTATGGCAGTGTACAGAAAAGTGGTTTATCTGATACGTATTGCGGTGGTGATGGAATGGGATGTTAGCTAATGCGGGGTACTGCAGAACCAGTAGAAATATAGGGTTACTTCAAAGTGTCTCTTGCTGTTTGAGCAAAAAAGAAAGTGATGGCTTTTTTCTCGTAATGGATCCAGTGTAATTGCCCTAAATAGCAACATGAGCCACAGTAAGACTGTGCAAAGAGATTAGCAATGCTCTCTGCGATATGTGCTTCCAGTATTTTATGTATGTATTTTCTGAGTCAGATTTTACTGTATTATAGAAAGCTAATTCTCTGTAAAAAACATTATTTACCTATTTTAGCCTTACATGAGACCTGTAATAGATCTGCCAATACACCATTCAGCAGTAATGCTGAAAGTTAAATTCTGCCTTGCTTTTGATGAAATGTCATCTGTTGCCTTCTTAATCTTTAATCTTTAGATTTCAGCCCTTAACCAAGGGGTATGTGCAGCTGGCTCCTTCCCAGTCCATATTGGTTTTGAAAACATTCTTTTTTATTTAGCATTTTGAAATTTACATTTGTAAGTAGCACATCTAAAGAGAATGTACTGTGTAAGTGTACTCAGAATATTTTTGAGGACTGTCTGTCTCTGTAGACTTCTTCTAGTCTGGAGGGAAGGCTGCTGTTACTGGTAAATGTAGATGTAATGTGTTGTTTATACTGCTGTTGCAGAAACATAGGATCCTTGGACTTAATGTTCCACTTCTATCTTAAAAAACCTCTTCTTACTAAAATCTTTAAGATCTACAGTAACATATACTATGTTTTTTAATGTTAGCATAACACTAGTATTAGGAGTAGAGCAGAACTGACATGCAGTTCCAAATAAAACCCATTAATGTCATTGCTACAATAGTCATCAGTGCCATTTTCTTTTGTGTTCTATAGATCTCTTATATGTACTGTTTACATGAAATATTCCATGTTTGTCTCACCTCAGTAAAACTTCTGGTCTTGAAAATGAAGTCATGTCTACTTGGAAAACTTCTTTGAAGAACAGCAGACTTTGTTTAATCCTGAAATACAGCAACAAAAATCCATTCATATAGTATAATAGCATGGGGGGAAGTTACTATTTATGATAGCAGATTTTTTTCATAGGAATACTGAGATCAGTACAGAAAAACATGAAGATTCTAAAACTAGATTTGATTAGGGAAATCATAATTGCTGACTTTTTCCTGTTTGTTGTCTAAGTGTTTGTTGTTTTTTTTTTTTATGAAGTTATTGTTTGAATCTAATCTAAATGTAAGATTTTATTGATATTCTCAACCCTAGAAGCAGATTCCTTCACATTAAATTTGTTCCATTTTATAAACAATTTTTAAAGGGCATTAATAGAGCTAGTCATCTGTTGATAATTTTGAGTAGCAGCATATGTGAAACTCCCCAGTTAAATGACACATCCCTTAATTCACCCAAACTGTGCTTTAACCATTTAATAGAAGTTGCATTGTCTTGGCTTTTAAGATGTAGTACAGCTGCATCCACATATAATCATAAAATACCTTAGCCAGATTGTATTTTTATCATAACCCATATTATGATGGTTTCATTGACATTTGAAATTTTGATTCTAAGCTCTTTAAGTGGATGCAGCTGTATACATCTTCATGAATTACTGTACTGGACTGATAGACTTCAGACAAGGGCTGATGTATTTTCTGTGTCTGTATTTTTCAGGCTGTTTTGTTGGAGCCGGGAAGTCATGAAAGAAACTCAAGAAGAGAACTTGGATAATGAACAGAAGATAAAAAGAAAACAAAAAGAATGTGGCATATAAAGGGTATAATACCTGGAGGTATTAGATCTGACTCATATTTATAAAAATGAGACGAGCTTTCACAAAATACAAGTTATCTTAGTCATCAAGCTTGGAACCATGCTGTTGAACTAGAAATTCTCCTTTTCCCCATTCTCCTTTCTGACAGGTAACAAAGGATTGGTGAATTATGATTTTCCCAAGTTGGAAGCACTAATTTTTATCTATATAGTTCGTCCTTATGAATATATAAGGAGTTAAACATTGCATATTTAATGTGGATTATAATGGGAAACTGACTCATTAACAAAAATGGCCACTTTTAAGGACTTGGTTTCAAACTGAGCTGGAGCCTCCCATTGCACTTTGTACAATTTGGGGAAAGATGTACTGAATGGCCTTCTTTGGGAGGCCATGATGACATGTAGTAAAAGGATATCATCTTACTGTTGATATCTTTGAAGACTCATAAACAGAAACAGAAAAATGAATGGTGGAAAGGAGTGTGACGGAGGGGACACGGATGGAGGGCCACCAGCAGTGCAAGTTCCCGTTGGTTGGCAGCGACGGGTGGACCAAAGTGGAGTGCTCTATATCAGGTATGGTTATCTAAAGTGGTTACTGTTTTTGTTTGCGTTGTAGTTTTGCCAGAACATGTGGTAGACTAGTGACCTGGCTAGATCTTACACTCCAAGAGTTTGAGGGCGTATCCTTTTGGAAGTGCTAGATCATTCATTCTGTTGATATTGATGGAGTCCACTTGAGTTATGCCATTTGCATGCCTTTGGCACATGCTCTGTCATTACAAATCTAATATTACTTGGTCTTGAAAATTTGATATCCTTACTATACATTTTGCTTTAGGCACGAATAGTTCTTTATTACTTATTATCGTCATGTGGATTTTAAAGCTGAGCAGTAGCAGATTTAACCTGACTTAATACTTCCATTATTGAAGCCTTTTACAATGAAACTAGCCAGAGGATTTCTTAGGTCACGTCTGAGATTGATGAGAAATTTCTCTCATTGCCTTTTCCTTGCTCAGCACCAGCTTTCTGCAAGACCGTTTGCTGGTCATGTTCAAAGGAACAATCAGGCATTCAAACAATTCATTGCAGATAAGATAGAGTGGGACTTTTTTCTGACTTCAGCTCAGTTTGTGTGGTGCCATGCAACTTTATCCTGACATTCAGTAACTCTTCTTTGCTGTCTCTTTTGGGTTTATGTTCCAGATCTCCACTGTACTTTTGTGGTTTACTTGCTCTCTTTTGAAAGGAAATGAAATGGTGTAACTCTACTCAGTAGCCACAGAAAACATCAGCCCATCTTAAAACCCATGAAGGTTCTTTGTACAAAATCACTGTCGTGCCTTGGCAGGACTGACTTCTACAGATTCCTCCCATTTCTAATGTAGAAACAAAAAATATACAAGAAGGCAAGCCTAAAACCAAAGTTTTAGATATTTTATTTATTTTATTTATTTATTTTCCTAGCTTATAGAATTTTTTCCTTCATCTTGGAGCAGTCTGAAAGGAATGTATTGAAATTACTACTAAATGAGTGTTCAGACAAACGTACTGCAAATTAAATCTTATTGGAAAAAGATCAAAGTTAGCTTTAACAAAATGTAGGTACATCAGGTTTACATTGCATTAATCTAAATGATTATCAATTTATTATTATCTTATACTTATTCCACTCTTTTCTGATTAAAATAACTTCTTGTACGCAACATTTCATATATTAACAATATGAAATTCTTTAATGAGTCTCAGCATACTCCAGTTTTACACTAAACCACCATAAAAGATCAAATACATTCCAGGATTTCTTGTTTATATTCTCAGTTGGCAGAATCAAACAAAATCCATGTCAGTGATATGCATGTCAAAGATAAATAGCCTTCCCTTTGTATTTCTCATTATTGCTGTAATTTACTGGGCCTCTGCCTCAGTTAAAAATCAATGAAAAAGAAAGAGTTGTTTGGTTTGTGGTGCTTTTTGTTAGTTTTTTTTTTTCCCCTTTCATTGTTGTATCCAGACATCAGGACTTAAAATTCTTTGCTATTTTTATATGCCTAATGAGCCCACCTGTTTCTGAATTTTATTTTCTACAGCTGTAAGCAACAGATCATAAAGCTCTTAAAGAAGTCTTACATGCTTAGAACAAGTAAATTTGTTTATAATTCTGACAGTTATTTGCTCTTCTGTCTTCTTTTTTAATATGTTTTTTGTTGTTTCTTAATACTTTTATTCTCAATTGCCTTATGAGAAACACTGTTTTTATTCCAGTTGACCCTGTTAATCAAGTTTACCAGCTGTCTTTTTCGTTTTGGGGAAGCTAGTATTATTTCTGCCCTCTTTCCAAGTTTTGTCCATGTACTTTCTTTAATCCAATATTTAGTTTGCTGGTGTTCCTCTGTAAGCCATCCTCCTTCAGGGAAGCCTAGATGTTGTCTGGATGCTCATCCACATTCTTATTTGGTGAAAGGCATGGGGTAGAAAGTAATGTTGGAAGGGATGAATGTCATCTAATCCAATGTGGCATGTGAGCAGCACTCCATCAGGTCACTTGCTGGTGTTGTTAGCTGCATCTTCAAGGATGAGCTCTCCCTAAGCTCTCTAGAGAAGCTGCTGTTGAGCCCTTCTAAAGGAACAACCACCCTGAAAATACTCACTGCATTTATCGAAGGAAAGGAAGGCCAAACAGTACTGACTCAAAAACTATCCAGAGGAAAATAAGTGTATTGTATTAAGAGTAGATGATCTCAGCTGAATAAAGACTCAGTGCATTTGTGCTTCTTTATAAAGCTTATGTGCTTTTTATCAGCTGTCAACGGTTGCTTTGAGTTAAATCTATTAATTAGTTTTTATTATCAGGTTGAAGCACTGCTTTCTTAGTAACTAACAGTGCTGCTTGGAGATAATCTCTTCTTCAGGTTACTGTAAGCAAATAGTCATAGTGGAATAAACTGAGAAAAGGTCTTTAATAGCAGATAGTCATTCCATAACTGTCAGTAACTGATGCAAATATGTAATTTGTTCTCTCGTATTTCTTTGGAGTCTTAAAACCCCTGGATGTCCAGAGTGACAAAAAAACTTCATAGTTTCTTAGAGATTGTCCTTTACAGTACAGAAACATGAGGAAATTTGTTCACACAGAGGATGCCTTGCCATTACGTAGGTCCGTGCAGTCCATAACTGTGCAGCAGACATGATTTCTGGCATGAATCAGTTGGGCTGGTCTGTATATCCAGATTTCATTGCACGTGCCCATTTGTTCTGCCCAAGAACTCAGCAGAAACAGAAAAAAAATGGGCCTTTTCTTAATTTTGGTATTTCAGTGGACGGATAGCCCTGCATATACATGCAGCAGGTATGGTGAATCCTGTAATGCCACAGGTTCAGTGGGCTGCTCTGTGTGCTCCTGGTAAGCATGAGTTATCCAGAGCTTGCTTTACACCCTCGTGTGGTCTATACATATACCCTATGGGTCTGTTGTTTCCAGTCTCCATTATCTCTTTGCACCTGTAGCTGCATTTTCCAGGCAAGCTGTGCACTAGTGAAACTTAGTAAAAGCTACTGGTGTGTAGATGAGCTAGTACAGAGCAAATGCCAGTCTGCAGTTCTCCTGTGGGAAGTTGTAACACCCCAGGTGAGGACCTCACCTATGCTGCATGGCTGCTCCGGTGTGCTTGCTCAGATTAGGCTGATGAAGATTTGGCTCTCTGACCTATAAATCATTTTTCTTCATGCTTCTACCATTATTTTTAGATTGCTTTTACTTTGTTTATCCTCAAATGTCAGTGTTACACGTATTTGACCTAAGTGATTCTCTCTAAAATAATCATGTTAGGGCAGATCTGGCAAGTAAATTACTGAAACTGTTAATGTAACTTTTAATGACATTTGCAGATGTTGCTTTATAGATGAGTAAATTCTTGTTGTGCATTAGTTGTTTATACATCAGGTTTTAAGTATGAAAGTTCATCATAGTTTGGAATTTTGACTCTTGGCTGTTTTCATCATCCAGACTCTTCCACTTAAGTTGTTTTTGTTAAAATAAGGGCTTTTAAGGACCAGTGTTTCAGCCAGTCGTCTCAAACTGTTGTATTCTTTTCCTGATGAGCAGTTTGGATGGCTAAGTAATAGAGAGCAATGTGAAAGTTAGAGGCTTCTGACATGAGAACTTTTTTCATCTTATGAATTAGTGATTTTACCATAACAGAATTTCCAATGTCCTATTTTTGGAGGTGGAGATAATGATTTTCAGGTGGGAGCAGGAGAAATCCAAGTACAGTTTATCAGAAACTTCCTGGGCTGGCTTCATGGTGCAATATTTCACACTTTCAATGGGAAGGTTGAAATTACAGCTGAATGAACTACACTGTGTGCAGATAACAGACCCAGCCCCAATACTTGTGCTACTATTCTCTCTTTTCTTTATGAGTTTTCTCATACTTGAAGTGCATTTGTGGTGTTTTCTTTATAAATTAGATTCCAGTCCTACAAAGTAGAAGTGACCTCAATGGAACTGCAGGGATGGGATTTGGGGGGGGAGGTTTGTGGGGATTGCCCTCTGCTTATGTGTTGCACTTTATAGGAGAGAAGATGGAGAAATTCATCGTAATGTTGTTAGGCAATAATTAAAGCTTTCAAGCACAATTGTATTTTGAATAGTAAATATCAGTCATCTCAATTGCTTTCTTTGCACGTGTTCATTTTTCTGTGGTAAAATCTTTCTTTAAAATGTTGCTTCTTTTTTTCACTGTTTTTGGTTTCTTCTCAGTTCTTGACTAAAAGTAAGAAGTACAATGAAACTAAATATGAAATCTTAGCTTTGTATCGAATTCTATCTATGTGAGCTGTTAGAATGGTGGATAGAAGTCATTACCTGTCAGATAGCTTGAATTTATCATTTCTGTTTCTTTACAGTCCCAGTGGGTCTTTATTATCCTGCTTGGAGCAGGTGAAGACTTACTTGCTGACTGATGGAACCTGCAAATGTGGCCTAGAATGTCCTCTTGTTCTTCCCAAGGTAAAGAAATAATAATTTTTGATTTCTGCAATGTAATCCTTATCCAGCTAACTATGTCAGCAGATGTGCTATGCCATGACTTAAATTCTGTTCTGTTCGTATATAGAATGCACACCATTAAGTGAATCTCCTCTCTGTCTTCTCCCTGCACGGAGGCTCAATTCTCGTGGTGATTGAATCTTTTCCTATTAAACTGGCAGCTTACCATCACCAGCAACGTGTTCATGTGTGATATTCATACATGGTAGCTTCAGCAGGAGGTGGTTTCTGTAGAGCTCCTAACCAGCTGCCTGGGCTTGGTTCATAGGGTGTATTTTAGAGCAAACGTGTAGGTATGGTGGGTACTATGATGTGTAGTTTCCTTCATAATCCCAGAAAATGAAAAGCCCTTAATATAGTAATGATTTTAAATGTTGGAATTTCTACACTCAGGTCTTTAATTTTGATCCTGGAGCTGCTGTGAAGCAGAGAACTGCTGAAGATGTTAAAGCAGATGAGGATGTCACCAAACTATGCATACATAAAAGAAAAATTATTGCTGTGGCTACACTTCATAAAAGCATGGAAGCACCACATCCTTCACTAGTTCTAACTAGTCCTGGTGGTGGAACAAGTGAGTAATAGCATGCAAAATCATTTAGCTAACTAATTTTTTATATATAATTAATGTACACCCCCAAAAGCCCTATATATCTGTGATTGCAATAGTAAACAGATTCAAGTTAAAAATGGAAGTAGTAATTAGAGAGATGTAGGTAGATAAAAAATGAATCTAAAAAGCAGGTCATCCCAGACTAAGAGCATGATTTTCTTGGAAAAGATATCAGATTGTTCTACACAAAGAAAATACATTAGCTCTCATCTTTTGGAACCATAGTAATATGTCTGATATTCTGTCACATGGGAAATTAGGGAAGCTGAATAAAGTGATTATAAAGGGATTAGAATGTGGCTAAGGACTTGGCTAAATGGGAAATTGTATTGCAAGGCAGAATATACAACTAAAAATCTCCACTGTAATTTCTCAAGGATTATTTTGGGAGCCCAACCTGGATTAGCATTTTAATTATCCAGATCAACAAAAGTCAAGTAATTTTGTTGATGGATGAAGCTGATGAGTATTGTTTGAAACAAAAGAAGATCAAAACATTTTGGAAAATTGGAGGATCGTTGACACCTGGAGTGAAAGAAAAGTCACAGTAACAAATCCTGTTAACTGTAAGGTTATTCACCTGGGGACTAGAGGAAAAAAGCTATTAGCCCTAAATTATTGAGAAAGAATACCTGGATCTACTAGCTGATCAAAGATGCCTGTGAGCAGTACCAGATGGCAGTATGGTGCAGACCAAGGTGATTCTAAGACAGAGAGGTACAAATGTCTTTTTGTGCTTGCTGCCTTCCTGTGCTACTGTTCTTGCTAGAGGCCCTCAGGTTTAAATAGAGCAGAGGCTCTTCTGTTAGGGAAGTGCAGAATCTGTTCTAAAAAAGTCATCTGAAAGTGTTTAGCTTGCTTAGCCTCCCAGAATTGTGACTGAAAGGGGATAGAATTGCTGTCAATAAAGGCATCAGGAGAATGACTACCAGAAAACAAAGCTACTTCAGCTAAGATACAAAGTTAGCACTGATAGAAATGACTACAAAAACAGAGTACGTGGAATCTTAAATTGAAAATTTGGTATTTTCTGAGGATTGCAAGTACAAGAAAAGGTCTGAAACAGTCTTACAAATCCAAGTAGTTTGGACAAAGGAGTAAACTTACTTTTAATAAAGAGCTCTGAAAGATTATGCCTACATGCTGTGATGCTTACAACTTTAGGGAAACAACCCTTGATAATTACCCTCTGCAGCCTGAATAAAAGTGAAAAATGTTATGGATATATAATAATAAATTGCAAGCATGTAGACAATAAGAAGACATCAGTGAGGGTCATAGTAGTCAAGTGCTGTTGCACTTTCAGATTATTTATGGTTTTAAATCTTTGTTTAAATTATGTTTTTTGTAGCAGAGGCTTGTTTTTAGACCTAACAGTACAATTTCCTGAGTTGCTATGCATTTCCCTTACTATTTTTTTTTATTACTGTCTATTAGTGTTACTTAAAATACATTTACAGCTAAAAAGTAAAAAAGCAAAATGAAGGAGAGGAAAACAGATAAATATTTAAGACACGAATCTTATTTTTATCTTTATTGATCAGAATTTCATTCTCTAAAGGAAGAAGAAAATTTCCCACTAACTTGCCTTGGCAAACAAAATACTGTTTCATTTACACATGCGTTTGCCCATTTGTTTGGGTTCAGCACTACACATGAGGGTTCTTGTACGTATTTCATGTTGCAGTTCAGTCTTGAGATTTGTCCCCAGAATGGGACTTGTATTTTGAGAAAGGTAATGTGTTTGTTTCTGTCGTGATGTAGCTGGTTCAGCAAATAGGATGAAGGCAGGATTTTCAGTGCCATCTGTCTCTTATGGCCGGAGAGAAGGAAAGAAGGGAATTGAGTTCTTGTGTGTAGGAGAATTTAAAGGTACCTCTGAATTTGTTTGAACATGAAATCTGTAGCTCGCTGCTCAAGCTTAAGTTTGCATATTTAGGGGCTGCATGCCAAGAATGCAATCATTTTCCTTCGCTGAGTTCCCGCTGCAAACTGAATTACAAATCCCCAGAGCAGTAAAACTGGCAGAAAGTCCACCAGGCTTGGAGCTGCCTGTGAGGGTATTCTTAAAGACACTGAAGAAGTATTTGTTTATTAAACAAAACTGATGTTGATGGGCAGAAAAGGGAAGCGGTCTTTTGTGTGTTGGAAGATCAAGTCTCAACACTGAAGTTTACAGTAATTTTTTCCTTATTGTAGGGGTTCAAATGTGTGCATATCCCCAAACTCTTTGTCCTGAAAACAAATATAAGAGGTAGAGCCCATTCTTAAATTTAGTATCTTGATACCAAGGTAATCTTTTTTGCAGAAGCTACTAGAAAAGGCTTAATTCAGTAAAATACTGCAAGACACTGTATAATATAACCTTTTTAGCAAAGCAGTTCCTAAGAACAGATTTACTCAGAGGACTGAAACTTGGTGCCCACTGTGCCAGGGAGTGACACAGAGCAGCAAGTATGCTGCACCCTGCCTTCATCAGCCACATCCTGTCAGATCTACACGATTAAGTGTTTTGCTGAAGAGAAGTCAATGTCAAAGCAGTACAGTGCATTTCCCCAGTCACCTTTACAGGCACAACTTGTGGGGCAGGGCTTTTTTTTCCCTGTAGAGCAAGGAGAGATTAACCTAAACCCTTCCTGGGCCTTGTTCCTCCTGTACTCAATAGATGGTGCCAGAGG
This sequence comes from Phasianus colchicus, assembly GCF_987193195.1. Taxonomy (NCBI): domain Eukaryota; kingdom Metazoa; phylum Chordata; class Aves; order Galliformes; family Phasianidae; genus Phasianus; species Phasianus colchicus. The sequence continues at coordinate 2,269,247 of NC_143442.1, read as the reverse complement.
TTCCTTTTCCCTGTGATAGTGATAGACTGCTCCTCCTGCCAGCACTTCCAGCTGGTGCTGTAGCTGAAGTGATGATGCTGGAAATTGAGGAGCAGAAAACTGGAGACGATGTTTAGAGCAAGGGGAAAAAATAATATATATTGAAGTTTTGAAAGAACAGCGCTGAAATACATTTTGAGTGGGTAGCAAATGTGCTTAAAACCTGAGAAACACGAGATCTAAAGTTTTCTATGTATCTGCAAGTTTTATATGGGAAATGGAGTTGTGATCTGTTCATCTGTGCTCTGTAGTAGGGTAGTCTGCACCATTCCAGCAACAGTTTGGTGATTTAGGTATTACTGCTGTTTAAGCAAAAGTTAAGCCAAAAGGCTGTAATGAATGATTTCACACACATTATTTGTGTACTGAAATGTGTGATTCCAGATTTCAAAATAGTAACTGTTGTGTTTTTAATATCAGGTGCAACTCCGGTAGTTCCTACTCGAGCAGCAACTCCAAGATCAATGAGGAATAAATCACATGAAGGAATTACAAATTCTGTGATGCCAGAATGTAAGACTCCTTTCAAGTTGATGATAGGGGCATCTAATGCCATGGGTAGGCTTTATGTGCAAGAAATGGCTGGAAGCCAGCAACAAGAACTTCATTCTGTCTATCCTAGGCAGAGATTGGGTAGTAATGAACTTGGACAGAAGTCTCCATATCGTGGCAGTCATGGTGGGATGCCCAGTCCAGCTTCATCAGGATCACAGATATATGGAGACGGCTCAATCTCTCCTAGGACTGACCCACTTGGAAGCCCTGATGTTTTCACAAGGAACAATCCCAGTTTTCATGGAGCACCCAACTCAAGTCCTATTCATATGAACAGGACACCTCTGTCTCCGCCATCAGTAATGCTACATGGTTCTCCCATACAGTCATCCTGTGCAATGGCTGGAAGGACTAATATACCTCTTTCCCCAACCTTGACCACAAAAAGCCCTGTAATGAAAAAACCCATGTGTAATTTTTCAACTGGTATGGAAATACCACGAGCAATGTTTCACCATAAGCCACCCCAAGGTCCACCTCCACCTCCTCCACCGCCTTCTTGTGCTCTTCAGAAAAAGCCATTAACATCAGAAAAGGATCCACTTGGCATACTTGACCCTATTCCTAGCAAACCAGTCAATCAGAATCCTGTTATCATTAACCCAACTACTTTCCATTCAAATGTCCACTCTCAGGTACCCGTGATGAATGTAAGCATGCCTCCTGCTGTCGTCCCTTTGCCAAGTAATCTTCCTTTGCCAACAGTAAAACCTGGTCACATGAACCATGGAAGTCATGTTCAAAGAGTTCAGCATTCAGCTTCTACTTCCCTATCTCCTTCACCAGTGACATCCCCAGTTCATATGATGGGATCCGGGATTGGAAGGATAGAGGCTTCTCCCCAAAGATCACGTTCTTCTTCCACATCATCAGATCATGGAAATTTCCTGCTGCCTCCAGTAGGACCGCAGCCATCTTGTACTGGTATTAAAGTTCCTCCCAGGTCCCCACGGTCAACAATAGGGTCGCCGAGACCATCTATGCCATCTAGCCCCTCCACCAAGCATGATGGACTTAATCAATACAAGGACATCCCTAACCCATTAATTGCTGGAATGAGTAATGTATTAAATCCTCCAAACAATGCAGTTTTTTCTACTGCATCGGCTGGAAGTGGTTCTTTGAAGAGTCAGCCTGGTTTGCTGGGAATGCCTTTAAATCAGATCTTGAACCAGCACAATGCTGCCTCTTTTCCAGCAAGTAGTTTACTCTCAGCAGCAGCCAAAGCACAGCTAGCAAATCAAAATAAACTTTCTGGTAACAACAATAACAGCAGTAGCAATTCTGGACCTGTTGCCAGCGGTGGCAACAACGAAGGACATAGCACTTTAAATACCATGTTCCCTCCTGCTGCCAATGTGCTTCTACCAACGACTGAAGGGCAAAGTGGTCGAGCAGCACTGAGAGATAAATTGATGTCTCAGCAAAAAGATCCTCTGAGAAAAAGAAAGCAGCCAACCACCACAGTGTTGAGTTTGCTGAGACAGTCTCAGTTGGAGAGTTCTGGAGTTTCCAAAGCTGGATCTGATTTAGTAAGAAAGCAAAGTCAAAGCTCTTTTCCCATCAGCTCTATGTCCCAGTTACTTCAGTCCATGAGTTGTCAAAGCTCTCACATGAGCAGCAATAGTACTACCAGTTGTGGGAGCTCAAATACCGTTTTACCTTGCTCTGGTAACCAGATGCATTTTGCAGACACCAGTATGAACTCTGGCACTCTTCAGAACTCACTGGCACAGAGTTTACCGTTACGAGGGGAAGGTATCCACTGCCAGAACACAAACACTAACTTTGTCCATGGTACTAGCCCTGCCACCACCAACCATCTCGCAGGTTTAATAAATCAGATGCAGGCTAGCGGGAACTGTGGGATGCTCAGTCAGTCAGGAATGGCTTTAGGAAATTCATTACATCCGAACCCACCTCAGCCAAGAATCCAGGCATCCTCCACTCCAGTGATACCAAACAGCATTGCTAGCAGCTGTAATCAAACAAGTCCTGAAGCAGGTATGTTTCCTTTTAAAAGGATACCCCTATGTTTGACTGTTTGGAAATACATGGTGACTGTTTTTAAATGGGTTCCTTTTACTTATCTACTTTCTAAATTTGAGTTTACCGGTCTGAAAAGTATGCCTATTTCATGCTAATATCCAGATACTCAAAAATAAATAAGAAAAGTGTCTCCCTTTTTCTAAACAAAATCATCTCGACCTCCTTCCTGTTACAACTCTTCCCAAATTCCACACACTTCACAGATAAAATCCATGCACGTTTGTACACACCTAGACCTCAGTTTTCGTCTCTTGCCCAAATAAATTTTTCTGCATCATGCTGAGCTGCTTCAACCCTGGAAGGCTATAGCTAACCTGGTAGTTGGTATCTAGGCTGTACATTTGTTCCTCACTGCTTGCATTAAATAGTTGAGTGTTGTTAGAGATTGGAGCAGATACTAGAAATATAAGAGTTTTCAAAATAACCTTTTTTGGAGGCAGAAAGGAGGCTGCCAAGTCTGCGTTTGCCTTTGTCATGGTAATTTTGCTATGCTGGTAATTAAATGGTTGAATAAATTGTATGTGCAGTTGGAAGAGCGTAGCGAGATTTCCTGATTTATTCATCAGTGAAGACTTTGAGAGGAAGCAAGTCTGCCACTGTTACTAACTTCATCCTCTTTAATGGTGAAAGGGAGACAGCTCAGAAATGTTGATTTTTGTTTAACTATTATTGACTGAACAAAGCATGAATTTTTGAAGGATGGCTCTGTGTTAATTTCTTAGGCAGGAAAGAGAAACGATTTGATACTTCGGTATTTCAGTGTGGTTAACTGACAGTGTGGGTTTGATGTAATCACAGCTAAACTACGTCAGGTCAAATGAAAGTGATGGTAAGCATGCAAGCTGTCTGACTCATTAACCCAAGAAAGCCTGATGTGTATTCCTGCTCTTCCTCTAAGAGAGCAACTTATTCTTTAAAGTACAGAATGGAATTAAATGTATAAACATTACTTTTAAAAACCATTCTAATTACAGTTCCTAATGGTTTGGAGGGTTCCTCTCTATTCCTGGGGGAATAAGGCATCTTTTTCCATAGCTGTATCAGTGGTTTATGTTGCAAGCCAGTAGGCATTAATCCTTGCATGGCTGTTTTACCTTGTCACCCTGACAAAGAAGATTTCCTTGTATGTTTTCTGTTCTAAGTACTTGTACTCTTGCCAGCAGAACAGAGGTCTCATTTTGCCCTAGAAGCTTTGTTCTGTGTCCCACTCAGCATACCAGAAACTCCCTTTTCCAAGAACTCTTTGGGTTTCCATCTCTTTGATGGTCAGTGTGAATCAGCAGTATGAGTTTTCCTGCATTGTCACTGTCCACGCAGCTGAAGAAAGCTATGAAGTTGTTGCAACGTTGGACTGCATTGCCTTACAGAGAACTGAAGACACTGTTATGTGAGATAAGAGCCTGTGTGCCAGCAGTTACCATCAAGAAACTGAGCAGTAGTAATTTGTCTTCTTGGAAAGGACTGAAATAATTCAGGATTCCTGAAGGAAATTCAGAGTGGAACTGATCAAGAAAAGTTTTGCACTGTATAAAAGTTACCAATAAAACATTGCACAAAGGCTATTAAGGTGGGCTTCCAAGCATCTAAATTCATCCCTATGTGGGATCTGGTTCCTGCTCCATCGCTGTGACCTCAGCCCTGTGCCACAGCCTTGCCCCACTAGGTATGGTAGTGCAGGCACCACTCATGATAGCTGTCTTTGGGCTGGTGACACATCAGCAGCAGCTAATCAGAGCCTTTCTTTGTCTTGGCAGTCTTGGTCCTCAGGCAAGCTGAATTCCTCCCAAGAAGACTCATGCTATTGTAGCAGTGAAAAACAATAGTAACATTTGCTCTCAAACAACAGCAACAGAACAAATCTGTGTAAGTGCACTGAGCTGCACGCTGCTTTTAGAGAGCTGGGGGCAGACCCCCATGAAGAAAGAGGCTTCAACTTAAGCAGCTGATACAGTTCTCATCTACAAAATATAGAATTGTAGAATCATTAAGGTTGGAGAAGACCTCTAGGATCACCTAGTCCAACCGTTGACCTGCCACCAATATTGCCTACTAACCCACGTTCCTTAGTACCACGTCTGCACGTTTCCTGAGCACCTCCAGGGATGATGATCAGTAATAAATAGATAACTCCACGTGTGAACTTCACATTTACCTGAAACCTTTCAAACAACCAAACTTCAATCAGAAAAGGATGGTATTTCTAATACCGTAGGGATAACTGTTAGATTTCTAGCAGTATAGTTATAAAGGCTTAAATTGATGCTTGCTTTCTTATCCAAATGGTAAATGGCAACCCTGCTTAGGCAAAGACTGCACTTCTGTTCCTCATTGCTGACTGGTTTTGTTTCCTTATTTTTGATGCTGGGGAAATGCATACAACCTGCAACTGTTTATGTATTGTTATTGATATCTGCGATGGCTAGAAACCTTGAGAGCCTTTTACTTTTTAAAGATGAAATTTCAGAAGCTGCTGCCTTTGCGTTATTCCCAGAGGCAGTGCCCTGAAAACTGCACAGTCCTTCCTCCAGCCTCCTGCCTGAGTCATCGCAGAAGCACGTGGCTCAGACGTTAGATCTGAATCCAATCCATAGCCAGTGAAAATCCAGATAGGGGCATTTTGCTCTATTTGCAGTAGAATGGAAGTGTTCTTGCCTCGAAATGAGCATGAAACGTTGGGAATTTTGCGTTAATAGTAACCTTTAAAAATAAAAGTTTATTTCCAGGCTGCATTCAGTTACATGGAATGTGACTAAAATGGCAAGAGGTATATTATGAATTATTCTGTGTGAAGCTGTAGCAAGCTGATAATTGTGGTGTATGGAGTTGAACAGTGTCAAGCATGCAGAAGGAGCCGTGTGTACAAGCTGAGTTTAGCTGTGTGCGATGTCTTCAGGAAATTCAGACATTCATCTTTTGAGTTTGTGGCTTTTTCTTCCCTTGTTTCCACGTATTTTAATTGCTGAGTCTGTTTTCTGTTTCTGTGCCAGTATTTGGAATAGCTACTAATCAGTTAATGGTTCCTGAGAGAAAATACCGAGAATCACCGCAATTAAATCGCTGATTATTGCCCAAGCTTTTAGTTATGCTTTAATCACATGGACCAAATTTTATTATTCTGCCTTTTGTCAGTTTCTTCCTGAGGTAATACCCATGGTTTCCAGGTTTCAGTATGAGTGTGATTGAATTAAAAATGAATAGGTATAAAAATTAACGTTTTTATTTACAAAGTGGAAAGATTTTTTATTTTTCCAATTTTGAACCCTTAGAAACCTACTATACTTGTTTTTATTGACAACTTCAGTATTGTTTCTGTAGTACTTAGGTTGCAAACATTTTATTTGAAAACAGCAGTCTTATGTGAGGAGCTAGCATCAAATCCATACGGACTGTTTACAGCTATTCATTCTGGAAGAAGTCTCCTTTTTTTGCCAAGGGATGTGGTTCTGGACTCACTTTCTCTGATGAATGCTGTTAGTACTTCTGTTAACCTTTGACACTGAATTTCTCATTATGAATCAAGCCCTCAGACTTCAGATGCAAACTGAAGGTAGTATCCAATTTGCTAATTCGGCAGCTTTACGGATTTATTCATTAAGCCACTTTGCCTCCCAGAAGCAATCTTTGTATTTGTCTCTTTGTGTTGTTTTTTGTTTTTTGGTTTTTTTTTTTTGTAAAAAATGCTGCATCACTGTGTCATAAATCTTATTGTAGAGTCTGCTTCATTTATAATTCTCTTGCTGTTAGTCCAGGAGTTCAGTGGGTAGGAAATCTCTGTGCAAAGTGTTGAACGTTTAGCAATGCAAATCCTGCTAAGAATGCCACTTGTATAAAGGGATGCAGGAAAACAAGTGAAAAAATACTTGGGAGTAAAAGCTACATATGGCTGATAAGGGAGTGAACTGTAGCTAATGGGAATGAAGATAATAAAGTATCTGAAATATCAGAAACATGAAAAACTTCTAAAAGTTTACCAGTGACAATTAAAGGACGGGTTTGGCAAAAAAAATTACTGAGACTATATCCCTTCTTTAGATGCAGAATAGTAAAATTTTACTGGTGAAATTTGCAGAACAGAGAATAGACAGATATAATTAATTGAAGAGGAGCACACAAGACCAATGCCAATCAGTTAGGAGCTTCTGTCCCACTCAAACAGAATTTATTTTAATGCAGTCAAGTCTGGTGTAATATAATTGGGAATGGAACATTGCCTTGGAAAACAGTGACTCAAAGATTTAATAGACTTAATGCAAGCTGTCAGATCAGTGATGTTGCAAAACAGAAAGAAGAAAAGAGAAGCTGGGTAGGTCCTTGGATGCATAAAACAGAAATGCCCATGGAACCTGGGGTGCTCCTGGGTCTGTGCATAGCTTGAGAAAACCAGAGCTTGGTTGTGGCATTCTGGTTAGCTGTCATTTCTCATGAAGGGCCCAGAAGTACGTGGTACCATTTCTGCTGTACCTGACAGAAGGTCATGGAGCCAGGCTGAGCCCATGCTGAGAGCTGGTCAGGAGGTCAGGCAGTCAAGCTGGGTGGTTTTCCAGCTGTTGGGAATGCCCTGCCATCTGCTCTTCCAAAAAATATGGGCATAGCCAAGGAATTGTATCACTTGCTGTAGGTATTCATACTTCAGTAGCACCTGAAAAGGTGGAGAGCTGAGTTGTTTGGGTCAGGTTGATAGTTGGACTCAGTGATGTTTTGGGGCTTTTCCAGGCTGGATGATTCTGTGGCCCTCTGGTTTTTACTTTGTTGACAGATGTTCAGTGACAACATCCACTGTCAGAATGCTGGTAAATTCAGCATGGAAGAAATAAATGGCTTCATTTTTTGAGGCTGCTAAACACTGAAACGAGGTTGCAGAGTTCAACTTGACCTAAGTGAAATTTCACAATCTAGGTTCTTTCTCAACAGTAATGGTAGTTATGTCAGACCTTTGTATCTGTTCAGCTCAGATCTCCCCTCCTACTGCCCTCCCTTCTGAACGTAGGAAATCTCAGAGAAGTGCACTGCTTTCATACTGACTGCCCAGAATATTTGTCTGTGTTAACTGTTAGAGTAGTTCTCATCTACCCTCATCCGTTGGGATTTCATCCTCATAGAACCAGAACTTGTAAGGGTTCTTTTCTGCCATGCTAACAGTTGGCTGGAGCTGTTCAGAGTGAAGCCGTCAGAGATCATCTTCCCTTGGCAGAATCAGAAACGATCTTGTTGATCATCAGATCACCATTCAAAGAAAAACTGCCTTCAAATCAAACCAGTGTTCATTTTTTTTCTTCTTCATCGGCATGGGTTATGATCTTCAGGACACATCCCACTTCTGTACCGTTTGTAATGGTTGTGCCCACTTGCTTTTTGCCTGTACTGTAAAGCTGAACCTCCTGAGGAATGAATTGCATTAGTCTAACTACAGGATTTGTCCATAACCTACGTGAAAAATACCAGTTGTTATAAAACACTATAGGGTATACACACAGAATATGCCATTTTGCATGTCTTCAAGGTGTTACATTCTAAAGTAACCTAATATGAGAGCCTCTGGATTTGCTCCCCTTACTTTTATGGATCGCTGAAATATAAAAACAGAACTTTTCAACTTAAGATTTAGAAGAGTGGCTGTCTGGCATCCTTTATGGGACTTGTTATGTCTGAGAAAAGTTTCTTTTTAAGCTGAAATAACCCCTAGACAGGATGCCAGACAGCTACTCTTCTAATTATAAAGCCAATTGAATTGTTCTATTGATTTTGGGTTTCGGTGTTTATATAAGCATGTAGAGAGACTTTCCTTGGGGGCAGGGGTGAGGCAGGAAAGTATCATTACAAGGAATCGCTGTTGTTTGAAATCTGGCATGGCTTTTCAACATTCTGCCTTATGTTCTCACCTTGTTATCTTGGGGGGAAAAAAAGTGATTGTTTTCCTCTTCAAATAAGAACTGTAAAGAAAATCTTCTATATGAGGAATAAGGTTTCCACGTATGAAAATGTATGGTACATCAAGTCTGCTTCTTACCCTGCCATTGAAATTTATTTGCTTTTTTAACTCTAGAGTGAGGTCTTACACTCAAAACCACCCTTGTTCTCTGAACTAAAAGAGTTGCTGGCTTAATAGGCATTGTGGTCGTATTAGGTAAACTGTAGTTGTTAACAAGGGATTTTTATAGCATTGACACGAACATACATTCTACCAGGAGATTCACAGAGAAAGAATGTGGAAGTGGAATAGATATTGCCTTTCAAATTTTGGGATGTTTATCATTAGCAGCTATGAGCAAACGGGAAAAACTTAGGAAAACCTCAGTTCAAGCTCTGTTTAATTAACTCATTTGTTTAGTAAAGGGAGCTGAAATTGAGTAAAGCTCCAATTCTAGTAGTAATGGGAGAAGGAAATTCAGTATTATATTTATATGTGTACTGGTTGTGTTGTCTGCTTTTGCTTTGAAGACCAAAAGTGCTGGCTTCTCCAGGCTTTCAGATGGATCGCTTACCCTCTTCCTATACCTGAGATGAGCACCTACACATTACCACAACCTCCCTCATCTTCCTCTTGACTCATAAGAACAGTTTTCCTCAAGTCAGGTTGGTCTCTTCTCACTGGTGATAGGTGGCAGGATGAGAGGAAATGGCCTTAAGTTGCACCAGGGTAAGTTTAGGTTGGATATCAGGAAAAACTTCTTTCCAGAAAGGGTTGTTAAGCACTGGAATAAGTTCCCCAGGGAGGTGGTTGAGGCACCATCCCTGGATGTGTTTAAGAACCGTTTGGATGTGGTGCTCAGGGACATGATTTAGAGGGAGGTTGTTAGTTAGGGTAGTTTGGTTAGGTCATGGTTGGACTCGATGATCTTTAAGGTCTTTTCAAACCTGAGTGATTCTATGATTCTGTTATTTTAAAAGTGGCACTGATGATAAAATGTAGAGGAGAAGTCAGAACACACAAGGGCAGTAAAAAGAACCAAGATTGAAATTGATTCAGGCACTTAAGGTACCTAAATTCAAGCATTTATGTTGCCCTAGAAACTGCTTTGGGCGTTCTGCACTTGTACAAAATTTTCATGGTCTTGGTCTTGGTTCATTCTGTGTTCAGAGGATGCAGAGACCTCATGCTGTAGCCCTGAGTAATTTTCATCCTTAAATGAACAGAAGAGCAGAAGAGCACAGTCTTGTCCTTGTACACAAGAGGAGGCCAGGCTCTGCCTGATCCTGCTGGCCTGGGAAGAGCACTCCAGTTATTGGCCTGGCGTTCGTTGTTTCTGTTGTCTCAGGGGAGCAGAGGATCTTGATAAGGAACCCAGCCATCAGTGGTTTGTGGTTAACTGCTGAACTTCTTTGGAATTGAAAGCACTAGGATGGATGTGATAGCAGATAAATATCTTAAATGTTTTCCATTCTAGAGGAATACAGAGAATATAATTACAAGAATATATATCTGTTGGTTCTGAGTGTGTAGGTAAGTGATGGAATATGGAGTTAAAGCAGGAAGATGTCTCCAGTTTTAAAGGGATATGAGATCACACTGCTTCCATTAGCGATGATCGTTCTGTGAAAGTTAAACCTCCTAAAACTGCCTATTTAAAAATATTGCCACTTATGCCAACTGTGTGCTTGTGTCTCTAGGCCAATAGCAGTCCTCAGTGCTTATTGATGTAGCTTCTGGAGGCCTGGCACGTGGCTGGGTGGCCCTGAGGACACCCCTGAAACTTACCATGCTTAGTATTACTCAAATCTTAGATCTTAGCACTGTTTAAAAAACAGGATTCACAACAAGACAGACCTCTGACTACACTGTTCCATCCCTACAGCAGCACATGCACAGATGTGTGCCAGTGTTTTCATGGTGAAACAAGTAAATAATAAATATCTTCTAATGTTTTTAACTGGGCAGGGAGTGAGTCTTCTCAGTGCTAATTGATTTCATTACGTGCTGCATCTGCTTAAGAATACCTCTCAAGCAATACTTAGGGGAAAAAAAAAAAAATTAAGGAGCAAAGATGAAATGCACATAGGAAAATCAACTTGCTTTCAAAAGAAAACCAAACAAAAATGTACACGAATAAACTAGTGTAGCCACAAAGGAATAATTTTAAAAATGTATGTCTTACTCAATTTCAAATTAATTTATTCCCAAAGCATTTATTTGAACTTCTAGAAGAATGGATATATATCTGTTCTAGCTTTCTGGATATTTCTTCTCGGTGCATAACAAAGTCTGTCCCTTCCTCTCAGCCACAGGCAGAAGTTCTGCAGACATCTGTGTCTGCAAGAGTTGAAACCTGCTGTCATCCTGGGCTTTTACAACTTTTAGTGCAACTCTTCATTCTTTGTTTCATTCTGTATTTACTCTTAAGAGCTTCTGAATAGCAAGGACTGTTTCTGAGCTAACATTTATGATGCCCTGGGTATCCAGGATTCAGAATACCATGTTTTTAGGAAACTTGTGACTTCCCTTTAGCTCTGGACTCTCATTCACATTTCTCATCAGAACATCTTAGCTGTCACTGGAATGTGGGTACAGCATTCAGGCAGCATTTCGTGTTGGAGCTCTGGGTTCTGTTCTCTCTGTGAATGGAAGCAGTCAGGATTATTACAGCCTTGGTTTCCCAGCAGCATTGCTGAGAGAGGCAGCTCGTATGCAAAGGGGCTTTTTTTAGCTGACATCTATGTCTGGTCTTCACTGTCAGCCTTCCCTCTTTGAAACTCCCAGCAAATACTGCATCTATATAGCCTACGTATCACTGTGGATGAGAGTCAGACCTCAAAGGACAGCTGAGTCAATTCTATATTGCAGTTGTTACTGCCCAGTCGAAAGGGCAGACTTATTAGGACTTTGCTTCTGTCGTGCTGGCAGTACTTTCCACAGGCACTTTGATGAGGTACGTGGCTTTTTTCCTTGCTGCTTTGCTGACCTGTTCACACCTGCACTTGCGGTGTGGGCCATCGCTTTTTTCTCTTTGTGAGCCAAACAGGGCTGCTCACGTTCGTCCTGGGCCTTGGAGAATCTGGTGTGTGACTGGGGAGGGCCAGGCAGGACTATCCCTGACCTTGTTCCTTCCAAGGAAGGTGCTCCTTCTTGCTGCAGTGCTGTGAATCACAATTATGGAAGCTATCCATCTTTTGGAAGTTAACTCAGATGTTGTCTTTTGGTTTGGGGCCAAACATTGAGGAGCTGTCCAGCCACACGGGGCTTTAATGAGGATGGGTATGCACGTATCCTTCATTGAAATGTTGGCTTGGAGGTGATGGCCTTTTGGAAGAGATCCAGAAACTCTCTTCTGGTGCTTCAGTCCATGCATGTGGATAGACCTGCCCCAGAAAGCAGTTCTAAATATTGCTTTAGCTGCTGCCCAGTGCAGAACTGCTCAGTACCGACTGGAAGCCTTCCTGCCTGTTGGGTGTCTGTGTGCCCAGGGCAGGTTCACAGCAGCTGCAGCAGGCAGTGACTCTCTCCTGTTTTCTTCTGCTCACCCCCTCCGTGACTCCCCAGCTTCTCAAGTCCTGGCTGCAGTTCGTGCACAACCCTCTCTTCTGCTCAGAATCCATCAAGACTTCTTTTCAGTAGCGATCAATTGCCTAATTAATCTGTAGAAAGGACAAGTGTTACTCTGGACCTCTCAGATTAGATCTCCAGAAGCTTTATGTGGGGTAGAAAGAAGACCAGTGCACAGCAGAATCCTAAAGCAACAGGACCGTGTATTAGGAAGCCAGGTGTATCTGTTGCTGTCCCTGAGGCTGAACTGGAGATAGCCTGTGCTTGCATGGCATGAGTTCTTACAGGGAAGGCCGTGTGAAGATATTTGGGTGGTGTTGGTTCATTGTAAGGTAGATCACAGCTGGAGAAAGTACCCGATTGGAAAATAACAAAAAAAAACCACAAAAGCAAGCAAACAAACAAACCCACCCTTTTTTTGTTAAGCAAGAAAGTTTTGTCCTGGTGCCTCATCCTCCCTGAAGAGCAGCATCTGTCAGTTAATGTGTACTGCCATCTCCCCGGGGTGTACTGATCTGCCACAAACCTGCCCGCAGTGTTTGGGAGTCTTGTAAGAGCCTTTGCACCAATGAAACAAAAAGAATTTGCTTTTAGCCACAGAGATCTTAAAGATGTTTATATAACTTCTCCAAAAATGCATTTTATAGTGTTTTGGAGATTGGCGCAGAAGGAAACAAGCAGTTTGGATTCTTTGGGATTTGCCTCATTGAATTGGAGTAACCAGAGTTTATGGCTGCATTAGAAATAAATGCAAGTGCATGCTGAGATCTGGCCTTTACCAAATCTTGGCTTAATGCAGTATCTCTATTCCTGCATCATCTGCAATTTTAAAGGCAAAGCCATGAGTGGGACTCCAATGGGATGTGTGTTTTTAGTGCATGGTTTGTTTTGTTATCCCCAATGCTTATTCTTTTTGAGTTCCAAGCAGCTGCCCAGAGAAATGTGCTTGTCACAGAACTGGTTTCATTGCTTTGTTAACACGTTTCTCCTCAACAGAATAGGATACCTTGTGCTTTATGATTACAACCCGTGCTTACTTCTTTTCTTAATTTATTATCTAATTTCTTTATAGAAGCATCATAGTGATACCTGCAAAAGAGCATATGGACTTTCTTCTCATGCATTCAGTGTAATGCCTCATGAACTATGTTAATTTTGCACCTTTTTGAGTAGTCAGTATGTTACAGTACTTGAAAAAATGGTATTTTTAGCTAGAAGTGACATAAAGATTGGATTCTGTTCATGCCAATTGAAGGCATGGTTGCATATCCCTTTTCAAATAGTATTTGTTTAGAAAAACGATAAATTATACTTTCAGATAATCAGTGTGTTTCTGTATCAGCTCTGTTTTCAGGGCAACTGAGAATGGAAAGTAGTTTTATCGCATCAGAACTCCAGTTAAATACCTCTTTAATTTTACATTTTTCTAATGTATTTTCCATACATGTTTTTAATGTTTGTTCTCCAATGAATTGCAATGTGAATAAAGAAGAAGGGTGTGGTTCAAAGTAATTTCACTTGCTTTAATTCTCTCAAAAGACCATAAGTTTCACAGCTGCACTTGGGTCATTTTACTTTTCACTGAACACCATTCATGTCTCACCTTGATATTTCATCCTCGTAGTTAATTTATTATTGGTCCATTATGATGTAAATGGAGTTATGAACGCTTTTAGTTTTACACTAGTCAACATTTGTATGACTGAAATCCTCTTAAATCCTCATTCAGAGACATGTAAGAGAAGTACAAGCATGTTAAGGAATTGCTGATGAGATGTGCACAGCCAGTAGTAATGAAGTAGTTGATGCAGATTCCTTTGTATTTTAAGTTTTGATGCTCAAAACGTTTTCTTTCCTGTGCATGGGTATCCAACATTGCTGTTTTGGATTGGCCCAGTTACTTTATGACTTGGATGACTGTCACCCAGCAGGCAGCATACTCTTAATATTTTTGTTCTTTTGCATTGCAGGGGGTTCGGGACCATCATCATCAATAGCCATAGCTGGCACCAGCCAACCTGCCATCACAAAGACAACATCTGTTCTTCAGGATGGTGTTATAGTCACTACTGCAGCTGGAAACCCACTTCAGAGCCAGCTGCCCATTGGGGGTGATTTCCCTTTCGCTGGCCACGAACACTCGCTTCATTTCCCGCAGAACAGCTCTTCAAACAACAATCTTCCACCTTCTTTGAATCAAAACCTCCTCAGTTCTCTACCTATCTCTTTGCCAGTGAATCAGCAACATCTCCTAAGCCAGAATCTATTAAATATACTGCAGCCTTCAGCAGGAGAAGGCAAGTCTGAGGTCAACCTCAACCCTTTAGGTTTTCTCAACCCGAATGTAAATGCTGCTTTAGCTTTTCTCTCCAGTGACGTGGATGGGCAGGTATTACAGCCTGTTCATTTTCAGCTTCTAGCAACCCTCCTCCAGAACCAAGCCCAAGCAGCTGCCATGCTTCCCCTACCATCTTTCAATATGACCATCTCAGATTTGTTGCAACAGCAAAATAACCCTTTGCCCTCAGTAACACAGATGACAGCCCCACCTGACCATTTGCCAAGCAATCAGTCAGAAAGCAACAGGGTTGAGACCCTTTTAAGCAACCCCTTGGGGAACCCTTTACCAAGCTTTTCAGGCACTGACACTACTTCTAACCCCCTGCTCCTCCCAGCTGTCTCTGGGGCCTCAGCATTAATGGCCTTGAATCCCCAGCTGGTGGGAGGTGTCCTGAACTCTGCATCGGGCAACACTGCTAATCATCCAGAGGTTTCCATAGCCACCTCCTCCCAAGCAACCACTACCACAACCACTACATCATCAGCAGTGGCAGCACTGTCTGTCTCTACCCTGGGTGGTGGGACAGCAGTGGTGTCAATGGCAGAAACATTGCTGAACATATCTAATAATGCTGGGAGTACATCTGGTCCAGCTAAACTCAACAGTAACTCTGTGGTGCCACAGCTACTTAACCCTCTACTGGGGACAGGTCTGCTTGGTAAGTTCAATTTCTTCACAGATATAAAAGGAAAAGCAAGGAGGGGTGGGGTGGGGGAATTTCTGATTCTAGTTTCTAAAGATTACACTTTATCATACTTTTTTTATAAGGCTTTTGTATGTTACAGCTTGTTTATAACTGCTCCTGTACGGCATTTAAACTATATTCTAATTTTACTCAATAATATTTAATACTGGTTTTGGAAATTATTTTATACTCTATTCTTAATTCTGATGCCACCTAGACCGACTGTATACACCTTACAGTTCTCTAATCAATTGGACTTGGTTCATTTTTCAAGTCTTCAAGCATAGGTGCATCTCTGGGATGCAGTGCTTCATTTCAAGTGCGTGTGGCATCACAGGGTTAGTACGAGTAGCTGTGCAGTAGGTGAGAAATGGCCAAGCGCCGCTTTGCAAATGAATCAGAAGTGCCAAAACCATCAGAAAGCACACTGCCTGTAAAGCAAATACATCAAGCACTCAAAGCGAATGCTTTGCAAGTTCAAAGAGGAAGGTTGCCCTTTTGAGCCCTTCGTTGTGCGTTTATGTTTTCTCATTTCTCTGGTGTCTTGGAGCTTAGATAGCCAGGGTATTTCACTGACAAGAACCAACAGCCCAAACCAAGTGCTAAAGTCTTTAAATATAAGGTTTTCACCCATGACTTTTGATGAATTTTACCTAGAATATGTAGTGTAGGCAGTATGCCTCTGTTGTTTGGATTACAGTAGGAGGAGGAAAAAATATTGGCAGAGTTGATAAGTGTGGAACCGAATCCCTCATGCCTACTTGCTAAATGGCTACCAGGAAGTCAACCCTCCTTGACCTATGTCATGTAAAATACAGCTAACCATAGATTATGCAAATGCATATTTTAAGAAAAACATTAAATTTATATGAAAAAAAAATCTTGTAAATTGATAAATTCTAAAGCTTTATTACTTCATAGCCATGTATGCTTTACTAAAACCAGAATTGTTGTGTACAGTGAGATTTTCATGTTATACGAAATGTTAATGCAGCAACTTCTCCAGAATGTTTAAAAAAATTGTTTAGAGTATGGTCTGACATGCCTGTGATCCAAAAAGCCTTTGCTCATTTGCAATTAGACTGCCTCATTTTGTTGTAGTTAATGAAACAAATAGTTTTGTTGAGTTTTTTAAATTATTTTCTCTTTTTTTTTCTCTCTCTCTCCTCCTCCTCTCCCCCCCTCACCACCTCAGTACTGTTTGAAGCAGTCACTCTTTGGAAACTAGGAATAAGATCCCAAGACATCGAATATCATAGAAGCTCATTGTGCCATACTTGGCTGTGTACCGTTCCAAAGGCAAAGATAGTCATGTCAGAAACCATTAGAGAGAGTCCAGATAGATGTGACATGCAAAAGAAGCAAAACTGAAGAAATAAAGGAATAAAGAGTAGGAGACGTATGCCTTGAGGACCATTCCATAGAAGATTGAAGGGGAAAAGTGTGGTTTTGCAGAGGCATTTGCTTAGCACTCAGTTGAAATTTGAGTTGAGGAAATTCCTCCTGATTGTTGAAAAGTGTACTGACTTACGTTTCCCTGTGTTTGAATTACAGGTGACATGTCATCTATAAACACTACTTTGAATAACCATCAACTGAGTCATCTCCAGTCACTATTAAACAACAATCAGATGTTTCCTTCAAATCAGCAGCAACAGCACCTTCTCCAGGGGTATCAGAACATGCAGGGCTTTCAAGGCCAGCCCCCAATTCCTGGCCCAGCTAACAACCCAAACCCCATGGCATGTCTGTTCCAAAATTTCCAGGTAGAAAACAAAATGAAATTGATATTCAAACTTATGTGCAAGTCTCACTAGGTAAAATGTACCCTCCATAGTTGGATTTTTTTTTCTTTTTTTTTTTTTTTTGCTGAATGTTTAAGACAACACGGCGAATTCAGCTGCTTGCCTCTTTCAGTTGTTTTTGAGTTTTGCAAGTCAGTAACATTTGTACTGAAACTTGATATTTTCTGTCTTAGAAACTGGATATAGTTTCTTTGGAAATGGTTATGCTCAATGTATTGGAAAAATAATAGGCTGTGCATGTTCTGACAATTACTGTGCGTTTTCAGCAAAATTGTTTTCCATTCTGAAAAAAAAGGATCATAAATTCCCTTTTAGACCAGTCTGCAATTCAGGGGTGAGAAGGAAATGTTGATAGCACTCTACAGTAATTAGAAACTTAAATGATCATAGGTGATTATGTACCAGCCCTCTCATACATTCTCACTAAAATTGAATGGAATAGCTGGCTTGGATGTAGATTTTATAGACTGACAAAACCAGGGATGATAATGAACGTGCAGTGGCAAATTGTGCAAAAAGAATGATACCTCTCTGCTATCCTCCTAAATAGTTCTTCATCATACAACGTGAACTGTTCAACTAACAAACTGGCAGGAAGCATAGCAACCGAAATAGTTAATGAAAACAGAATTACAGTATGTGTTTGTTAGTACTCAGTATTGCTGTGGTTGCTGGAGAACTCAAGACGTGAAGATGGACGCATGCATACTGCCAGAAAATGTTTTTTCCCTTAAGAAGGAAAAAGATGATGTGTCATTCTCTCAGTGTAGACAGTTCACTGCTACTGCAAAATCCATCCTCTATCCGCCTGCTACCTCCCTTTGTGAATGAATTCTTGTAAATTCATTTCAGTATTTTTGTTGCTTCAGATTCTCAGTTATATAAATAGTAGTGGTAAGTACTTAATAAGGGAGCTTTTGGAAATATTTTGCCCTTGTTTGAAACAGTTTTTTTGTTGCAGCAGTATTAGTGACACCGCCTTCACTGCCTGTATGTGTGACAAGAAATATAAAACACACAGTTACTTTCATCTGAAGGTTACAGTTTGCTGTGGCCATGCCTGACATTACAGATGCAATACTGAGGGGTGCGGGCATGGTTTACACAGGTCTGAAGTAAAGACATCCCATGAGAGAAGCAAAAACTGAAAGGTGGACAACAGAAATGCTAGCCAGTTGAAAAAGAACAGTGATGGCCTACATTCCAGAAACTGAAAGAGGGATGTAGAGGAAGCCCAGAGGAACAGCTGGTAGAGAGGGCCAAAGAAAATTTGGGGGTCTGAAAAGGAGCAGAAGAGAACAGTTAAGAACAGGAATATTGAAGTACTTTGTGGTGTTGTTAAAGATTTGGGAGAGAAAAGGTGGGTCTAAAAAGACTCTGAAAAAGGAATTGAAAACGTAGGCTCAGTGCTAGGTTGTGTCATTTCCATTTTTTTCTAATTAAAATGAGATTGTTTTCTATTGAAGTGGAATTGTAAGCACAGTAGCAATTTCCATCTCTCTCTCTACTTTTTTCAGGTGAGAATGCAGGAAGATGCTGCTGCCCTAAACAAAAGAATGGTCACTCAGATGGGAATGGCACCAGTTCCTGAGAGCTCCAACGCTATGCTTCCTCCTTTCCAAGAAACATCTTGTGATTTGCAGCAAAGAACTGAACCATCTCTTGGTCAACAGGCAAAGGATAACCTCAATGTCGCTGCTCAGGGTGATACATCAGTGGATGCGATCTACAAAGCAGTCGTAGATGCTGCAAGCAAGGGAATGCAAGTAGTGATCACCACTGCTGTTAGCAGTACCACACAAATGAGTCCCATTCCAGCTTTGAGTGCCATGAGTGCCTTCACAGCCTCAATTGGTGACCCGCTAAATCTCTCTAGTGCTGTCAGTGCAGTAATCCATGGAAGAAACATTGCTGTTTCTGATCATGAAGGTAGGATAAGGAACACTAGAGGAACGCGAGTACTGAAGAATTCAGAGCATGGTAAAAATTCAAGTGAAGGGGATGGGTATGAATATTACAAATCAACAAGTTGTAACACACCCAAAAAACAGTGGGAAGGGGAGCAAAGTCCTGTCGGTGAGATAAATAGGTGGAAATGTGAGGAGTTTCTAGACCACTCCACCCATGTCCATAGTAGTCCTTGTCACGAAAGGCCCAATAACATCTCCACACTGCCATTGTTGCAAGGCGAGCAGCATCAGATACTGTTATCACAGCGAAACTGTCAAAGTGATAAAATGTTGGAGGAGAATTTCAGGTATAACAATTACAAAAGAACTATGATGAGTTTTAAGGAAAGACTGGAGAACACTGTGGAACGATGTGCACACATAAATGGAAATAGGCCTCAGCAGAACAGAGGATACGGGGAGTTGCTGAACACTTCTAAACAAGACCTGATTCTGGAAGAGCAATCTCCAAGTTCCTCAAATAGTTTGGAAAGTTCGTTAGTTAAAGACTACATCCATTACAATGGAGATTTTAATGCCAAAAGCATTAATGGGTGTGTGCCTAGCCCTTCAGATGCTAAAAGCATCAGTAGTGAAGATGACCTAAGGAATCCAGATTCCCCTTCTTCCAATGAGCTGATACATTACAGGCCGAGGACGTTTAATGTTGGCGACTTGGTCTGGGGCCAAATCAAAGGACTGACTTCATGGCCTGGAAAACTAGTAAGAGAAGAAGACGTTCACAATTCATGTCAACAAAACGCTGAGGAGGGGAAGGTATATTTATATATATATGCACATATCTATCTATCTATCTGTTTACATGCGCGTGTGTCCTAATGCTTATACAAATGTGTATCCAACCTTTATCTCAGTTCTTTATTTTTTTCTTTGACTTATTTTGATAGTATAAATTGTTTTTTCTTCATGCTATATCTTGCAGAACTGAATTTGTACCGTAGTTACCTATTGAGAAATTTCTGGCAGCGCTGTGAAACAGGCCATATTTTGGCCTGATGATGCTTCCCTAACTGGTTTATGCACCAAATGCTTGCTACACAAAAGATATCTTCAAGAAAAAATTGTTAGCCTAACACGCGTGTCTATAGCTGAACTATAGCTGTGTCCAAAAGAACAGATTGAATGTGCAAGGAATATGGCATCTAAAAGTGGTTGAAACTGCAAAAAGAAAAAGTGTGATCTAATGGCAGCTAGGAGTCTGTAATAAGGAAAGCCTTGCTGAGTGACACATACACTCTGTGGTGAAATGCATGGGTACCTTTGTCCTGAAAAGAGGTCTGTAATATCTTACAGCAGGGAAAGCATTTTAATTTGCTCTTTTGTCATAAAATCCAGAGTTTTGAACACTAATTGTGTGCTTGTCAGAGAAGGTGTGATAATATTTAAAATTCTAGTCTCCACTAGGTGTATAAAATTATGTTTTTGTAGTTTTCCTAATCTGTTTCATGTCTTCCATATGTAAATGTTTTCTAAGTGCCAATTTGAGAAAAAAAAAAAAGCAAATTTAAGAAATAAGTAAGTAGAAAAGAAAGACCTTACAAAACATTTTACCTCTGGAGCAAAGAAAGCAAACCACTTGAAAATTTAATATTTTCACATAATCGTGCCTGGTGGATCGCATGACAGCAGTCATAAAAACGTAAGAAAGGCCGTAGTAGGTTGGACCAAAGTTCTCCCTTACCCTAAAAGTGTCCAGCAGGAGCTGTCCAGCAGAGTACAAGGACAGGGTGAGGAGCTCTCCACCATCAGCCCCTGCATCCCATCAGAGTGCAGCTCAGGAACTTCTGAGCCCGATCTGCTATCTCTGTATTGTAACCATGGCTGTTCTCCCTGCACTGCCCATAGAGTTATCTGAGGCTGATGCACTAACATAATTTCTCCAACAATCCCACATGTTTTAGAGCAATTGGTAGTGTAAGTAACTGGAGCGTTGCCTGGCCAGGATGGCTTCAAGCTTAGTTCAACAGAACTTGGCTTCTTCCTTGTTCTCCTTAGGCAGTGCGGTTTCAGAGCTCCCCTTCGAGTGCATGGAACAAAAATATTCACTTTAGAGCAGTCAGCATGCTTACTAACAGGACTGGCATGCTGAACAGCTCATTCCTTACAAAGTTTGGACACCAAGTTACAGATTGCTCTTATTAAAAGTATTGGCAAATGAGATAGATCACAAACTGTGAAAGGCTGAAACTGGAAAATAAGGAGGTGAGCAGTGTCACTGTCCCATAGGAATGATGAATACGGCCTTCCAGTACTTGAAGGGAGCATTTAAACAGGAAGGGGAATGGCTGTTTACAAGGGTGGATAGTGATAGGACAAGGGGGAACGGTTTTAAACTGCGACAGGGGAGGTTTAGGTTGGATATGAGGAGGAAGTTTTTCACCCAGAGCGTGGTGAGGCACTGGAACAGGTTGCCCAAGGAGGCTGTGGATGCCCCATCCCTGCAGGCATTCAAGGCCAGGCTGGATGTGGCTCTGGGCAGCCTGGGCTGCTGGTTGGCGACCTGCACACAGCAGGGGGTTGGAACTGGATGAGCACTGTGGGCCTTTGCAACCCAGGCCATTCTGTGATTCTATGATCCTTACATTGCATGTGCATTCAAAGTATGCATTTCTGTTAGCTTCACATATCCATATTTCTAAGATTGTTTTGATACATTTTAAAAGCTTATTTTTGATAACCTTTATGAAGAGCTGTATTTCATTTTCTTTTCATTTGCATTCCTTAGCCATTTTTAACTTTCCTCTCAATTTGTGGTTACTAGAATGTATGATTGCTCTTTGTGCAAACACACTTCCTTTAATTTTGTCTCTTACGTGCATTATGTGAACATACCATGTAACACAATGTTTAATGGCATGGATGTAATTGTATACGGAAGCACAAACAACAAGAAAGGAATGTATGGATCCCTTCTACACCACGGAAATGCACATATTGCCATCAAACACGTGGGGATGCAGCAGAGGGACTGACGCCAGGAAGGCCCACGGATCACCTCTCACATCAGAAGGCCTTTCATTTAGTAATAACTACACATGTCTATGTCTCCTCTCCAACAAGAAGTACAGAGTGAATGACCACTCAGAGGTCAGGATTTCAGTTGAATTGTAGGATACAGGGAGCTATGAAAAAGTATGAAAACATGCATGTGCTGTGCAGTAGTTGTGTTTCCAGCTGAACTCTCATGCACAGTGGCTACCTATGCAGGTGTCCACACACTGCTGTAGCAGTATGTCCAGCCCCGTCCTTCAGGTGTTTGGGCAGCCTGCTCTGAAAAAAATAGTCCTCCAAAAGTCTGCACTCCAGAAAATCCTGAAATGTTGTCATTCATGGTGGGAATTGGTGGTAGCAGCAGTTCTGGAAACTATATTTTCAGAGGAGCTGTGTTAAATAATCTTTTAAATATTTGTGTAATCAGATGTTAACTTCCCTTACTGTTCTATGTGGAAGCAGGAGTTGGACTCGATGATCCTTATGGCTCCCTTCCAACCTGCAATATTGTACTCTACTGTACCATTGCTATAGCTCTGTTGCAGAGTATCACTGTAAGTTGTTATGTTCTCTGTTCTTGAAATCAGACTTTAATTTGATTTTTATTTTCATTTAGAAAAATGTGGGCAGTAAATGTGATGGTACTTCTATGTGCAGAGCAGCTGGACTGGTGCATTAATGCATGTCACAGGTGTGACCCCCGTGGGGCCTCCCATCAATTCTGCTCTGTGTTCCTGAGCAGAGCTGTCTGGGAAGGTGTTCCTGCTTTCCTTCTGGGGATTTTTGCTTTTTGCTGCAATGGATGTATGTAAAATGGCCTAAAAGCAGCATTTCAACAGAGGGGTTTATAGTTGCAATAATTATCCACTATTTTGAGCCCAGAAACTACGCTGACGGTCAGCCTCTTCTCCATGATGGCACAACTTAATTTCTCTCAGATCTTACAGCTAATTAGAACCTGATGCTAAAGAGTTCACAGTAGGTTTTTGGTGCTTCATGACAGCTTGGCTTCTGAACGTTCTTTATAGACTGGCATACAACTTTGGGCTTTTATCAGCCCGTATAGATATTTCCCTAAGGAAGCTGAGCTTTTCTAGTGCTAGAGATAGGTGTGATTTATCAGTGTCCTGAAAATCCGATCTATACGTATTATTTAGTGTTGTAATGGGTTATTGTAAATGAAGGCATGTGATGTGATTAATCCCAACGTATCTGTTACAGTTGCTGATAATACTGTGTTCCATTAGCCACGTGGTACTGCTACAGAAAAGTGCTGGCAGGTGGGGTGGGTTTGATTCTGCTTTACTGTTGTGCTATCATGAAATTCCAATGAGGAAGGTATTCTTGTTTTTTGTAATGTAACACGAGTCCTTTTTTAATCAAACACAGTGCTAATTCTTCATGCAAATGTGTGCATTTGAACTTTCGTATGTACCTAATGGCAGACGTGTCCAGTGCTCTGCAAAGTTTGTCCCTCATAGACCTGTCTGTACATCCCCATATCGATACCTAAATTCTGTGGCTGAGAACGCCGTGCAGCTTGAGTAACCATGACAGCGTTGTCTCATGGTACGGTTCCAGGTGTAAAGCATCAGGATGATCCCATTACTACCATTTAATTCTGCTCAGTTTGAAAAATGTGTTTTTCCATAGCTTTTTTTCTTTTTTTTTTTTTTTTTTGCAAATATGCTGTGGGATGAAGGACTGAACCTGAGCTCAGATAGGAGTGCTGCCTCTGCCAGCTGCATGGCAGTGCTGGGCCCAAACAGATCACAGCTGCACCCAGCCTGCTCTCATCATGTGTGCTTTCTGCTCTCCAGTTTATCCATCAAAACTCAACAGCTTTGCAGCAGACTGTGTATGCATTTGTGCTTTTACAAAGTCACATTAGGAAAGGAATGACGTCAAGTGTTCTCAGCCTCACATTAAAAGTAACCGTAGTTTTAAGGGAGAAGTGTCACAGTCTGTGCTTAGTGAGCCCTGTCTCATGTATGCAAACCTCCCCAGGAACTGCTCATCCTTAAGGTTGCTGTGGCTGCTCTGTTTCCCAGCTTCGTTATCAGATGTGTGAGCTCCAAACGTGAGATCTGCTCTAAACATGTATTCGATTTGCTATTATTTCCAGACGTTTTGACAACTTGCTCACTCATTAACATCAGATTGTCACATCTACAATAGGTGTCATTGTGAATAGATAAATTATTTAGAAATTGAAAGGTTGAGTTTCAAGTCAAGTCGTGTTTAAATTAACATTCAGGGTTGTATATAGACATGCTTAATACATTTGTATTTACGGATTTAATTTGCTTTGTGTCAAAAGACAGGGTGTACTTTTTAATGAAACAAATGCTCCGTAAGGTTCTTGTGAAGTTATGCAAATAAGTCAGCAAAATATAACGCTGTGACAAAGAAGGAATTTATCAGTTCATTTTCTTTTAAGTGATGTGTTTTAAACATTTTTTGTTTTGTTGTTCTGAAAAGCAGAAATGGCTGTGAATCAAATTTAAGCAATACCAAGAGTTGAGTGGAATAATGTTGTGATGATAAGGTCCTGCAGACGATGCCATTCGTTTTCTTTCATGTCTGTGTTGTTTGCAGCAGCACTGCCTGGTACCATTGGTCAGAGGCTGTGGTTTATTGCTCAAAGGAAACCAATTTGGTTGATTTTGGGAGAACTGAAGTTTGCAGTTACAGTGCCTTCGACACCAGCTCAGCAGCCCTGTGCAGCACAGCCAGCTTTGTTACTCACTCAGCAGAGCACTAAAGCATGTGCTTAAGGCCAAAAAATTGGAAAGACCTTCCCCAAGCTGGTTGAATTAGTCGGACACTGGTTGGAAGTCATTCACTCAGCATACACAACCAGCCCTCATCCCACACCAGTCTCCTCAAGGCCAGAAGCCTTCAGCTGGAGCATGGGTGTGCCAGCAGCGCTGCTGGGCTGGGACCTGAAACGTGAGAGCGTGCCAAACCTTCACGTGGTGGTGTCTGTAAGAACTGTGCCATGTGCATTAGGCACAGTGCTATTGTAACACATCCGAGGAGCTCCAGAGATATCAGGTGTGTCTGTGGAGTGAGTACGGAACGTGAGGCTTCAACAGCAATGTTTGTATTAATGCTGTAAAGACAAACTGCGTTCTGAAGTATTACTTTCCCTCTTAGTTTTGTTTTCCTACATGCTGTGTTTTTACTTCTTACACTTGTATGGGTAGTGTGGATACGGAGAGAAACTGTGATGCATACATACATGTCTGAGGGGATGCACGTAGTTGTGCATTGATTTCTTCTTTGCTGGGACGTTGTGTCTTACGGATGCGGTGAACTTTAGGCTCCGCAGTAATGCATGTCTAGCAGTAAAGTAAAAGCAGTGTTTGATAATTGCAGGTCTGGGTAATGTGGTTTGGTGTTCATACCTTCACTCAGGTGGAGCCAGAGAAGTTGAAGACACTAACAGAAGGTCTAGAAGCTTACAACCGAGCCAGGAAAAGGAACAGAAAGTAAGTGTGTGCTCATTTGTTTACCAGTGGGATGAATAATCATATTCTTTTGCTTCCAGGGACTCCTTTTGGGGACCCTTGCAGATCTGCCAAAATGAAAAGTTAATTTTCTGAATTCCTTGTGCTGGTTGTGATAATCATCCGAGATCTTTGATATCTGCATTTTTATTGCATCTTCTGATATTTACTGTAGCCTTTGTAAAATGTCAGCCTGCTTGTTTGAGCTTTCATGTGTGGGATTCTAATTTACAGCAAAAAAAAAAAAAAAAAAAAGTTATTACATCCAAACTGCTCTGACCGAATCCAATTTTTCACAGGATCTGCCCTTCTTATCTCTTCCCTCTCCCTCTGTGGGCTGCTGCAGCAGGCAGAGCCTGCCTGTATTTGGATAAGTTCTGTTGTTTCCCATTGCAGAGGAGCTTCTCGAGGGCTGGCTGCAGTTAGCTGGGCAGCAGCTCCCATGCAGTCACACACCTCTGACCTGGTTGGTTTCCTCTCACCTTTTGGCCTTTATTTACAAACATACAAGGATAGAAAGACTGGGAAGCCTGAAGAGGTGAAGCATAAGCATACACAGAAAGAGGAAAATGAAATTGGTTTTAGGGGAAAAAAAATCTTGACAGCTGTCAAAGGACAAGGGTAGAGATGGGGGTTATTCCGGGATGGTGGTGTTTATTTACTGTTGTGGTGAAAATGCATCACTTTGTGAGCATTCATTCAGTTTGCAGTGCTGCCTTCGGAACAATAAACACAGACTTTCAGGAATTAAATAATTATTCGCCCTCAGCTCCTTTTAAGGTGTAAGCTTTTTCTCTATTTATATGTCATGCGGTGCTTAGGAGAAATATTTTTAATGCCATCAAGACAACGTTGGGTTTCTTTCAACGCCATCCTCAGAACATCTGAGTGCAGTCTGAGGGTGAGCACTGAGCAGCCAGGAGGGCTGCTGGCACCCCCAGCTATTGCTGCTCCCTGAAGCAAAATACACAACTTGAGGAAGGTGGCAGCAGCAGCACATGGAAAGAGGAGTTGAAGCTGGAACAAGCAGTGCAATTTAAGAAGAACTCCCGTCTTCTGGTTTGCAGTTGCTTATTTAGCAGATTGCAAAAGCTGTCCAGAATTGCACTGAACCCAGTTGCCTTTTTGTGGAGTTACTGGTTCTGCATCATTGCTTGCACTTTAGGAAACAGCAGCTGTCAGGTACCCCAGCAGCTTGGGGCCTCAGGTGCCTCTTTTCATAGGGTTACTTCACAGCCCAGACAGGTTTTTCTCCATATTTCTACTTCTACATATTTGACACTTCAACTGTTTTGCTCTTTCTTTGTGGACCAGAGGGCAGCTCCTTCTCTTTGACCTGTGCTCTGTGCTGGATTTATCTGAAACAGCTTTTGACCTCCTTATGGTCTGCTGTGGTGCATGTGCCTCTTGTTCCACACGAGTCCACAATTTTGGAATATCGACCATTAGATTTAATTGTTAGACGTGTCACACAACTCTTTTTTGCTGCTGCGTGGATGAGTACCCAGCACTTACACATACCAGGTACTGACATTGAGTTGGACACTTCTGTAATAAGGACAGGCAAAGAAGTCCAAGAGAATATGGACTAGCAGCACATCAGTTCAGTGTCTTGAGCAGAGCAAGGTTAACATCCAGATCCTCAAAATGATGTTTCATTCTTTGTGTTCCTATCATTAGGAAAAAATCCTACCTATTAGGAACACTTTCTTCCATGAAGGAGCAGTCAGGCAGTGACACAGTTGCCACTGTGGGGAGTGGGGGGATCATCATCCCTGGGGCTGTCCCAGGGCCGTGAGGATGTGGCACTGAGGGACGTGGACTGGATTTGGGGATCCTAGAGGTCATTTCCATCCTTAATGATTCTGTGAAGACTTCATGCTCTTTGCCTTCAACACTGTGGTGCTTGCAGGTTGTTTCAGATCACCAGCAAACTATTGCATTTGTTCACCTGATGTCCGGTTCTCTGGTTGTCAGAGTGTTGCCTGCTGTAAATGATATCTCAGTGATGGGCCCTTCTGAAACGCTGGTTTGCTTGAGGACAGTTCATCATCTTCATAGTGAAGTGTTGCTATTAAAAACACATAGCAGCTGTGTCTTAAGACTGCATATCATCGTTTGTATATCAAATACTTTCAAACGGCTGTTTGCACTACTGGCAGTAATTACATGAGCATCTTGTGGGGGTGGAAAAGACCTCAAGCAGTCGTCTAGCCAAGCTTCTATCCAAAGGCAACACATGAAGAAATCAACCTCCTAAGTAATATTGCTTTGGTTCTTTTAAGTGCTGGTGCTAGTGACAGTGAACATCAGCCTAGATGAAGTCACATCAGTCATTTTGGCTTTGCTATACTTCCTATTGAGTTTATGGGGGAAAAAAAAGAAAAACCCACATCCACAATGAAAAACGACACCCTGATCCTTTTAATAGGGAAACAGTGGAACTGTTCTGTGCCATTTCAGTGTTTGCCAGCATGTTGTTCGAACTGGTTACTACCAAAATGCTGCTGGACACTGAATATCCCAGAGGTTTCTTGCTGAGTCGCCTCTGATGCAGTTGTGTTAAAGCACAAATTCCAACTTACAATGTCAGTGCAGGATTTTTGCTGCTGCGAAAGCTGTAGCAGTGTGCATACCTGTGGAATGAAGTGTTGCAGTTCCTTCTAGTTTTCATTGGAAGCTCTGAGCGATGCAGGTTGTTTGTGCAGGCACATCTGTCCTTACCTAATGCCTTTCACTGGGGATGTTTTGTAGAACGGAGCTCATCAGTGCTATTGAAATTGACTTCTATTAACTCAGTTTTGGGGAAATACTATGGAAAAGTATTTTGGTTTGGTTTTCCAAACACTGTTTGGTTTTTAGTTATCTGACAAAAAAAAAAAAAAAAGAGAGATTCTGAAACAGTAAGGGAAAAAATCTGCAAAAACATATATAGGGTTGCTGACAGAGCTTAGTGGTGATTAAATAACTTCCCATTACATAAGGAATTTGATCTGAAAGCTGCTGCTGAACGACATTAAATTCAGCATTGCTATCAGTTATTAATGAGGCTGTATTATAGATGGAATTGTTGTATTACCTGTCCAGGAAGCTACCTTGCTACCAAACAACATTGTGCTGTCATTTATCGCATCCAGAGGTGCCATCACTTGTCCACACTGCCAAACCTACATTTATTTTTGCAGTCCAGCTGCAGGGAGTCAGAAACCCATGTGGATATGTCTGGCTTTGCATGAGTCCGTTTCAGTTCATCTTAGAATTTCTGTGGTCTGAGGGATGTTGATGTTCTTCTATAAGAAATACCCAACACCAGATCGCACAGAATGCTGGGTTACTGCCAAGTGCTCTTGTTCTCCACGATGCCATTTGTCTTGTGGATGCCGTGACAATGCTGTAACTAACAGTACATGTCGCCGAAGTGCTGTCTTCTATTTTTCCTCTGTAATTCTAACACAAGCCTTTAGCCAGCATCATGTTATTTATAGATCCGATTGTGCTGTTTGTGCTGCACCAACCTGGGAGGCTCTGCGGATGCCAGACTGTGTCTGATGAGTTAATGTCTTTATTATTAATTTTAAGTGTTTTTCTGCTACTAAGAATTACTGATGCCATTAATCTTTTCTTCCTAGAAGTGGAAAGCTAAATAACCATTTAGAAGCTGCTATACATGAGGCCATGAGTGAACTAGACAAAATGTCTGGGAATGTAAGTTTCTTTTCACGTTGGCAATAATCGTGTCCCTTTTCTCTGTGTGTGTGTGTGTGTCTGCCTGCTGAGGGCTGGGATTGCTGGCTGGGGTTCCTTTCTAAGAGAAATGTTCTTTTCATTTTGTAAAATGATGTGGAGTAGTCAGTATTCTTCTTGCCTTTCAAACTGTTTGCAAATGTCTGGTCCTTCTGAAAAATAGGGAAAAGGTGCATCATTTCAGTGGTGTTGCAGTTGCATTGCTTTGTAAGAGCTGGATGCCTGTGTGTAGTTCCACATCCAGCTGACAGCTTCTGGGTGCCACACATGCTATGGGGCTGTCTGGCTGCTGACAAATCAGCCTCATTCATTGAAACCACACTTAAAAACATTGTTCTTTTGCATATCAAACTTTCTGAATAACATTTTCCTTATGTTGACTGGAAGCTGCCCTGACAGGTGAGGTAGAGTCTTCCTGACATCACGGCCAGCAGAACTCTTATAAAACGTTCACGCTGTTATTGCATAAGATCAATAAATAGGATAAAAATTGGCTCATGTAATCATAGAATTGTGTATCTAATCACCATAATAGAATGGCCTGGGTTGTAATTACCACAGTGATCATCCAGTTTCAACCCCCTGCTATGTGCAGGGTCGCCAACCGCCAGACCAGGCTGCCCGGAGCCGCATCCAGCACAATGTGTTCATCTTTGTATTTGAAACATGTCTTTAAAACACACACAGAAATGCAAAGAAGTGTATTGCAGTACAGCCTCCCCGATCTTAGCATCAGCAGTTCTTATAATTATTAACTTATACATTGTTTGAATGCAGAATAATTTCTTTCTCCTGATAGCCAGCTCATTGCTGGGGATGCGTGTACACATGCATACTTGGGAGAATGAGTAAGGCTTCACGGGAGCTGCTGGAGGACATAAAAGGAAATCTGTTCTGAACTGCAGACGTGGAGCTGACTTCAGAACCACCACAAAATATTAAATAAATTATTCAGCAGCTCTTAGTGGTTGCCATAAGTAATAACAAATCCAAAGCTTTTGGTGAAACTCGGGAATTTTGTGAAGCGAGATTGAGTTTTGATGTGAAAGCTGGATCTGACTGCAGGTCTGGTGCAAATAGATGGGGCTGCATGCAGCACGTGCATCCCTAGTGTCAGTTATGGCAGCACTTAAGTGCTCAGACACCGTCCTGCTGGCGACAGTTACCTTTCCTTCATATCTAAATGCAGCAATGCTATAAAATTATAAGTAATACACATTTGATTGTGATACAGACTGGCTCAGGTGAAGGCACTGCAGCAGGACAAGCTGATGGATGCTTCCATCATGCCAACAAACTGCTCCACCAACCTGCATGTCACTGCTTAGTCTTGATTTATATTGTAATTATCTGGTCCCAAAATTTGTCATCAGGGTTTATTTCCACGAAAGTGATGATCCTTCGAAACAATCATAGGGAATCAATGATTCCCTTTCTGGTGACTTGCATTTTTTTCAGCTCCTGCAGTTCAGTCATCAGTTACACTTTAAGTGTGCAAACAAGATAATGAGCTTAAATCATCATTTCTGCTGGGAAGAGCCAATAAATGAGCAGCAAATGGTCATGGTCTGAAGGCGTTCAGGAAGGAGCCAGGAGGTGACTGACAGCACTGCTTGGGGCTGTGCAGCCTCTGCCCAGCTGTGGCCAGGAGCTGCGGCCGCCAGCAGATGGTGGTGGCACTCCATGGCCCTTCTGGCAGCACTGTGCTTGTGCTGAGCACTCAGCAGTGCTTCATCCAGCACCGAGCTCAAACTGGGGAATTGCACGTAGTGATGAGTGGGAAACAGTTTGCTGATCAGAGCTCCTTCCCTAGTAATCCTGACTTTGGTAGATTTTTTTCACGTTACCAGTATTTTCTCGACATATAATTTGTAATTAATTGTTACTGTCAGAATGATTGATAAAGATTTGTGTCAAAGAATGGGGTGTAACTGCAGTCTCAGTTCAGTTGGCACTTTCCCTGAGGTAACAGAGCTTTGGGGCACACAGACTGCGGCAGCCAGGAGCTGCCTTCTTCTCCCCCGGGCTGTGAGGGTGTGGAACTCTGTGTCCATGTAAACATGAAGTTCTGAGAGCCGCTGTGATGGCCTCAAGTTGTACCAAGGAGGGTCAGGTTGGATATGAGGAACCATTCCTTCTCCAAAGAGCAGTCAGGCAGTGGCACAGCTGCCCATGGAGTGGGGTCACCATCCCTGGGGGTGTCCCAGAGCTGTGGGGAGGTGGCACTGAGGGATGTGGGCAGTGGGCATTAGGGGGTGAGTGGGGTTCGATGTGGGGATCTGAGAGGGTTTTTCCAGCCTTAATGATTCCATGAGGGCAGCTGAGCAGCATCTCAGCAGCCCACGGCTCGTTTGCTTTTGGCTGGTTACTCTGACCAATCTTCTTCACTAACCCGTGGCTGTACTTATTTCTAGGTCCACCAAATCCCACAGGGAGACAGACAAGTGAAGCCTCCAAAACCCAAGAGGAGGAAGATCTCTAGATAACATTGAATGTCTTTGTTACTGGTCCAGTACTTATCAAAACGAACGTGCACATAAGTCTGTATGTAGGTATTGATATAGACGTGGTTATATCAATATTTATATGAAGACGGCCGCCGCCGCGGGGTGCTACGTGGAGTGTGGTACAGTGTGTGGATGAGCAGGAGGGAGAGCGGTTGCTGGAAAAGCCAATCAGAAATCTGGGAAGGTTACAGTAACCATGTCAGATGATTACTGAGGGTTTGTTTTTTTTTTTTTTTGTTTTGGTTTTGGTTTTTTTTTTTTTTTTTTTTCTATAATACTAAAATTGTGATTATAAGGAATAGTCCAAATGTTTCTGAGAAATTTTCATTGTGTATATAGATAATACAGAATTTCATGGTGATATCTGAAATGTAAATATTGTACAATATTGTCATGTACAAGCGTACCTAATGCACACTTTATCTTTTATTGTACAAAAAAATAGTGTACAAAATTCTTTGGTTTCTATTGAGTACACATACAAGAGACTACCAGTGTAAAGTGATAAATAAAAATACAGCCTAAATGCTTTTATATGATAATGTAAAAGATGCTGTTTTTGTATTTAACAGCAGAGAGAAGGCATGATTATGTAATACCTTAATTATGACATACACTTCACGCCACTGAGTGTCCATTTATCCTGTCTGTTTGGAATGAACCTTGCCTGGAAGTACTGTACTCCATTTCAGGTCTCTGTAGGAGAGTGCAACCTTGCAGATTCCTAATGGGACGTGGGATCACAGCTCTAAGTAATGATTCAAAGGCTGCAACTGTTGGTTGCATTTTTATTTACTTAACTTTTAAAGTAGAATGGTGTAGATTTTATTAAAGGAAAAAAAAAAAAAAAAGTAGATGGGCTATTTTAGTCAGCTATTTCTGTAGTTAAGGTTTCATAGCCACCTGCTAAAGTAAAGAGTTTCTATCTCCAGTAACCCTGACCCCCAAGCACCTAGGTTGATCAGCTGAAATTACCTGACATTGTGA
This sequence comes from Phasianus colchicus, assembly GCF_987193195.1. Taxonomy (NCBI): domain Eukaryota; kingdom Metazoa; phylum Chordata; class Aves; order Galliformes; family Phasianidae; genus Phasianus; species Phasianus colchicus. The sequence continues at coordinate 2,236,584 of NC_143442.1, read as the reverse complement.
AGCATCGCGTTGGCTGTTAATGGGGCTCCAACCCGTGATTGGTGCTGGCTGCAGATTGGTTTTGCAGAACGCACGGCATGCTCCCAGCGCTCAGAGAGGTAATCCCAGACCCATCTCACAGTCCTGAAACAGAAAATCAGGGGTGGCTTACAGAACTATTAGCAGCAGTAATTTTTATCAGTATTATGTAACATATCAGATTTATTTTATTTAAAAAGAATTATTTATACCATTAACAGATTTCTTATATATATTAATGTGGCTGAAATGTGCAGGTTAAATCTATTAACCAAATTATTTATGTTATATTAAGTGAGAAATGTGAAACAAATGTAGAAAAAATTAATACACTACAGATTTAAAAGTCTAAAGCTATGAGCCATTATAAATTAACGAACAGAAGTGTAGCACAACGTTATTTCCATTCTAGCTCATACATTTTTCACGTGGATGGTGGTGATGGCGATGGAAGCAGTGACACCCTCTGTCCTCAGGGCTTCCTGAAATAGCTCCCAGGTCACCGCTGGCCCCCGGGCACAGCCAGAGCTCCCCTCTGTCTTCCCCTGGCCCAGCACTGGCAGCAGTCAGCGTCCCGTTGGCTCTGGGAGCAGCAGCCCTGCACGCAGCCCGTGGCAGAGGCCAGCTGACCCTGAGGACCCAGCCCCCAGGGCTCCGGCACAGAGCAGTCCCTCCGGGCTCACCGCTTCCTCGTGTCTCACCAAACAGCTCTTTCTCCTCCTTCCCCAGCCCGAGGGATCGCAATAGCTACACTGGCTACAGGGGCCTGGAGCAGGAGCCCTTCCTTCCGCGGGGTAGGTTCATTTGTCATGTGTGTAACGCCACGGTCCTACATGCAAACTCATGTGGAGTGATTTTTTTTTTTTTTTTTTTTTTTTTTTGGTGTAGCTTAGTTGACATTTTTATGTTCCGAGTTGATGTGTCTGTTACGTTCCAAGAGCTGACGTTGTCCATTCCCATCGCAGCCCGCTTTGCTGCCGTGTGTCCCGCCTGTGTCGGACGGCCACGCCGCGGTGTGCGCCTGCCTGCGTGCGTGCCTGCTTCCGTTCGGTTGGGTTCTGCCTTTGCTTTCTGTCCTAAAGCGGAGTTTGTATCGAGCAACCTTCTTCTGGCATCTGACTCCTTAGGTTTGTACTTCCTCACCGGTGTATACTTTACATCAGTAGACTATGTAAAGTATTTTTGTGCACTTGATTTCATTGGTTAATAATGGCATTGATGTGGGTGCTAGGAGTAGTTTGTTTCAGTCCATACCATTTTTTTTTTTTCTCTTTTAGAGTTTTTATGGTTTCGTGTAAGCAGTTAATGTAAATATTGTGAGCATTACAGGTCATGCGGTGTTGTAACATTTTAAAAAATGTTGCACCTACTTTACGATTAAAAAACTGGTCACTCATACTTGAATTTTGCCCATAGAGCCATTTCTTTCTCTTTGCATTAAAGCATAATATACTTTTTTGATGGAGGCCCAACCCTTCTTTCTACCTTATTATTTTTTGTTTAATAAATCTCTATTTTTTCTAATAGAAGACTTAAAATGAAACTTTAAAAAAAAAAAAAAAAAAAAGAAGAATACTTTTTGCCTACTTTCTAATTTAAGAGAGAATTCCTATATTTAAAAGGTGGAAAAAAAGAAAAAAAAAAAAAATACTCCATTGTGGAAAGTGGAAGGAGGCTTTTGTCCGTCCGTGGCACAGTGACACAGAACCGCCCCGCGGAGCCGTGGCTCCCACTATTTATTTATTTATTGCTCCTCCGCTCCGCGGTGCCGGCGCAGTTGGGGCGTTCCGATGAAAGGAAATATTCCTCTTTCTGTTATGGTGCATTTTGTGAACACCATAAAAAAAAATATATATATATATATATATTTTTTTTTCATTTGTTTTGATGGATTTTCTTCGTATTTTCACTTCTTGCAGAGAATGTTTTGCTGGAATCAGCTGCAAAAGTAATATTCACTGAGGGAAAAAAATAATACTAATTCCCACCTCTGCTGTCCCAGGTCTCATACTCACAGTCTAAGGATTTCGGGGTTAGAAGGAACGTAACATTACCAGGTATTTCCTAACTGAGTTTTGCAGAAGGTTTCTAAGTACTGTGATACCCTTTTGGAGTCCCTGAGTTTGATGGTATAGAAGTTGTTAGAGGGCTCGTGGTGGACTGAAGTACCTTAGGCCTGCTACCTTTCTTAGCTACATTTGTATTTTGCTATGTAGGGTTGTAATGTGAGAATTCCAGAAGAGCAGTAGCATAAAAGTGCTTTTCTATTTTTAAAAAAGAAACCCATTCTAGTCTTACTAAGAATTAGAAATTTTTTTAATATCAGTTTTGTAATTTTTGATAAAGCTGTCAATATTATGATTAAATCACCAGAAAAAAAAGTTCCTGTGATGTTCTCTTCGGGGCAGGGACTGTCTCCTCTCATTGCAAAACGCCAAGCACTCTGGGACGCCCAGGCTTAAATCGGGCCGTGGGCACCGCTCTCAAATTTAATAGCAGCCAACTGTAATAACGTTGAACTAAAGGCACCGAAGCCAAGTGAGTTTGCAGCTCAGCCCACAAGCCTGGGTCCTGCCCTTAGTTGGTCCCCACGAACGCGGGTAGCATCTGCAGGTAAGTTGGGAGCTGCCAGCTGCCGAGGCTTTGGCTGGTGAAACTTGGGCACGGAGCCACACCGGGACACAGCATCCAGGTCCCTCACTGTGGTTTGTGGCAGCACCAACAGCAGCACCAGCAGCAAGCCCTCACGTCACGGGATGCCCTGAGAACCCAGTAATGGAGTGCCTTCAATTCAATGCTGATTTACAAAACCCCAAAACACAGGTAACTTAGCTCCAAATTCACTGCAAGCTCAGTTTAAACTGATGTCCAGAAAGCTCTGGAAGAACACTCAAGGCTTCCAAAAAGCCAATGGAGCAGCAGCTGCGATGTGGCAGCTGGCAGCAGTGTGCTCTGGGGGCTGGGGCTGGTGGGGAAAGCAGAGCCATCATGTACCTGCTCTAGGCTCAGAAGCAGAGTTCAGACCTGGAGCTGTTTGCTGCCACACAGTGCAGTGCTGTCAGTGCTGCTGCCACGTGCTGCCCATGTGCTGGTACCTGGAAAGTCCCACCAACCTCTGCTGCAGGCTTGAACGTGATCTGCAAATGAATAAAGCACAGTGAACTGAAATGACAGCACTTGCTATTTAATGTGCAGTTGAGAGCTGAGCAGGGGTAAGTCAGGCCTCCAGTACCCTTCTCTCCCTCCTGGGTTTTGCTCTTTATTTATTTATTTATTATTCATATTTATTTCTTCATGAAAGAAGTTTTTGTTGTTGCTTTAAAAAAAATCAGAGATTCCATTTGGCTGCAAGGAGCCCCCACAAAACATGGGCTGGAGAGATTTCATCTCTCACATTTTTACCTGCTGTGAGATAAGAATTTGGCTGTGATTGAATGCTATTGCAACAGGAGATAAGGGCCAAGGATTTAGAACAGAAATAAAATAAAATACAAAACCAAAAAAACAAAAAACAGAACAGATCTTTCCGGAAATTTCTATTCCAGAAAAGATACAGAATCAGAGGATGGCATAGGTTGGAAGAGACCTTAAAGATCATCCAGTTCCATCCCCATGGAGAACAGAAAGGGTTTCCCTTTCCATACTGTGGGCACAGCCCAGCACAGTGGCACCGCAGAGTGGGACACCCCACTCCTTTAAATAGCTAAAGGGAGCCTATAAACAGGAGGGGAGTCAACTCTTTGAAAGGGTAGGTGATAGAAGGGCTAGGGGAAATGGTTTGAAGTTGAAGGAGGGGAGATTTAGGTTGGATATGAGGGGAAGTTCTTTCTTATGAGAGTGGTGAGGTGCTGGAACAGCTGCTCAGAGAGGCTGTGGATGCCCCGTCCATCCCTGGAGGTGTTCAAGGCCAGGTTGGATGGGGCCCTGGGCAGCCTGGGCTGCTGTGAAATGTGGAGGTTGGTGGCCCTGCATGTGGTGGGGGGTTGGAGCTTCATGATCGAGGTCCCTTCCAATCAGGGCCATTGTGTGATTCCATGATTCTCCTTCCTGCAGACAAACCCCAGGGAAGCAGTAGTGCAGGTTGGCAGGAGTCAAAGCAAGCAGCTGTGCATCCTAGGAACATGGAAGAATAAATGCTCCTCATTTAAAAAACAAAACAACACCATAATTTCTACACATGTGATTCCACTTCACATTTACTTGACAGTAAGTGAACTCTCATGCAGGTGTGTAATCAGGTACAGAAAGAAGCAGCAGAGCCTGGCACAACTACGAGCCACCCAAGCAACTGAAGCCTTCTCAGATGTTGCAGCCAAGGGAAGAGGTCTAGAGGAGGGGCATCTCCTGTAATCTTACTTCAGGAGTTCTCAGCTCCTCCAATGACAGATCTTTAAGGCTTTTTTGTTTGTTTGTTTGTTTGGAAAGAAAGGCAATTTTCTGGTTTAAAAATATATATATATAAATATGAATATATATAACATATATGTATATATTTCAGTTCCAGGAAAAGAATTTGTTGCTTCTCTCTGATTTTTTCTTGGGATGAGAAAACATCATAAAAATAACAAGAAGTATTGGAATCTGCCGTTACCTGTGATCAGTTCTGGAAGTTCCTCTCTGCTTCTGAGGGAAAAGAACATTTGCCCCTGAAAAATAAATAAAAACATTATCCTATTATTACTTTGTTTAGTTGTGGCTAAAAGAATTCGTATTTCTGTGCTTAACACATCCATGGAGTTTCAGGCAAACAGAAGTTGTAATTCTTTGGGCCAATGTTGCTACAAAAAGACATCTGAAAAAAAAACATCCCCATAATGTGAAATTAATCGCTTGGGCACAGGGGTGGGGTGTTCCCACTGTGTTCACAAATAGGTACTCCAGCACTCAGCTGCCCACTTAATTATTGATATGTGGTTGTTGTCTCAGGGCTGGGGGGGGGAAAGAATGTGGGGAGAAAGAGGGAAGGCCTAAGACAGGCTGGAATGAAATCCTCGTCCCCGTCAGAGGGAGGTACAATGGCCCCAAAGTGACAGAACAAATCCTGCCCAAGCAGGCAGATAATTCTCAGCATATGACAAAGACCATCCGGCTGTCAGTAGCTGCTTCCCAGAAATAACCATGAAGCTATATTAACCCACGTGGGAAAAAAAAAAAAAAAAAAAAAAAGGCACTGCAAGTACCCAGAAATGGTGACTGTTTTCACAAGGTCTTCTTTTGTGTTCCAACCCAGAGGAAGGCAGTTACTGCAGAACAGAGCAGAACTACAGTACAGGTGACAAGCATCAGGTGTGTGAGGGGGAATCAAGCAGGAACCTGGTGTGAAAAAAAAACAAGATAATGAACTATAGTTAAAAATATCTAGAAACAAATCTTTTTCAGTGTCTTACACTGTTAGTGTCGATCCCACCCTGGGACAGCTGTTCTTAGTTTCAGTTGCTGACAACACCCGCTTGTCTCACACTTGCTGTTCCTTTTACAGATATTCAGTAATTTATGCTATAATGAATGACATTAATACAAATTCAGATCAGATACTGGCACATCTGCCCGGGGGAGAGGGGGAATCACTGTACTTGGGGGTGTCCCAGAGCCATGGGGATGTGGTACTTAGGGATGTAGGCAGTGGGCATAGGGGAGTTGGGCTTGGGGATCTCAGAGGGCTTTTCCAGGCTTAATGATTCCGTGGTTCTGTGAAATTAGGAAAATGGAGCACTTGGGATTGCAGCTAAAATCATGAGACCCTTCTGTTTATTTGCTTGTTAAGTTATGAATGTTATTGGCCCTTATGAGCCAGGTGTGGGCTCACAAACCCATATGGGTTAACCAGGAACCCCATAAACAAGTGGGGAGATTAACAGACATCCCCCTGAACTCCAGAAACAGAGGGATTGCTCTGTGCTGCTCTGGCACATTGCTGCAAGGACTCCTTTTGCATAAATAAAGTCTGATCATGTATGTGATATTTTAAGTAGAAATTGAGCTAAAAGCAGTATAAACTAGATTAGAAAAAATACTTAGATTAAAAAATAAATAAATATAAAAGAGACCATGGTGAAAGATTTGCTATTAGATATCCGTGCTTCGAGTCTGTGGCTATTGGTTCATCAGGTGAAGTCTTCAGGGCAGGATGCAGAACAGAGATCTGGGTCCAGGTGTCCAAATCAGTCAGGAACTGCCCCAGGCTGCTCTGCAAGCTTTAGGAAGGAACTTACTCCTAGGGACTCCCATCTAGAGAGAAGCAGGAAAGTTTTATATGCTACAGCATGTGCTACAGTAGCAGAAAAAAATGATGCTGCACAACTTTATCCATTGGCGTGAGTTAAATAAGAAATTGTTCCTCGAGAAATAGGAAAGAAGACAACTGGCCTGGGAGACCAGCAGCGGGTCAGCCAAAGCACCCCATATGCTCCTCTCAGTTGCAGATGAAGCATCAAGAAAAAAGGTAGTGTTCCCTCAACCTTTATGACTGATAACTTGTCTATGTCACCGCCCCTGGAGGTGTTCAATGAACATTTGAATTTTGTGTTGATGGACATGGTTTAGTGAGTACTTTTGGTGATAGGTGGATGGTTGGACTGGATGATCTTGAAGGTCTTTTCCAACCTTGGTGATTCTGTGATTCTGTGATTCTATGAAAGAATAGTTGAAATAGACAATAATGTCTTAGAATTAAAATTAGCTTTTAAAAAGTACAAACTTCAGGAGATAAAAGTACAAGTATGGTATTTGCAACTGTAATATCTGCAAAGCCGATGCTAGAAACAACAGGATAGTAAAGTAACAAAAACAGCACCTTGGCTCCTACTTAGACACTCAATTTGCTGAGGTTCCGTATAGATCCTGAATCCAAGGGTATCTTCAAATGCTTCAAATCCTTCCTGTGCTGAGGTCGGAGCAGAGTGGGAGGTGAGAAGCTGTAAAAGGTGGAAGAATAGAAGAGCCCTGGCAGTGATCTCATTTGCAGCTGTGCTAAGAGTGAAGGGGGATGAGTTTGTCTTACAATGAGGCACAGGTAGGCATGGAAACACATGTCCAAACTACATGTGATTGTTGCCAAAATACTTGGGAGAGTCCTGGGAGAATTAGTTGGAAGCACAGTCATGTTGCAAATTAAATCTGTACAGAGCATTTCTGTCATAAGCAAAGAGGAAATTTTAGCATTGGTTTAGTTAAATATGTATTTATACCCTACAGAACAACAGCAAAAATATTTGCATATGTACAGATTGATCTCCTTCCCTTAGAGCAGAGATAACATCACTTCAGTTCATGCATATAAGGAAAGCAGCAAAGCACAGAAAACAACAAATTATGAATTATTCAATACAAATGTCAGGTTTTAGTAGTAAACGTAGATGTAAACCTTTTTTTGAAAGGCTAAGCATTGCCATTAAGCAAATCCAGATGACACTACATCTGTTGGCTTTCTTTTATATCATTTTATGCGTGTTTGGGAAAAGTATTGGGAGTTTTGATATTAGACTCTTGGTAACATTATTTCCCCAACTTCTGCTGTCTGTTGATGTAATGTTTGATGAAGGGATGAGGTTAAGTCAGCAGTCACTTTAACTACCCAGGCTTCAAATGAGAATTTGTTTTGGTGGAAAAATTGTAGTGTTGAAGTGAAGCCCCATGCACTGAATGCAAGGAGTCCAATAAATGTGACTAGTGGCCACCTCACCAGTGTCACCTCCTGAACTGACACATGCACGTGATATCATACAGGATAGTTTTTGTAAAGATTTCTTTCACATGTGCAGGGAAAATACATTTGGATACAAATCTCTTCAGTTCTCCCCTTGAATCTGAAATCACCGATGTCTCCAGATTTTTGTTGTGAACTGCTTTTTGATCCTGCTCACAATAGAGAGTGGTAATTCAGTCCCATCTGTCCATTTTCTTCTGTATTTCTTTCATTTCAGTGTTGTCATATTTGTCCCCCCTTAGCTGCACTCAGACAAAGCTACTTTAACTTCTTGCAACACGGGGGAACAGTGATGCTCACTGGAAGAGCTGGGAGGTGCCTGTTACTTTGAAAACAGATGAGAGGATTGTGCCAGGGGATTCCTATCTGCTCCGTGCAATCAATCTGCCCAAGTATTTCTATAGCTCTCATTATCCTGCGTGCCTTCGGGATAAGAAACTTAGAACAATTGCCCATTGTCAGTTTATGAAGCAACTTTTTCATACTCCTTCCCCAAAGACTAAATACTTAATTAAAGAAATTAAAATTAATTACGGAATCTGTACAGCGAGATGCTATCGCACCGGTCCCCAGTCTGAGCTCTCAGCTGTGTGGGGCTGGGATATGCACCAGTCCTCAGGAGCAGAATCCTCTGTGCTTCTACTTCAGAGGAGATCATTTCCTGTTAAGCAACACATAAATATAAAATAGGCAAAGTGAGTTTCTAACAAACCTCAAAGCATTTCTGTGTATATTTTAGTGATTGCTCATACTGTGTAAGCGAGAAGTTGAAAGCAAGCCAAATTCCAAAGGACATGAATGTCATATTTCTATTAATTAGCTTTAATATGAAGATGTTGCCACCAACTATTTACAGTGCTCCTCTTCCTAGCTGTTTTATATGGGTGTCTTAAGTCTCTAATAAAATAATGGATTAAGCAGCAAGAGCGAATGAAGTGCATCACAAAGATAATTGAACCTGCTGCAAAATGAATTTTGTTTACCAAACTGGAAGTGTAATCAGCCTATTGGTTTTTGACCCTAAAAGTTTTAGGAGATGAACATCTTGAAAATAGGAAATATTTTTAGAAGAGCAAATGCACCCCTTCCTCAGGATCAGCAACATGTGCAGGCAGCAAGTCGGGCTGTCCCCATCTCAGGACAAGAGGACAGGGAGCAGTGTGGCCAGCAAGTGCCTTCTGTGCCTGTACTTAGATCTGAATTTTTGAAAAGGTTTGGTGAATATTAATTAAAAGAGCTGTAAACAGAACTACACGATTAAAACGCTGACACTTGTGGGACCTGTTTGGTGGGAACAGTCATAGGTATACATAAACAATAATGTTGTAGCCATGTAAATGTGAGCCTCTGGTTTTGTGGGTTTGGAGTGAAGCTCTCCTGGCTCTGGAACTGTAGAACAGAAAACGAATGGCATTCGTTCCCATTAGCTCCCTAACAAGCAGACTGCAGGGGAGCAGGCAGTGTGGGCAGCACATCATACAGTACATGGCATCATCCAGGCAGTACCTCCAAGCCACTCTCATTCTCTCTGTGGCAGTGGTCCAGCAGTCTGACTACTTCACCATTCTCACTTGCTGAAAAATGGAAGATGCTTTGCATGCTCCTTTCCTTCTGCCCTGCACTGTCCCAATTACAGCTAAATAAGATTTTTTCATTACATTTTAGCCATCAGTATGAGTGCAACTTCTAGGTCATCATTTCAGTAGTCTGAACAGACAATACCCAGGTTCTTCCTGAAACATGACCAATAAATGTGTTACAGAGCTCCTGTTTCCAACCTTAATGATTCTAGGATTCTGTGGCCTTTTGCTGTGAGGCTGACATAGTTGCTTGTTGATTTTTTTTATGACCTCTTACCAGAAAGAGATTTCTCCTTAAGAATTTCCATGAACTATTGGTCTTCTAAGTCAAAGGAGTTTATTTAGATTTGTTCTTCAGCAAAGCAAAAACCATGCAAAGCTCACTTCCCGACCAAAGTTAGCATTCTCTTCTGCTTGTTTCTGGATCATGCAAATAGGTTAAGTCTCTAGAAGTTGGTATTTCTCAGAAAAATGCAAGTTAGAAAACAAAGTTTCTTTTAAAGCTCTGCTATTACTGCTACAAAAAGGCATCAGAGCCCATTATTTTCAAGTAAATAAACAACAGCCTGAGTTGTTCTCTGCTATTCTGGGAAATAGCTCCTTTTAACCGAAGTTTCACATTATCTTTTTTGTTTGAAATTTGAATCAGCTCTTACTTAAACCCTGTAGACAATTGCATCTGTTCAGTTTTTCAGTGACTTTAGTGAATCTTTTCTTAGTATATTCTCCCCGAACATCTTCTAAAGAGGTTATGTTATAGCCACAGTCTGTTCTGCTTACAAACTGAGCTGAGCTGCTCCCTGCTCCCAACCAACCTAGCCAAACCCCTCACATCAACTGCTCGTACTTCCTATGCACTCATATATACATACTTCTTAGGAGCTAGAATTAGTATCTGACACTAGGTTTCAGGCTGTGAAGTCTGAATACAGAAAACTGATACAAAATATAGTGTTATAAGGCATGCACGTGATTGTGGTGATCACTGGACTGGTGACTGACTTCTGTATTTGCAGTCCCAGGACAGAAGCAGAAACCTGATCTCTTAGCTGAGGAACATGCCTGGCAGTACTATTTCTAAAGCAGCTATTGCCTGCAGTATTGAGATAAGTTTAGTTGTAGTATGGACTTTCAGAACAGCTCCAGCTGGTTCTTAACAAGCCTCATATTGCGGCCCATCTTGTCCCTGAATAACATGGTATGTGTGCCTCCTTCATTGGGATTTACATCTTTGGAGGGCTTCATCTATCCTCTCTTTTGAGCAGTCACAGAATCACAGAATGGTTGGGTTGGAAGGGACCTCAAGGATCATGAATCTCCAACCCCCCTGCCACATGCAGGGCCACCAACCTCCCCATTTCATACCAGACCAGGCTGCCCAGGGCCCCATCCAATCTGGCCTCGAACACCTCCAGGGACGGGGCATCCACAGCCTCTCCGGGCAGCTGTTCCAGTACCTCACCACTCTCTCTGTAAAGAACTTCCCCTAACATCCAATCTAAATCTCCCCTCCCTCAACTTAAAACCATTTCACTTCGTACTGCAGTTATCTACCCTTTCAAAGAGTTGACTCCTCTCCCCTCTGTAGGCTCCCTTTAGGTACTGAAAGGCTGCAATGAGGTCACCCCGCAGCCTTCTTTTCTCCAGACTGAACAAGGCCAGCTCCCTCAGCCTGTCTTTGTAGTGGAGGTGCTCCAGTCCCCTGATCATCTTCGTGGCCCTCCTCTGGACCCTCTCCAACAGCTCCCTGTCTTTTTTGTACTGGGGGCTCCACACTTGGATGCAGTACTCTAGATGGGGCCTCACAAGAGCAGAGTAGAGGGGAACAATCACCTGCCTGTCCCTGCTGGCCACCCCTCTTCTGATGGAGCCCAGGATACCATTTGCTTTCTGAGCTGCAAGGGCACACTGCTGGCTCATGTTAAGTTTTTCATCCATCAGGACCCCCAGGTCCTTCTCCACAGGACTGCTCTCAAGGCCCGCTCCTCCCAGTCTGTAGGGATGCCTGGGATTCCTCCGGCCCAAGTGCAAAACTCTGCTCTTTGCCGTGTTGAACCTCATCAGGTTCACCTGGGCCCACCTTTCAGGTCTGTTGAGGTCCCTCTGAATGGCATCCCTTCCTTCAACCATGTCAACCGCACCACTCAGCTTGGTGTTGTCAGCAAACTTGCTGAGGGTGCACTCGATTAGTCCTGATCCACAGCTTGATCGGCTACAGACCAAAGGCAGTTGGTAAGGGTATTTCCCAACAAAAACCACAATAAACATCACTTATTTTCTTGCTCATTTGTTTTGTTGTGTGATCTTGCTCAAATAAGAGCACAGACAAGGAACGAGAAGATCTGATTTTCAGTATTGCTTACATTGTTGGGAGTATTTGCTTTACCATGTTACAACCTCTTCTTGCTCTGCTGTCCAGTATTGGACAAGTCGTTGCTTTTCTGCATCACTGTGCAATAAATTATAGAACATTCTGGAGAAAAAAAAATGAAATTTTGTCAAAGTTTCATCTTCTGCTAGGACACAATTTAGTGGAAATATCCTTTAACAGCCTGAGCTGTGTTTTCCCCTGCTACAGTAATTGTCTTTGTGTTTCAAAATATAAACCACTACGAATAATGATTCTCTCACGAATCCAGAGGTGCCTCGTATTTATACCAAAGGAAGTTTATAATATTGAAGAAATATGTTGGATTTCAGTCTTTTCATGACAGCTGTAGCTGATTCAATCCTTGTTACTAAAGAATATCCACACAAGTGACCATCTCTGTCTTTTTAGAATCTTCATTCCAATTTTGCAAAAAAATTTGCGACCTTCAATCTCTGCACATGTTACAGACCTTTCCTATTGATGTCAGCAAATGTCATTTGTTGATTGCGTATTTCTTCTCAGTTCAGCTTTTAGTCTTTGTTTTAAGACAGTTAATTGTTGCTATAGTTCTGATCTGTATTTCAGACAAACATATGTTAACTCTGTTTGTTGGAATTGACGAGTGAGGGTATATATTGGGAAGTGGTGTGGGTTTGAAGTGGGATTTGCTTTGATATTTCTGTGCAAATCCATGTGATAGCTCACTGACTCACATAGCTGAAAATAGGTAATGATATCAACTACAGAATTCTTTATAGTTGTTTTTTTTTTTTTTTTTCTTTTCCTTTTCTTGCTTAGCTAGCTGCTCCTCACAAAATCCAGGTCATTATTCAAATCTGTGCTTAGATTAAAATGCCAGATAGCATCGTTCTTACTCATTGATGAATCACACTGGAACAAATTTTGGTCCCACTGAACAAACTATGTGTTGGCTTAGTCATAAGTCTGTTTGGCAAATCACGTGTCATGCTTCGATGAAGCACTTGCTTAAAATCATTACTTTTTAAATATATTCTAAAAAATTTGCATGTAGGAAGATTTAAGCCAGTTTATATATTTAAGATTATACTGGATACTTCTCAAAGCAAAACTTGAGAATTGAAAATTCTACCCAAAATACTGCCCAGTTGTTACCCCCAAAATACCCTTTAACTTCTGTTAATCAGAGAGGAATCAAAGGAGTTACAACTATTGAGTGTAAGACTATTAATCTATCCTTTTAGAATACAATTAAATGCTGCAAAACTGAGTTGCTAGTGAAATGACCTGTTCTGTGTTGTTAAAGCATTTTCAAAACCTTCTCTTTACCATTCTTTGCTGGTTCTGTTATTCTGCATACAGACACATTATTTACCAGGTACAGGTTGTCGTGCTGAGCCACAGCAGAAGAGTGAAGTTGTCAGAGTAACCACGAGACTGCAGAGGAGGCTGAGAATCTCAGGCAGCTTCTTGCATCCCCAACAAAAGCAAACTTCAGGAGCAAAACAGAGAGCTAATTTAGTGGATTAAACTATGGACAGATTTTAACAGCATACCTAAGCAGACTACTGGACGTACCTGAAATTAAACATGTTTCATCAAGTCTGTTCCTAAATTAATCTTAAGTATTGTTTTTTGGAAGTGTCTGGTAACAAACAGCTGCACTGGGTGTGGTGATGCCAGCCTGGCTGCCTGCCACCAACCACACCTACGGGAGCAGAGCACTCAGTATCCCCACATCCTGTGCCCTGGTGCTGCTGACATCAAATTGACCTTTCTTGAAGATTTTGATATTTTGCTTGCTGCTTTTCCTATGAAAATAGCAAACTTGCACTGAATCTTTTAACTTGTCACCAAATGGCTCTTTAACCAAGAGGGCTGTTGCATCCAGGATAACAGGGTTTTATCTGAAAGTGCAATTTAAAAAAATGGGCACATAAACTAGGAAATGTAAAGAAAAACATTAAAAAAGAAAAACCAACCCCATGTATCTTAAAAGAGAGCGCTTGTGAAATTTCATTGAAAGGAAGTGCAGGAACTGCTAGGTGCTACAACAACCATGGGTCTGATGTTTTCACTGAGCATTATGAAGCTACAAAAAAATTGATTCTATGATGGGCAGATGATATTTAGAGTGGTGTGATATAATCCAAATGGACTACAATGCCTCAAAACACAGCATGATCCTTAGGGAAAAGTGGCATCACATCTCGTGCTGTAGAAGGCAACAGCTCTTACTTGAGCTGGAGGAACTCAAAGCAGCCATGGAGCAGTCTTTCCCTGCAGTGGAAAGAATACCTGTGTTGTTCATCAGAAAATTAATAATCCCAAAAATGAGCAAAGATCTACGGTTTCTTTTTTGTGGTTGTCTTGTCATACATTGGATTTGTTCCCTTTTAAATTGGCAATCAGAGAAGATTTTATTAAGCAGGTGCCAGCAGGAAAAGAAAGCTGCCTGCAATAGAACCATGACTTGCCAATTCAGAATATTTTAATATGGTGTGGGTGACACGAGGGCACTGTTTTATTAATAATCCTTTGACTTGGTCATCTTGATTCCTGAAGTTAGAGTGAAACTCATGAATCTGAAACTCATCAGCACACAAAAAAATCAAGGTTAAACAAGTTAAGGAATACAAATATTGCTGCAAGACATCGAAAGCCCCATTCTCTGCAGGGAAAACTGTGTTCATAGAAACTCCTGGTGGTCGGGAGCTTGAAGAGCTGAGCTATTTCAGCACTGCTTCAGCTTGAGTTTGTATCACACGTTAACCACAGATATCACTGAAGCCAAGTCAGACAGAAAATAAATAGGAAAATCTTAAAACAGTGGTAAGAGCTTCCTTCATGGCTCACTCTTTGAGAAGAAAGTTGTTATTTTTGTTTCAGCTCTTATCACAGTAAGTGATAAGTATAATAATAATATAATAATGAAACTAATCTATAATCAGAGCTTTTGGGATAGGCAAAGCAGCCCTGCATTCATAGACTGTGGAGGGTTTCCTCATCACTGTACACATTGCTCACTGATGGGCAGATCTGAGCTCTATGTTCAGTTTCAACTCATAGATAGGATTCCATTAATAGGCAACAGATAATTTTGAGTTAAATACAACACTTTCGGATGGCTCAGCAAGTCCATCTGCATCTTGGACACTGAGTGGCAATGTCACCTACCTTAGTAACCACAAATATTTGAGCCACACCTGACAATGTGAAATTGCTGAATGTTTGTAAGAAAGGGAATTAGATAAAAATTAGAGGAAGGCTTGGAATCTTTCAGAACCAAAACAATAATTAATCTTTCTGTCTTTTTGCTTCAGATTTCTCATATAAGAAAAATTACTATTTTTTAACATTACTTGCTGGTTTCTTGTGTGTATTTTCTGTCTCACAAATTGCTCTCATGCATATCCTTTCTAAAACTACTGTCTGTTAAAAATCTAATGAGGCCTAGGGGAGCATTTTGTTAAAAATAGATTATAAGATTCTTTTCAAGCTTATAAGATTCTTTTCAGGCTTAGGTAAGTTTTATATTATCAGCACTTTGGGAAGGAAAACAGCACTTTGGGAAAGAAAACTAAGATTTTGTGCACCAGGAGAAAGTTTGATACCACATCTAAAACCGTGATTTCAAGAAAAGCTCACAATTCATGAGCAAATGCTGAATGCTTGGCCAATCTGGAAAGGTTACTTCGGGCTTCTTAAAGATCTATACTAAAACTCCAGTATTGTTTATTTCATACAATGGCAGTAATTTCCATTTCTGAATTTCTCCTTTGTGTCTATGAATGATTAGTGACACTATTCACATAAGTACTGAACCAGACACTGTTCTGTCTTATAAGATTTTTCCTACACTTGGTGTAGCCAGAAACTCGTGGTGTCCTGATATTTAATCTCATAGATGTTATTCAGGATGCCTGGGTTAGAAATTCCCTATAATCCCTGTAATCAAGTGTTGCATACTGCATTATTACTAGAGCCTTCGTAGTAAGGCTCAGTAGCACAGAGCAAACCTTGCCAAAAGCTTTCTTGCATTACATCACCATGCCTCATGGTTGGGTAACACAGAAAGTGAAATGCCTGCAACTCGTTTTCTAGTACTGTTGAACAATGCCTGTCTCTTCAGATATTGTTCCACTTGATATGACTTACCTTTTCTGTTCTTTTCTTGTTTTCAGCTATTTTCAGCTGCTCCTATTCCTCTGTATAGCAGCTCTCCTGACCTGCTGGTTGCCATGTACACATCACTAGCATTTCCTTTAAAACAAAAGAAATTACTTATGAAAATAAACACCACCTCTTCCTACCAATCATTTTTCTATGTACACTGAAGAGCTGACAATAGGAACAGCTTACTTAAAAGCCTAAATAGAATAGTCAGCAATCCTCCCTCTTCACCAACGACCTGTGTTGGAACCAAGATCCTTGCAGTGCCCTCAACTCTCTAGAAAGGGTTTTTAGGTGCAAGCACTTTCCTCATCCACCTGAAATCAGGTAGCACTGAGCTATCAAAAGTTTCACCATCTCAGCTTGCAGTTATCTAACAGGAATGAAGGTACAGTAGCACGCACATCCTTTCACATGTCCACACTTGCTGTAGCTGCTGTGTAACCACTGCTGAGACTCATCAGAGTGAATGCAGGCATGGAGAAGTGCTCTGCCCATGAGCTGCCTTAGCAGACCCCGAGGACTGCCTGGGTAACCCTGAGCCCCTCCAATGATTCCATTCACCCTCAGTGAGATGCCTTACTGCACCGCTCCAGCAGAGAGACAAATACATCAATATTTCATTGAAAATACTTCTGACTGAACAATTTTTCTTCAGGGTTTTCCATTCCTATTTATTCTTATGGTAGTTGCACGCACATACATTGCCTTGAGTTATCTACAAATTGCATTTGCAATTTTCCACAGCTTTCATATGAAACTCAAACATGAAGGCATCACCTTACCCTACTGATTTTCGTGTCCTTCTACCCTATGTCTACTCTATGCCACACCAACAATTCAGTTCCTCTTTTAACCCTTTAAAACCTTTTTATTTTAATGAAGCTTAGTTTTGCAGATGGGTGCTGCTATGTCCATACACCAAACGTAAGATCAGGACACGAGGAGAAGGCTCTCCACATCCAACTTCAGGAATCAGACTGAGCTGTATGAAAATACCCTCTAAAGTTCAAGTCAACGTGAAACAAAAGCTTCCAGGGGTGTGACTGACATTACTCACACAGTGAGACACAAGTCCTGAACATCCAGAAATACCTTTTATATTGGAACTAATTCCTCTCTTTAACTGCCCCTGGCTCTCTGTCATTTGAGTTCACATCCTTATAATGTCGTCTCCCAAGGCAGGCCCTGCAGTGCACCATGCCACCCACCTTGATGGGAAACAGGCTCCTCACTCTTTCAGAAAGGGTTTGACTGTAACCCCCTCCCCCCCCACCAAAAAAAAACCACCAAAACAAGTGTAAAGAAGCTGAATGTGTAAGAAAGCAAACTTCTCCCATCTTTCCAGGGAATAATGGCACTTAATTCCAAGCAAATCCCTGCGCTGAGTGCAGCTCATAGCATTGCTCTCGAGGAAGCAATGGCTGGTACAGATGTGTGGCTTCCCTGGAAGTGAGGCTTTGCATGCAGTTGTGTGCTTATCATATACATACTGTACATGTATTGGGGTGTTTCTGAATCACTCATCAAGCAGGGAACAGTGAACAGGAGAAGTAAGTACCCTCCCAGATCCATGTTTGCATAGTAAGAGCCTTCTGCATGTTTAAAACACCCTTTGCAAGGAACTACAGAAACTTGAAGCTTGGATACACCTCTACATCTCTATGTTCACTGCATAAATGACAAGAGAAGACTAAAAACTTCTGTCGTTGTGAATTTATGCACAGAGAATACAGTACAAACAGCACTGCCTCTGCATTATCCATTGTCAATGTGACACTTTCATTTTCCTTTTCACTTTTCTTGGAACCAAGTTAATATTTCTGTCCCTAGTATCACAGCAATGGTGTTGAGAGACACTTGTTTTTCTCTGCTTGTTTTCGGCCCCATCTTCCAGAAGAGTGATGTGCAACTTGCCTCTAATGAGCACGACACATGAAAGATGCCTTCCCCACACTGCTGCTTCAGATCAGGTTGAACCAAATCCTATCAGCCCCAGAACTGGGTGGGCAGGAAAAATGCTGCTGTTTATATCAGCGTGACAAATGACTTTATCTGGACCACTGTTCCAGAAAACAGTGATTACTGTGATCTTTTAAGGGAGCATGCAGCTTTTAGAGCATTTCTGTTCCACGTATTTCCTGGTTTCTTACTTTTACTGGTGCATGCAAACGCGTTTTTAGAAAGCAGATCCACTTCTACCCTTAAGGTAAAATTCAGCAGAACGATGAAGGTTTTAAAAGGAAAGGGAGCACCCCACGCTGCTGGGGCAGTTTTTCACAGATGCCACTTTAGGAAAACTCCTTCCCTCTTCTGGGTTCTGAATTAAAATCCCACAGTTTTAATGTTCTGTGATCCTTGGTTTTTTTTTGGTGAGCCTAACAATGCCACAGATGCACCTGGGAAGTGGCAGAACACGTGGGACTTTATGACTTTATTAACACATGCTGAGGATCTCCTCAAAACACAATGATTTTGCAAAAGATACCAATAAGATGCTGCATTTGCTTAACGAGCTGTGAGATGCTGGGATAAGCTTGTGTACGTCTGTAAACTCGATTTCTCAAGTTTTTCTCTGCTAGATTTTTCTGGCTGACATAATAAATGTCTCTTTGTAAGGCCTACTGTTACTTTCAAAACCTTAGCGGCAGGAATACAATACTCATTATGCACCAATTACAACAGCGATTTCCTCGTTCCAGGCATAACCACTGGTTTCCTCTTTACCAGTCGCTGCACTGCAAGGCTGCCTTGTTCCTGGTGGTAAAACAAGTTGCACTGAGTCACACAGCACGTGCCTTGCAGCAGTGAAAGCTGCACTGCTCAGTGACCAGGAAGAGAGCAGCTCCGTCGCTCCCGCACCTCATCTGGTTCTGCTTAGTGCCAAAGGCTTTTTGTTTTGTTTGCTTTTGTTGTGTTGAGGGGAAAGGAGAAACAACAGGAGAGAGCAGTTGTGTGTCCTAAGCAAAATAAGGGTCTGTGCTGAGATTTCCTCATATACTAGAAGAGGGTTGGTATGTTATGCTATCCATCTCTTCCTGCTCACTTTCATATTTTGTGCTTAATGACACAAAGCTGTGCCCTTCAAGCCATGAAGCAGCCTGCCCACCTGGCTGTGAGCATCTGAGCCAGGAGACTGAAGGGAACACACGTCACATCTTCACTGCAATATCTACCTGTTAGTGCTGCTGCTCTGGAATCTCACTCTGGTGTGTCCAACACCAAAGCAGACACCACTTCACTCATTTTTCAATGTTAGACAATGTCAGATCCAGGCTGGATGTGGCTCTGGGCAGCCTGGGCTGCTGGTTGGCGACCCTGCACATAGCAGGGGGTTGGAACTGGATGAGCATTGTGGGCCTTTTCAACCCAGGCCATTCTGTGAGTCAAATTCAAATATGTTCAAATCAGCAGTGATTTCTGTAATTTCAATACACATATCCAATTTGAGCTATGAAGATCCTTATTCCATACACTTTGGTGATGGTATTTTCGAACACCTCTTTATATTTAAATGCAGAAGTTTTGTAGTATATTAGCTCTTAGATTCCTGTGTTTCTGAGCTGTGTTAAATGATTTTGGCTCATGATTTTGCTTGATGCTCTGCATATCCTCTGTGCAATTGCTGTGCGACAGAGATGGATACAGGCACATAAGCATGAAGAACAAATTTCAGCTGATGCAGTAAATGTTAATGTCTTTACAAGCACCTAAGAATGACCTCTCTTAAAATGAAAGTTTTCGCAACCCTAGAGCTTGATAGCTGTTGGGCAAACTTGTTCTTCTATGAAGGCTATGTCATCTAAGAAAGCCGTGTGTCATTTGGCTGTATACTTCTATGGAGGATAATTCTAAGACAAATACATTTGATTTCATAATCGTACCGCTGTTAACTTGCTTGCTGAATTGGGTCATAAAGGACAACAATCTCAGCAGAGTATATTTCTCTTTTGACTAAGAATCCACAATAGGATTACAATAAGAAACAACTCCTCAGGATTCTTTAAGGAATCAGTGACCTCTCTAAATACCTTTGCTAATCTTCAGACAGAAAGTATACTTTTCTTTTACATCTATTTCTTGACAAAGATATTTTTAGTATAAAACTAAATGAGGAGCTTCCTGCTGCTTTCTAGCTCGAGAATCTTTCATCATTTTACCTTGCTGTTGTAATTTTGGGAATCAGCTGTTTTCATAGCTTCCCTTTAATTAGTTTTATATGGTGCCTGTTGTTGGGATTACGATTTTAACTTAATTTTCTAATATTTGTTTGGCCCTTTAAATGTCCCAAGAAGCTATTCCATACCAGATTTCACATTTTGGCTGATAGGTTTTGGTGATCTTAAAGAGGAAAACGTGCAGGGAGTCAGTTCCTTAAAGCCTTTGAATAATTTGAAATAGAAATGGTTTGGAACAGCTGATACATTGAACTCCAAACATTAGCCACTAAGAATGCTTAGTAGCTACTTTGATCAAGCTCTTTTTCCTGACAAAACTCCCTTTGAAATGAATAGGACAGAGGTTTCTTTCACTTCAATAGGAGTTCTCAGACCTAGGGAGAAAGGAGGACTTCATAACCTTTAAAAAGACTCCCCTAGTCCATTCATATATCTCCTGGAAAGCTCAGCACTTTTCCTTGTGCTGAAGTTACTAAGCCAGCCTCCTGGCTGCTTTTAGGTTCCCTTCCAGTGAAGCTTTACTTAAACATGAGATCAAAATACTCTATGAGGCTGCTGCTGCTGCTGCTACCAAGACAGGAATCCCGGATGTACAATAGCTGTAGGAGTGACTTTGGAAATATTTGTTAATGGGATCATCGGCATCACTTTCACAGTCATTTCTTCACATCCTCATGCAGTGAATATCTGGAATGCTGCAGAACACAAAGATAATTTTCTGTACACTTTGAATCTTGGGGGTTATTTTTGTGTATTTACAGTCAAATCTTCAGCATCCTAATACTCTCGTTATCTTTCAACACTTCAGTCATTTCTACAGGAACTACTCCATGCCTTTGCAGAGGCCATTAACCACTGCTGGTTATCTGTGTTGCTATACAGTCCACACATTTCTTTAAAAACATCTGGTACTCATAAGGAAACAACATATAAAACAAATAACCATTACACACTCATGACATCATTTTTCAATAACATACACTGACAATTCTTCATATCATCATAATCTTGACATCAAAACAGGTGTCTATAATTAATTCTCACAATTCAGCTACTGAATTTTGAATCGTTGTTCTTCGGGTTTCTTTTTTGCCATCAAAAGCAAATTATCTAGAGGTCAAATACTGCTCACAATATTTTTTATTGCTTAAATTATTCAGAAAACCTGTAATATTGTACAGGATGAGGAGATCTGAGGACGTACAGAAAAGATGTATGGTTCTGGCTTAAAGCTAAGCTACATAAAGTATTAATGTAAGTTGAAACTTTAGTTCTGGGCATGTTCAGAAATATGCAATGGCTTTTTGCTCTACATGAAAAAAACTCCAGCACACTGCAGGGCAAAATTCTAAAAGAATTGCATTGTTTGTGGAAATAAAATAATGGGATGAGTTCAGAACTAAGAGCCACCTTAAGGGTAAATGCGTTGCATTTCTGTTCTGTTGTTGTTGTTGTTGAAGCAATAAACAGCAGGAAAAGAACAAAATGCGCAGAAAAAGGAAAATCCTTGTCTTTTAACTTCTTGAAGAAGTATTTCAGGAGGAACTGCCTGTTCCACAAAGCTAACCTAACCTTACAAACATGTTATCTCTACAGCAGGGCTGTAAGAGAACCCATATAATACAGAAAACTCATGAACCGTGAGCTGAAAATGCACTTCATTTTCTTAAAGTGGAATTCATCCCCCTTTTACAGTTTGTCAACTACGTAGGGGAAGTTCACATTTGAGTGCAATTTTAACTACCTGTTTTAAGTTGTGAAGCTTGGTCCTGGCAGGTGAGGTCAAATTCAGTCCATCCTTTGCTTTTAACACCCAGTTTAGCAGCTGATAATTAAGACAACTTCAGACAGTTGCCTGGTGTGGGAACAGTCACAGTATTTTCATCCTTTAATTAGATCATCATCAAAATGCTAACATAGCTTCTGAGCTTCCAAGAGCTAGAGCTCTCTTTGCTACCACCTTCATTTAGATGAAACAGTTAATATCACTGTCATTATGACAGCTTTCAGTTTCTGAGATGCAGCTATTGGGCTCTGATTGTTCTAAGGAAGATGCACAAAATTGCTGTTTCCAGCTCAGGATTGATTTCACTTACAATCTCCTGATTGTTGCTGCACAGTAAAACTGAGAAACTAAAGCTGTTGCACAAGTGCATTGCAGTTACTCTTTGGAAAATGGCAACCATCTGCTTCTACCAACCACTTGTGAATCACTTTGGTGATAGCAAACCAACTTCTAGTGTTAGAAGTCTGGCTGCTTCCTGTAACTATTGAGCTAAAAACTATACAAACGTTAAACATTCCTGTAAAGGGGAACATTGCTGAATGCATCTCACACACAGTTTGGGCTACTACAAGCAAGACTGGTGTTTAGTTCTGAACTGCTTTATGATGTGGTTCTTTGTAAAAGGGTGTTAATTCTAATGCAAGTTAAGAATTGTCTATGAACACTGCATAATCAATGAAAATTATATAAAGGAATATTATATAATCAAATAATATTAAGATGTTATAATAATGAAATAAGCAAGAGAGTTAGGCACAGCGAGACAAAGAGAATAAATAGGATGCTCACCCATGTTGTGGGCTTGCTCAGGAAACTCCAGTGGAGTGGATCTTCCAAAGAGAGAGAGAGATCCTTCCCTACTGGTAGTCAGCTCTTAAATGGGTTTAGGAGAGGTGGAGCCATGCTCCACCCCTTCCTGCAGCACAGGTGAATTGCCTTCACCTGTGCTCCCAGGGCTGACTCATTGCTCGCCTCAGGTGATTAATCAGGTTCAGGCCATGACTCAGCAGTTCCCATACAAACACAAAGATATTTAAGGGAATTATAAGTAAGACTTACTAGACTGGGATGCACTATCACAGTTCTCTTCTCTGTTCCTTTCCTCATCAGTTTAAAATTTCATTTGCTCATGTTTGTACTACATAACTTAGCATTAACCTGATGCTTTCATAGGAATACCTAACAATTTTCAGATTTCTTTCCCAAGATAATTCTGATCTATGTGACATAAGCACAACATTATTACTGCTTTTTTTTTTTTTTTCCTTCTTCCTGTGAGTTAGTGCATTTGTTTCATCTTCCTTATCTCTCTCTAGCTGACAGAATGCATTATTCTTCATTTTGTAAATCATGTGTTTATCAAGAACAGTATACATTTACTATCTGAAACTACATAGATAACAAATGCATAAGGTAAACAAAAATCAACTGCAATTAAGAGACTAAACTTGTTTGGGCAATCTTTTGTGGTTTTGTTTGTTTGTTTGTTTTCTAAAAAAAAAAAAAGGAATAGAATGTTAGATACAGTCAACACCGTATTCCAAAGTGTGACATGGTCAAAGCTTATCAGCCTAATAGTTCCAGTTTATTCCAGGGGCAGCAGACTGCACTGACAACCTCTGTAAGATAGAAACAAAAAAAAGCAGCCTACCTGATCTCAAGATGTCAATATTTCTGATGTCAATATAACACAGAAGCGATGATGTACTGGAAACGTGATGGGATTTGCAGATTTTTTCACACAGAGGGTGGTGATGCATTGGAACAGGTTGCCCAAGGAGGTTGTGAATGCCCCATCCCTGGAGGCATTCGAGGCCAGGCTGGATGTGGCTCTGGGCAGCCTGGGCTGCTGGTTGGCGACCTGCACACAGCAGGGGGTTGGAACTGGATGAGCATTGTGGGCCTTTGCAACCCAGGCCTGTGATTCTATGACTCTATGATAAAGCAATATATTGGGTAGGTGTGAGAAGATCTGGAACACTGGAAGACTGTGGCTTTGTCTGCACGGGGACTCAGGCTTATTCTTTCCATGCTGAGGACACTCTTCTGAAATTTGGATGCCTTGTTCCTGTTTAGCTATGTGTACTTTGAAAGAGGGAGAAAACAAACAGGAGCAAGGCATTTTTACAGCAGAAGAGCATGAGTGAACACACTATTCCAGACCTACAGTGGTGAGAGTTGTGAGGTACTGGAACAGAGTTGAGAGTGGTGAGGTACTGGAACAGGCTGCCCAGAGAGGTTGTGGATGCCCCGTCCCTGGAGGTGTTCAAGGCCAGATTGGATGGGGCCCTGGGCAGCCTGGTCTAGCATTAGGTGGGATGGTTGGTGGCCCTGCATGTGGCAGGGGGGTTGGAGATTCATGATCCTTGAGGTCCCTTCCAACCCTGGCAATTCTGTGATTCTGTGATACAGACAACACAAAACAAGTACTTTGCAACACGAGGAACTTCTGTACCTCTTCAAGATTAAATCCACGTAGAGAGTACTATGTGAAAGCACTCTCTACGTGGAATATTGAAGGATGGAATATTTTTGAATGGGTATGAGTTTGTTTCTGAAGTGTTTGTAATATCCATTGGAGCATATGGCTTTTACCCCTTCTCCTTCTGCACAGCATGTGGGAGCTCTGAGGGCAGGGATCTGCAAGCAGGTTAATTTAATCACAGAACATCCCGAGTTGGAGGGGACCCATGAGGACCAGCGAGTCCAACCTTGGCCCCACAGAGCATCAGTCAAACCCTATGGCTGAGGTTGGTGTCCCAGCACTCCCTGAGCTCTGGCTGCCTGGGAGCTTTGCCATGCCCACAGCCTGTCCCTGATATCCATCCTGAACCTCCACTGCTAACTTTCGTTAACCTAACTGTATTGTTTAGAAACGCGTTTTAATCCCAAAATACGAGGAAGGAACACGCTCGAGTTCACTGCCAGCAGCTTCTGCTAAGGCGAGCGTCACTCACTGGGCTGACCCCGAGGAACCACAGCCTGGGCAGCACCTGATCGTCACATTTTTCCCGTTCGTGAAGTTAAAACCGAAACAAAACACCTTTAAAGGTAAAATCCGGCACCCGCAAAACTCCTTGCAGTCCTTCAATGTGAAGGAGAGCCGCTGACGGGCGCGGTGACTGCCTGACTGCCTGACACTGACTGACTGACACTGACTGACTGGGCGGGTCGCCTTCCCGCCACCTCAGCGCTACGCGCTCCTTCGGGCCGAGCGGCGAGCCGAGAGCCCAGCTACAGAAAAGCGGAGCCCCCGGGCAGGCTGAGAGAAACCAAGCACCCACCCGCCCTCAACTCCTCGTCGGCTCCCCTCAGCACCGCCTCTGGCTGCGCGCGCAGCGCGGCCGCCACCTCCTCCCGCCTCCCTCCCTCCATCCCGTCCCCCCCCCACCCCGGACTCTCGCGGTGGCTGCCGGGATCGCTGGCCGCTTTGGTTAATGTCCGCCATGTTTGCCATGGCGCAGGGAGCGGATCGAGCGAGCCCGGCGCGGATCTAGGGCTGCGGGGCGTGCGCTGTGAGCTACGGGCGGCCCCGCGGAGAGCTGTTCCGGGGCGGCGGGACCCTCCATGGTGGTGCGGGCCGGGTGCGGGAGCGGCTGGGAGGCGGCGGCGCGGCCGCACTGAGGGCCCCCCCGCCCGCCCGGCCCCGGGGTGTTATTGTGAGGGGGAGACAATGAGCAAACTCTCCTTCCGAGCCCGGGCGCTAGACGCCGCCAAACCGCTGCCCATCTACCGCGGCAAGGACATGCCCGACCTCAACGACTGCGTCTCCATCAACCGGGCTGTGCCGCAGATGCCCACGGGGATGGAGAAAGAGGAGGAATCGGTAAGGGAGCCGCGCAGGGGGGGCACCATTGTTTATCAGACACCCCCCTCCCCTCACGGGAAATAGGCCATCGGCATTCACCAAGCGCACTACGCACGCTCCCCACCGCGGCGCTGCACGGGTTTGACGGGGCCCTGCGCAAAGAGCGCAGCGTAAACTGCTGTCCGACGCCGTAAGCGGGCCCTGCTCCGCCATCTTCTTTGCGTCCCGACTCGCGAGTGTTTTGATTAGCGGGGGGGAGGCCTTTACGCTAGCGTAAGAAGGAGGAAGGCGCAAGGCGCGTCTCTGAATGAGCGAGCGGGCGCAGCCGGCGTAGCGCGCTTCAGCCGCTTGCCTTGGGCGCGGGTTGCGGGTCAGGCGGCGCGTGTGACAGGCGGCGGCGTGCCGCGCCGTGCGGTCGGCTTCGGGCTCGTCAGCGCCGGGGCTTTTCAAGCCGAGCGCCCCGTTAAGTCGGGTAGAGAGAAGCTTCGGTTCGCTCCGCTGGGGGGTTTTCGGTGTGGCAGCGCCGCTGGGAGCCCTGAGGAGCGCGGTGCCCGCCGTGCGGCAGCTGTCCCGCAGCTGTGCTCCGCGCCTCGCCGCCGGCGGCTGCGCTGCGCTGTGCGGAGGCGCGGGACGGGGAGCAGCGGAGCGGTGCTGGCGGCGCGGGGAGCTCCGAACAGCACGGCTGCTGCCTCCGGTGTGTGTCAGACGTGGCTCGTTTGAAATGAGCGCCTCGTTTTTGATTAAACGGTGTTGGGAATTAAGCTCGCTCGCCTTTCAGCTGCCAGGCTGCCCGCGGGCTGCCGAAGCGATGGTGAAGTTTTGGGTTGGTTGCTGCTGTGTGGATTTTAGCTTATGTTGATGGTAAAGCGTTGTCTGTTCTGTAAGGAGAGGTGTGCTAAATTCCGCCAGGCTGTATGGAAGATTTAGGTTGGATGTCAGGGGGAAGTTCTTTGCTATGAGAGTGGTGAGGTGCTGGAACAGCTGCCCAGAGAGGCTGTGGATGCCCCGTCCATCCCTGGAGGTGTTCAAGGCCAGGTTGGATGGGGCCCTGGACAGCCTGGGCTGCTATGAAACATGGAGGTTGGTGGCCCTGCCTGTAGCAGGGTGTTGGAGCTTCATGATCCTTAAGGTCCCTTCCAACCCAACCATTCTGTGGTTCTGTGTCTGCCCTGAAGTGTGGCTGTGTGGGGTTATGTTCTGCAGGACTCTCGATGTGAAGCAGCAGAGAGGTGCAGTGTGAGATAAGTTATCAGGGCACGGTGTTCAGCTGTGCCATTGATGGAGAGTTTGGGGTACTGCTGTGTGCTGACTGCTCTGTTTATGGGGTGGGTCTCAGCCCAGTGCTACACAAATGATTCTCAGTGTAGATTTCTGTGTCAGTGGCACATAAGGCTTTTCCAGGTTTAGGTGGCTGTAGTTAAATGTATGAGAAGTTCACTCCGGGCAGCTTTTTTTTTTTTTTTAATAGCAAATATTGCTGTTATTTATAGGGAGTTTTGGGGGAAGAGAACTGCTCACATGTTCTTTTCTGACATTTCCATTATTCAGGGGTCTCGGGGAATGGTTTTAAACTGAGACAGGGGAGGTTTAGGTTAGGTATTAGGAGGAAGTTTTTCACCCAGAGGGTGGTGAGGCACTGGAACAGGTTGCCCAAGGAGGCTGTGGATGCCCCATCCCTGCAGGCATCCAAGGCCAGGCTGGATATGTCTCTGGGCAGCCTGGTCTGGTGGTTGGTGACCCTGCACACAGCAGGGGGTTGGATCTGGATGAGCATTGTGCTCCTTTTCAGCCCAGGCTGTTCTAGGATTCTTTTTTTGTGTGCTCAGCCCCCTGCTCTGGCTGCATCTATGAGAGTTGTTGGGGTGGCTGGTGTTCACTTGCACACGCAGAGCTCAGTGTTCCTAGAGCTGAGGGCTGCCTTCCAATGCTGACTATACTGACTAAAACTGTATTTACAAATTTTCAGGACCTAAAGCTGCTTGATGTATCTACCTCGTCTCTCTAGTAGAGGTGTATGATTTGCTTTGTTCATGATTGAGATTTTTGCATCGAAAGAAGCACTCTGGTTCCCGTCTTTTAATTTTTTTTTGGTGTGATTTCATTCTTATTATCTCTGAAGTAGTACTATTATTTGGTATGCCAGCTTAAAGTTGGCGGTGATTCACTGTTATCACTTATTTCTAAAACTACTTCTGAAGTTATTTGGATAATGAATTAAAGCGGTGCAGAGTCGCTGTGGTTGCAGGCAGGGTGTTGGAGCACACTGCTGGTTCTCACATCTGGAGTTTGGGTGTGAGCATCGTTATTGGACTTTTGTTTTGATCTGATCTTGATGAAAATCCCAGAACGATTTCCATGTAAGTATCTTAAAGATTTATGTGTGCTCGAAGCGTTTTACAAATCAGCAGCTCTTCTTGCTCACATGGAGGTTCCAGCTGTGAAGGGATTAGGCTTCTGGTATGTAGTATGTTTGTGTTAGCGAGTGTTTATCATTTATCCTGAATTAAACCTGAGTAGGAAAGCATGAGTGTTCTCTAATCTCATGTAAGAGGGAGCTCAATTAAGCAAAAGTAGGAAGCTGTCCTTTTGTGAGTTTCAGATACTGTGTGAGCATTTTGTATTGTTTTTCTGCTGATGAGTGAGAAATGTATCTCACAAATCCTTCCAAATAGAAGGGGGGGAAAGTTGCAGAGTAGAGAAGTCCTTGTGTTGTTTGTTACTGCCTAGCTATTTGTTTTGTGATTGAAAGAATGCTCTTTGTTACCATGCAAACATCTTCTGGCAGAAGAATCCTCCTTAATGAGACGCACATTCAGCCCGAAGTCTTTCAGAAGTGAATTTAACTTTGCTGGAATTGTTTGGAAGTGGCGGCACTTGATAGGAGTAATAATGGTGGTAATTTATAGTGACTAGATTGCCTGGTACCTGAGCACTCACCTCGAAATTCTGGTTTGAACATTGCTCACTACAGTCGAGTTTGATGCTGCATGGCAGAGCTGAGGGTGTCTGGGGGGGAGGAAGTGCTGAAAGGCAAAGTGAGGACATGGCTTCAGGTTATTATTATGCTGACAGTGTGGATGAGAAGTGAATTTCATGCTCAGTCCCTGTGTGATCGCCTCAGGATGCTCTTTTACTGATCGTACACTTAATGCTCAATTTTGAGTATTTTTAAAGGCTGAGAAGAGTAAATTTGAATACTTCTCTTCGTTCATATTCTCTCCATCCCTTCGGTAACTCAGTTCCTGTTGTAGCATTGGAAACTTGTGTTTGTCACCTGGTTTGCAGTGCTGCTGAAGCAGCTCACTCCTCCTCTGAAGACAGAAGCATTCACTTTACTCAAGTCATGCTTTCTTGTTTGGATACTTCTGCTGATATAGAGTAACACAGTGAACATTTTTGCTGATACAGTGAATAGAAAAAGTTCAGTCAAAAGCACTTGAAAATATGTGCATATAGACCAGAAGGGATCATTAATTTTATGGCTGTGCTTGCTTTTTAAAGCAAGAAAAAAGGAAGTTGTGCACCCATCCTGCATTTGCATTTCAGTTTGTGCATCCTTATGCCTAAAGAATTCTCCTGATTTCTGTTTAGTAGATGAATTTATAGCTGCTTTATAATATTTCTGTAGAGGGGCTTCGTGCTGCATATGCTGCATCCATAAACACATGGATGTTAGTTTCAGGCTTCAGGAATGCTCTGCTTTTGGCCTTCCTATCTCTTGTTGAAATCTTACATGCTTTACAGATCGTGCCCTTTTTTGTTCATCGTATTTATAAGGAGATAAATGAGGTTAGTTATTACAAGTAACCATCAGCATAAAAGCAAGTGGTTTTGTTTGGTACCTGTTCCTTGAAGTTGTGCTGCCACTTGCTTTCTGCAGTGAAATCAGAGTTTGGAGGTGTGTGCAGCAGTTCCTCTGCTACTGCTTGTGTTTTCGGGTGGTGCTCCAGGTGTGCTGTGACGTGGTTACTGGGAAGCATGCTTCTTTTACAGCTGAGTTTGTGTATGGAAGTGCTGCAGGTGATTGCTTTCAGAGCATAAATAAATAGCTTTAGCTGTCACTTAGCAAATTTATACTGAACTATGTGCATTAACCTGTAGGAGCTTTAAACAGTTAGCTTCAGTTTGTCAGAGGGAGGTCAGGTTCTGTTGCTTGCTGTGCTGCCAACCTGTTTGGCTTCTAGGAAGATGTCAGAAGAAAAGCAGTCAAATAATAAGGTGTTGATCAGTAGTCATTACCTGGTGCTATCTGAGACACCTGCTTGAAGAGCACTAGAAAACTAGGAGAATAAGTACATTAATGAACATTACATGAGAAAAGTAGTTAACTTAGACTGGAGAAAAAAATGCTTAGTTGTTTCACAGTTAAATTTGTGAAACTTCTGACTGCATATCATCTCTGCCTTCCCATTGCATCTAGAGGAGAGCTTTGCAGTCTGTTTGCTCTTCCATCGAAGTGCTCAGTCTTTCATTATAAATCTTCTTACTTAGATTTGAGTGGAGATGCTAGCAGTTCTGTTTTCAAGCTTCTGCAGCTGTACCTTTTCCCAGATAAAGTGACAGGCAGGTTTTTTTATTAATTCCTTAGCCAGTATGCTGGAGCAGATATCCTGTGAGGTGCACTGTGCTGTTTAATGATCAGAGTGGTCTGGTAGGGAGTGTGCATCTCCCCACTAAAGGATCTGAATGAGGAAAAAAGGGACCTTTGGCCTTCCTGAGCAGGTATGCAGTTTCAGGAATGAGAACATTGTTAGTTTTAAAAAATAATAATAAACTTAATGCTGGATCTTATATATATTTTATTTTTATTTTTTTAGGGTGTAGCTTTTTGGTGATTCAAACTGTTCATAAAGAGCAGTCAGCACCTCTTTTGTCTAGTTTATTAGTTAAGGTAGAATGAATTTCGCTTTCCAAATGCTGAACTTAAAACAGCTGATTTTAATAGGCCATCAAGCAAATGTCATGAGATAACGAGATCACGTAGCTACCATCATTCCATGCCACCATTGTGCATGTTAGAACAGGTGAGACCTGTCCATAAGTGACTCCATGTGTGGACTGAACCTATTCCAAACTTGAGGTCTGTGTGTGGGGTGTGTGCTCATAACCTACAGTCAAACCCTCCATGTTGCTTATGAGGGCTGTGTAAAACAAAGATGATGCCAGGACACCTCTGGCTAACGTAGGGGGTAAGCAAAGGAGAGCTGAAGTTCAAGCCACACAAATATTCTGGAAGACAAACAGAAAATCCTGAGAAGATTTTTCCGAAAGTCTAAGCACAGCAAACCCAGGAGTCTGTGTTGCCCCACAAAGCAAAGACAGCAGACTTCTTTGGGGGAGGAAGAAATGGGCTTTGTGTGGTTCGCACCAAAGGCTGATGTGCAGGTGGGGCTGCATTATTCCCAGTGTAAGTTAACTTCTCAGTTTGAGTTCAGCACCTTTATGCATTTACTTATTTACCTATTTACTTGTCTTTGTGTATATTAGGGGGCTGATGGGATTACCAGAGTGTTTGGTGCTAGGTAGCATAACACCGTATTCTAATCCTTGCAGATTTTCTTAAAATCTGTTCTCTTTGTAAAGCTTTCCTGTCTTCAGGTCTTATGTTTCTCCCCCCACTGGAGCCCATTGAGTCAAACAGTGCTGTTCCTTGCAGGTGCACTTTCCAACTCAGTTTCCCAGATATCATTTCAGTTTTCAGCTGTCATTTTCCGCCCCTGCCTCCAGTGCTTTTACCTGCAAAATACTTCTGTGGCCAACAGAAGCTTCCTTTCAGTCTGCGACTTCTACTTTTTAATGACCTGTTTGGTAATTTCAGCCTCAGTGCTCTGTAGGCTGGGTTTTGTTAACTGTGGTTGGGAATGAAAATCCCTGCTGATGGGCTCGGAGCCCATCTGAGCAGTCAGCTCCCTGTGACCTGTTGAACTCAGCTTTTCGTTTGCTCTGGGTGTAATTATGTGGCTGAAGGTAAACAATACAAAGATTTGCCCTTAAAACTCATCATCAGTTTATTAGGGCTTATCACATTAACACCTATCAGCTAGCCTGTGACAACTGCTTCAAGTATAAGCTTAGTCTGTGCAAATGTCAAGTGATTTATCTTTCAAGATACAGCTGAGCCTGTCTAACTGCAGCCTGCAGCCAGTAGGTACCCTGCATCTCCCTGCTGCCTGATGCTTGTTTTCCTGCTTCCTCGGGCTTCTCTGAGAGCTGAGCCCCATCCTGCTGCCTAGCTGCCAAAAACAAGTGTTGTGTGCTCCTGGGGGAAGTGGTGGGAGCAGGTGGGGTAGCAAGCTTAGGAGCAGAGGAGCGTGAGACTGCTTTCCTGAGGTTAAATGGGTTCAGGCCTATCTTAACACCATGCTCCTAATTTAGACTAAGTTGCATTTTGGCTGCAGGGTGCAGTCCTTAATGCCAGTCCACAAAATGTGCCTGAACTCATTTGGGTGTCAGGCTGGGAGCGGTGGGATCTGGGGAGCTGGCTGTTCACACTGCAGCTTTACACAGGGCTTTCCCTTGCAGGTAGGGCACTGCATGGGAGGGCTTATGAGGAGGCTTTGCAGTTGAGGCTGTGCTCTGTAACATCTCTAATGTAGGTAGGGGTATTTCCCCCCCCCCCCCCCCCTTTTTTTTTTTCTGCTTAAGGGAAAGAAATAATTGGGACAGCTGCAGAGAAGGTGTGATGTGTTGCTCCTGCTTGGCAAAATTCAGCAGTAGTCAGCTCCGTGCAATAGCCGTGTCAATTGACATTAGTTGAGATGTCCTGTTTGAATAATTTAAATCAACAAGCATTAAATCTGCTTGTATTAATCTTGTTTTTAATTATTTTTTCTCACAAGAGATCATTTTGGTGGTTGCTAAACATTCAGGAGGTTATTTGGAATTTATTTTGCCAGCAAAGCTAATACACCATGCCTCGGTTTTACTTCTTTGAGCAGTTCTGTGCCTTGGTGTATTCATCAGATTCTGACTTCACCATTTCTAGAGATAAGTAACACAGTATTTACATAAACAAAATTACAGTTAAACCTTAGGTGAGATGAAAGCTATTGTTAATGAAGATCAATTGCAGAACTGATATTTGTGTAACAAGTGGAGGAAATCAAAACTCGATTATTGCTCTTAAAGGAAGTGAGAAATGGGGGGAAAAAAATCTTCATTTCTTCCTTCTCTGGTGTGCTCCACACCTCCCCAATTCACCGACTTCAGCAGTGGTTTTCTTTGTGTGTTCTCACATCTGTGTCATCTGAAATCCCAAGGAGTGCATGGTGTGCCTTGGGAGGCCGTCCTCCCCTTTGTTACATGTCACTTCCCTGACACTTCTCCTTATCACTGAATGGTTGTTTCCTTCCTTTTATCTCATCACATCCCCCTGTGATGCAAAGCTGGCGTATTTATAAAAGTTTTCTGCCCCTTTTCCCTGATCAGTTTCTGTTGTTACATTTTAATTTGTCATTTGGTTATCTCAGTGTTCTACCATTTCTGTTTTGAGACTCTCACTTCTTGTCTGCCAAATCACCTTGAATTGCATAACAGGCAATTTATGCTTGAAAGGGTTCTGGTGATGGTTTGTATGTAGTAGGAATTTATTTTGGGGAAAAAAGCAATGCAAGTTAGAGAACTAAACACGGAGTTCAGTGAGAGAGAGAAAACAAGTAAACACCTACTACTTGAATGCAGAAATGGGATCTGAAACATTCCAGGTATTTGCATCTCTGAAGAAGATAAAATTGCCTTCGTACCCAAGCTCCTGGTAGCTCCATTGCTAGGACAGTAAGCTCTCTTGACACAAGGAACTGCTTTATTTTTTTAATGCATGTCTGTCGTGTAAGCATTCCTATCTCTTCATCTCCAGCCTGAGAACAAAAGTAGAGGGGAAGGCTCAGTGTGAAATCTCAGTCTTATAAAATGCTATTGCAGGACAATCTCATTAAAAAATTAACGATACGTGGGTGTTCACCTCTGCTTCTCTGATTGTCTGACTTGAGCAATCAAGTTACACTCGTGGAAGCACTCTTTCAAGAAAATAACAGTAATTCCTTGGATGCAATTTGTTTGCAATTTTTTTTGTTCAGTGTTATACCTGTTATGTGCTGAGTGATACAAACGTATCACAAACTGCTAAATGAATACATTTACTGAATGTTCAACTGTTTGTAACAGTGCTCTCTAAAAGGGATGCAATGGCACCTGGAAACAAAATGCTCCTTTATTTTTTCTTCCTTCCTCCCTTCCTTCCAGCTCCTTTGTAGACCCGTGTATCTAGATGCCAAGCGTCAGCCAAGGAAGTTGAGCTCACTCAGGTATTTTTCGTGGCCCTTCTGTTGTATCACTTCAGCCTCCGTCAGCATTTTTGAGGTGGTATTCAGGTGGTTTGTCCCTAAGGTGCACGTGGAGACAGAGCAGCTCATCATTGACTTCCAGATGTCACTGGTATTGCTTCATGATGTTGTGGGTGATGAAGCTGGAGAAGGGAAGGCAGTGACAGACAAATGTTGTTGCTGATTCTTTTTTTCTTTTTATTGGTCCCTTATTAACATGGGACAAAAAATGGAATGCCTTTTAAGTAGCTAAATAGTAAAAATCTTACTAAGTCTTACCCAGTGTAGGGATTTCTGTGAATCTGTGGAGTGAAGTCATGCATTGTGGTTCACATTGCTGCCCTCCTTCATCAGGCTGTGTGTAGCAGCAGTGTGCTAGTAGTATGGTTGGTTTTTTTTCCTGTAGTCATAATCTGGCAGTGAGGAAGGCAAAACGGCACGGGGAGTGGGAAATGATTCTTGTGAAAGAAGAAGGGGGGGAGTTTGCATTGAGAAAACACGACCTGGCCAGCAGAGAACTTAAGTGGTTTTATGAGCCCTTTTCGCCTGCAAGCAGGGAGCACCACGCTGTCTTCTGCTGGCTTTTTGGAGCTGCTTTCCACAGACAGCCAGAAACCCTGCATGGAAACTGGGGAAGGAGTTTTGGTCATATAAAGCACCCTGCTTTGGGTACGGGGTTTGGATGCACCATATAAGCTGTAGTCTGCCCAGCTCTCCGCACTGCTCTGTAACAGAGGGAACCTTTTGAGGGAACCCTGACCTGAGGAAACAGCACAGATGATTGAACAGATTCTGTTGGATCAGGACCAAAAAAAACCCCTAACAACAATTTTATATGCTAATTCACTAAAATACTTGCTTTACACAATAAGCTGTGAGTTCCTCTAAGATGCTCATTGCTGTCTCAAGGGTGAAAATCACGGTGGTGTTTTCATGCTGTGTATGTGACTGTTACAAGTAACTGCTTTCCTTCCCAGGGCAGAAGAAGGGGAAGGATGGAAAAAAAGGTCTGTGTGCACCCTGGCTTTTTTGGGTGTCCACCTGCTCCTCAGTGTAGGTGTAAAGGAGTCAGTGCCTGTGGTTCCTGAGGCAGGTAGGGCTGTCACTTACAGCAGGGCTGCACTTTGGTTAGCATAGCCTTTGAGCTTCAGATCACTGCTCTTTTGGTGCTGTTTACAGATGTCTCTGAAATGTTTTGTTGGAACAGTGGTTGAGACTTTGCAAGGTGAGCCTGCTGATCTCATACCAAAACTTCTGTTTCTGAATGTGTACGTTAAATATAAAAATGCTAACTAATAGCAATTCCTGATTTGAATCTGGTGTTGGGCAAGTCAACTAGCTAGACTTTGGTAAGGTTTACTCATGCTGCTTTTGTTTGTTTTAATTCCTTTTTTGGTTGGAGGTAGAAGGGAAGGTGGCTCTAGTTTAGCAGAGGAAAAAACCCATTCAGAGTAGCTGAACCTGTTACCAAATTCGCATTCCTTTGCCATCGTGCTTACAGTTGCAATGGGCTGCAATAGAGTCAGTGCCATTTGCTTTAAAAGAATTGATGTTACAGCTACGCTACAGTGTGTGTTGTTTCTCTTATGTCTTGGTAACATTTCTTTTCTAAAAGTCAACTGTCTTCAAAATACGTCAGGTGAGTGGTGTGACCTGAAGCTCTGCAGTACTGCAGCATGCTGTCCCAAGTTTGCCTTTCTGCCTTGCGGGGTAGGTACAAATTAAGCAGGTGTGATTGTCAGATTAAATATGTATATACAAACTCAAAAACAACAATAAAAAATTGGACAAGTAGTCTAAAGGTGGTGATACAGCTTTTGTTTTGAAGTGCTTGGTTGTTGCCTGTGAGGTATAATTGAAGGGTTGAAGAAGGGACCAGGCATATTCAGTAAGTCCTGAACTTGTTTCTCCAAGGGAACTGTGTCCAATAAGGAGCTGCTCTTTGCAGTTTCATAATGAAGACAAAGATCAGCTTTTCAGTGTGAGGATGGTGTTTAACCACAGGGATATCCAAACACACTCACCCAGAAAATTATTTATTTAAAGTACAGTGAAACTATTTCAGGGGGAGTGTTGTGGGAAACAGTCGTGTGAACTTAAAGGATAAAGGACTTTTTGACAGATGTTCCTTTTAATCCCCATGGCAGCATGTTCTGCATTTCCTCTCATGCTCACTCTGTGTGTGAGAGCCTTGCATCTCCCCTGCTGCAGAGCCAGGTACAGGTGGTGATTTACTGCATGTCTTTCAAGAGAATAAGAAAAGTGGGCAAAAGAATGCAGTGTGTGCTGGTTGCTAAATGCATTGTTAGACCTTGAAGATTGTCATTGGGTTGAGTCAAGCCGTTTAATTAGACTCATTTGTATATCTTCAGGGTGCGTTTGAATAGAACAGTTCTTAGGGCTGGAATTTGTATTTTCCTTCATGTTCAGTAGAAAGTTTTTTCATTTCTAATTGCAAAAATGATATACTCTACCTATTTCTACCCATTTCTTTGGAAGCTCTACTGATTGAGTGACAGTAGTGCTTCCAGAGCTCTTTGTTTGAAGGCTGTGTCATGCTTGAAGACATTGTATAGTGAAGTGAGCACTGACACCTATTTTCAGCCTTTCCTTGGGAACTCCCTGCACACCTACCAGCAGTGTTATGGAAACTGAGAATGGAATTACTCATCTGTGCTGTTCAGTGGGCCATGGAGCAGCTTGCAGAGCCTCAGCACGCTTTGAGTTTTGGTTGCTGCGTGCCCTCCTTTCCTGTTTTCCATGGAAGTGAATCCTTATTTACTCATCTACTCGTTCATTACCGGAGGCAGCAGTTGCACAGACAGCCTCCATGTGCCCTTCCTGCCAGCACTGAGCTGTGCGGTTAGCAGGCGACTCCAGGGATGCCCACAGAAAACAACTCAGTAATGAAACAAATTTTATTTCAGCTGAATTACCTGCTCAGCACTGTGAAGCTTTCCCAGCCAGCTTCGTGGTGGAATGACAGATTTATTCAGCGTGTTTTAACTCCAGCACATCACGCCAGATATGTGATCGCACTCTGGTCTTAATTCTAATAGCGTTCACTTGGGAGCCTGATGGTTTGATTTAATGTTGCTTCATCTGCTACAGGAGATTCCCAAAGCTGCTCTTCCAGTCACTGATCTGCTATATTCTAACTTCACAGAAT
Source organism: Phasianus colchicus (assembly GCF_987193195.1). Lineage (NCBI taxonomy): Eukaryota > Metazoa > Chordata > Aves > Galliformes > Phasianidae > Phasianus > Phasianus colchicus. Next base: position 2,199,496 of record NC_143442.1, on the reverse strand, counting down.
TTGCATTATTTACATTTCTGCAACGTCTTAATATTTAAGAAGGCGTAATTCATTTGAAAAATCATCGACATATTTTTAAGGATAGGCTTTTGTTCAATGTTCTTTTTGTAAATAATGCTCTGCTGAATTAAAGAGGAAGAAGTCATGTTCTCGAGAGGGTTTCCCAGACGTGGTGCAGAATCTGCACTCGAGGTGCTGAAGTTTGGGCTGCTTTGCCCAAGCAGAACAGATGGGGATGTGCCCCATATGTGAGGCAGGGTGGTCCCTGGAGCTGTGGCTGAGGAGGGTAACCCCAGGGAACCAAAAAGAGAGCAGCAAAGGCTTTATTGCTGTTTATGAGGGTGGATAGTGATAGGACAAGGAGGAATGGTTTTAAACTGAGACAGAGGAGGTTTAGGTTAGGTATTAGGAGGAAGTTTTTCACCCAGAGGGTGCTGAGGCACTGGAACAGGTTGCCCAAGGAGGTTGTGGATGCCCCATCCCTGCAGGCATTCAAGGCCAGGCTGGATGTGGCTCTGGGCAGCCTGGGCTGCTGGTTGGCAACCCTGCACACAGCAGGGGGTTGGAACTGGATGAGCATTGTGCTCCTCTGCAACCCAGGCCATTCTGTGTTTCTATGCTTATTCTTCTCGTAGCAACAGGCTGCGTGGGAATGGCTGGAAGATAACCTGAAGCCCCTGCAGCAGGCACAGCAAGGTTGTGTGGGTTGGGGAGAGCTGAGCTTTAGAGTGGATTTCTGAGTTGATTTTCTGCTATGCCATCTTTCTTTGTCTCAAATTTTGGGAGCTGGAAGTGAGAGCACTGCTGTCCAGGGAGACTGAGGAAGTGGAGGAGGAAACTTGCAGGCTCCTGGCTTCTTGAGAGAACAGTCACTAAGCTGCGAGGCTTTCACCTGAAATGATTCCATGGCATTTCTGTCTTCTGTCCTGTGAGAATGAAGTGATAACTGTTTAGGGAGTCCATGTTTTCAAGTGATTCACTTTGAGGATGCTTTGTCACTTAATGTCTGAACTTCTAAAGTAGGAACTGCTGAAGAAATTGGAACGAGGAAATTAGCTATTCTTTTGATTTGAAACTGTTTGTAATAACGCTTTAAAGGACTTAATGTATATGCTAACTGGTCTTAGATACATTTTTCTACATGGTAGCTTTTAATGAGTTAGGAAATCAGAGCTGGTATAAACCAGACAGGTGTTTTGTGTAGTGGGAGTGACTTTTTCACAGTCTGGTAGGAGGTACACGCTTTGAGCAGTTATCTGTTTAGAGCTCCAAGATCTGCTAGGAACCTCATGGCTCCTGAGTGATGGAGAACCCATCTCTCGTCACTAACCTGGAAGCAAACATCCTGCTGTCCTCTAAAATATAGGGAAGCCTGATTCTCTTATCTGGAATTTGCATACAAACCTGGGAAAAGAGTAGGAGAGTAGGATGACTGTCTTTGTAAATACTTCTGTAAATAAACTCTTCATTTTCTGTCTTGCAGGAACATCACTTGCAACGGGCTATCTCAGCACAACAAGTTTTCAGAGAAAAGAAAGAGAGCATGGTTATCCCAGTTCCTGAAGCGGAGAGCAATGTGAACTATTACAATCGTTTGTATAAAGGAGAATTTAAGCAACCAAAGCAGTTCATACACATTCAACGTAAGTTTCTGAATGTTGGTTTTTGTGGTTTTTTTTTTTCCTTTAATTCAAATTAAGTAATCTTCATACAAGCTCAGGGGCAATGTTGCTCCAGTATTCAGTAACTGAGAGAACTCAGAAATCCAGGGGGGATCTGTGTATGTAAATTCCAGTTTATCTTGTAAATTTCTGGGTGAATTTAAGGATAAAGGTGAGGTTTTTCCTACTGTATTTGTTTATGGGCTCTGTACTGATTTGTACTGATGTATGGTAACTGGCAAGCCTTGTCTTCTGTCAATGCAAAAATTGATTCAAAACTCTTTAATTCAGAAGTTCAGTATAAATGGAGATGAAATAAATAGAGGAGGTTTTGTAAGGAAATCAGCCTTGATTCTACTGGTTGCAACAAAGTTCTGGAAGGTTCGTTTTCAGTTAGGCTAGTGGTGATGTTCAGGCTGTTTGCTGTAGTATATATGACTTTTCCACTACTGGCTGTAGTAGGAGTTATTGTGTTTTGCTCTTATTTTGCTAAAGTTCTTTCCTTTCTGTAGGGAACTGGGTCTCAAAAGATCTAAAGACCTAATTAATTAATCATAGTTGTCTTTGGATGTTCAGCTGACAAGTGTTTGTTTCAGTAGCTTAGTTGTTCCTTGGCAGGCATGCATGTTTGTCCTTTGCAGCATGTCATTCCGGGGGGTAGTTTTGTGGCTTGGACTTCCCTTGGAGTTAATCTCTATAGCAAACCCTCAGATGCAGTTATTGCAGTGATTTATCACTCTGTATGTTGAAGCACAAGTTCAGTGCTGAGTTTCTGCGGAGAGAACTTCTCTTATCATCAGTTCGTGTTTTTGTTTCATAGTTACATTGGAAAGACAGTTGACAGAGGTGTGCTGGAATATCTAGAAAAGAAAGTACGCTCATCTTGCTTGTTCTGGGTTTTGTGCAGACAGAGTGCTGGAAAGTGTTGATGAGCTGTTCATCACATTTTTTAGCTGTCTCCAAGAAAAGGCTGTTATCTGTAAGGAGATTGGAGCAGAGAAAGCATTTTATGCTTGTCTGCCTTCTGCTCTTCTTACAGATGCAACTGAGCTTGAAGTCAGGCAAAGATATTTAAACCCAAACGCTGATGTCTACTGAAGATCCTTAGGTAACTTCTCACTAGCATGGTGAAGTCCCCTATTTTTCATAAGTTTACAAAGTAGAAGATCTTTGGAAATAACATGCTCAAGATCCTCTATGATACATTAGAAATAATGGTGGTAATGTAAGACATGAGTTAAAGGAGATGAAGTATTTCTCTCTTTTCAGTTGAAGAAACAAACCTGCAAGCAAGGCAGGTTGACTAAACTGAAACAAAGCTGCGTTTCTTTGAACATTGCCAGAAATGCTGTTAATACTGCTAACAAACAGGATTAGACGTGTTAATATATATAATGTCAGAGTGTGCCTTGTCTTGTTAAGACTTGATCTTTCTGGGGACATAATAGAAGGTATTAGAGCTGAAAATAAACATCAGATAATGCTTCAGGATAGTTTTCCAATGTAGCTTGGTTGCAGTAGGTGTGATACAAAGCTGCTTTATGCTTGGCTTGTTGTCACTGTTTAGCAGTTGTTCTAATGCTGAAAGCAAGAAGAGTGATGGTATGTGCTTTGGCTATGGAAGCTACATAAACCATCAGATGACAAGAAGCTATGTACCACATTCCATATTTGTAGTTATTACTAAGAAATTATGAATAACCTTAAATAATTTTGCAGCTCATCTTAGAGATGAGGATGTTAATCTTTACTAGAATAATTCTTTTCTGTGTACTACTAGTTCAAACTAGAGGAAAGTTTGTTTCTTATTGAGATGCACAGACATACACAAAAAATGTCCACTACCAACAATAAAAAAGCTACCCAGAGGGGGTCCTACAGCTGGTACTATTGCATGTAAGTTATGTTTTAAAGTCTTTTTGTAAAAAGAGTAATAATCATCATCTGATGCTTTATTATAGGTAATGTAGCCAGATGTTTTCAAATGCAATTTTGAATACTTTGTTGTATGAGGTGCAGCCTAGTTATTCTGTTAAAATAAAAAATAAAAATTAAAAAAAAAAAGTGTGCATTTCTCATAGTTTAGAGTTGCTTTTATTAAAAATTAATTACACATTCCACATTTCAGGGACTGCAGCCCAACATGTAAAGTAGGTATTTGCATGGTACCTGCCTGCGGAGGTGTGTGTTGCAGGTGGGGAGCACTGGAAGCTCTGGTTCATTCCAGTATTACAGACAGACCTGCTGTTGAGCTGGTGGTTTGCTGCTTTGTTAACTACTTTGGATATAATTACCATGATGTGGTTCTTCATTTGCATTTGGTCAGCACAGACGTGTTTGCTGCCAACAGGATCAGTGCTGCTCTTCTGTTCTTAATGCCAGCACCCTCCTTGTAGCAGCTGTGCTCTGGGGGGAGCTAACCCAGAAGCAGATCTGGCAGTAGGCTTATCTTTGGTTTGCTTTGGTTAAGTGAACTTGTGGGTTTCTCATTTCTCTGGCTTGGCTCAGCATGTGGTTGCTGAGGTTGGTGCAAGGAATGTGAAGGAACTCATGGCTGCTGGGGAGGAAAGCTGGTGGAAGCACTTGGTTTAGTTGTAACTCACGCCTAGGTCAGCTTAATGACTGCTGAGCCACAGCCTTAATTTTCTTAAGTAAACTAAATTAAATAATTTAGCTACACTAAACCCTATTTTATGTAATTTAACTTCTAAACAAATTGCATTTCCATAGTTTAATATGAGCTTAATATGTAGAGGAGCTCAAGTAAATAAAAGCCAATCCCTCTGTGAAAGTTACTGTCATCAGGAGTGGTTGCAGTGGCAAAGGGTGTAAACTAGGATGGTAGTTTTGCAACAGCAATTAGCAAGCCAACAAGTTCTGAATGTTTATTTGAGGTGAGGCTTAGTGATAGGATCATGGAGGCCCTTTTCTTCAGTGCAGTGTATAAACATGTGGTGTGGGGAGGGACAGATGCTTTGGAGTAGGAAAATGACATTCATTTCTCAGCCACAAGAATTTCTCGAGAACTACCAGGAAAAAGGGTTGTAGAAAGTTGGCTTGTATTGTGAACTGTCACATTGGTTGGTTCTAAAATGCTATCCACTAGCAGGGTGTCTGAAATACTGTGGTTGCTGGGACTGAGGCTAGTTCTCCACAAACTTCTGTAGGTGTTAATGAGCAGCTGCATCTGTTGCTATGGCAGGAGTAGAAATGCAGTGTGATGAGTGGCCACACTGGGCGATTCAGATCACCTATGTATTGAGGGCAGCTCCAGGATGGAAACTGGCTTTTCCTGGAACCAATGCAGTGTGCTATGTGCTTGGAAAAAGCAAAAATAAGGAGTAAGGATGTCACTAAGTGTGTTTGAAAGAGCAGCAGTGGGCAAACTTCAGGGAGAGAGGATGCTTCTGTGAGTGTCCCAGAGCTGTGACAAGCTAGCTGGGGGTTAACTCACTCCTTGTGATTGCATGCTGCAGCTGAAGAGTGATAATCATGCATTCTGTTGGAATGCAGTTGTTACTTCCATTGCTTCAGCATCATTAACCTGTGGCCTCCATGTAACCTCCCTTTTGTTTCAACTGAGCTGTGTTGGTAAGCACAGGTCATGACAAACAGCGTGAGAAGCACTGCCTGATGAAGAAGAGCATTGCTAGAATGTATGAAAGGCAGTGTGTGTGGCACAGGCTACTGCTGCTCTGACATTACCCATATGCTTCTGTGGAGCAAAATGAGACTAGATTTATTCAGTGCTCCTGACAACTGCATATTGGATACCTTTTATCTTCTGTATCTTGTCATTTTGATTGTCAAAATATTTTTGTGGAGATTATGGTGTAGAGCTTTGCTTTTGTTTGTTTTATTATTATTATTATTTCCTGTTTTTCAGCACTTTGGGTTTTTTTTAATCCATCAAGTCTCAGAAATGAGCGCTGAGATTTTATCAGCAAATTATTTGTGAAGTTAGGTGGATTTGACATGTTATTTGACCAGTGGTTGCACGGCTGATCAGCCAATGTAATAGCCAAAGGAGGACGTTCTGATTTTCCTCCTTTTCCACTTCTGGTTGCTCCATGTGCCTCCAGCTGGTCCTGCTGCTTGCTGGATACATCTGCAAATGGGTTCAGCTCACTCCCTTAGCAGAGCTGAACATGCTTGCCAAGTGACTGGGACATGCATGGCTCAGGAATTTCCAGCAGCTCGTTCTTTCCTCATTGTGGAAATGAGGGCAGGTTTACAAGCAGTGCTCCCAGCTTACAGGTGAACAATATCTCCTCTGTCACAATGCAGCCCATGCTCACTGATGCTCTGGTGTAAAAAGAGGTTGACTTACCATCTTGTTCACAAGGAATTACTGGTTTGTCTACTGGCAGGTAATGGGCTGGGTGTTTTTGTGCCTTAGGGTAAACAAACAGTGCCTCTTCTGGGCTCTCATGGGTTTCTGGGCCTTTTGAAATCATCTATGGAAGCCTGGCTCAACCCAGCTTGTGGAGCATAGACCTGCTGTAGTGCTTGGAGAGCCCTCACAAAGCACAGATATCCTCTCTGGAAAACTTGGGCCATCTCTCTCAAGTGGAGTTGCTTGAGTGTGATTTTTACACTGCACATTAGGATTGTGTTTGGGAAGCTCGGGGAACTTTTGCCATTTCCTTTTTGGAGAAAGCAGCAAGTTGAAGCCATCAAAGTCCAGAGTGGAGTGCAGGGGGAGTGCAGTATGGGGCATCGATGGGCAGGAGGAGTACCAGCTGCCAGGGCAGGACTCCTGGAACTCAGTGAAGAGCAGCTGGGGGTGGGTGCTGTTTGGTTATTTATTGGCTGTCACCCCATGTGCTGTAGCAATTTCTATTTTTTTAAATAAATACAGTCTTACAGAGCTGTGTATTTTAAATAATATTCTTAGTTTTTATCTCAACTTTAGCTTTCTGCAGCCATCACTGAAGCAGCAGTGGGATCCAAGCAGTGCAAACTGTAGGCATGTCAGTCTGTGCAGCTGTTGATTTTCTCTTTATTTAGAGGAGCTGCTGTGGGTCATATGCCCAATAGAATCACAGAATGGCCCAGGTTGGAAGGGACTTCAAGGATCATGAATCTCCAACCCTCTGCCATAAGCAGGGCCACCAACCTCCACATTTAATATTAGACCAGGACAGAATCACGACACGATAACAGTGGAATGTGCCTTCGTACCATCTGCATGGCCACTTCACTGAATTAACACTATTAATAATCCAATTAAAACATAATTGTACTGCAGTAGTAGTAATATTATTTTCTTGGAATATATTTTTAGAATGTGTTTACACTATGTGTTGAGCCAGAGAAGTCTTCTGATTAAGTGTTACTCAGAATTAGTACAGTGAAGGGAGGTAGCAGTTGACAGCTGAAAACAGTAAGGGAATTGCTGCCTGGCACTTCTGACATGTATCTGAGTGTGAGTGCCTCTCTTCAGCTTTTATGCAAGGCTAGATAAATTATTTTACATGCTGGCAGTGGTTAAAGCTAAGTTGTTGCATGGGAATAGAGAAGGAGCGCTCTTGGGCTGGTCTGCTATGTGGAAGGAATGTGTCACTGCGTAGTAGTCAACTGTGCCATATGAAACAGAATGCTCTGACTTGCTTTGAAGCTGTTTTTTAGCATGATTCTCATGGTTCTGCTGTTACCTGCATCACCTCAAATTGCACCAGGAAGCTTGGGTGCAGAGTTCCTCAAAGCTGCTGCTGAGATACAGCTGTGACTTAAGAAGAAAGAGATAAGATGGGGCTTTGGTTTGTTATCTAATGCTCATAAAATATATCCCCACAAACCTTCAGTTGGTAGAGTAATATGTTGGTTGAATTATTTGGAGTGTTGTAGTTAGTATTTCACCTGTCAGAATTTGGATATGAAACTTTAATTGCACCTAATAATTATTGTTGTTTAGGATTTTCTCATATTCTTTGTGAAATGTCCTGCTATGATAGCTGAACGATACTTCTGCTTTTCATAGGACCAGAAACATTGCTTAACTGTGGTGAATGAATAGGGTGATCTGTAATAAAGATAGGAGACTTGCTGGAAGGTCAGGAGCATACTATTTGTAGCATACAAGAAGATGTGTGTTCTCATTTAGCAGAGGGTTGTTAGAGTTAGGGAGTATGGTTAGGTTGCAGTTAGACTTAATCATCTTTAAGGTCTCTTTCAATCTGAGCAATTGTATGATTCTGTGTTTATCTCAAATTGAGTTTGTTTTGGAGAAAAAGCAACACCTGACTTCCCATCAGGATTTGTCTAGCATTCACCAAGGGCAGATTGTGCCTAACCAATTTGGTGGCCATTCTGTGCTGGACTGATGGCATCAGTGGACCAAGGAAGGGGAAATAATGTCATCTAACTGGACTTGTGCAAAGTCGTGGGTATGATCCTGTTCTGTCCTCTTATTTCTAAATTGAAGAGAGATGAATTTGAAGGGTGGATTGTTCAGTGGATAAAGAATGGGCTGGATGACTGTAGCTGGAGGGTTGTTGTCAGTGGCTCTATGTCCAGGTGGAGGCTGGTAACAAGTGATGTCCCACAGGGTTCCATCTTGGGCCCTGTACTCTTCAATGTCTCTGTCAGTGACTTGGACTGTAGGGTTGAGTGTACCCTCAGCAATTTGCTGATGACACCAAGTTGAGTGGTGCAGTCAATACAATAGAAGGAAGGGATGCCATTCGGAGAGACACGGACAGGCTTGAAATGTGGGCCCATAAGAACCTAGTGAGGTTCAATAAGGCCAAGAGCAGGGTGTTGCAGTTGGGTTGGGCAATTCTACGTATGAATACAGACTGGGAGATGAGCTCCTAGAGAGCAGCTCTACAGAGAAAGACTTTGGGGTCCTGATGGATGAAAAGTGGGGCATGAGCCAGCAGTGTGCACTTGCAGTGTGGAAGGCCAACAGTATCCTGGGCTGCGTCAACAGAGGGGTTGCTGTGGGGTGGGGGAGGAGATTGTCCCCCTCTACTCTGCCCTTGTGAGGCCCCATTTGGAGTACTGTGCCCAGGTCTATGGTCCCCAACACACGAAGGATGCAGAGCTTTTGCAGTAGGTCCAGAGGAGGGCCACGAAGATGATCAGAAGGCTGGAGCACCTCTCCCGTGATGCAAAGTTGAGGGAGCTGGGCTTGTTTAACTTGCAGAGCAGAAGGCTGTGGGAAGACATCATTGTGACCTTCCAATACCTGAAAGGAGCTTACAGGCAGGAGGAGCACCAGCTTTCTATACAGGTAGATAGCAACAGAATGAGGGGGAATGGACTGAAACTGAAAGAGGGGAGGTTTAGGTTAGGTGTTAGAAAAAAATTCTTCACTCGGAGGGCACAGGCTGTCCAGAGAAGCTATGCATGCCCCATCCATGGAGGCACACAAGGCCAGGCTGGATGGGCTTCTGGGCAGTCTAATCTAGTGGATGGCAGTCCTGCCACAGCAGGGACTTGGAACTAAATGATATCTGAGATTCCATTTAAACCCAAGCCACTTTATGATTTTACACAGTGTTGTATTTGAAACAAGTTTACTTTATTAAATATTTTAGTAATGTAATTTAGTTGAGTTGCTTTAAAATGGGCAATAAATTGTTTTGGGACTTAAGTACTTAAGTAAGTATGAGATTTGACTAAAAATTATCTTAATTGTTAAGGAGCTTACTGTAGAGGAGTTGCATTGTAACATCACTAAGAAGCATTTTTGCTTTTATTTTGCAAAGAGATATTAAAATTTGTGTGCTCCTATGATAGTTTTTGTAAGAAAAGCTTTATTTTTCTTCTGCCTTTCAAATCACATTAAAACAGAATGAGACTTCCCCTTATATAGAAAGACAGACAAGAAACTTCTAAATACTATTTTAATACTTTTATGTGGGCACACTTCTAGCAAAAAGAGAGAAGTGTCATGGTGGAGATCTGTTAATTTGATGATGTTTTTTATTTCTGACTATTGGGTGCATGCTTCTGTATTCACTTATTTTGTGCCTGTGTGTTTTTGTTTCAGCCTTTAATCTGGACAATGAACAGCCAGATTATGATATGGACTCTGAGGATGAAACCTTATTGAACAGACTAAATCGGAAGATGGAAATCAAGCCACTGCAGTTTGAAATAATGATTGACAGACTTGAAAAAGCCAGTTCTAGTCAGGTATTTTGCTATGTTAAGAAATGGCTAAAGTATTCTCACCTGTGAGTTTTCTGGCTGAGTAGTTCTCATTCACTTTTCAATTTTTTTTTTTTTTTTGCTGCTAACTGGAGATGTATGCTTGTGTGACTGCAGGCATACAGAAATTGCACTACTGTCACTTATTGTCACTCTTGGTAGCAGGAAAACGGGGAGGGAGGGAGCGTGGGGGTGTGTGTGTGGTGTGTGTGTCTGGTGGCAATAGGAGGAGATGGTTTTAAATTCTAATTCCCATCCATGATATATTAGAAGGGGACAACTGAAAGCATCTGCTTTCACCTGTATTGGCATGAAAGAATCTGACAGTGGTTGGTAGGTGTATGGATTTGAGCATATCAGAATCCAAATCCTTTTTTGTTTTGCTTGGCACAGTGGGCATTGTCTTCAGTTTGAAGGTTAGAAGCATGGACAGTGAAGCAAAGCCTTTGCTGAGATTGGACCCTTGTGATATAAACTGCAGTGATGTAAGAAAGGAAGCTATGCTCTAGGAGCGAGCATGAACTGCCAATTATCTTATCACAAGTAGGCTAATATTTTAGTAGTTAAGTTCTTGAGGTGTTCCAGGAGACCACTGTCTGGAGAAGGGTCTTTTAAAGCCAAAACATGGCTCAAAAACTACATGAGAAGGACCAGGTTCTGACAGGTAAGCTTGAAACAATGTTATTTCTCAGCAAGATGGGCATTATGGAGGAGTGAAACAACTACTGCAGGATCTGTAGCTCTGCCACAGTTGCTTAACCTGATGTAGTTTGGTGTTACATTGTAAGAGGCAAGATTTTGTGTTCTCTGCCTCTTTTGGAGAGCTCAGTGAGGGTTGGGTAAAGAGATGTTACTATGTGAAGAAGATGGGATGTGAAGAAAAAATTGTCAAATACGCTGAATGATGCTTGTTGAGTATGTGGCACTTGGATCTTTTAGAGCTTTGCTGTTGATACCTCTGTCCTGGCTTTCAGTTAAAGCAGCTGGTTACGCTTTTCATGTTTTCTCCCTATGTTGCTTTCGTTATTGATTGCTTGAGTAATGAAGTTAAATTCAAGAACCGGAAGACTGGTTTGATTAACCAGGCTGATGTCTGTTCTCATGAGGACAGATGCAGGGTTGCTGTAACACTGCATGTTGTCATAAGTATAGGGGATTAGGAACCTCCTTTTCCCTCACCCACTTCCATAAGCAGATCCATTTTTTAGTTCTCTTTCTGCTATAGATTGAGTTTTGTTTTATTCTGATTGCAACTACTACTTCCATAGAAGCAGTGGTTAGACTTAGGATGTCCTTATTTTTCTTAAATGTATTGTTTCTTTTTCTGATGATCCTAATGTAGAGACAAGGTTTAACATAGTTTGAAATACTGTTTGCGAAACTGCAAATTTAAATTCAACTTTATTTTTGATATTTTTTCAAACTATGGTGAAGATGAAGTTCTGTCAGGCTTCTTTTAAGTAACAATAGAGATTATTTTCTTTTATTTAACAAATTGCTTTAAGATCTGAATGTGTTAAACTCATATATTGGTTACTCAGTGATGGCTTTTACTAGGTATGATTTCAGTATAGAAGTATAACATATGATAACAATGTAATTATTTAATTACCTGTGTTTTAACTACCTCCCACTGAAATAACTTGTGTAAGAAATGAATGTCTGTGTATCCCAGGGTTGTGATACATATGGAAGGTCATTGTCCTTTTCTATCACAAAGTAAACATTATTTTGGGAAAAGATATGGTAGCAGTTTGCTTTAGAACATATTTTGATTTCACTGAAGGGTTCTTTATTGTATACAACATCAAACTGCAAACGATCAGATGTTAGTAATGTCTCACCACTAAGAATTTTCCCCTTTATTTAGGGGAAAGAAAAAAAAGTCAGTGATTAGTCTTCAGATTATGATTTGATAGTAAGTCATTTAAGCCCTGTGCTTGTAATGATATCTGAAGTGATTGAGTATTTTTCATGAAGAATAGATGAAGTTGTAGACTTGTACAAAAGGTTCTGAGAGCTGATCGTGCTGATCCAGAAAAATCAGGAACTGTTTAAGTTGGGACAGTCAACTGGTGGCTTAAATATTTGGATTTAGATGAATACTCTTTTCTTGCTTGTGCTAAAAAAGGATCAAGTTTATTTAGGAAGTGTGCAAGGCATTTGAATGTGCAGTGACTTTCTCCTTGCTTCACCCCATCTCAACTGAGCCCTTCACGTTTTTTCTTTCAGCTTGTTACACTTCAGGAAGCTAAATTGCTGCTAAATGAGGATGACTACCTTATTAAGGCTGTATATGACTACTGGGTAAGAAAGCGTAAGAATTGCAGAGGACCGTCTCTCATCCCCCAGATCAAACAGGAAAAGAGGGATGGCTCCACCAACAACGACCCTTATGTTGCCTTTCGGAGGAGAACTGAGAAGATGCAGACAAGAAAGGTAACTTGCCATTTTCAATCCTATATGGCTAAGAACCATTTTGATTTTTTTCCAGCAGACCATTGCAGAAGAAGCAGAAGCAGAATCAGTCCATTGCTATTTGCAGTTATTGATACGATTGTTTGTCTGTATCAATAGTTGCAATATTGGAGGACCCACCTCAATTTCAAATCTGTTAAATGATGTAGTCAGTTTGTAACGTGTTCATCTACAATGTGACAGTTTCCTGGAAGTCCAAGGGTAGTTTAAAGGCTTGCATAATGCTTTGGTGAAAGAGACGAAAATGCTCTTCCATTTACCATCTAGTAAACAATTCGGGTTTTATATTTGTAGCATTATCTAGGAGGTCTGATATAGAATGCTGAATAATTACAAACATGTATATAGATGCACACAATCTTATGTGCAGAAACAAGGTTAAAGAAAACCTTCAGGCACAAAGTCCTGAATTCCTCCTTCTGATGAGCTGCCCCTGGGCTGGGATGCAATCTGAGTGAGAGAAAACATGGGGAAAATGACTGAAGAGTTCCTTTTCAACTTAAAAGATTTTCTTTTGCTTTTTGTGCTGTCTATCCCAGTTAGATTGGGCTTTATGAGAAGTTCATCCTGATCCCATTGACTGTCACTTTGAGCAGCGTTATGTAATTTTTTTTTCCTGGACTGGTGCTAGTTATGCCCAATGGGTTTTGCTTTGGCATAAAATTTACTTAATCTTTCAACAGAATCGAAAGAATGATGAAGCGTCTTATGAGAAGATGTTGAAATTAAGGAGAGAGTTTAGCAGAGCCATTACAATTTTGGAGATGATTAAGAGGAGAGAGAAGACAAAACGCGAGTTATTGCATTTAACATTGGAAGTTGTAGAGAAAAGGTAAGCCTGCAAATGATGTCACTTATAACTCCAAGGTTTTACTTTTCATTAAATAGGTTTGAAAACAGCTCCTGTGATTTATTCCTGTATGGATGCTTGTCTTCTGCACGCGTGCATGGCTGAAGGCATATATTGCTTATGTAGACTTGAGAAGCTAAAACAGAAAGGTTTTTATGCAGCCTCTTTGCCTGTTCCTTGTTGCTCTGATGTTTCCCAGTGGAAATGCACTATTATATTTTAATTAATTTTTTTTTAAAAGATACCATTTGGGTGATTATGGAGGTGAAATTCTCAATGAAGTGAAGCTTAACAGACCTGAAAAGGAGATCAGCACAACTGCATCCAGTCTTCATAATGGAAATCATCACAAAGTTCAAGAATGTAAAATTAAGGTAATCTTCCTTCTGCTTCAAGTCTCCTGTTACCTGTACCCTGCAGGTGTTTGCATTAGAAAGCTGTCTAGCAGATTGATATGCTTGCTGTGTTTAACATCTAGCTTTCTCACCTAAGTTTTAAAAGAATTGGCCATCATCCACCAAACATCAGCTTTGTGGTAGCTTTCATTTTTCTTCTCACAGTTTTGTCCCTTCCATTGTAGGGTGATGCAAACGCCAATGCTGTAAGTATGTAAAAGGACAACATTGAGATGGCAAACAGAGAATTACTTTTTTTTTTTTCCCATTGATAAGAGATTGGAGCACTGCATTTTTCCTGTTGCATTGTCCATGAGTATTGGTTAGCCCTCAGTGCAAAGACAGTCTGATTGCTGATTTACAGCAAGAATGCTAGAGCATTCTAGGAGCTATTGGGAATTGTTTAAGTGCTAAAAAATGTTCATCTGTAAAGCTGGGGAGTTGAAGCCCTTTTGTAGTTTGCATTTAGCAGCTGCGACACCCAGTGGTCACTGAGTGTGATACAGATCCCTGCCTTTGCTTCTCTGCTGGGAATTGCGCCTGCTGTTTCTCATCTCTGGTTTATGAAGCTGAACTGGAGTTAGTTTCAGTCAGACAGCTACTGACAAGTGGTAATTTGGGGAAAAATTTAAAGAGCTTTTCAAAGAACTTTTCTGGCTTTTATTCATTAATTGAAAATTTTGGAAGGGAAAGTAATCTTTAATTGGAGAGCTTTGAAATTGTAAAACACTTGTGTTCAAATAACAGTTTAATATTGCTGCAGTTGCTTACTTGCTTGCTGGAGAGGATTTATGTTAGCAAAATCTTAGAAATTAAATAAAAACATTGCAAAAGCTAGTAGCATGAAATCTTACAAGAAACATAAGCCATATGAGAACTGGAAAACATAGAATGTTTCTTGTGAACAGATTTGAGCAATTAAGAAAGTTGTAGCTTCTTGGCATAGGAAACTGAGACCTCAGAAAGTAATTCGAATAGACTGTATCTACAGTATCCTGTACTGTAATTACAGTATCCTGAGGGTGATGAAAAGAAAGGAACCCCTTGATGTAGTCACATAGCATGAAAGCTTTCAGTTTAGTAGTAGACTTCTGTAAAGATGATTGGAAGTAAAGTTTTGAGGTTTTCAGATGTTTTGAATAAATTTTACATTGTATCTGAAATTCTCAACATGCTGCACCAGTGGACAGAGGCTCCAGAAGATGAGCAGTCATGTTTTTCTAAGGCATGAGATGAAGAAACAACATTAAGTACATGCTTTTATTTATTGGAACTCTTTCTGTTTTTCACAAACAGCATCCTCATCATTCATCTCTAAAGGAAGAGATATCAGATGTTGTACGTCAGAAGAAGAAGTATCTGAAGAAACCCAAAATGGAATGTGTGGTAACTGCTCAACAGCCCTCTGCTGAGCCCTTGCCTGTTATCAACAAGAGTGATATCAAGCAATATGACTTCCACAGCTCAGATGAAGATGAGTTCCCACAGGTAATAGTCTGTCATGATTTCTTTTAGCCTACTGAAAATGGAGAACTCAGCTTTCTGAAATGTGGACTGTGCAACTTGAAGTGGAGAATAACTGTGTTGGACAGTTGGTCTGCATGCAAGATATTTGCTTAAGCTATTTGAGTTTGTTTCATCTTCCAAAACGTGTTTTGGAGAACTTAGTATTATATAAACCAATATTTATAAAATATATGAAATGCAAACTAGTATAAAAATACACTTTTACCACATTAGTCAATTGGATACTATATATTAATTGTATATTTTAATGGCTGTATTATATAAACGTGGCAGTTGAAAGAATAACTTTGCTTTCTTGCTTAGGTACCCTCACCGGTATCAGAAGCAGAAGAGGAAAATGATCCTGATGGACCTTGTGCTTTCAGGAGAAGAGCAGGATGCCAGTACTATGCTGTAAGGCTATCTGCTGTTGCATTTAGTATATTGTTTGTTTTTGGTTTCATTGGCATATTGTTAATGGAATAGTTTTTAGTCTCACTTTCATTATGAAAACCATGATGATTTGGTGACTCCAAAGAAAATCTTTGAGTTTTTCCACAAGAGTATTTCTCCTTGTACTGTTCCTCTGACTTCCTAAAGGTAAATCAAAGCACAGCAGCCTAAATCAGCTGCTGTTTGGATGGGAGGACTTCCACCCCCTCCATGCATTTCCCTTGGTTTTCCTAATGCATCCTTTGTTCCCAGCTTATAAAGCTCATGGGTTGCTACTTGTTTTAGTTCTCAGACGTGGGCATTGATTGGAGTTGGTTGTAAAAGCAAAGAGGTTTAACCTCTTAAGGATTTTTTTTGTGCAGTTAAATTAAATCTGTCTTTTGAATTATTGCAAGCTGTGGATATGTTGGAAGAATATTACACTGCAGTTGTAGCAGTGAGCAGAGGAGAAAGTCTGATTAAACACTCCATCTTCTCAGAACTACTGATAGTGAAACTTCATACTGAGTATGGGTTTGTGGATGGGAAGCTGTTGTTTATGGAGGACCAACAGAAGCAATGTAATGTGCTGGATCTGGTTTTACTTAGCTCACTTCCCACCAGAGAAGTGAAGTTGCATGGCAAAGTAAGTTTTGTAACTGTATAGTCTTTAAGGCTGCCTATAACTTACTGGGGGAGGAACTTAGTTGCTAGGTTGTCTGCTCCAGAAGCCCAAACAATCTCCCTGAGTACTCAGGTTAGAGCACAAGTTGTGCTGCAAGTTCTTTGCACAACTCAGATGTGTGCTGGCATCTGCTTCTGTTCCTGCCATGCAGGTGTTTTGCTGTTGTGATTACTTAGAGAACACCACAGACTACTTTGTATTTTCAGGAATGTGCAAAATGGGCTTTCTTTTATTCTTTGCAGCCTCGTTTGGACCAAACTAATTCTTCATATGAAAATTCAGAATTGGCAGAATTGGACAAACTGAGGTTCAGGCATTGCCTTACAACCCTTACAATTCCAAGAAGGTGTATAGGATTTGCAAGAAGACGAGTTGGCAGGGGTGGAAGGTATGATTGCATTATTTTTACTCCTTGTTTCCCTTCAAAATATAAAAGCATGTCTATAAGAAACATAATTAACTTTTTTTTTCCATCTTTTTAAATCAGGGTTATAATGGACCGAATATCCACAGAACATGATCCTGTCTTGAGACAGATTGACCCGGAAATGCTGAATAGTTTTTCAAGCTCTTCCCAGACTTTAGACTTTTCTTCTAATTTTTCACGGACCAATGCTTCCAATAAACGTTGTGAAAACAGACTGTCCCTTTCTGAAATACTAAGCAATATCAGATCATGTCGACTGCAGTGTTTTCAGCCAAGGCTACTAAATCTACAGGACAGCGATAGTGAAGAATGTACCTCAAGGAAACCAGGGCAGACTGTGAATAATAAAAGAGTTTCTGCAGCATCTGTAGCTTTATTGAACACCAGCAAGAATGGCATATCAGGTAGGCAGAAGGATTTGAATTCTTATAGAACTTAGTATTTTAAGTTCTGATGCTTTTTTTTCTTGGAACTGGGCTGATACCACCTTACCTAATGATGTGTAACTAAACCCAATGATACAGGATAACTGTTTTATATTTCTTAGGGATTTTCTCAAGTTCTCTTCCTCCTGCTTTAATTGCAGTTTAGGTACAGTCATGATAAAGTGCTGGACTTAAACATGCCAGATGTGAAGGAGGGATTCTGTTTGTATGTCAGCATTGCTTACATGTAATTTCACAGCCTGACCTCGTTTAAGGAGTGAATAATGCTCTTTATGAATTTAAAAGAGAAGCCATTGTTTTATTGAGGGTATCAGAGTGGGTGGAACACAGTGGAGATGGATGTTTTTGGAGTTCTTTAAATCTTGCTAAACCATCTCCAGAAATCAGTAGTGAATTAGAAAAGTCACTGAGCAGTCTGCATGAAGAAGGCACAAAACAGTGTTCTGAGTTGACATCTGGAGGCTTCCAGTGTTGAAATTTTTACTGTAACAGTGACACACCTTGCTCTGCTGATTATCAGAAAATCAACAGGCATAGATGAAGAGTGATGGGGGATTTCCTTCTCCCTTAAGGCTGATATCTAACTCTCACACTCAATGCAGCCGTCTTTTACCATTCAGTTTTGTGACCTTACAGCTCCAGATGAGCAATTAATGTATGCTTTAAGCAAAAAAAAATTAAAAAAAAAATATCAGTAGAATCTTCACAAGACTATCAAATATATGCAACACTATCCTGATCTTTGTACGCCCTTTGTTGCTGATTTGGGTACAGAATCGCTTAAATTGAAATAAAAACAACCAGAAGCAAAAAATTGCTTTAAATTTACATTAGCAGTCTCAAATACAACTAATATATGAAGCAAGTGATTTATTTATAACAAGTGACCATGTTAAAATTGATACTACTGAAAGAATATGATTCTTTGAAATGCTGGATGGTTGGAGATGTGCCAGAAGAGATCTCTTACCAAGCACAACAAGCATTTGAGTGTTTTCCCACTTTATTGTCTACATACAGAACTTAGTATTGTAAAAGAAAATAATTGGGTGACACAACAGGCTGATTCTAAATCCCATAATTAACATCATGTGGATGTGGAAGGGGCCCATCTCTTTTCAAGTCAGCTGCTGCATAGTCATTGTAACCTTTCTGTTGTGCTCTCTTACGAAGAGATTTGCACAAGAATATTTTTTCTGTTGTATGAAGAGAATAGACAGTGTGTCATGATCATATCTTGTATAATTTCTTTTTGTAAAGAGCTTGAAAGGCTGGAGAGTTGCACCTGTAACAGAAAGGGGGCAGTTCTGTGTGATGGGATTATTGATAAGAATTAAGAAAAGCAGTGTGAAAGCAAATGCAGACAACAGATATGAATGCTATTTGTCAGAGTTTAGCATGTGAAATATGGACAGTGTGCTAGGATGGACCAGCAAAGGAATTTGCTGATAGCTCTTTCTGTAATGATCAGGTAGTAGTGCAGGATTTCTTTTTGAATGAAAAATTATGGTGACAGCAATGTAAGGCAAGTTGCTTAAAAAGATACACGCAGAGTTGATATTTCTGTAGAATTTCTCATGATAATGTAAGTATCAATAGATTAGATAAGGATTAGGTGCAAAACTTTGAGGCTTTAAATGCTGCTCTTAAATACTTTTTTTTTTTTTCCTGAGGATGGAGTCCACTTACACTAGGAGAGTATTTTGAGGTAGAATGCCTGAGTGAAAGAAAAAGGTATGAGAGATTTGTGAAATATCCATACTGTAGGTATGAATGAAAATTGGAGCAGTGAAGGGCTTGGTAGGGAGGATCTTTGTTTTGATAGGAAGCTATGTATGCATGGGGGAAAAAGGGTTGGCTCTTGTTGAGTGTTAACCAATTCAGTAAGACTAAAGCACTAAGATGTTCTTGTTACATGGTAAATCAATGAGAGCTGGTGAGCATGGACTGGCATCCATGTGCTTTAGGATTTTAGCTTCTGGAGTTAAAAATAAGACATTTTAGTGATGTTAGAGACTGTAGAGAAATACATATATAAAATGTGATGGCTCTAGGCTACTTTGTAGAGGAATGGTAATTTACTTTGTGTAATCCTGATGATGTGTCTGAAGACTGTTTAGATGTGAGCAGAGATTACTCAGCAGTTGGAGTACAGGGAAATGTTTGGGTTAGGAAGACCTTTTTGTTTCCTTGTTGAGACCACAAAACAGATTCTGTAATTCTTCTAAAGGGTCAGGTGCAATAAAGCAACAAAATTTACTGTGTAACTGAGCCAAGAAGAGGCACTCCTATTTTACATTTGCTACATAGTAAGTAAAGAGAATTTTTGAAGGATGGGTCAAGAAGTGGTTGTGCATTAAATGGCCATAGGTAGCATTGCTGTGTTCATGAAGGCAGATCTTTCTGGGAGGTGGTTGTCAAAATGAATTTTATTACAGATTTACCTTTGAGCATAAAGAATCTCTGGAGGAAAAAATGACAGTAGTTAAACTGAATGATCAGTTTTGTTGTTTGGGTTTTTTTGTTTAGTTTAGAGAAGAGTTGGAGATGCTCACTTTTATTTGTATTTAAAGTTACCTCCACATTATATTTTTACTTCTGTATTGCTGAAGCAATTATTACACTATTAGTGCTAACTAAACATTGTGCAAACAGAAACAGAGACTTAAGTGCATGACTAGTTTTGTCATAAAGGTGCCTAATCAGTGTGTGAATAAAGAACCTCTGTTCCAAGCTAAATTTTTCTCTTGCTTGTGCTCTAACAAGGGAGACAAGGTCCCTAAAACAATCTTATCGCTTTGATCAGTTGTGTAAACTTTCAGCAGGCTTACATGCTGCACCTAGGAAGCAAATGTGGTCTCTTTGCCAAAGTCAGCTCTGGAAAGATGCTGTTTAATAAATGAGATAAGTTGATGATGAGGATAAGCAGTGTATGAAGGAAGTTGCGAGGAACTTGTCGGTGGTACAGCTTACTTTGGCAAAGTAGTGCTTAGCAGGCTGGCTGAATTCCTAGACTGCAACTTGTCTTGCTTGTGGAACTGAAGTGAGAATTAGGCTGTAGGCAAAATCTTCAGCAATTTGCCAGAACTCTCTGCGTCAGCTGCCTGTGCCTGGGAGCCACTCGACAGCTGGCTGCTAAGTTACTGTGTCCATAGATACAGAAGACAACTGGAGATGATGGCATTCTGAGGTACAGAATTCTAAGTGTGGAACAGGAGTTTACTTTTTAGAGGTATTCTATTGAGAATTAAATATCATGTAGAAGTAATTAGATTAATGAGGTACTGTTCTGGTGGGGCAGCCTGAATGATGATCTTTGATTAAAGCTCCTAAGAGCAGTGACATTGTAATCTAGGCCAAAGGTGTCCAGGGGAGGAAATCAAAAGACTCTCATGTAGCATTTTGTAGTGTTTCAATGTAGGCAGGCTGTGCTTAAATAGAAATCGTAATATTTAGCAATGCAAACTGAAATACTGGTCAGTAGAAGCTTTAATGAAAAGTATAGAACACTTGCATTTGGCCATGACCTTAAAGGCTGCCTTGGAGTATTGTGGAAGTTGGGTTTGTCTTTAGGAGCCTTCAGTTGTTTAATTTGGCAAAATGAAATGATGGTAGATGTGCTAATGAGTGTCTGCTTTCTTCATAAGGTTAGCAGGCAGAGTTCAGTGTGACTGAGTAAATCCCTGCTGATAGGTACTGGCCTGACTGGAGCTGAGATGTATGAATGCAGAAGCAATTAGTATGCTGCTACACTGATCAGCCCTGTACCCTGCAGCTGTGTTCTGTGGCTTCCTGGTCTGTGTCAAACTGGGAGGGGAGAGAGAGCAAGTAAAGTGTAGGCCAGCCCTAAACTGCGTGGTGGTCAGTTTGGCTCAGCAACTTGGAATCAAGATAAATGCCCCTGTACTGCAGACAGAGAACAGCTAATTAGGAGTAAATGCATTTTAGGTATTTATCTGCATGAAATTGACTCGTTCTTGAACAGAACAGAAGGCATTATGGAATTTGGTGCCTCAGAACTTAAAAATAGAATTGCATACATACGTAATGTTCCATAATGCTGTTCTTGGCTCTGTTGCCTTTAGTAACGAAACACATTTTGGGAGGCTGTTGTGAGGAAGCTTAACAGGTTTAGCTGACTGAACTTCGAGTTCAGAGCTTGTAGTAAGAGGGAAGAGTCTTTGAGGGGATCTAAGTACAGCTAACTGGGGGGGGAAGCTTTTTGAATATGTTGAAAATAATGATCAAATCCCAAGAATCTAATAGGGTGAATAATGTAAGTCATTGAACCTTCTAAGTGCTCTTCCACCCTGTCTGACACTTTTGTTAATGGTGAAGCAGTGGAGAAGTAATTTCCCATGTAAGTCTTCAACAGTCAGTCTGCATTTTGGCTCTTATTCACAACAGAATTTCAGCACAAGGGCGAGTATTGCAGGTAGGAAACAGAGTCAGGCTCTGAAAGACAGCTCAATTAAATGCTATTGTTGTCTCACTGTCTCTCAGTGAGATGAACAATGTTCCTGCAGCATCCAGGTGTTGGAGATGGACGGCAGCTTTGGTCTTTGAAGCATGTAGTCCAGAATGCTGAAATGTAGTTAATGGGAATCTTTGAAAAGTGAATTCTCTTTTTACTTGCTCCTGGGAGAACTTAGTTCCAGAATTGCTTTGACTCCACAAAACTCAGGTTTAGCACTGAACACCTGCTGGTATTTTGACTTGATCATATTTGCGGTTCTTGAGTTGGGGAGGAATATTGTAAACTGCTTTTCTTGACTCCTTTATTGCCATACTTGTTGGGAGTGTGATACTACTGGGATTGTGTTAACCAAGTTCTCATAAATGATCAAAGCCATTATGTCACTCAACATCTCTCTTAAAAAGAAAAACAGATTGATAGGGAAAGTCCTGTTCAGGTCAGTCCTAAGCATTTCCTTTTGGGGGAAAGAAGTGTGAAATTAGGTCATACTAAATGAATTTTAAGTGATTTGTGATACTTCATAACATTGTTTGTGACATGGAGATCAGCTTTGTTATTGTGTGTTAGTTTCTTAATCTTTCAAGTAGGGATTGGTGTAGAGCTGGATTCCAACTATGTATACATGTGACCCACTTACAGTAGCACCTGCAGAACACCTTCTCTTTTCACTGCTGATATAAGTGTGCTCAAGTGTTAGACACAAGCTTCCTTTACGTAGTATGTTCTGGTGTCAGAAAAGAAGGCAGCATTTATGCTCTGAAGGAGGGGAAGTTCTAAAGTAATGACCTGGAAGTGTTCACTGTGAGAGCAGACATTCAGCCAAGGCTGGTGCACTTCTTCCTCAGCTGTGATTTTTAGGGTGTTCTTTTCCTGATTTCTAGGAAAAAAGAAAAAAGAAAAAAAATTCTATAAGCTTTTGCTTAAAGGTATTGGAGAGAAAAGTCCCAAGGGTAGAAGTTGCTTAAAAACTGTGGAAGCTCTGCATCCTTTTGTTATGAATTGAATCAATGTTAAAAGAACTCAATGAACAAATTTAGCTTGGCCTCTCTGTTGTGTAGCAATGTATGAAGATCTTTGCAAGCATCTGGCACAGTGTATGTTTTCACCCACTTGTTATCCAGCACTGGCCCATTCTTGCATCTGAGGTGTGGTTGCTCTGTGCAGCCTATTTAACGTTGGCTTCCCTTTCTTTTCTGTAGTAACGGGGGGTATCACAGAAGAACAATTTCAGACACATCAACAGCAGTTAGTTCAAATGCAGAGGCAACAACTTGCCCAGCTTCAACAGAAACAACAATCTCAGCATTCCTCGCAACAGACACATCCAAAAGCACAGGTACTGTACCTGACATTGTCATATGTTCCTGTCTTCCTTTTTGCTTACTGTGATTTTTATCTCTGTTATAAGCTAAACATCACAGAATCCTAGAATGGCCTGGGTTAAAAAGGACCATAATGACCATGTAGGTTCAACCCTGTGCTACGTGCAGGGTTGCCAACCAGCAGACCAGGCTGCCCAGAGCCACATCCAGCCTGGCCTTGAATGCCTCCACACTCTGATAAATATGTAAAGTTTTAGAATGAATGTAGAATGGGTGTTGGTCAGAATGCTTTTCCAGTTTGCTTTATAGTGCTCAGAAGATAATTTATGCTGTAACCAGTGCAAATATCTCTCATATTTCTTCTGTTTTTGAGTCAGCTAATGTTTTAAGTTTCAACACCCAAAACCTCTAGTATGTTTGTTTGGTGTGTGGTTTTATTTTCTTGTTTTAGTAGCATATCATGACTTTGTTTTAGAAATTGAGTAAGAGACTTCATGTTTTAATTGTGTCCATGTAAAAATAGCCAGTGCTCTGTCAAGTGACACGAATTGTCATGGGATTTATCTTGCTGTGTGTGTGTGTGTAGAAGTGCTCCAGAGAGACTTCTTAGTAAAACCACTTCATGTAATATGTGTTATGAGCACAAGTCAAGAAACTACTAAAAACTCATCACTTCTAAGAGGAAAATGTAGTTTTGTGTATCTAGCATGTTTTTTCCAGCCCTTCCACTTGTCCCAAGTTCTCCACTTGTCCCAAGTTCTCCACTTGTCCCAAGTTCTCCACACTTCTGAATTCTAAATATTTTTCATCTGTAATTCCTTGCAAGGCATGAACATTTGTTTTCTGTTAAGCTTAGTTGTCTGATAAAGAAAATCTGAAAGCTGATGTCTAGGTATTTTTAAAGCATTTTATATCTAGTTTCCAGTGCAGTTTACGTTTACCTTTCCCTTAGGTGTTTTCTATTTTGAATTATCAGGGATTCTGTAATAGTGGCTATTGATGGTGCTTTTTTATAAAGCTCTGGGTTAGCATACTTAAATAAAATGGCTGAACTTTGGGCTTTTGGGAGGCTCTAAACATCTTTGGAAAGGACTTCCTTAGTTTAAAAAGCAAAAAAAAAAAAGCAGAATGATAGAGTGGTACAGAATCATAGAATGGCCCGGGTTGTAAGGGACCTCAAAGATCATGAATCTCCAACCCCTCCCACCACAGGCAGGGCCACCAACCTCCATATTTAACACCAGCCCAGGCTGCCCAGGGCCCCATCCAACCTGGCTTTGAACACCTCCAGGGATGGACGGGGCATCCACAGCCTCTCTGGGCAGTTGTTCCAGCACCTCACTGCACTCATAGTAAGAAATTCTCCCTGACATCCAACCTGAATGTTCCCTCCTTCAGCTTAAAACCATTTCCCCTTGTCCTTCTATCATCTACCCTTTAGAAGAGTTGACTCCCCTACTGTTTATAGGCTCCCTTTAGGTACTGAAAGGCTGCAATCAGGTCACTCCTCAGCCTTCTTTTCTCCAGGCTGAAGTATGAGAGAGTTTGTACATCCAGAATTCAGTGGGTTGTTATGCTGTGGTGTGAATTTACTCCATAAGAATGAATGTGCTGAGAATTCTGTAGATTTAGGTTAGTGTGTATTTTCTGTGCAGAGATAGAGGAGACAGCTTACAGCCATAGCAATCATCCTAGAGGAAACTTCTCAAATGCATTAACAAATGTAGTTCTTCACTTTGTACTTGGATAATTATAAAGAAATAAAAAATACTTTTTTTTATTCCCCCAGGGCTCCAGCACCTCTGACTGCATGTCAAAAACACTTGATTCAGCCAGTGCCCACTTTGCTGCGTCTGCAGTGGTCAGTGCACCTGCTCCTGGTCGCAGTGAGGCAACGAAGGAACAAACCCCCAGCCACAACAACATTAATGGTGTTGTCCAGCCTTCAGGTGATGATTTCTTAAAACTCGTGGTCTTGTGCAGAGCAGAGAATGTGCCAAATGATCCTATTTCATTTCTTCAAAATCGTGTATTTTAGTATATTTTACTACTACTGAAGGTTTTAAGTCTTATTGTTAGATATTTTTGTGCCATGGCGTGTACCTCAGTTTGGTAATAAAAACTGTCAGTGCTCTTTGACCCTTGGGAGAACATTCTTCATTTTCTTTTGTAGGCTTTATCCTCTATTAATCTTTTATAATCAAAGGGATAATTGATAGCATTTTGTAAAGAGAGTGAATGTGAAATTTAAAAAGGGCATCAATTGCTTAAAAAAATCAAGTATTTGAAGAAGAATGTAGGAAATTTGCAATGTTTTGTAATCATTATCTCACTTGCTTATTCAAACAAAACTCTGCTTATCAACTACTTCTAGTAACTCCTCTGATGTTACTATAAGTTCCAGATTTCATAGCTCTTAAGATTCCTCTCAGATTCAAGGACAACATGAGTTGGCATTCACTGCCTTGCTCCCAGCCTGTTTCTGAACCTCCCTGGCAGGAGGCAGCAGTGCCAGTCATGTTGGTGCAGTTGCTATGTTACTGAGAGAAATGGTCTTTGAAATTTGGCTGTCATAACTAAAAGAAGGCTTTTATAGTAATCTGTTGTTTTAACTGCTAATGATGTGATTAGTTCTATAGACCTTCTGCTAGGCTGGGTTAATGATGAAATAAGTGCAAAGGGGGGGGGGGGAAATGCAACGCAGCTGAATAAAATCAATATACTGGAACTGATCCAGTAAAGAAAAAGGCAACTGTGTATAACTTGCTGAAATATCAGATCTGGGAGTGTAATGTTTTGAGGGATACAGGATCAGGCGTATCAGCAGTAGCTTTAAGTTGATGAAAAATATTGCAAATATGCATATAAAATTAGATTTGTGTTACCGTTCCAAAGCTGTAAATGTCAGTGATGTAAAATAGCCATTCCAGCTTCAGATAGGAAGATTTAAATTAGGACATATTAAGTAAAAACAGCTTTTTGCAGGAATAGGGAAAAACGTTCTTAGTTCCAATTTTCTTAAAATTAGATCAGTGAATAGGAAGAGGAATCCTGAGAGCCACTGGTTTGAGTATGTGCTGTGCTTGATTTTAACTGGGACTTGAACCTAAAGTTTTCCCACCATTTGAGTACATACAGCACTGCTTTATAAGCTGGAAAGGGGTCCTGCACCCCTCATTCTCTTGCCTTGAGGGAGGCCGATCCCTAGCAGCTCGTGGTGTTGCCAGTCAGATAAGGGAGGAGGCAATTCAAAACATCAGAACTTGGCTTCTTGCTCAGTCTCTGCAGCTGCCTGCCTAAGCTGTGCCCCATTTGATGTACTTTTATAGGAAATGTTGTGCTTTAATTTAAGGCACCTAAATTGAGATGCATAAAGTTGGAAAATATAAAAACTCTTTGTACTACAATCTGTTCCACCTTCTGATGTCTTTGTGAATGAAGCAAACAAAGAAAACCACTTAAAATATATGTAAGTTTGACTGGAAACATTTCTAAAACTTTTCATTTGAATCTTCAAAGCAGGTAACATAGGGATGATTCCAGTGACTCGTACACTTAAATCATTACTATTGATTTAATCTTTTGTCTTTAAATCTAAACAGCATGTTTTTAATTAAAAACATTTGCTTTGCAACAGGAACCTCTAGAACGTTGTACTCCACCAACATGGCTTTGTCATCCAGCCCAGGGATTTCAGCTGTACAGCTTGTAAGGACAGTTGGCCACACCACCACAAACCACTTAATTCCAGCGTTGTGCACGAGCAGCCCTCAAACACTTCCCATGAACAATTCTTGCCTGACTAATGCAGTGCACCTCAACAATGTCAGTGTTGTTTCTCCAGTCAATGTGCATATTAATACAAGGACTTCAGCACCATCGCCAACAGCCTTAAAACTTGCCACAGTTGCTGCCAGTATGGACAGAGTGCCAAAGGTAACTCCTAGCAGTGCCATCAGCAGTATAGCAAGGTAAGTACAGGGCAAGTTAGAGCACAGATTCCAGTTAAATTTGGGCTGCCTGAATGTCTCCTTAGATGTGCCCAACTCTGCATAAGAGCACGAAATAGAATCATTCCCCCCCCGAGAGATTCCTCGGTGTGGGGTCAGCTTCACAAAAAACATCCAGCTGCTGGCATCATCAGCATGACTGTGACAAATGAGAAGAGCTGATGCAGTACTATCTTTCTGCAGATGAACACCCAGATAACTTCTGCCAGTTTGGAGCACACCACTTTTGGTGATCTTCCATTGTGTTTAATTGGCTTCATTCTAACCATTTTCATTTGTCCCTTCTTATGCAGTATTTGCCAGTAGATTCTTCCAAACTGTCCACATGTTCTCTCTGCAAATCTGTGTACCCATAATGTAAGATGCAGGCTGGCACATCTATTTTATCCATACGTGTGTGTACACATTTTGAATTCAAAATAGAAAACAGATATAAGCCAGCCTGTATCTTACTATATATGCCTATATAATATATAATTACTCTCATTTACCAGTAACTTTACCAGTACCAGTCAGTACTTAAGTGTACTACAGGACTGGCAGTGGCTTGTAGTTGCTTATATTTTTGAAAATGCCAATATTTGGGCTCTGTTTTAAAGGTCTCTGCTAGATTGTAAGATGCTTTAAAAGTGAAAAAGAAATACTTGTCCATAGGTTAAGAAAGCAGAAAAAGAGCATTAGCTTTATCCAGTATGGATTATTTCATGACATTTCTAGAGATGTTAAAAAGAGCTTTTGAGGTGGAGAACCAGATGCATAATATAGTCACTGTGCAGAGAGTGGAAAAGCTGTTTTTAAATTAGCAAGTGCTTTAAAGTGTACTCCTGTATCATTAGTGCCTTTAGCTCTTGTTTCCATTGAGTTAGAGGGGTGTTTCAAGTCAAGTCAGGCACATGCTGAAAGAGAACCATCTTAGCTGAATGGACCTAAGGCTCCTCTGCAGGGAATGGTAATAAATTCAGAAAGAAATTAGAATTTCTTGTGCTAGTGCTGAAACTGAACTGAAAAAAAAAAATAATTCACTAATGGAATAATTGGTAGTTGATGCAAGTCCTAATGGCATACCTTGACTCTGTTCCTTTGGGAGACTTCTTATTATTATCCATAATTTAGGCTGGTAATTTATAGTTAAATGCATTGAAGTTGGACCATCACTGTTAATGATCTTGTAGAAGGAACTGCGATGTTAATGGAGTAAAAGCAATTCTTAAACGCCAGTATTTAGTTTTAAATGGTCTGTTTCTATTAGTGCATGTGTTAAGGTTTGTCCTTGATCCAAGTAATAGTTGTGTGATAGTACAGAGCCTGTAAGAAATCACTGAAATTGCATAAGGAAATATTTGTATTCTATCTGTAATTATGGAATGCTTCTTTTGTTGCAGAGAGAACCATGAACCAGAACGGCTGGGTTTAAATGGCATAGCAGAGACAACAGTAGCAATGGAAGTGACATAACCTCAAATCAGTGTCTCAACCTGTGCTAACGGTGTAGTCGTTTATATTCCAACTGAATGCAAAATACAGCACTCTGTGGATCACAGAGAACTAAAATGGACCTAAATGGACTATCCTTATATCGTGTATTAAGTCGATATATAATGTAAATTTTGTAAAATTGGGAAAATCACTACCTTGTAAAATAGTTTATTTGTATCATCAATATTATTTCTGTTACTTGAATAGTAGATATTCATCATCATGCTTTTGCACTTGAATTTGCAACTGAATGGATTAAAAAATAATTCTTTAATGGGATCATGAGCATGAAATGGGATCCTGCATCACTTGTTTTAACTATTTATTTTGCCATGTTTACATTTTGTATCTTGTACAAATAAATCCAACTTTGTGTCTAAAAAAAAAAGTTAAAGATTCATAGCTAGGAGACAAAATTCTTGTAATTTTTTTCTAAAGGAAATGTAAAGTTTTCACTTGGTTCATTTTGTTTCACAATTTGACTAGATGGACTTTTTGGTAAATACTTTAGTGGCATTTCACTGTCAAATATGAAGTTCAAGGCAAAATAGTATTTTCTATTACTGTGCAGGGGAAAGGGATGGATCGATACATGCAAATTTAATGTAGTAACTCACTTTTCCATATATTTTGAATGTATATTTCTATTTATAATACCAGTTTATAAAAAATAATTACACAGGAAAAAAAAAAACTGACTAGGAAAATTATGCATCTAGCACATATAAAATTGTGCAGATAAGAGAAAATTTTCAACCGATTACATTTTATCCGAAGACTGCATATTTTAACCGGCTTTAAAACTGTAACACACCACGTAAAGGATATTTTACCAGGTATGTATTGCATTATATATCATTGCAATAATTATTGGATGTCTAGATATCGAGCCATCCCAGGTGGTGGGGGGGAGGGAGGGTTGTGGCAAGATCGTCTTTTCAATTTTGGAGAGTTTTCCTGTGGCTACAAGGCAAGTAACGGGTTGGAAAAAGTCTGACTGTAAGCGTTGGACACCTTCGTAGTGTAGTGTTTTAGTGACTTTTTTTATACGGTTCTTGTAAATTAGATACGTGTAGTGGTGTTTCAGAATGTTTGTTTATGCACTAGTTCAGACAACTTTCCCTGTTACTTGTTCTTGATAAGTGAAAACTGCAGGGAAATAAAAATACATATCAAAACATGGACACGTTGCATATGTGTTTATTTCACATCGTGCAAGCAATGCAGGTGTAAATTTCAGACAACGTTAATGGTCTTTTGATGATGACTTGGGCTGCAGTGCTTGTATTTAATTCTGCGGAAGGTTTTGGTGTATGTGATTTATTTCTCGTTTCTTAAAGTGTGTGGTAGTTGGAACCTGAGAGTTGGAAATAAGCAGGGTAAGGAACAGCTGCTTGTTCTGCCAAAGGAACCTCAGAGGGTGGTGAGGCACTGGAACAGGTTGCCCAAGGAGGCTGTGGATGCCCCATCCCTGCAGGCATTCAAGGCCAGGCTGGATGTGGCTCTGGGCAGCCTGGGCTGCTGGCTGGTGACCTGCACACAGCAGGGGGTTGGAACTGGATGAGCATCGTGGGCCTTTGCAACCCAGCCCATTCTGTGATTCTGTGAACTGTCACCCTTGTCAAGACTGACATAGGGGTAAGCACGTGCTCTTTCCTGAGGGCTGCTGTTGGTTGGACTGCAGTTAATCCTGCAGTTCAGCATTTTGCTTTCTTGAGAGCATCTAAAAGAATAATTCTGACAGTTAACAATTCTGACAGTTAAACGCTTTCAAAGCTGTAAATATGGGGAGTTTGTCAGAAATTTGGATGTCTATTATTACTTTTCTTTTTTGCTTAACTGACGCTTTATTTTGTCTTTGCTATCAAGTCCACAGACAGAGAGAACATCAGAATGTATCCATTGGAATACATGGAGGATCTCCTGATGCTTCAGTGTTCCTGCCTTGATCAGGCAAAGCATGATGGCAGGTTTGGGGTCCTCAGCACAAGGGGAGGCACATGCTCATTCATTGCTCTTCCTGCACTGTGCCTTTATTGGAAGTTCCACTTTCTGATACACTGTTCACTAAGTGTATGTGAGCCTTTCATGTCTGCCTAAGGTTTTCTGTGGAACTCCATTCACTTCTTTGAATGACTGCATGATTATGTAGTCTAAAGTAGGAAGTTTTTTGGTAGCCAGAAGCATTGCAAATGGGGAGTGATACCTTAAAAAGAACTGCATTCTCTAATTTAGCCCCAAAGCTTTTTTGTGGTTAAATAAAAATGGGAAGTAATGTCTTCTGCAGATTGAAAGCTGCATTCTTAGCTAGTGAGCGCTCCTGAGCTCTGTAGTATATACTCATCTCACTGCAAATGTAGATCATTTTCATGGTACATTAGACTAAAAATATCCTTACAGTTGCCACGTATCTGTGACTTCACGTAGCCTAACCCTCATCTAATTACTGCAAAAAGCCTTTTGCTGGCACTTGTAACTTTTAATAGATGCTGGAAGGATATGAGATGGAGAAAAGGATTTCATAAGCTCTAAAGGTGAGCGTGTCATGTGTTGAATGACTTTAAATGAAAGTATTAGCATTGATGTGGCTTTACAGTAAAATAGAACTCTAACAGTCCTTGTAAGAATTTCTAGTCCTTAACTGTAAGCCTGAAGTGCCAAAAAAGAAGAATGATGGGCAGTGCTACATTGTGTAGAAATGTTGTTCAGGTAAGATTATTTTCTTTAACAATTTGTATTGGGCTTCAAGTGTGACATCCTGAATCTTCCTATGAAAGTCAGATATTATAGAAAACAATGATTATTTAGATTTGTTTAATGCTTTTAATCTGTAGATGAACTATTGAATTCTGATATGTGCCGAACTGCAGGCATTGTGATTTTGAATATTCACCATTTGAAGCCAAGCAATGATTGCTCTAACAGGGGGTAGGAAAATGTGCTCAGATGGAGTCAAACTAGATTTCAGTCTGTTGGTATTTGGCTTCAGTGCTCGATGTTTAAAGCTGAGAGCCTCCAGAGGTCCTGTTTTGTCTCCTGGGCTGTGTTTGTGAGAGTTTTGCAGTTGCTGGCAAACCTCCATGAAGCAAGAAAACTGTTCCAAGCCAACTCCAGGGCAACTCTAGGGGTTTTCTGCTGGTTTTTCCATTCCTTTCTGCTGTACCATAGAAGATCTCACAGTGTGAGAGTGTTAAAAATCTGCGAAAGTATTACCCAACTTTGTTTCTAATTTTGCTGTAGTACTTTGCCTCCTCTCTCCAAACATCACCAAACCAATATGCTGTTCTATTTACAGAACTCTCATTCCTTTAATCCTGGACAAGACTATATGTGCAGGTTGGGTTTTTTCCCCCTAACAAACACGATGCTTAATGCAATGCTTTGCTGTTGTGCTGAGGCTCTGGTTTTGAGACTTCTTTCCCTGCTAGTCCGTTTTCCTCTACTTCTGACTCCATTGTAAGGAATAATAGAAAGGTTTCCTATTTCTTTTTTATGGTTGTTGTTGTTATTATTATTATTATTTTTAAATCTGAATCCTCAGATGGTGCAGCCTTGTGGGGTTGATTGATTCATCCTGCAGCGGACTCAGTACTGTGTTCAGAGCCATTTAGGCTCTCAATTTTCATTATCTTTCTGCTCAGGATATACTTAGGATAAAGTGTCCTGGTAGAAATTCACACCTTCAAACAAGAAGGCTCTCAAGGCTGCAACAAACAAACTTAGTACAGACTTCCTCCATTTGACTTCATCTGAAGAGTCTCAAATCTCAGTTCTCTATTTTTTTCTTCTTTTCTGTTTTTAGGTTTCACTATATTCAGACTTAAAGAGATGGAGAATTACCTTCATGAATTAAATGACATCTTCATCTTCATAGTAAACTATTACTCAGAAGAGAAGGTGTGGAGGGGGGGAAATGGAAAGAGATCTCTGAACGGTTAGAGGAAATGTTCCCTGTGTAGCAGCAGACCAGGTAGTAAGAGTTGGGTCAGCTCTTAAGATCCAAATGTTTATATTTGAACAAGGGCACATGGGGGGGAGGGAATTATTTTTCTTCTGGTGCAACTGTTAGAAACATTCAGTATGGGCAGTTTCAGCCCGTGAGCCAGAGCAACCCTGCATCAGCTTAGCAGTGGAGCTCCACCATGGAACCGCTTGTACCTGGGAAAATCACTAAAGCAGACAGCTGATTTGAAGGGGTTCTTGGGCAAAGGACAGCATGCTTGAGGGTAAGCACAGCATTACCTGAAGCCATCACCCACAGGAATGTAGCAGATGGTAGGGGCGAAGGACAGGTAGGCTGCAGTGTGGGGAGCACATCCCTGGTGGCTGCTGTGCATCCCAGCGCATCATGGTGTTACTGCATTACCAGGGCTTTCCACTCTCTTGCTTCTTAACAGAGCTTTATGTTACAGACACCCAGTTATACTGCTGCTAGTGAACTCTGCCAACCTAACAGCTATTTGTGAAATGCTGTAAGTGCATTTAATGGCAGCATTTCTCTCAAAAGTGTAACATGAGAATAGCGTATGTATGAAATGGGAATGGGTAAATATTCTGCAAGGCTTTACTTAAATGGCCAGAAGGTGAATGTAAAGATGTAATTCTGAGAGAAATGAAATCAGTGTTGTATTCTATTTGGTAAAGTCCTTTGGCTGAGAATGTGATAAGTCCAAAAAAAGGCTGCAGTACTTCAGTTACTCTGTCGTTCTAAGCATGTAGTTTGGATTACTTAGCTTGTCCCTTATCCTCCTGCCAGGGAATACAGAGCCTTCTTAGAGAAGTGGATGTGAAACATGGATGAAGAGACATAACTGCCCAAAATATCCTGTGCAGAAAACGGAGAGCTGTCTTGAGCTTATCTGTGGCAGAATTGCTTTTCCCCTGCACCTGGTAGGCTGCTTGGTTTCCGAAGATAGGATTGTTTCTGTGACTAAGAACAGGAAAATCTGTTTAGTCCAATCTTGTTTCAATCCATTACACACTGATTTAACTCTAATACAAATGTAATTACACAGGGAGGATAAAGTAGAAAGATCAATTAGAGAGCAAGGAGTAAATGAAGGGAGGAGGCAATTAAGACAACAGCAGATAAGAGGAAAATGGGAGCAGAAAAGATAGATCAGCCTAAATACTTTGTCTGACTGGAGTACACAACCACCTGCTGCCACTCCCTTGGAGTTCTGACAAATAAAAGACTGATTTGCAGCACTATAACTCACGTTCTGACAGGGTCTTATCTATTCAGGAATGCCTGTGGGGAAAAAAATAATAAACTAATATTTTTCCAACTAATGGAAATCTAGTAATAGCAAAACGAAGTCAGTGGGGCAACAGACAACTGGGCAAGGCTAATAGTCACACATTCTAAAGCTCAGTAGCAATTCAGACTTTTGATGGAGATGCTGATGGTAAGTCTGGCAGCAAGGCCCTGCTTCAGCAGCCCCATATGCCCTGCCTTTCCCCCCGAGGACAGGCTGGTGGCAGTGAGCTGTGAGCTGATGGCAGCCTAGTGCTGGCTTTCCCACCGTGGCTGTGAATGCTTCACTGACTGTTCCTGAATTACTGTTATTTCATTGAACTTTGCCCTGGGGATAAAATGATGCTAAAGCTAACAGAGTCCCCCCCCATCCTCTTGATGATGATCTGACTAGACCAGTCACTGTGGTTTTAAATCAACAGCTTTGTAAATGACACCAGAAGATGGCATCATCTGCCTGTAGTGCTGTTTAACTCTTTCTGGACTTTCATGCATCGAAGTGTTGGTTTGATAAAGGAAGATAAATTTTGTTTTTCCAAGTTACAATCCTTTTATTTGGGGAATTTCAGTAACACAGAAAGATGGTAACTTGGGAAGGTATTTGAGTAACAAAATGCTTTGCTGTTTTATGCAAAGTGATAAAAATCAATTCTTTTTTGAAGCAAAACCATTTTTATGGTGGGCAAGCACAAAAGATGCACCTGCATAATGTGAATAATTTATTTGAAGACTGAGATTTATCTCTGTGTGCTAAGGAGACACGTAAATGCTTTAAAGTAAGCATATCTTGAAGTGTTTGGCAATTGGGAGACCATGGCTGCTCTTAGTTCAGATGTTTTCAGGTGGGGTATCTTTTGACTGACATTTCAAAACGGTTCCTTTCTCTGGAAGTGTGATGGCTTCAATTGTTTACTTGTTTTAATAATGGAACCATCCTGCTGTAAGTGTTCTGCCTGACTGCTCCAGGTGGTGTTGGAGTGTGAAATAAGGAAGCATAAATTTTATTTAAGTAAAAGAATGGCAGCTTGTAGGAGAACTGAAAGAAACCTCTTTGGCCCCTGAGCAACAAAGAAATTGTTACATGTCAGATCAAAGGAAACGTGGCTTAAGGGGAAGATCATCTTGAGTGCCTTAGCGTTAGTTATGCAGATCTTTGTTATTAGCCTGGCACTGTGCCTGCACAAACGGTCTGTAAGTCCCTCCAGAACTACTCATAGGCCTCCTTTGCCTTGGTGATGCTTGGGCACACAGATGAGATTGTTTCTGTCCCTCCTAACTGCTTTCTCATCACTCTTCATTTTGTTGCTTGCTCTTTACTTCTTGGCTTCTTTACTTACTCACTCCTTGTTAAGCATGCTTTGGGTTTGTAACGTTTTCTCTGATGCCTTCCTTACAGTCTCTTATGTCTGTGGGATAGTAACCATCCTTGCTAATTAAACTTCCTTTTGTCTTTTGGATCCCAGCCCTTTTGGTACCTCCCACAATAAATCCTTTACCACCTCTTTCCTTGTAGATGCATCTCAGCACTGATGACACAGGTAAAACATCAAATTTCATCTTGATGGCTGTTGCTGATGCACCAGGATCAATGGAATCTACATTAAAGCTGCTCTCCTTGCTGATAAGTTGCTCCCCTGGCCAGTACTGATGTCAGTTCTTTGTACTGAATTGTTAAAGACAGCAGAAATTCAACCTTGTTATTCATTTTCTCCTGAAGCTCTTTCATCTGCCAGCTCCACTGCTCATTCCTGGAGCCCTGCAGCAGTGGAAGGAAGCAATGTTCTTTTGGCTGTGGGGATAGGAAATAGCTTTTTCACTCCTGAAATGCTCTTTATTACTGCAGGGCCACCTCTATCAGAACCCACACTTACTGTTGTTCAGTACCTCTGCTCACAGCTCCCTTCTTTTTTGTTTTGCTGAAGCTTGGTCACACTGGTGGTTCTTCTGCAGAGAAAAGGAATCTTACTGTTAGCTATGGTTGTTCCCCTTTGCCCCCATCTTAGAGCAGGGATTTGTTTGCTCCCTCTGGAGATCTGCCATCCCAGCCTGTTCAGTGAACCCACCCAGCTGAGGTTAGATCAGCCTGAGAATTTCTTCAGTACAGCCAGAACCTGCTGCCAAACCATACCTAACTCAGGCAAGGTGATTTGAACCATGGACTTGGTATCTAGCTGAAGAATGTGCCCCACAGTTGTAGGAAAGGTTTGTTTCACATGTGTGATGCATACAGCAAGAGAACTTGTCCTAATGGACTGTAACTCAGTGAGGCCAAACAGCACTGCTGCAGTGATGTGTCTTGTAAGTATGCAATGTGAAAAGAGTCATGCCTTCAGCAATCAGTGATAATGCTTTACAGGAGTTGGAGTATGAATGCTTTTCTGTATTGTTGTAGTTTGTTTCTTGCGCTGCTATTTTCTAGTGAACTGTAGATAGAATGGAATCACAATATCCCAAGTTAAAAGGATCACAGAGTCCACCTCCCATCTGCACAGAGGACCACCCAAAAATCAGACTGGGTCACACCTTCCATCACTCAAGGCTCTGTAAGTGAGGTGCCTGAATATCCAGAGCAAACTGGAAGAAGCTGTCAAGCTTACGGAAGTTCTGATTGCTCCTGGAACTGATTGAAAATGAACATTCTGACTTCTGGCTGCTGAACTCATAGTAATCTGGAATTAAGTAGTAAAAATAGCAGGTTAGTGACCATGCAGTATTGTCTGCAGTACAGACAATGCAATATTGTTTCTGCCAACACTGCTGAGAAAAGATGGCTCTTCAGAGCATTCTCACTGATGGCAGATTATACCTACTCTAACAGGGAGATACAGATTTGTCTATCTTGCTCCACAATGAACTCTCAGTAATGGGGAAAAATACGGATTAATTCTTTTATGGTTAAGCCTCTACTTGTCATGACTTACGAGTTCGCTATTCACAGCAAGAGCTTGAAACATAAGAGAAATGAAAAGGCTAAATAATTGGTAATCCATGGGAATAAATCACATTATATAATAATGCCTTATCACATGCTGCACATTGCTAACTCTCCTTGATGTAATTACTTTTAAGAAGGGCATGAGAGCCTTTGTAACAACTCGCTTGCTCTTCTCGTAACTGCATCAGGTAATGAGGACAGCCACGGTGGCTTCAAGAAAGAGAAATCTCTGTAGAAATATCAAAGATGTGACCCCTGTCAATTGAATTGTATGACTGAGGCCAACTTGGTCAGACAGGTCCTGGAGAAATCCTGTTTCAGCAGCTGCTTGGATCTGCTGAAGTCTGGGTGCTGTCTCAGTCCTGTTGCTTTCCCTAGAGCATCCATCAACTCTGATTGCATGTCTTCAAGCAGTCAAGATTCTATGATCCCAGGGTTGGTAAAGAGCCTCAGGCTTCCTAGGCCATCCCTGCCATGCCCACTGCCCCCATCCATCAGTGCCACATCCATGGCTCTGGATGCTTCCCTGGGCAGCTTTGGAGAAGGCGTGCTTCCTCTCGCCCAACCTGAGGCCATCACTCTCATCCTATCCCTCTCCTAGGAGGGAGGTGATGATGGAGGAGACCCCATGTGGCAGATCAAACTGTTCCAGCTGCCTTTCATGCAGGGGGCTGGCTGAAGCACACGAGGCAGGGTTACCTCTGGCAAACAAGGAAGTATGGCTTTAGGGAGGGCACAAGCTCCAAGCTTTGTTTCTTTTTTCCAGATGCTGATTCACGGCTTGCACCCTGCCGGCCTCCTCAGCGCTGTACCCTGTCAGAGCTTCGTAGAATTTCAGGGTAATAGAATGGCGGGGGGTAAATTGCCCTTTGCCAGCTCGATTAGCAGATTGAAGAAGAGTTGAAGAAGAACAGAGCTTCACAGCCCCCCCCTCTTTGTTCCCGCCCGGGGCAGAAAGCAGCCGCGGAGGACGGGCGCGGCGCGGCGCTGCGGGCTGAGAGCCGCGATGAGGGCGGGGGGCGCGGACTCCATTTCCCGGCGTGCCGCGCGGCGGGCGGGGCGGCGTACTGCGGAGCGGCCACAAAGCCCCGGGGGCGCGGCGGGGTGAGGCGCCGCTCCTGCAGCCCGGCAGCCGCGCCGGGGCGGGAGGCGAGCGGGGATGCGCTGCCGGCTCTGAGCGGCACCGAGCGGCTCCCCGCCTCGCCCCGCCCCTCCCTTCCCTCCGGCAGCGGGGCGTCTGCGGCACCGGCACCTGCCCGGCGGAGGAGCGCTGCGCAGCGCGGCGCCGCCGAGATGGCGGATCCCGCCGAGTGCAGCATCAAAGTGATGTGCCGCTTCCGGCCCCTCAACGAGGCGGAGATCCTCCGCGGCGATAAATTCATCCCTAAATTCAAAGGCGAGGAGACGGTGGTCATCGGGGTGAGTCGTCCGTTCGCCTCGTGGCCGGGGGGTCCTGGTGGGGGTTGGGGGTGATGTCGGCGATGTCAGCGATGTCGGTGATGTCGTGCGGGCTCCGGGCGCGCTGTGCTGCGGCAGCGCCGCGGGGAAAGTTTGCGCGGGCGGCGGGGGGGCGGACAAAGGCGGCGGGGGGCGATCGGGGATGGGGCGTCGGCACGGCGTCCAGCCGCGCTTCCAGCCTTGGTTTCCGCAGCCCACCGACGTCGCTCTCGGTGCCGCAGC
Organism: Phasianus colchicus; assembly: GCF_987193195.1. Taxonomy (NCBI): domain Eukaryota; kingdom Metazoa; phylum Chordata; class Aves; order Galliformes; family Phasianidae; genus Phasianus; species Phasianus colchicus. The sequence goes on along the minus strand of NC_143442.1, from coordinate 2,161,299 downwards.
CCCCGTCCCCCGTCGGGCTGTACCGCTCTTTGGAGAAGGAGCGGTTCCCGGCATCCTCCGAACGCTGTCCGGCCGCTCCCTGTGTGCGTGCGCTGTTGGGTTTTTCGGCCCGTGCCTTTGTGGGGCTGTTTGAGGGCTTTTTCGGCCGAGGTAAAGCGGTAACGGACCGCCACGGGGCTGCTGGCACAGGGCGCTCGAAGCGAGGGAACGGTGCGGGAAGCGATGCGTTGCTCATGTTCTTATTAAAACTTCCCATCTATTGCGACTTTCGCACGGAAAACGCCTTAAAATAACCGTTTTCTCCTCGTTCTGCCGTAAGCGAGTCGTTTGCGGGCAGAAAAATGGAACTGCCTCCTCTCCCTTCCCTTTTACCTCAGCCCTTTCCAGCTAGGCAAGGCAGCGCTCACAATGGGCTGATCTCATCGGGTATCAATCCCTGGGAGGAGCGGCTGCGGCACCGCCGGGGCCTTCAGCTGCCATTTGCTTCACATCTTCCTCCTTTCCGCCTTAAATAAACCCTCATGCCTATTAAAAGCCCATTAAAAGACTGGAATCTAACATCCCCCTTAACGTTGGTGGTGGAATTCGGGTTGCTTTCTTTGCGTGCAGGTACGTAATGCGCGTCTGTGAGTCAGGAGTTTGTTGTGTGGATGACAGCGACTGCACTGCTTGGAAAAAGGTATTTGTGGTGGAGATGGGAAGTGATTCCTTTTCTCCTGCTCAGGGCAGGGCAGGGGAGGAGACCTCAGCCTGTGGGCTTCCATCTGAATGGCAGCGTTGTGGTCTGAAAGCCCTCGGAACCATTGCACAGGATGGGAACAAACCAAAACCCGGTGCTGTTTTCCTGTAGCATTTGGAAAGCACTGCAATGCAGCTTTTACTTTTTGTTGCAGAAAACGTTGAAAAGAAGGATTCTGTTATAATAAAGAAGGAAGGCAGCTCGTAGGAATTCTCTCATCCTACCAGAAAAACTAAAATCTGAATGCTTAAAGGAAATATCTTTTTTTTCTTGCACGTGAGTGCAAATGAAGTTACTTCTCCTTCCCTAAAGCACGACTGTGGGAGATGCTTTGCTTATGAACCTCTCACCACCATCTCTCATTTTCTTTATGCCTCGAGCAAGTTTTCCAACAGCAGAAGATCAGAACTCAGCGTTTATTGACAACGAGCTGCAATGGAGGAAGCGTAACAGCGGGTGTGAGTTTCTCTTCCACATCAGGAGTGAAGCTCTCTGCAATGCCTGGGCTCGTTTATTTAGGAGCTCCTCATCAGGAAGGCCTTGGAGCTGGGCCGTGAGCCATGGTTGTACATCCTTGCCTCTTCCATGGATGCGTGTGTGCTTTGACTGTGGGTTGCAGGGAGATGTGGGCAGAGCAGGAGGGCTAAAGTGCCCTGCCGAGTATTTTCTGTGATTAATGAAATAGGCAGGAGAAAAACACAGAATAAGAGTGTATTTTCCTATTGAAAATTTTGAAGTAGAATAAAAGCCTTTAATACACATCTCGTCTTTAACCGTGGCAGCAAAAGGCGACGGTGGTAAAGGCATGGCTCTCTTTTGCGGTTAGCTCCACCATAATCCCAACAGACTGCAGCTTCATTTTATCTTTCTGCTCCTCTGCAACCTCAAGGTGACTTTCTGATTGATTGCGTTGGCTGACGTTCCTAGAAATGTGCTTTCCTTGCTGGCTTACCTTCACCCAGTCTTACTGGAGCCATTTACCCCAGCGAGCAGCTCCAGCAGCCTTCTGATGGTGACTCCTTCAATGCCTCCCCATCCCTGGCTGCTATCCTTCACGAGCACCTGCACAGAGAGGAGCTGGAGAGCTCAGTGCCCAGCGGGTGCGTTTCATTTTGGGATTCATGGGGAGCCCCCTCTGCCCCACTGCTGAGCTGATCAAGCTGGACTGATGCCCCATGGTGTGGGGCAAGGCAGGGCTGCATGCTGCAAAGCAGATAATGCTGCTGCTCACCTGTGAAGTGTTTCACATGGCTCAAAGAAATAAATCATCACCTGATCTGCAGCTCCGTGGTCCTTGTGGTTTAGCAGTGCTGTGTTCAGTGAGGTAAAACAAACCAAAAACTGATGGCTGACTTGGGGTGGAATCTGAGCGGCCTTTTGTATGCTTTTGGATGTAAATGGCATTGCTGTTTACACTTCTGTTTTGCAGACAGGTTGTGGGATATTTGGAGATGTTTTTACCTTTTATTTCTTGTGTGTCAGAGTTGATAGTAACGTAAAAAAGTCACATTTTTAAGCCCCTCCTGTATGGAGATCCTTGTAGGCTGAGAGCAGCTGTAGTTAAGAGACCTTCAAACAAACCAGCTGACCCAAAGCCATGGTAGCAAACGAATCACAGCTTTAACTAAACCCAGAGAATATGGGGAGAGCCCACCCTGTGCTGTGTGCCTGTTCCATGGGCTGTGGTACGTGGTGCTCCTGACAAAGGCAGGCATCCATCCCTGCCTCGTGGTGCACAGGCAGTCTGTTTGCAGAGGTTTGTTCATGGCATGTCTATAAATACCTCCTACAAAGCACTCCTGCCAGTCTGATGTTGAATGCAGACTGAGATGGGGCTTCTGCCTCGCTGCAGAATGTTGCAGGAGATATGGAGCACATCATTCTCCTAGGAGAACTCTTATCTCTCTGAGTGCTTGATGCTGGCTCTGTCCCTCGCTGTCTCTGGTCAGCTTTCCAGCTCTGCTGAGCACTGCTGCTGCACTGAGGACTGGGCACATTTTGTAGGAAAGCTACTGCAGGGTGCAGCTCTGGGATGCTGGTAGCTGGCATAGCTAAGTGTGGTGTCGTATGGAACTGATGGGATCCAAAGGCACCGAGAGCTGATGGATTCCTTTCCAGGAATCTTTCCTTTCCTTCTGCACCACAAGCTTTTCCCACACCCAGACATGAGTTGCAGCAATCTCTAGCCTGCTGCCTTTTGCTGTTATATGGTCAGATGCACCATGATGTGCTGCGCTCGGTCCCCGTGACTACGGACTGTGCTGCTTTCAGGTCAGGCTGTTTCCAGAAAAGCAGCAGCACAAGACTGACAGATCTGGAACTTTGTGTGTGTGTGTGTGTGTGTGTGTGTGTTTTGGGGGGTGATTTCTCTTGGTAGCTTAAGCTGCTCATTATCTCAGGAAGAAGATAGATTATAGTATGTTTAGTTTGCTTGGGAAGCATCAATGCAACGCAGCTCCTTCCACGAGGCTAGGATGTCCCTTCTATACCTTGCACAATACAGGGTTTCATTTGCTGCAGAACTGCCCTAGCAGCCAGCCAGAGCTTGCTTGTATGCTCAGGTTCCTTTAAAAAGAGGAATTGTTTTCCTAAAGCATACAGCTTCTTCCAAAAGCTTGTGCTGAAGGTGATGGTATGCATGCCTCATTTTTGCTGGCTTATAGCATGGCTGCTTACTTCTGGTTGATGGGCTGGGTTTTGGGGGGTTCTGTTTGTTTGACAGCAAGAGAAACAGGGTGTGAAAAGTAGCATCTACGAATTGGTGATGGTGCTAGGAAGAAGGTCATCTAATCAAGATACAAAGTTTATTGTTTTCACCAAAGCAGTTTCCCACTGGTGTTTTCTCAGAGCGCTGAAGGCTTTTTAATGTGTTCTTCCCATCCTGTCTGGATATCCTTCTCTCAAAATATGTCTTCCTTCTGCCTACCTGTTCTGTCAGAAACACAGATGCCAAATGAAAGCTTTGGTACTTAAAAATATAGATGCTGTATTCATAGAATCCTCCAATGGCCTGGGTTGCAAAGGACCACAATCATCATCTAGTTTGAATCCCCTGCTGTGTGCAGGTCACCAACCAGCAGCCCAGGCTGCCCAGAGCCACATCCAGCCTGGCCTTGAATGCCTGCAGGGATGGGGCATCCACAGCCTCCTTGGGCAACCTGTTCCAGTGCCTCACCACCCTCTGGCTGAAAAACTTCCTCCTCATATCCAACCTAAACCTCCTGTCTCAGTTTAAAACCATTCCCCCTTGTCCTATCACTATCCACACAAACAGCCTTTCCCCCTCCTGTTTATATTCTCCCTTCAATTATTGAAAGGCCACAATGAGGTCTTCCTGCAGCCTTTCTTCTCCAAGCTAAACAAGCCCAGTTCCCTCAACCTTTCCTCTTAGGAGAGGTGCTCCAGCCCTCTGACCATCTTAGTGGCCCTCCTCTGGACCTGCTCCAAGAGCTCCATGTCCTTCCTATACTGGGAAATATTCATTAAGGTAGGTTTTCAGACATGGACTTGTGTCACTGTATTGATGCCGTCTTGTTTGCCCTGGTAGCTCCTGCAGACCTGCTCCATGTTAGACCAAGGCCACTTTGATGCATTCAGCAATGTGCATCTCTTGCTCCAGCTGGGTTGCAGGCTTTGTTTTCCTCCCGAGATGCAGTGCTTAGTCACTGCTGTTTGGGCTCAGTTCTGGAAGTGCCTGTTCCATCTGATACCATCGGATTGCCTGGCGTTTGGGAAGACTGGGAGTGCTGCTTTTTCTGCATCGTTGGAGATGATTTCTGTGAGGCTTCCTACCCAGAGGAGGGCTGAGCGTGCGGTGAAGGAGTGATGTGCAATTCCATCTCCACCTATTGTTCCAGCGCTTCAAGCTGTGCCAGGAGAATGCAATCCACTGCAGAAGGTAGAGCAGGGGTGAAAGGCCAACTGAATGTCTCTGCTACTAATATGCTTTTCTCTGTGGCAGCATTCTGAGGAACTTTTAGGGGGAAGGGATGCTTCCAGAAAAGCAGAGACGAATTTTTTGGAAGAGAGAATAATTCAGTTTAGTTTTTCTTGACAGTTTTTAACAGGACTGCTGACACCCTCAGTGCTACCTTTGGTTTCCTTTCCATCGTCGCTGAAGCAACCTCCATTGGGATGTGTTTAATTCCAAACTGGTTCTGAAATCCCTCATTCATCTCCCATCACTGACATGTTCCTAGCTCTGCCAGAGCAGCACGTGTGTCCAAAATTCCACACCTGCAGCTCCCACAGCTGTGCGTTTCTCAGGGTGGGCTTTTCTTTCTGCTGAGGATGAGATGAAGTGGCACTTAAAAAACTTGTGTTACTGGGAATCACTTGCAAGGAGGGGTGACTGCTTGGGCTCACCTTGTGTATATGGGATCAGCAAAGGGATCCAGAGCTGTTCAGTGTCTGCTTGATGCTTTTGGCTTCACTGCAGCACTGCTGATGTTTGCATTTCTATCTCCACGGGAAAGTGCCAGCTGCTTAGCAGTGCTTGCCCAGGTGGTGGCTTTGTGAACCAGGGAAGCACCTTGCTCAGGTTGCTTTAGTTGTTCATTTGGAGAATGAAAATGCTGCAGACTTAAAACCACATTGCAAAAAACCCAAGCCATCCTAAATGGGATGCTTCAGAATCTTAAAGGTGTGGAGCATGGTATTACTGATGGATTCCTATCCTTAGTCATCTGTGGGAAAGGGCCAAGCCATTTCTAGGCATATATGGCCTCTTTGGATCCAGACTTTTTATGGGACGTTCTAGAAATGCGTGTGATTGCTATCAAATTCACGTTGTGATATTGATAATTGGTCCCATGGCAGCTTCAGAGCATGCATATTATCAAATTATGAGACAGACCCTAATTGAAAACAAGAGCGTTGGATTTTCTTTGCCCCCTGAGAAATGAGTACTCCGAGATAAGAACTTAAATATTTAATAGCAATCCTCTTAGATGCGTTTGCAAGAAGTGAATCATCCTTTCAGTGCCTCAATGTCTGCTGAGAAACTTCACCTGCTGCCTCGTCATGGTGCTGGGCTGTGACATTTCTGCTGCACGAGAAGGATGCCATACTGAAAAACATATTATGTATATTAATTGGCCCAAAGACATGTGATGACTTTTGCTCCAGGGTACAGTATTTTTAAATCCATCTTATCCTTGCATTCACAGCTGTCATTATGACGCAGTTTTTCCCATTTCATTGCCCTTGTAGCAGCCTGTAAAGTAGCGAAGACCTCTCGTTTTGGAGATGGAAAGCCAACTGTTGGGTTGGGAACCTATGGAGAGGTCAAACTTCTGATACAGGAGCATCGCATGCCGACTGCCAGATCCTCTCACCGAGTGCAGAACATGCAGGAGACCATTACCTGCGCTGGGGTAATTGGGTTAGAGAATATATTTAGCAAAGCTGTTAGCAGAACTGGGTAGTTGGAATCTCTTTTCTCAACTGCGCAGCTCTGAATTGCTTGAGTGTCTGTTTAGAGGCCAGCACTGCGGCTCCTTACAGAGCACTGCCATTTTCTGTTGTCCACTCAGATTTTTTGGAACGGATTATCAGTACTCAGGAAGGTTTGGGGCTGTTTTTGAACACGTTGCTCTGCGGTACAAATAGCTGAGCCAGCTGTTCTTGCTGAGCATGCTGATGGAGGCACGGGATGCAGCTGGGAGATGTATTTCTCTGCCTCTTTGTCTCTCTATTGGAGCAGCTCATAGCACACCCACCAGAGCAGCCTGTGTCATTCAGCTGGAGCAGAACTTCTCTGTATGCATTCATATTTTCTCACTGCTTTCCAGGTCAACCACAAATACCCAGTGGAAAACACATTTGCTTGATTCCTTTTCGCTTTATGGTATCGTTTACGATTTAACTTCAAAGGAAAGTAGTTCAGTGATGCCAACAAGCCTTACAGCAAAGTTAATCTTGCTATTCTGGAGCGTATGTATATACTTGAAGAAAATGTTTGTTTCTGTTGGTGATAAGGGATTTATTCTGTCCACTGCTGCCTCTGTGCGCAGCCCAGATTTTCTAAGTATGATCAAATAAAGACCCATTAAAAAACTGCAATACTCCTTCCATCTCTCCTCTGTGTTGGGTTTGGAGGTTTGCATTTCATGGTTGCCTGGTGCTGATGGGGGGATCAGCATGGCTAGGGCCACCCAATGGGGCAGGGATGGATTCTCAGCTGGTGAGCAAAACTCAGCTCATGGCTCTGAGTCTTATTCCCAGACCATGTATACTCTGGTTTTGCCTGTTCTTCTTCCCCATGAAGTTCTGTGAGCCCAAGCTACTCCAGCAACGTGGTGCCATTTGGAGTTGTGCGGGTTTAAGAGATTTGGGGAGTTAGGAACTGTAAGTTGGATAAACAATAATGTTGGGGAAGTAGAGAACCTTTTTGGCTTCGGTATTAAGGATGTGAATTTTGATTGGAAATGGTGCCAAGTGATGAGCTTAAGGGTAAGCAGAGCTGCTGGAGGTTGAGGTCTGCTGGCAGAATGGCTTGCGTCCACTGCACAAGAGCTGGATGCCAAGAAAGGCCTTCGTGATTATTTTCCCACTCCCTTTCTGCCAGCTGACAATCCTGTGTCTGGCAGGTTTTGTTCATTTCTGATGGAGAGAAATAGAAATCTTTATTTACATGAGAAGCATAGGTGCTGGGTTTGTATGAGTTGACCCGTAGGCAATGGCCCATTCTTTGTCACTGGGTCAAGAAAGAGCACACGTGCTTTTGCTCAGATGTGTGGGCATTACTGTGATCCCTTTTGTGCCTCGTGAACATTGTGAGGGAATGCTGTGTGACAGACCAGATTGTCCCCTGCTTTGAAGATTTGGGAACTGCAGAAGGAACATTTCAGTGTTACTAAATCTGGTAATAGAATTACTGTCAGATAATGGTAGCCAGCACTGCCTGTTTCTTGGATGATTTGCAGAAAGTGGGGCTGCTCTGCTGATCTCCTTGGTATGCTTTACGAAGGGATGTGCTGTGTATGAATAGCGTAATACATTTTTAGCTACAGTAAAGTCACAGGATGGGGTTATGAGCCAAAATATGTATTTCTGCACTTAAAAAAGCAAAAATTACGTGATTTTTATTCATGCTTTCTGTGTAACTGAGCTATATTGTGGGCAGTAACGCAAGCAGAACCCAACAACTCATCCCTGCAGCTTGTTTACTGTGGGACCACCTGACACAGGCATAGAAATTCTCACTGCCAGATGCAAAGCTGTTTATAATCACTTCTATTTGAATTTTGAACAAAATTTGAACAACACTGAATTTCTTCACCACAGACTTAGATGAACAGCGATCCAAATTAATGAGATTTGGACACAGCACTTAACACTGTGGGTTCTAGTTTGTCTCCAGCTACTGAGATGAGTTGTATAAGGAAATCAGCGTGATAAGCCAAAAAGCAGAAGCTCATTGTTTTTAAGCCTGTGGATGGGGTTGAGTTGGTTCCTCTTTATACAAAGGGAGCAGGAATGGAAGCCCTGGGTGAGCTGGTTTTGTTGGGTGTGTGGCTTTGTGCCTCCTTGGGGAGCCCTGCCTCCTCCACCTCAGCTTTGTGAGAAGGCCCACCTTGAACTGGGTGAAATGGCAGGAGGAGAGGAAGTTCCAGATAGGAAAGGATGAAAGAAATCAACAGAAGTGCTAGCAGAGCATAGAGAGGTCAGAGATAACAGCAGTGGGAATCAAAGCACCTGATGAATCGCTGCAGCTCCTGCGCGTTCCTTCCTGGCAGATGCTAATCTCACTCCTGTGTAATCAGCTTTTAGATGTGCATTTTGCTCGTGGAGCAAGGGGCTTGCAAGAGGAAGCAATTATCTGCCCCAGGTGCTGCAGTCGGTAACACCAGCACGGAGAGAAATGGTGCCGGGCAACAGCTCCTCAAAATGGCTGCACGAGCGCATGGCATCGCCTTGGTGAGGGCTGCTCTCCGTCCACATTTGAAGAGGTTTGTTGCCAGGAGCAACTTGTCTGCATTACTTGGTGACAGGGAAATTGCTCCGCCTGCAATTGGAGCTTCCGTGGAGCTCTTCCATGCTCACATTGTAGCTAATGGGGGGGATGTCGAAATGCACGCAGCACAAGTCTGGGCTACAGCCAGGCAAGCTGCAGGATAGGAGGTAGTGCTAGCACTGCTGTGCGCCACGTACCTCTACAGCTATGACTCCATAAAGCACTGTGCTGTTTGCTGCCCTTTCAGTTCTTCTGCTAGTGTCACTTTTCAACGGAGAAGGCAGAAGAACGTGCAGAATGATTGCTGTGCTTCTCCTATGTTAATTCATAGAATGATAGAATGGCCTGGGTTGCAAAGGCCCACAGTGCTCATCCAGTTCCAACTGTGTGCAGGTCGCCAACTGTGTGCAGGTCTTCCCTGCTGTGTGCAGGTCGCCAACCAGCAGCCCAGGCTGCCCAGAGCCACATCCAGCCTGGCCTTGGATGCCTGCAGGGATGGGGCATCCACAGCCTCCTTGGGCAACCTGTTCCAGTGCCTCACCACCCTCTGCGTGAAAAACTTCCTTTTTAGTTGCATTGCAGGAAAAGAAGCCGACACAGACCAGGGATAATGTTTCTGTTGCACCTTTTTAGTAAAATTCAAACTCTCAGCACTACTGAGATTTGGTTTCTCTGAGATAAGGAAGCAAAGTCTAAGTTGTTGTTAGTGGTTTCTGTGTGAATCAGGAGCACAACCAGCCAGTAAGGTACCGAGGGGGAAGGTTTGTTTCCTGATCTCAGTGAGCACAGCTGCTTTATTTGGGGATGGGCACTGGTGTCAGCTCTCTGTCCTGGGCATGGCTCATTGTGTCTTTTGGACAAGCTGAGATTTTTTTCAGCTTCTAAGAACAGAGGAAAATAATCTACGAGAACAATTTCTGTTGCTTTTTCTGCAGTTTGTGGTTCACACAACAGGGCAGAACTGTTCTCATCCTCTTGGTGGAACGTGCTGAGCCTCAACCTTCAGTGCTGTGCCTTGGTGCAGACTCTGGAAGTCGCAGAGAAACTGTGGATGCACAGCCCAGCTGTAACTGTGACACTTCTACACTTGTGAAATGCTTTCTCTGCAGAACGAGCCCTGTACAATGCAGGCAGCGGGAGTGCAAGCATCTCATTTGTTTCTCTTTGCTACTATATATATCCAGCCTGGTGGGACACTCCAGCACCAACGCTGTGGTTTGTTCGCTGCTTCCCTTCAATCCTTGCTTTTGCAGAGCATGCTGAAAACAAAGCTGTTATACGGATCAGTGATGCCCTCTCATTTAATTTTGACCTCTCCTGACCTGAGTTGGATTTGAATCTACAACTGGCAGTGCTCAGTATCCCATTACTAATCTCCTGAGCCATCCAGCTCCCCATAAGTCTGTAAGTGATATGTTTAACAGAGTGAAGATTAACGCAACACCGGCAGGGCAGAGTGAAGATGCAGCCACGTCTGGGCCTGGGGTTGTGGAGCCATGGAGCAGCATCTTCCCTTTGCTTTGTTTCACGTTCTCAATTGTCTGCCCGCCTCTTGGGGGCTTTGGTGGCACGGTACAAACGCTCCTGGTATGCAGAGATGCTGTGCTCTCCTGATTTATTCCTGTAGCTCCTCACCCATGGGATGTCACTGCCTGGATACTCTCCCATTGCTGCTGTAGGGAGCTGCCTCCTAGGTATCTTTAACCACCTTATTTTTATGTTATGAGCTTCAAATTGCAGTGCTTTTTTTTCTAGAAAGTTTTGGAAGGTCAGAACCTCGTTGTACCTCACAGGGCTTGGAATAGTGTGTGCCAATTGCCCTTGTGAGATTCCTGTCTAGTTAAGAACCTCTGACGCAGAGAGGAGCTGCAGCTAAAATGCAAATGACAGCATTTCAGAGTTAATTTAATTAAGCTTGTCTGTGCTTTGCAGAAGTGAAACGAGTAGGTTGTGACGGTAGCTTTGAACAGGCATGTGGAGGTCTATTAAATTAGTTAGAGCACGTTAATTTGAACTAGTAGCTTTCTGTTACAGTGCAGCAATGCAGGCTACCTGGAGATTGAGAGGGATCATGCTGGAGAGGGAGTCCTGCTCTTCCCAGCATGATACAGGAGCATACATCTCATGCTGTATGGTGGAGCTGAGAGGCCTGCTGAGGCAGTAGCTAGAATAGCCTTGCCTGAAGAGCAGGGAATTATTCTACTTGAAGCTTAGCTTTCAGAAATGGAGAAATGGAAGTGTTATCTTGATTTCTTGGGCACGATGCTCGTCTTGAGCCAGTGCTATGCAGCCAGTGAGCTCCTTTTCCCACAAACATTCACATCTGTAAAGACAAAGCTGCTTCAAACCGAGCTGCAGAGTGTAACACCTCCATTCCCAAATCATGTGTGTGTTGTTACGTAAGCAGTTCAGTAAATGCAGCCCAAATCCATCAGCTGCCACGTGGTTTGGCTCCACTACACAACACAGCCAGGCCATGCAGAGCTCAAGATCTGTCTGCTGCACTGCTGGAGCCACTGGGGCAGGTGGAACAGCTGGATCCTGGCTCCTGGGGCCTTCCTTCATCCCAGGCTGTGCTGCTGTGCTGGTGGTGCTGAGCAGCCCCAGAAGAGGATGAGCAAACTGGTGGCCCTCAAGTAAGAGATCCCTCTTTCTGTGGTGCGTGGGAATGGGTAGGTGCTCAGATGCTTCACTGCACTGTGAAGCCTGCAGTGCTCTGGAAGCAACCCAGAGCAGAGCTGCTACTCAGCTTAGCCCTGTTCCACTAACAGCCAGGAGGATCTGGGGTGCTGATGGGCTTGGGAGGTGCTCACGCTGCTTCTCTGTGTTAGCATCCCATCCTGGCAGGAGAGTCTGCCTGTGTACCTCTTTGCCCAAAGTGTTGCTGAAGGGTGTTCTTTAACAGCTAGCTTTGTGCTGGGCTATCCTCATGTTTAGCATTCATTTGTTTTTTTTGTGTGTTTTTTTTTTTTTTTTTCTTTATAGAATGCATTTTCCAGGTCGTGCATCTAATGGAAAAGAGAAGCTGTTAAATAATTTCAGAAGCCTCTTTTCCTAAATCACAAATCCGTACCAATCAAGAGCAGTGCTGTTGTTACAAAGAGTTAAAGGTTCTCTCTGCTGCAAGTGAGAGCTAGAAGCAGGTCTTTGGCCACGTGCCTGACCCTATCAGAGCCCAGGGATGTTCAGAAGGCAGATCAATAATTAAAGCTGCCATGCAAATGCTGCTCAACTCAGATGGCTCTGCAGCGCCTGCTCAGACCAGAGCCTTTGTGTTCAGTTGTTTTCCAAGTGATTTTTAGGAGCATTACCAAAATGTCAGAGTTTCTTTAGGAGAATTTTTTGTTAGCTCTGTAGTGCATCGAGGTTACTCTGAGCCCTGATGGAAAATGTGAATTGCTTCTGGTAAGAGTTTGCTTTCTGATCTTTGAAAAATTCTGTCTTCCGGGCCTGCAATTAAGAATCTTTTATTTATAAAACCTCTCCTACACAAGCACGGATGGTGCTGGTGAGAACTGGGAAATAATTTCCCTTTAATTAAGCTCCTGCATATCACACGATGCTGTTACCTGTATACCCATCCACAGTGGGGTTCTGTATGGTGTATTAAACCCACCTACAGATCATTCATTTCCACTGCATCAGTTGGAATTGGGTTGAGCAGATTGCTGGAGTGCTGCAGCATGGCTGCTGTATGCCAAGCAGTTCAGCTGATAAGTTTCTTTCTGTGCTCTGTCAGGTGCTCAGCTGCCTGCAGCCTTCCTGTGGCAGGCTGTGTGTGTGTGAGCAGGCTGTGTGTGTGTGTGTGTATGTGTGTGAGCAGGCTGTGTGCTGCTCACAGCTGCCCCTGGCCTCCCCAGCTCTGCAGGGCCCCTCTTTGCTCCCTGGGGTGCGTGCAGATGGGTTGCACAGCATGCAACCAAATATGAGATGTGTATGTGCTGATGGAGCCTTGAGGTCAGGCTGGTGGAACACAGCCCATGGCCAATCAGTTTTCTAAAGAAATGTCCTTAATGACCTCACGCTCGTCTTCAGGCTTCCTGCTCAAGCAGAGCAAACCTGTGTCCATCTTAATAAATGAATAAATGTGAGATGGTATCTCTGATTCTTGGGCATGTTTTCAGGCTGTAGCTCCTCATCTGATTCAGATAGCTGCATATAGCCCAAAAAAGCAAATAAATTCAGGGTTTTGTATTCCTTTCTTCCCTTCTACTTTATTGATCCCATACCTGAGCTATGTGCTGGCTGTCGGGTGCTCAGTTCTAAGCCATCTCATTCTGCTCACACTTCTCATAAGGCACTCTGGGGCTGCATGTGGGGCTGTGGATCCTGCCACAGAGCTCAATTCCTCCTGCAGGTACACGTGGATCCAAGCCTGAAGATCACAGGGAATTAACCATGAGCTGCATTCAGGCTCTAATTGTTAGCATGCTGCTCTAAGCACTGAACCGTTTCCCATTTCATCTCTACCTGGAGTTTAGAAGAGCTGAGCTTTTTTTTTTTTCCTTTTAAATCAGAAAATGCATTCAGTTGTGTTGTATTGAAAGTGCATAATCTTCTAGTGACATCACTGCCCTGTGACATTGCCTATGAAATCACAGTTCTGGTGCTGCATGCATTCGTCATTACAATTCTGTTTGTGCCTGTGAAATCTTTGGGTTTTTTTTTTCTTTAAACAGCAAGTCTGCAAGTTCAGTAAGAGCATGGAGCTGGTGAAGGGGTAGGCAGCATGTCTGGGTGGCATTCTGGCTGCAGTCACAGGGCTGTCAGTGCAGCTCCAGCTGCAGAGGTGTGCGTGTTGCTGAGCACTCAGCCCAGCCGTGGTGCAGCAGTTAATGGAGCAGATTGTCAGGAGGACTGCGGGAAGCAATGGCATGGGAAGGAAGATGTGATTTATGTGTGAGAGGTAATACATGGCCTGTGATGAGAAACCTGGAAAAATAAGGGCTGGAGATAGAATTGGTAGCATCGCTTCATGAAGTGACGTGTTGTTTTTGGCTGCTTATTATTCTCTTGAATAAGCTGTAATAAGGCTGAAATCCTCCTGATTTTGGTACTTAGTTCAGATTGAATTACGGGAGGAAAAAAAGTGTTATTTATGAAGGTGGCAATAGGAAAAAAGTCCTGTTTAAGGAGATGCTAGGAATACGGTGATGTTGATGCTTGCTCACCCTGTCTGTGCTCTGGAGCAAAAGCTTTGGCTCTGTCATCACGTTGCCTTTGTAGGATGTATGTGGCTTTTGTTACCTTCGAGGAAAGTCTGCCATAAACTCAGAGATTGGAAGCCTAGCACCCCAAAAATACAATAAATTACGATGAAAAAGCTCCAGATCTTAGTGTGTACCCTCAGGAGTTCAGAAAGCTGCTGAGCCTGTGCCCAGAGTTGTCTTTGTCCAAAATCAACAGGGAGATGAACCATAAGAACCCTCCCCAAAAATATAAGTGCTGCTTGGCTAGTGGAGCTCTCATTTTGTCTTCCTGATGACAGCTGCTTTGGGATCTTTAGAATCACAGACTCATAGAATGGCCTGGGTTGCAAAGGCCCACAATGCTCATCCAGTTCCAACCCCCTGCTGTGTGCAGGTCCCCAACCAGCAGCCCAGGCTGCCCAGAGCCACATCCAGCCTGGCCTTGAATGCCTGCAGGGATGGGGCATCCACAACCCCTTTAACGTGCATATATTTCCTTCAGACAGCAACCCTGGGTATGCCAGCCTTTCAGCTTTCCAGAACAAAAATTCTGAGGAAGGAATTTGACCTGCGTAGCACATTTGTGAATTGCTGCTTTACATTTGAAGCTTTCCAGTCTGACAGATAAATGACAGGTGGTGCCTCTTCCAGCTGCATGCAGCACAATTACAGCGGGGCTGTTCCAGAGGGCTCTGGCACTGGGGCTGCTGAGAGCTCAGTGGATTGATGGCACAGGAGCAGCGTTTGCCTGAAGTGCAGTGTTTGCTGTGGTGCAGTGATGTACTGGCATCTCCCCGCTGCTTCTCACATTGCGTGGCTAATGTGCCTCAGCTCAGGCGTGAAGGGAATAAATTGCTAAGTGGATAGCTGCACTTATGTGTGAGCTTGTGCTTTGGCCTCTTTGATTAGTGCCTGTTGTTTATGGCCACAGCTCCTCACACCCCTTGCCTTCAGACCCTTCCCCATCTTTGTACTCCTCCTTTGGGAGCTCTCTAATAGAATGATAGAATCACAGAATGGCCTGGGTTGCAGAGGAGCACAGTGCTCATCCAGTCCCAACCCCCTGCTGTGTGCAGGTCGCCAACCAGCAGCCCAGGCTGCCCAGAGCCACATCCAGCCTGGCCTTGAATGCCTGCAGGGATGGGGCATCCACAGCCTCCTTGGGCAACCTGTTCCAGTGCCTCACCACCCTCTGGCTGAAAAACTTCCTCCTTATATCCAACCTAAACCTCCCCTGTCTCACTTCAAAACCATTCCCCCTTGTCCTATCACTATCCACCCTGATAGTTTTATGTCCTTCTGATATTTTGGCACCCAGTCTGCACCCAGTGCTTATGGTGAGCAGACTGGGACAGTCCCTCTCCAGAGGATAAGTAGGTAAAAAGTTGAGAAATGATTCCGCAATAGGCTGGGCAGCCCTACAGCCCTGGGCACTGCAAGGAGAAAATGGCACATTACAGAAAGCTGTGATGAGATGGAGTGCTGAGGCTGGTGCTGGTGGGGCACTGTCTTGTGGTCCAGCTGCTCCCAGGGCTGTGCTGGGCTGGCAGTAATGGTCTGCTCTTTTGGATCTTGTCTGATCAAGTGGAATGTCTGTATTGCCCATTGCAGCACAAGATTGAACAGGTGCTGCCCTGATTTTTTCTTCTAAATCATTTATAAATTACTTTCCTAACCTTGAGGTAGGATGGGGTCCAGAGGAGGCCATGAAGATGCTCAGAGGGCTGGAGCACCTCTCATACAAAGGCAGGCTGAGGGAGCTGGGCTGGTTCAGCCTGGAGAAGAGAAGGCTGCAGGGTGACCTCATGGCAGCCTTTCAGCACCTAAAGGGAACAGGGGGAAGAGCAACTGTGGACACGGTCAGATAATGATAAGAGAAGGGAGAATGGACTTAAACTAAAGGAGGGGAGATTTAGGTCAGGTATTAGGGAGAAATTCTTTACCCAGAGGTGGAGAGGTCCTGGCACTGCTGCCCAGAGCTGTGGTGCCCCATTCCTGGAGGTGCCCAAGGCCACGGTTGGGCCCTGGGCAGCCTGAGCTGGGGGTCAGCCAGCATACAGCAGGGGGTTGGAACTGAAGGTCTCTTCCAATCAACCATTCCCAAATTTAAGGAGCACACACGCCTGTGATCTGCCTGAAGTCAAACCAGAGCGTGGCAGAGCTGGCTGACAGAGCACAGTGCTGGCTGCAGGCTGCAGGAGCAGCACACTGGAGGCACAGAGCAAGGTACTACAGGCACGCACCCACCTGTCAGCAGCTTTGCAGCCCTCACTGCACTCATCTCACAGCAAA
Source organism: Phasianus colchicus (assembly GCF_987193195.1). Classification (NCBI taxonomy): domain Eukaryota; kingdom Metazoa; phylum Chordata; class Aves; order Galliformes; family Phasianidae; genus Phasianus; species Phasianus colchicus. The sequence goes on along the minus strand of NC_143442.1, from coordinate 2,145,122 downwards.
ACGTCACATCTTCGAAGGGAAACATTACAGGCTTTGATGGGAGATGAAGATACGACAGATCCGCTTAGTGTAATAAAGGAATCTTATTTTAAATGCAAATGCCTTGCTTGCTTTTACCGAGTTGTAAGAACTGAACTGCTGTCTTAAAAATGATTTGTCTTTTAAGCATCAAACAAACCTGTTCACAGGGTTGCTAATGTGTGTTCTCTTGTAACCAGCTGCACTTGCTACAAAGAGCATCAGCATCTTCTCAGAGTGATTGTGCCAGTTGTTTTACTGGGTGTATATGCAGAATAAGTACAGCAAGGAGTCAGGGTGGCTGTGTGTCTGTGGTAGGGCTCTGGTGGCTCACAGCTTGGAGATGGCCCTGATAGAATCTAAAAGGCTGGCTCTTTGCACAAGGCATTTTGTCACCCGGTGGCAGTAAGGATAGAAAGCATGATAATTTCTGAGCACACAGCCTGACTGGGCTGCTTCTGTCACGTCTGTCCTATGGTTTTACCAATACGTATCTGCATGTTGAGCATACAAATGAGGTTGGGCAGTTTCTGCCCAAGTTCTGGGTGCTGGGTCTGTGCCGTGTCACCTTGGTGTCACCAGAAAGGAGCTCTCAGGACCTGCAAGTTGCTCTGGTCTGTGTTTTTCACAACACAGCTTTCACCATTTTAAAGCAATAAACAGCAAAGCTTTGGTAAATATTAATATTTTCCCTTTTAAGTAGAGGGAGAAAAGAATCAGCTCTCAATTGATGGTACTTCAGCTTATTGTTTCCTGCAGCAGTAGCTGCTGGCCCAAATGGGAACACCCAGAAAGCCTATGCTGCTTTTTGTTTGCCAACTATAGAAGAGATGTTTGCAGAGATGTCACATCTTCGTAGTCAACAAAATATTGTAGCTCCCATTGCCCCAAATGCCTTTCTTTGTGCCAAAGCAGTTGCTGCGTTTCAGGTTGCCTGCTTAAGGGGGTCTGTATAACTGTGTGTGATGTTCCTTCTCTTACTAAAGCCTCTGTTTGGTTTGCAGCAAGGGAAGCCCTATGTCTTCGACAGAGTGTTACCTCCCAACACAACCCAGGAGCAAGTTTATAACGCCTGTGCCAAGCAGATTGTCAAAGGTAGGTGTTGTTCTTCTTTACTGCCATTTCAGGGGAAGGAAAATGATGTCTCCCTGTCCACTCAAGCTATTTAAAGACGGGATACTAAAGCTGTCTATACTGGAACTTAGTAATTATTACTAGCATGGTTTTTTGATGTTTTTTTTTTTTTTGTCTGCACCTCAGTGGTTCCATGCAGTGGCTGACCTTCTTGTTCCCAGGGTTCGGTCCTTAGTTTTTCTTTTTAAATCACAGTGTTCAGATAGTGGGGATGTTGTCACAGCTGGCCACAGCTGTGCTTCTACAGCAGCACAATGCTGTATGGTGAACGCTGTGGGTATGGGAGACCTGGGGTTGCTCAGAGGTGCAGGAGCAGTGCTGGAGAGCTCTGCAGCCTTTAGAGCAGTAAGCAGCTTGGTGAGCTGGATGCTGCCTGCATCAGGGAAAGGGCCCTGAGCTGAGCTCTGTTGATGCCAGCCCTGGGTTTTGTTCAGGAGGAAGTGGGCTGCCATCACACGTGTAGTCTGGGTGATCAGGGATCAGAACCAGAAGCTAATTATTTGATGTTGAAGAGAGGAAATGAGTCATAAGGCTCAAGTTGCCTGCTCTCTGAGGGGAGGCTAATTACAGCAATTCTGACTTCTTCACGTGGGTAAGCCTTTAATAAAAACTGGTGGGATTGGAGTTTGTAGAGCTTAGAAATCATTCAGATTGCTGACGCACAGCTCCACTTCTAGATGTGTTCCAAAGAGTTCCAGTATTCCAGTGTGTGCTAATAGATAGTTGATGTCCAATAATTGGTTTGCCTTTTTTGTGTGTGTGATGTCTCGTGCCTCTGAGAGGCCTGAGTTTCTGTTTCTGTGAAAGATATAGGGAGAGAAATAGAACGTTGAATGTTCACTTTGTAGCCTAATAAAGTGAAGAATGTGATGCAGGCTGTTCTGTTTCTGATAGTTGGGTACAACGTGATTTACTTCATGGAAATATCAGCTGAAGGTGTCACAATGTGAAGCAATATTTAAACCTTGGAGGCTTTACAGACCGCTTTTCAAGGTTACCATTTGTTATCAGACTTCATCGCACTCCCATGAAGTGGCTGATGGTTTCCTTGTGATTAATGTTATCACCAAAAACACCAGCTGGACTGACAGGCTCTAAAACAATGGCTGTCATAACGATGTTGACAATAAGAGTGATCCAAACGAGTTTTGTTTTTTTTTTTTTTAGCTGAAAAAGAAATGGGGTTAGCTTTAAGTAAGTAGCTCAGTAATTCAGCCAAAGTATGTCACATTCTGTACATGAGAAACATAAGGAAGGAGATTTTGAGAAGCAGCCCACTTGGTGTGGTGCTGGGTGTGCTCCCAAAGGCTGCATTTGGCCTTTATGATTCCAGTTCATAGAATCACAGAATGGCCTGGGTTGCAGAGGCCCACAGTGCTCATCCAATTCCAACCCCCTGCTGTGTGCAGGTCCCCAACCAGCAGCCCAGGCTGCCCAGAGCCACATCCAGCCTGGCCTTGAATGCCTCCAGTTCTCACCATCACTCCATTTCCAGGTCCCCAGTGCTCCACAGCTGCTGTGGGCAGTGTGTTGTGGAGCTTTGCTGGGCAGCACAGTGCTGCTGGTGCTGTCAGATTTTATAGATGCCCAGTGCCAGTGTGTCTGTGTTGCTGCATTTGCAGCAATGCACCATCTGGCAGCAGTGCTGGGACTGAGCTGGGCGGCCATCCGGGGCAATGAGTGAAGCTGAAAATCACTGCAGAGAGGGCTGTGCAAGGAATGGAGAAGAGTGCTCGGGCTCTCGTGTTTGCTATGAGTTACATAAAGCCCACAGCTGATCTTTGTGGGATCGCTCCTGTTCATCATGTTGTTTTTTTTCCACTTGAAGTTTTGGGCAGGCTGTTTGTCTCAGGGCCCGTCTTCTCTTTTTAGTCAGCTGACAGATGGTGAATTAACCATCTTCAGTGGAAAGCCTTTCACCAAACATTCTTTTGGCAGGCCAACTATCATGTGTCTGCATGTAGGCAGCACAGTCCCTCAGGCAGGGCCTGTGCTGAACCTACACACTGTACTGCTTGGGCCGTGGTGCCTTGGGATGCATGCAGTGTTTCCATTCAGGATTTCCAAGTTCTCACAGGATTAATAGCTGTTTTCAACATTCCTTTAACTTTCATGCTATGCCCGACGTAAAAAAAAGTTGCACATGTTGTTTTAAATGACCCCAAATGGGTTGGTGGCTCTCTGGTTTGTAGGCTGGGAGATCACAGTCTGTCCCATTGCAGGCCTGGACCGTCTGCATGCGTGCATGGGGAGATGCAACATGCAACAAGGAGATTACATTTGTCTATGTAATCATACTTAATATATTTAATGTGCATATAGCAGTGGGGTGGTCTGATGGGAGCAGTGCGGAGTGGCTACTACTGATCTTTAGACTGGAGGTTTCTTCTCCTTCATTAGCTCCTACGATAAGTAGAATCATAGAATAGAGTCGTAGAATGGCCTGGGTTGAAAAGGACCACAATGATCATGTAGCTTCAACCCCCCTGCTGTGTGCAGGGTCATTTTGGAAGCAAGTACACAATATAAAGAACTGTTCTGCCTTGATGGAAGTCTATTTTCAACAGAGCTAATTCCTGTTTGTCTCTCTTCTTTTGCTCTCCTGCTTTGCCGACCAGCTTGAAAATTAATAAGGCTCTCAACTGTTGAGTGATACAGTAATAGAAAAAGTGTGAGCTTGTTTAACTTCCTCTTTGGATGTTTGAAAATAGCAACTTGCATTCTATGTTTCGGACTGACCTTCCACATTTTAGATGTATGAAACACTGACAGTGCAGCTTTAAGATGCCATTATGAGATTTAATTGTTTTCCTCCTCTTTTGCAGATGTTCTTGAAGGCTACAATGGCACAATCTTCGCTTATGGGCAGACATCGTCAGGAAAGACACACACTATGGAGGTAGAGTGGCAAACTTAAATCAGTTGGGTAGCAGCAGTAGAATTTTATGTACTGCGTGCTTGAACGAACCTACTGGCTGGAGCACTGAGCTGTGAGGGGCTTGTAAATACAGGCCACTATAGCCTTTCCATATTTCTCATGACAGCTTAGCCATGTGTATCAATTGTGAAGAAGCTGAGTGAGATTCCTTAATCCACAGAGAATACAGTAATATGGATACAGTTCCCTTACATGCAGGATTGTTCAAATTCATGCTTTGGTTTATTGGTCTTCTCATTTGTACTCATCTTCTGGGAATACCACCCTCACACGCTGTGGCACAGATGGATGAATTGATGCGTTTGGAAATTGTTGCTTTAGAGGAGGGAGGAGAATATCGGCTCCTGGTGACTGAGGTCCTAAGTCTGTTCCTATTTCTGCTACAGGAATTGCCACGGTGTCTTTTTTCTTCCTCTGTACGAGTTTTTGTTCTGTTTTGGTTTGCTTTTCCCCTGCTGCTCTGGTAGAGCAGCATGTATTCTAGTCCCTTCCTATAGCAGAAGGATTATTCAAACATTTAATCCTAGCATAGGATTGTTCTGTCACAGCACTGCACAAACCACTTGTATTTGCCTTAAAGCATTTGGGTTCAACTATCAACTTTCAACAGGAGATCTAGAGCAAAGCATTGCTAAGTGAAATGAAGGGAAACAAAAAGCTGTCCTTTGTTTAACAGCGTCAGATGGTTTTGCTACGTGATTAACACAGCTGACCTACCTGACCTGAAGGGTAAAGGAGAAGGAAAGCAATATTCTCTCGAGCCAGTAGGCCCTGATGAAATTGCTGTTTAATTGCCACAGTTGCTCCTTTCCTGGAGAATGCAATAACTGATGCCTCATGTCTTATTAAGTCTGTCCTTGCCTCCTTTGGAGACTAGGGATGGGGAAAATCACTAGCTCAGGCCTCACAGATGGCACAGTGACTGAGTAATCCACCCGCTCTGAATGTAATTACATCAAAATGTCTGCAGGGCTTGAGCGGGTCCTTCCACATGGCATGGGGAAAGATCTCTTAAAGCCAATTTATATTCGGCATTACAAGCTGTGATGAAGAAAACGACTGTAGAAAAATGTCCATGTTGCTTTTTTAATAAAAAAGAAGCTGTCATTTCTAAAGTGGAATCAAGTCTAAATGCAGTTTAATCCCTCTTTGACTCTAACATCCCCTTGTAATGTTGCTATAGCATGTTGTGGAGGAAAAAATAGTCTGAACTTGAAGAAATATGAAATCCTGTAGGGAAAGGATTTTCTGTGAAATGCAGAATGCTGCCTGGTATCAGTGTTAGGCTTAACCAGGGCACGGCGGTGTAATACAGCCAAGAAGGGCTTTCTGACATCCACCTTTCTCTTGGGTGAATAAAACATTTAATAAAACATAGCAGGATGGATATCATCTTTAAAAACATGTAGGTTTTTTTCAGCAGGAGAAACTGATGGGCTCTGCTGTTACATTCCAGTTTTCAATAGCAAGTCCCTCCACGTCAGCATCTTAAAGTCAAGCAGCAGTGTCTCAAACGTTGCTCTTCACTATCCCCTGTCTGCTTGCTGTGTAGGATCACAGGATTGTAGGGCTCAGAAGGGATCATCTAGTCCAACCCCTAAAAATTAATGTTGTTATTGAAATGAGGCTTTAATGAGCAGAGAACTCTGTCCTGGTGCTCTGGGGGAGCTTGCTTACTAACTGCAGTGTCTGACAGCAGCAGCAGCACTTCTCTCCAAACTCATTCTGAGGTCGCAGATAAACCCATGGCAGTGTTTTCCCTGGAGATTTCTGTGAATAGCCACCGTTTCCTTTGTTTTCCCTTCCAATGTATGCTCTCCTGTTTTAATAAAACCCATTCATAATGAAGTTAAACCAATTATTTTTCAATGGAGCGCTGGTGTTACAGTTTTTAAAGCAGCGAATGTCATCTTGCTTCATTGCTTCATTGCTATTCTGACAGCACTGACTGAAATAATGAGAAAGCCAAAGCTCACAAAGTTGTAGGTGCAGTGATTGAATTACACCTGCCCTTAATCATTTTGCCTTACAAATTAACTTACTTCTTCACTATAGTGAAAGCTATGGAAAGGAAAGCAGACATACTACACAGCTCCTAGAGGTTAGGAGAACATGTAAACAAACACTTCCCTGTGTTATCATTTATGCAGAGCCTAAGCACTGTGTACCTTGTGCAGTGCAGCACAGTGCAGAGATGCCAGAGCTGACACATCTCTGTGCAGGCAGAAGTCCCTGGGACAGAACTCTGAATTCACACTGTTCTTTGGCTGAGCTAGCAATCCATGCAACAATCTGAGGCACTCCTGTGGAAAAGGAGGCACTGCTTGGTTCCTTTGTTTCTGGATCTGTAGCTGCCACAGCTAGCTGCATCGTGCATCTTCCATTGCTTTATAGTGTGGATGCACCTTTGGTTGCATATGGTGAAGAAATGCCAACAAATTTCTGTTTATCCTGGTCTATTAAAAGCTCCTTTATCCTCTTTGGGAAGACTGTCTGTGTGCAGTAATACAGGGTGGGTAGACAGTTGGCTTCGGTGGAACCTAAGGACTTTCTTCAGTGAGAAGGAATGAATGAATAGTGTGAAAATTGTATTGCAGTGTCTGCCCAAAACCAGTGTTGTGTAATGGAGCTAAGCATTGTGCAGTGAAGCCTTTGCTGGCAAGGCAAAACACAGTGCTGGGTTTTGTTTCGAGTGTGCATGCATACAGATTTCTTTCCCCTCCCTCAGGAGTTTATTTAATCACCCTCTTTTTCATCTTTTTCTGAATTAAAGCAGCATATTGTACAACCAGGACTTCTTAGCTTTTGCAGAGCTTCATAGGGTGCTGTGTATGGTATAGCATTTAACTTCTTCCACTGCAGAAGTTAATATTGCTTATATGACATGAATAAAATGCTCCTGGTTCAAATACAGCTGAGTGCTGCTTTACAGGGAAGGCAGACAGGAAAACAACTGATTTCTCTCTTTCAGCATCTTTCTTCTGTTTTCCCCCCCCGATATACATAGTTGAAAGGGAGAAAACCTGGTAGCTGCTTTAAATAAAAGCTGAGAGAGAAGGAGAGAGACAGTGTTGTTTCTTCATGTCAAATTTCCCTTTATCCTAGGTTAATGACTTGAGTGCCATTTCACCAGCTTTAGCATGAAATGATGTCAAGGAAGACTCTATTAAGTGCACTAATAAAGGCTAAGTAACTTTGGGACTCACCAGTCAGTCACAAGCATACATAACTGAGAAACGTGTGTGTTCATGACTTTCTGCCTGTGTTACTAAAAATTTCTTGTTGCTTGATAACCGTTAGCAGCTCCAGCTCAAATCTGAGCTCCCATCATTGAGAACTGCATGGCTACCACTTATGTTTTTTAAAAATTCCCAACCAATATTTGGTGTACAATACTTTGTTGTGCAGATATTGACGTTCTGAAGATCGAAAGGTACAGTCCAATCTCAGGGTTCTGATGGTGTCTTATGCCTGTTGACTTGAGTGCTTGTTATTGCATATTTATGCAGGCTCATTGAAACAAAACCAGTGCCCAAATAACAATTGAGCATGCTGCAGTCAGAAAAGGTTTTTATTTCAAGTCTGTGTTTTTATTCAGGTTTCAATCAGTGCCATCTTTCCAATCTGTGTCTGATTTTTTTTTAAAAAAAAGCAATTAAAGGAGCCAGGGCAGTTGATTTGATCTCATATTCAGCTCTTCCTAGAACAGAGGAAGGTAGGTGTGCAAATTCACATGGAGAACAGTGGTGTTTGTAAGGCACTGCTCTCTGGCAGCAGGCCGAGCAAGCTGAAATCAGAATATATTACTCTAATCCCCAGGTCCCCACAACACAGCCTTCCCTATAGTTGTTATTAGCAGAAGAGAATTGGGATGCTTTAAGGCTTCTTGTTTCTGACGTGTTTCCAAATAGCTGGTTTTTAACTGGGAGTAGCAGGCGGTAATTGGAAAGTTTGCTTTGTTGGTGTTTGTTTATCTGTCTTAAGTCAGAGAGTGGCAGCGTGCAGCAGGACAGCATGCATCACAAGTGGTAGGAGCTGACAAAACAGATAGGTGCTCCATAGGGTGAAGAGTGCTAACATGTTGAGTCACCCTGCCATCTTTTGTGTGTGTTTGCATCAAGCAAATCCCCACGGAGCAGCAGGCTTGTTTGCAGAGCCCCACTGGATGAAGGTGTGTTTGAACAAGGCTTTCCCTTCTCCCATGCTTAAGCAACGTTTTCCAAGTTATGGTTTGCTTTTGTGTCCATAGGGGAAGCTGCATGACCCTCAGCTAATGGGAATCATTCCGAGAATTGCACATGACATCTTTGATCACATCTATTCCATGGATGAGAACCTGGAGTTTCATATAAAGGTAAATGCAGGATGGCATGTTATGTAATGGGTCAGCTGAGAGAAGGCAGAGCTGGAGCTGAAACTGGATTCTGGTTAGAGCACACGGCTGCAGAATTTTTCCTTTCTCCTACCTGTGATTCAAACTGCTTTACTGAGGACATTTATTAGAAAATGGTGCTCTGGGCACGTGCATTTCAATAATGCATCAGAATACCTCTGAACCAGTTACTGATATGCTGGAAGGATATGTTGTATTGTACTGGGAGCATTTGAGCATACGCATGAAGTCACTGCTACGTGAAGTGCAGGCAGAAGCAACCTCCCAATAAACCATCTGAATGTTTGAATAGACTGTAGAATGTAAAACGTTGAGCTCTTAAGAAGAGACACCTTTGAATTTTCATAGAAATGGTTTTTGTAGCAGTGACACTGATTTCTTTTCATCATCTGTAAAACTCTGCTGTCTGTTGGTATTCTACATGATAACATTTTGATGCTAACAGATGGGGACCCCCTTGTACAAGACGTATTAAATTCCTGTCCCAGCAGAATTTTATCACTCTATAAATCACATTCTGCCAGCACTGAGCTGTTTTTGTGGTTTCCTACCCTAGCTGACATCTATGAATATTGTAACAGAAAAGCTGCCTAAGTAGCAGTGAATGAGTGAGTGATTATCAAGGAGCTGTCATTTAGAGAAATGCACGTTCTGTCATTTGGAGCAAGATTATAACCAAACTGTCACACTCTTTTAATAACTAAGCCAGCTCAGAAAACTAGTATCAATTTTTTTTCTCCCTAATTGAAACCCATTTAGAACTGGGAGGGGAATTTGATGTCTCCTGCATGTGTGGGTCCACAGCAGTGTGTGTTAATGGGATGATACACAGCACGTGAGCTGTGAGTCTGGGTGAGCCAGACTACTGAAATGTGTGGTCCAAAAGATGGCTTTAAATGTGACACAGATGAAGAAAATGCCCCAAATTGAAACACTTCTGTATTTAATAGCAGTTGTAAAAAAAAAATATATAATAATTTATATATATATATAAAATTCTTTTTCACCTGAGATAAAATGATACTTTACTGGATGGTTAGAACAGAATAGATGCAGGTATGGATACCTGCAATTTAGCCATCTGGTATGGGATTTGCTAAATAATCCCTAGGTAAATGTGAGTTCTGGTGCAGTTAGGCACCACTCTGACAACACGTTTCTGTTTGCCTCTGTTGGAGTTGAATGCCCTTTTATTCAGATAGTCACTCATTCATTCGACTTCTTAAACTTATTTTCTGTTTTTTATCCCGAGCACAGCTGTCTCTTTTCGTGACAGAGAAGCTCGTTTTCCATTTGCTATTTGAGACTTGATTCAGGAAAGCTTTTACAATATGCTTCATTGTAGAGTTTCATTTAATGTGTGTAAGTCAGGCTTGTGTTAGTGGTGTGTTAAACCACGGGCTGTGCTGTCTGCCTTTGTGCTGGTGAATTTTGCTCTGCCTCTTGTCAGAGATGCCCTGCAAGTGGTGTCACAGTATTGCAGTGGTGAAATGATGCTAACTGGGTTCTTTTCAATATTCAATATGTAACACTGGTTCTTTTCAATATTTTTGTGTCCAAAAGTACGAGGAAGCTGAGGTTTGTCTGAAGCTTTTTGACATTTCTGATGGACCAGCAATAAATAGAGAGAGGTTGTTGGCATGGGAATCATTCAAAAGAGAAAGATGTCATTCAAAGCATGCAGGAGATGGGTTTTACTTTTAGTGTGGTGCTTTTCATTTGGACAGATAAGTAGAGGTAGAAGCATTTTTAAACTGCTGGAGTTTAAAGCCATAATGCTTACGATTCTTTAATTAGGTTTCCTACTTTGAGATCTATTTGGACAAAATAAGGGACCTACTTGATGGTAAGTTTCACATTTTTTATGCAACAGTGTGTTGGTTGGTTTGGTTTGGGGCTTTCTTCTCCCTTCAGTGTTGGTTCAGTTCTGTCTTTGAGTGATTTCAGTTGAAGTTGTGTGACTGAGACTGGGTTTCTGAAAGAGAGATCTGTAGTTTAAACCATCAGTAGTGCTACACTGCTTTGGCACTGCTACCCAGCTTGGTCATCTACCAGTGGGTACAGAACCGAATGGAAGAGGCTGCTTCTGAGTCTTGCAAACTGCCATTGGATCTACTGTAAAAAAGAATATAAAGGGTTTATTTTGGGGGTGGGGTTTTTGTTGTTATTATTGTTTTTTTCCTTTGCTTTGCTTCTCTTAGGTGGAATTTTATGGGAGATAACCATTTGTGTGTCTGTATGTTAATAAAAGTAACTTAGGCTTTTTGGAATCAGCCTGAAGACAGAGAAATGTAAATCACAGTAACACTCAGGAACATCCATTCAAGCTTTTTTGGAATTCCCACGAGATCTTCTGATGCTTTTTGAATTTTTGCTGCTTTGTTCAAAATTCAGATTGTTTAGCCTTGATCATACCAAGACCAGCAGTAAAGAAAAGGTCTTTTCCATAAATGTAACTATAAAGAAACAGGTACAAGATCTACAGAAAAAGAAACAAAATACATGTACAGAAATAGAATTAGTTAATAAGGAGTAAGGCAATCACTACACTCTGCGTTGACAGATGTAATCTATTCAGAATATTTGCATTTTTGTGTCATGTCTATATTTGACACAGTATGGAATGTTCCTCATGCTTTCCATCTTTCTTTCTAGTGTCAAAGACAAACCTTGCTGTACATGAAGATAAGAACAGAGTTCCATACGTGAAGGTATGTGGCAAAGATGAAGCAAAGCCTTTCATTTTTCTTAGATAACAGACATATACATTCATTTATGCTTGTATACCTGTGTGTTTACTGAGATGATTCAACTGATGTTCTGTCTTGAATGCTCGAGCAGTATTAGATCCTGAATCCAAACAGTTTCTTGAAATATTAATGGGCTTGAATCATTTGTTTGCTTTGCTTTACTGACTTCAAACACTTACAGTGTGTACTAGTGATGTTAAATTCTCGGTATTTCTATGTCTGTTTCGTGTTGAATATGAAAGAGAACATCTTGAAGAATTTTTTAATACTTTGTCACTGTAGTCTTGCAGTATTTTAGAGCAGATTTGTTGGGCTGGGATTCCATGTAAACTGCTTTATGACTTCCTGTGCCCTCAATTAGATACCATATATTTCTCGTGAACATATGTGAACCCTAATAATGTACATATGATATCATTCTGTTTATCCTGACCCTGGAGAGGGTAAAAATGATAAAATAAGATAGTTCCCTTACTAATATTGCAGAGAAAGAGTGCTCTGTCTTGTATGGATCGAGAGAGACAAATTTGGATGCATAATCTAACCCAAATTAGCAGTAGGCTATATATGCTGTGCCATTCCTTATGTGCTGAGTGTAGAAACTCTCTCCTGTGCATTAGGAGTTGACTGAGTATTTAATTGTGGAAAAAAAATTCTCTCAACCTTTCCCATCCAAGGCAGGTGTGGGTCACTGCCTTGCTGGTGGTTGGGTCTGATGGTGATGATTCTTTTCCTTACTTGATCATCCTTGCTATAAATTCTTCATGGCATTTGGAGTACTCTTCTAAACTTCTCTTGTGTTTCATTTCCAGGGTTGTACAGAAAGATTTGTATCCAGTCCTGAGGAGGTGTTGGATGTCATTGATGAAGGGAAAGCTAACCGCCACGTGGCTGTTACAAGTAGGTGTTCTGTGGCCTTGGAATTCTTTCTCCATCCATGATGTTGAACACACATTCTTAATGCAGTTCTACATCAACACCATCAATACATCAACACATCTAAATAGTGTTATTGTATCACATGAGATTTTTGGGTGTGTGCTGTATACTCATGAAGAAGCACAAATGGAGAGAACCTTCCTTCCTTTCTGTATCCCTGAATTGCTATCTTATTATACTTTCAATGTTAATCCTTTTCATACTATTTCTGCTTCAATTTCATTTGTTTGGGGAAAAAATAAACTTTTCTTTTAGAAAAAAAAGGGGGGGGGAGGGATAAAAACTTTTTCCAAGCCTGTCATATATTATGATTCTGGTTAATTTAGGTCTTGGTGGGAGGAACTAAAAGCTTGTTCCATGGTTTGTGGATGTGAGATGCTGCTGTCCAGGACTCTAATGAATGGACTCTTATGTTTGAATTTGTTAGCCATTGGATAGCACTGAAATATAACTTCTTGTCATTTACACAACACTTTTAAAATGCGATTCCTCTGCAGATATGAATGAACACAGCTCTAGAAGTCACAGTATCTTCCTTATTAATATTAAACAAGAGAATGTGGAAACTGAGAAGAAACTTAGTGGAAAACTGTACCTGGTAGACTTGGCTGGAAGTGAGAAGGTATTTCTTCATAAAATGTTTGGAGATACTGGTGAGATTACTCAACTAACCATACGCACATAAAGATTTCCCTTGGCTGAGAATAAGCTTGCTTTGTTGTTCTTCCAAGAGCATCTTTAATTGTTGCACTGCCCCATCTGCACTGATTTGCCAGTAGCTGAGCCTGACTGTTGCCTGCTCTCTTGGTAGGTCAGCAAAACTGGAGCGGAGGGCGCTGTTCTTGATGAAGCTAAAAATATCAATAAGTCTTTGTCTGCTTTAGGCAACGTGATATCTGCCTTGGCAGAAGGAACTGTAAGTAATCCTGTTTTGTGCTGGTTTAGAATAACTTTATTTATCTTGCTTTATCATGCATATAAGAAATAAGCTACGGCTTCAGTTCAGAAAGAAGGAAATATTGGCTTTTCAACCACAATCCAATAATGGTTTTAGTATTCTGCTAAAGATAAAAAAGCAAATTGTTAGTGATTTCACTGGAGTGGTTATCCAGTGCAATTCATCATAGCACAATCAAAACTACTGCACTTGAGGGCTGTATGCTTCAAAGTTCATTAATCCTGTCACTGTTGACTCATATTCTCCACTGCTATTTAAAAAAAATTGTTCATGCATCTTATTTGTATTTTGATTAGAAAACTCACGTTCCATACCGAGACAGCAAAATGACCCGGATACTTCAGGATTCCCTCGGTGGAAACTGCAGAACCACCATTGTTATATGCTGTTCTCCTTCTATTTTCAATGAAGCAGAAACAAAGTCGACCCTGATGTTTGGACAGCGGTGAGTTCTACTTGGTGTGAAGATAGATAACTCTCATTGGAGCTCTTGCATTCTGAGCCAGCTGTGCTGGGGGCAGTGACATGAAGAGGGATGCTTAAATGTGGAGGTCACCATTTTTGAAGTTGTTCAAAAAACAGAACAGAAGAACTTGAGCAAACTGTCTCTTTATTCTGTATGGTACCAGTAAAAGAAATGTCAGTGTTGGCCAACAGCTGCTCTACTTTGGAAAGTATGAAGTGTTCTCATAGTTCTTTGAAGTCTTGTGAAGAAGATAATGGTGTTGGGCAGTTTTCTGCTGGCTAACTCAGTGGAAAACACTGGGTATTGCTCTGCCTCCTACTGCTGTTGTCACTTTTAAGATGCATCTTCTCCTTGAATGGTGTCTCAATGATTATTGTTATGGTTGCAAAAAAATATTTTTTTTAACTGTTAATTTAGAAAACTGAAGAATGTGGATGCAGTGTAATGCTGACAGTTTTGATAGATTACCATGGTGGCTTTACGTGTTGAGAGCATCGTTAATAATTTAGGAGCAAGCAGGGATTAAAGAAATGTGGAAGTGGTTGGAAGGAAGATTTTTACTTGTGTGCATATCATTGGCTGTAGTCATATGAAATACATTTGGAAAGGTTGCCAAAACGGGTCAGGCTCGTTACGTGTTTACTTTTATTGTAACTACAGAGAACTCTGGTATCAGACAAATCTGGTAATCTTATGTTAGTTCATCTCCCTGCTGTTAGTGTTTAAGGTGAGCTCTTCCTTAGATTTTGTTGAAGGAAGATGAACTCTGTAGTGCATTCACATAAGAGCATATAAAAATACAGGATGGGCCCTGAAGGGCATAGAGATGCAGTTGGTGTAGCCCCTCTTAATGCACAGCTGTGGGGATTAAGGGTGATGCTGTAGGTTAAAGCTGGCAGACAGTTCCACAAGGCTTTCCCCATCTGGTGATGCCAGAAACAGGATTAACTTGTCTGCTGCTGGGATTTGTGCAGGTGGGGAAGGATCTGTGTGCAGCCAGGTAGCTGTGCATAGCCTGGATTCCTCTGAGCTCTGCTTCCTATGGCGTGGAAGTCAATATAAATTGTTAACGACTCCCACATACAGAGATTTGCTGATTTTGTAGATGGCAAAAGTTGAAATATTTGGATGGATCGCAGTTGAAACCTCCCCATGTAGAGTTTTCTGACTTCAGATGGTTTCAGACAAGTGTGGATCTTGTACCTCTGTAAAACTAAAGAGCAGTCCCAGAGTTGCTGCTGGCTCCTCCTGTGTAAGGCTCTGGTGTCATGGTGTCTGGTGTGGTTAAGAAGTGAAGCTGCATTTCATTTTAAATTGCAGGTAGGCACTGTGATGGGTTTCATTCTCTGGGCTCTGTGTCTGCAGGTAGAGTCTGAAGTAAAAGGAAAGGTGAGCAGTAGGACTCAACAGTTCAGAGTAAAGGAATTACAGGGCCATGCAGCATGGATTTGTGCGTGTGGCTGCTTTTTAAATCTCTAGATTCATGAAGGGACTTAATTTTGGTCTGCAACGCGTGACCTGTGCTCCAGGATCTCTGGGAACTTGTTTGCATGGGTACTGAGGGAAGTGTATGTACAAGTCCAGTTTCTGTATTATTCCACCTCACCATTTCTCTTGGTTTCATTTCTCTTTCCAGTAATCGGTAAAACTTGCCTTTCTGTTTGGAAAGCAAAACAATTTTCAGACCTCCTCTGCACATCCTGGCTAGCAGAGCTTGGACTGCAGTGACAGGACAGCTGAGAGCAGCAGAGGGAGTTCACCTGCTACAAATGCTGGCCATCCCACCACAACCAACCATGCAAATCATGTGCTAGAAATGCTTAACACTGTTAGGAGGAGGAAGGTTTTCTCTTTCTAACCCATAAAAGTGCTCCTTGCTGAGGACTGGGATGTCAGCTGACGTTGAAATGGGAAGAGGGCTGCATTCTTTGCGAGGCAGCTTGATTAGTGAGTAATATGTTGGTTGCTTTTAGTTTTCTGCTTAGAAGCCATAGAGCTGTGCTGAAACAGGAGGTCCTGGGGAGCATTTAATTGTGAGGAAGGACATGCAAAGAGGAGGGCTGCTGATGTGCCAGCCCTGCAGAGGAGCACACTTGCTGTACAAGCAGAGTATTGTTTGTCAGCACTTTGAACAGCAGTATTGCTGTCTGTGGGGAATGGTTTCATTTCCAGGCCCTTTGGCTGTGATATTCCATTTGTCATGATGTGACAGTATTAAGGGCTGAGTAACTTTAAAGGAAAGGTGTGTGACTCATGGTTGATTACCAGGTCCTCCATTTTGCCAAGCAATAAAGAAATATCACCATTAAAGTAAGCGTCAGGGGTAAAATTCATCTTCACAGACCCAGCTGCAAATTCATGGGCTCCTCTGTTAGCAGTGAGTCAGTTTCTTCTTTCTTCTTCTTTTTTTTTTTGGTGTTTTTATGTTGTTTTTAATTGTATTTACTGCTACGTGCTTCATCCATCAGCAGTGCCATGCAGTCAGTATGCTTTATGGTGTGGCATTTTTTCCCCAGTGCACTTCAGTGGGTAGAAATGTGGGCTTTTAGCAGAATATAAGACAATCTGTAAAAGCCAACCATTAGGTGTCTGCACCTTTCAGAAGTACAAGGTTATTTTTAAATTCTTCTAAGGTAATTATATTAAATTAAATAAAAAAACTTCTGCATGCCACATAGTGCAAGTCACACTAGTGCAAGTCACACTTTTTTGCAATCCTGCTCGTGGCAGGGGGGTTGAAACTAGATGATCATTATGGTCCTTTTCAACCCAGACCATTCTTTGATTCTATGGTATTTAGGAGATGATTCAGTTAAGTGAATCCATGATGAAGATGATAAAAGATCACGTGCCCTCCCCAGGTGAGAGTTAACCAGTTTATCTATAGCTGATAGCTGAGGGCAGTTCCTTGCACTGGCAGTTTAGCCCATCACAAACCAGTGCTCTGTTCTTCCATTACTTTAACAGAGAGCAAATTTCTGCTGTGTTTGCTAACACTGGGTTTATTTGGAGAGGCTGAGGTCTGAGCAGTGAGGAACAAAGATCTGCAGCTTTCTTCATTTGTTCTGATTTGTTTGCTTTTCCCTTTTAAAAGTGGTTTTGCTAGGAGAGATGCTGTGTGTTTTTTTTCTGCTCGTTTTGCATTTTCTATTGCAGTTGTTTAGGTTCCTCTGGAACTGAGCAGTTTCACAACAGTGAAGTGGTGGTGTCTGTTAAACAGATTGGAGTTTGGTGATTTTTGCCTAGTGGTGCAGCAGCCAGCTTTGCTGCCTACAGAGCAGAGGTACTTCCTCAGCCAAGCAGCAGCCCTGGTGGCAAGCAGTGACCTGTGGCTCTCCTCTGCTTCCCTTCTTCGACTGAGATTTTCACCCTAGGCCAGAAAAAACTGTAAATAATGAGTTGGTGGCTTTTTTAGCAGAGAAGTAATAACCGGGCTTGTTTTTGTCAGTTATCTAAAGACAGTTTCTAGAGCTTTTCCTTTCAGAAGAAATCTGCAGAGACAGATCCACACATGACTGAAGGCAAAAAAATTCTAATGAGGCTTCAGTAGAAATAATATGAGAGTGGTGAGGTGCTGGAACAGCTGCCCAGAGAGGCTGTGGATGCCCCGTCCATCCCTGGAGGTGTTCAAGGCCAGGTTGGATGGGGCAGCCTGGGTTGCTGTGAAATGTGGAGGTTGGTGGCCCTGCATGTAGTGGGGGAATTGGAGCTTCACGATCCTTGAGGTTCCTTCCAACCCAACCATTCTGTGATCGTAGGTAGTAACACCACGGAGGTTCTAAGAGAAAATGGAATTGTGACATTGCATTTCAGGAAATAAACTGCAAATGTTTCGTAGTTTCCCTTGATGTAATAGAAAAATTTCCATATCCCTACTGTTGCACTGAGACAGGAGTTGCAGAGCAGCTGACACCTATTTTTGTTGTGCAGAGCTAAGACCATTAAGAACACAGTCTCTGTGAATCTGGAGCTGACTGCAGAGGAGTGGAAGAAAAAGTACGAGAAGGAAAAAGACAAAAACAAGAGTCTGAAGAATGTCATCCAGCATCTGGAGCTGGAACTGAACAGGTGGAGAAATGGTATGTGTGGGAAAATGGGATTGGGTGTGTTTTACGGGCAGGGGTAAGTTATGTGTCAAACTCCAAAGCACACAGCCTGCTTGGCACCTTTGGCCACACTGCTGCCTGTTGCTGGCCACAGACTTGGGAATCCTGCTCCAACCCCTCTGCTGAGCTTCCAGTGCCTTGCACTGGAGGTGCATCAATAATTCTCAATACCGTTCGTAATATTAAATTAGTAAGAAAAGATAACATTTCATTTTCTACAAAGAACTGTGCTTCTCAGGCATGAGAATCAGTTCCATTTTGCTTCAAGGTAAGATTTTTTTAAAAAATAATTTAATTTAACATTGGAACAAGCAGTGCTCTAGTACAGTGACTAGGAATGTTGTTGATGAGAAGAATCAGCCCTTGTCTGCTTCTTTGGCTTCTGAGTGAAATCTATGTAGGAACAGCTAGTGTTCTTCATAGGAACGTGAAATTGCTGTTCAGGTTAAGGTACAAGACTAAGTTCCATTTGATAAGGTGGAAGGATTTTTTAATGCATACACACTAATTTCATATATTTATACAAAATATAAAAGCTTTGACAAATAATTTTAGTAAACCATACTTTTAATTTTTCTTCCTCTTCCACTTTTAGAAAGAAAACAAAACAAAACTCAATTCCTAATAAGCAACAAAGAAATGTGTGTCTCTAAAACCAAGACATACCAGACCTGCATTTCTCTCACACCCTGAAATCCCACCAAGCCCACAGCAGTGAAAGGCTGCTTCCCTGGAGTAATTTTTACTTTCCATATTGCTTATCATCTTGGTCCTATGTGTTGATGCTTGCAGCAGTTCAGTAACACGTTGCATGCCTCTTGCTTGCCAGCATTGAGAACAAATATGTGATTTAATTATTAGTCACAAATTGCCTTGCACTTGTCAAGTCTGCTTTTGAATAACACAGGTAAAATCTCTACTGTCCACACTTAAAAAGATAATGCCTGCCCCTTATGGGTGCAAAGCAGTGTTACTTTCTTTCACCTTGCTGTGCTGTTTCCTTGCCTTTCACATCAGGTAATTACCTAATGGTTGCTTTCTGCATCCTTCTCTGGGGGGTTGGGCCACTTTAGCACAGGGGATATTTCTCTTTTCCACATGGTAAAATCACTATGGAGACGGTGGGTCTGTTGTGTGTGTTGAGGAGCACTGGGAATTGTTGGCACTTTCATGTTCTGCATTTCGTTCTGTGTTTGCTCAGTGTGATAATAATTGCAAAAATTCCCTTCCCATCCTAGGAAGAATCTTTAAGAAAAACCTGTGTACATCCATGCTGTTTAAACACAAAATGCTGCCTTTGTTGTTTCTGTCTAAATACACACACTGCCTCTTCCCCTACATCTTTTCTCATTGGTGTTACCAAGCCATACATTAAATGCATTCAAAATATTATTGATTTCTTGCCTGACCTTCTGAAATAGCATCATTTGGAAGGGTACTGTGTCAAAGGAGGCTCTTTCCAAATGAAACTGTAGCAAAAGCTGTATCTGGAGTATGAAACACAAGATGAATGCATAAATACTCCATTGCTATAGCTTGTTCTGTACATTCAGAAAATAAAAATAACATTACAGCAGAAGGTGGTTGTGCCCTATTCTCCCTGAAGGAGAACTTCTGTGCACAATTAGGTTTGTGCCTTACAGTTAGAAGGATAATGTCCTCCCAGCATTTGTATCAAATTTATGCTCCCCCTCCTCCTTTCACTTGTGATCTGAAATACAAAGCTGCTGTGTTCAACAAAAGGAAAATCTCAAGGTCCTGCTTGGGAGGCACCTGACTGATGCTCTGCAGTCCAACCACGTTGCTGCCCAGCATGCCAGCTCCCCTGCCCACCTTTCTTGCTCTGTTCTACTGAAATGCGACAGAGAAAAAAATCATTGTATGCTTTGCTCCATATTATCATTGAGTCATTAGCAGCAGGGCAAAAAGTATTTGTACAGCAGTGTTTTCAGAGAGTTCATCGTGCTTGATTCCGAGTTTCTTCTTTCTGGCTTTAAACTTGCAAAAGCAACCTTCACTGTTTGTTGGTCATTGTTTTTCCTCCCCTGTTTTGGTTTGCTTTCTGAAGCAGCCTGCCTTTTGGTTCTTGATATATTTGTCCTGTTTGCATGCTTCTGCCAGTTGCCCACACTGTTTGGGCAGGAAGAATGCCCCATAAAGCCACATGGACTAAAATATCATAGCTTTTCATAGAAAGGAAAGAAATCCCTGCAGAAGGGTTTGAATGTAGCCTTCCCACACCTTGAACAATGCACACAGCATTCAGCAGTTAAGTCTCTCACCAGATTAATGAATGTAGATTCAATTTCTGGCATGAGCAGCTTGCCTGTCCCTCTTCACTGAACTGCAGCAGCCTTGTAATTGGAATGCTCTTAGGTTATCGAAGAGAATACTCCTCAGAGAAAATAATTTTGAAAGAAAATGTGTGGGGATAACATCCTATCTGGTATGCATAGGCAACATCTGAAAATTGGTCTGTGCTATTTCATTTTAGACGTGACAAGGCAGAACGTGAAGATTGGTTTAAATGCAGCTGTCTTGCTTGTTGTCCTGGTGCTCAAGCAGTTCATTATGGGGGAGGGAAAGCTAATAAGGCAGTTGGAAATCTGGAGAGGAAGGGACATTTGGTTGTCTTTAGCTTTAGGCTGAAAGTCTGATTTTTGTCCTCCTTATTTCCCCTTCTGCTAATCCACAGAGCTAATCCCATGTATAAAGGGCCCAAGTGAAAGGGAAGTCAGGAGTTCAGTGCTTTCAGTGGCAGCCATTCAAAGTGTTGCAACATTTGGTTTGATTGTTTTTCTAACCCTGGAGGTTGCATGGCCATCTCTCTACACCTACCTTTGCCCATTACCTTTACTTATGGCAGTCCCAGTGGCAGGCCTATGCCCACATCACCCTTCTGGCTGTCCCTCATTCAGGACTGTCCTGGGATGCCTGTGCTTTTGGCCTCTCCTGTACCCTGGGTTGTAGTGACCATGGCTTGTGTACCTGCAGGAGAAGCTGTGCCTGAAGATGAACAGATCAGTGCCAAAGACCAGAAGAACCTGGAGCCGTGTGATAACACACCAATCATTGACAACATCACACCTGTGGTTGCCAGCATCTCAACAGAGGAGAAGCAGAAGTATGATGAGGAGATTGCCAGTCTCTACAGGCAGCTGGATGATAAGGTGTGAACATTAGTTTTGACTCCATTCTCTGTGAGTAAATGGAAGCCAAAGCCAAGATGGGTGGGTTTTAGTTTTGGTGCTAATTTTGTGTCCTAGGTGTGTAGTTTGAACTGTTCTTTCTCCTCCTGGCAGAATACATGCTCAGCAAACTAACATTGTTTCAGTCATGGAAGAAAGAAAATTAAAGAATATACATATATAAAATAAAGGGAAACTATATCTTCATGTTTACTATATATTAGAATTTTGAAGAAAAAGAAAAAAACAAAAGCATCCCTGGGGCCTTTTTTGTTCATCTTGTTCTAGCTGTGAGCACTCTCTGGAGTGCAGGTGGCTTTTTTTGATTTGCACAGCTTGAAGCACATTATTGGCACTTAAAGCTATCAGCAATACATTTACTGAGCACTTGCCATTAATGGCTTTGGCTTGTGTGAAGATAAGAAGTGGAGAAAAAGGCATCCTATAAACATCGACTGTGATGAATGAGAGCCGCCTAAAAGGCAACCTAGCAGAAGTTTTCAGGACAGCTTTAATGTTGAATCAAAACTTATTTTAATTTTCAAGTGTAATTAGCAGAAAACTACAAAAAAGAAGCCCACTGTTTCTTATTTTTTTTTAGTACCAAGGGGAAATTTTGAGCCTTAGCTCTGCTGTGCTGTAGCATGAGGTCTCAGCACAGTCCGTGTGCAAATGGCAAGGCAAGAGGTTGCTGACATTCAAATAAAAGTTAAGATCATTAAGAAATTACAGCTTTTCTGGGATGGAGAAGACCTACCCTGTAGTACTCTTAGAGGTTTCACTTACTGATTAGAAAAAGAAAAAAAATGTTGGTCATCAAGTGTAGCAAGGCCTGAATTATTCTTGAAGGAAGCAGAACAGGACTGTGTGTCAGAGTGGATGCCTGATTTGCATTACCTGAGAGAATCTCCTTTATTTTAAACTTGTTCAAGGTTTGCTGTGGCATTATTCTTACTAGAAGGGGGCAAATAAGAGCAATCAAATGAGACCTGTGGAAAGAAACTGAAAGTCTCCAATCCTATTTCATTGCAGGATGATGAAATCAATCAGCAGAGCCAGTTGGCTGAAAAGCTAAAACAGCAAATGTTGGATCAAGAGGAGGTAAGGAGGAAAACAACAAAACCAACCAGAAGCAAAATACCTTTTGCTTATGTGACCGTTGTGTAGTGATTCTGTCACAGTTGTTGGCTAGGTGTGCTCATAGTAAGGTAGGAGAAACCCACGTTAAGGCAAGGTTTAAACTTCAAAATTTCCTAATATCCTCACAAGAGCTTTTTAAGCCTTGATTATTCCTTGTAAAGCCCACCATCCTAGTAGGAAGTGTCGCTGGAGATACCAAGAGAGGAGTGTGGCCAATATATTTCATTTCAGAAATGTTTTTTCAGTATTCCTGTATCCTTTCAGGGCAGTAAGTAGTGAACAGATTTCCTAGTTTGACAGTATACAAATTGCTGCTGATAATAAATGACTGATGTTCATTATTTTGGCATGAGCAATTAGAGAAAGTACCAAGAGAAATCTGTGAGACTGAAAAATCTCCTACTGGCACAGATTTGGTCTAAAATCATGGATTGCTTGCTTCAGACATTATTTTGCTCACTGTTTCTATCTGTAAAGGAATGTTAATGCTTTTCTAGATGAGGAAAGTGATCACAACTTACATTCAGAGTCATTTTCTTATCTGTCATTTGTTTATGGAGATTTGAAGACATGAAGTGGTACTGACGCCAAATTACTGAGTTCTCCAAATGTGCTGTGATATTCAGCCAGGAACAATTATATGCTGTTTATCAAACTGGGAGAAACTGGAGGAAGAAGATTCAGACCAAGAATATTAACCCTGGTTTGGGAGCTCACTTGTCACTTGTATTCCAAAATACTGATTGATCAATGTTGGTGTGATTCTCTGGAAGAATACCTGTCCCAAATGTCTGAGCCATTTCAACTGTTTTTTTTCAGATGTTAAGACCACTCCTGTAAGTGAAAAATGATTCTGTCCCTGTCTTAATCTTTATCCAGCCTAGCAGAAAGGACTTGCAAGGTTAGGTATCTTAACAGGCAGAGAACAACATCTGAGAATGTTGGTTACTTGTTGTTCATGACCGACGTGTTACCCTTGGGCTTTTATCCCCACTGAAGGGTTTACCAGTTTCATTTTACTCCGTAATGAAGCTCTGTTCACTTCCCACAACCTTCTTTTGATTATTCTGTGTTGCATGCTAGCTGTGCCTGTGGCTATTCAGATGTAACACAATTCAATGTGTTCTCAGCAACAATTTTTTCTGGTGTGTGTTAGTTAGACCATCTCTCTTCTTCCATCTTGTTTACATTACTGCTCTCATCTAGACCTTATTTTTCCCCTCATGGCTTTTCTTGTGTATTATTTTCTGGGTGATCTGCATTCCTTTGTTTCACATATCGTGGAACCATAGAATGGGCTGGGTTGAAAAAGACCACACTGCTCATCCAGTTCCAACCCCCTGCTGTGTGCAGGTCACCAACCAGCAGCCCAGGCTGCCCAGAGCCACATCCAGCCTGGCCTTGAATGCCTGCAGGGATGGGGCATCCACAGCCTCCTTGGGCAACCTGTTCCAATATCTGGGAGCATATTGTAAGCTGGCTTATTCCTCAGCCCATTCCTCAGCTCATTCCATCCTCAGTGTTATTTATGAGTATGCACACATGTTTTCAATGGCCCAATCCTTTTCTTACCACTTTTCCCCGATTTTTGCACATGTTCCTGTCTGGCTTTGCTGTCTTACTGAAATCTCTGCAGCTGGTGTTGTGCCACTTGTTTGGAAGGCTGAACTGGCTCTCTGATTAGCTTGTTTGTCTCGTACCTTTGAAAGCTAATAAGGCAGTCATTTTTGTTTTCCCCTTCACAGGAATTGAATAACATTTTTCAAGGTCCTGTCTTCCATGTGTAAGGTTCACCTGTGCTGCAGGAGGGATGTACCTGTTCTCTTACATCTCATGGTTGGCTCCTTGAAATATGTGCTGCAGAGCAGCTGCCTCGCTCTGCTTCTCCCTAATGAACAGGAGTACTTTTTTATGCTTGATTAAGCTAGCAGGTCAATTATAAATACAAGGCCTGCCCAGCTGGCATTGTGCTGATATTGGTGTCTGTTGATACCTTTTCGTCACTGGCTCTTTCATCACTGCTCCAAGCATTTCGCTGCCAGTGCCTCTGCTTTTGGGCTGGGACTGCAAAGTGTTGGTTTCAAGTAAAGTCAGGTTCTATTCTCTTCTCACAAGGACGTGTTGATAACACATCTCCAGGAGCGAGGAGTCTGTGATGTGAGAAATGAAGCTCAGAAATAGATCTGCAGCACTCAGGATGGGGTGCTCCTCACTGTGGTGCAGCCTCAGCATTAGGCAGGATTCCTTTGTTAGGGCTGATCGCTGCAGTGTTATGAGGACCCTTTTTAAATCCTGGAATATTTTGCCATGTTGTATCACCAGGAATCTCCTGGGGAGATGTTTATGCTCTAGGTGATATATAACACTTCCCTTTGCTTGAAGTCGCAGCAATATTCACACAGAAATTTTCTTAAGTAAATGTAAATAATAGTTCCATCTGTGTTTAGTAGAAAGATTATTTTAAGCTATTTTGTTGTTTAAATATTTACATGCCATCTGGCTTTGGCAATTCAGTGGGTTTTTTCATAACTTGAGTGCACTTCTGAGGCTGCAGCATTACCACGAGATAAATTTCCCTTACATCTGAATCCTCTCTTCGCCACTTTGGGCCTCTGCCAGAGTCTGAAGCCAGCTTGTTGGTTTCCTATTTTCCATTAGCACTCTGAGCCAAAAAGAGCAGCGTCTTCTCTGCCTTTCTCCTTTTGGGTGGTCAGTTTGAGAGAGATGTTGCAGCTCATCTCCTGCAACTGAATCTCTTCTGAGTGTGGAAGGAGCACACTTAAATGTAATACAGGCTGGAAATGTCCACTAGCGTTTCTGAAGTCTGCATTTTCTTTAGTTAATACTCTGCTTCAGCAAATATGAGCGACTAATCTGTCATCAGCATCGTGCTTCAAGTGTTTGCTAAAAATAACCATCAAAAGTTGGCTTATCAGAATATTCCTTTAACGCCATAAGATCCCTGAGGCTGCCTCAGAGAGCGCTTTTCGTGCTTCCTTTCAAAGCTGTGATTCTGTCCTTATGTATTTTACTCTGTTGGGTTTTCTTTGTCCCTGCTGCAGGATTGGATTGAGGGCAGAAAACTTGTTTAGGAGCTCTCATACAGCTTAAAATAAGCTTCTCTGTCTCAGTTGTGTGTTGTAATAGGATTTGATTGAGATTTTTCTTTTCATTGAAGTTTGGAGCTTCCTTCATGTACAGTTATGTGGCAACTGATGAGCAGGATTTCTCCTCTTGCATTCTGTCTTCTGTACACACGTTGCCTGCTCACGTTTTGCTTTTCTCTTTGTCTGTTTTTGCCCTTTTCAGTGTTACCTTTTAAATGACTCCTCGGGTGATTTACGCTCCTGTCGTATTTGCTTTGCAGCTTTTGGCCTCCACTAGGAGAGATTATGAGAAGATTCAAGAGGAACTCACCCGTCTTCAGATTGAGAATGAAGCTGCAAAAGACGAAGTGAAAGAGGTCCTTCAAGCCCTGGAAGAACTAGCTGTCAATTACGACCAGAAATCCCAAGAAGTGGAGGATAAAACAAGAGCCAACGAGCAGCTGGCTGATGAACTGGCACAGAAGAGTGTAAGAGCAGGCAGTTTATAGTGCTGCTTCCCTCCTCCCTCCTGACTCTGCATCTCTCCTAAAGATTTCCATAGATTTCCCTGATAATTACTAGCTTGTGCCATTTTGGGGAGCTTTCAAATGCTGCTGGCAAGTGTGTTTAATAACTAGTACAAAGATTGGAGCAACAGAGTTAAAAGATCTGTGCTTGCTGGTGCTACCTTCTATCTTGTGTATTAATTAAAGGATACGATGAAGCTAATTCAGGAGCTGCACTATGAAAGCTGATTGCAGATTGTGGCTCCGTTGCAAGCTCTGTATTTTGCACGCCATGTCAGCTCCTGAGCTGAATGTGAGAACTGGCCCTTCTGTGTTTTGATCATTTGAAAGCGATATTGTACCAAGAAAGATGTGAAAACCTGCTGTGTGCAAATTGCATCAGTTTGCGTTTCTCTGGACTGTGTGCTGTGGAACAGAGATCTCATACAGAATAAGGGAATCTCAGGAAAAAAAAATAGCTTTCTTCAGATGATGCATTGATTGTAAGGCAAAAAATCCAATCTGAGAAAAATCCAAACTGGCTTAACTAGGTTGGTCCATCCCTCACATGTACCGAGGAGGATGTTGTTAAGATGTCTGATTTCGTGCATATCTAGCATTATAAGACTTAGTTATCCACTTTAATAAAACAGATTACTATGAAATCCATTTGAAAAAATTGAATTTTATATCTTCTATACCTGTTTCTCCGTGATTAACCTTCTTTGACATGTATTATGCAAATAAGATTCTTACAGGATTTACTACGTTTAATAGATCTAAAGTAGCCTTGTTAGCAAGTGAGTTGTGAAAGTGGATTATGGCAAGGTGGAACTGTGTGCTGCTGGAGTAGGTGTCAGTGCATGGAGCCAGCAGACACGTCCCAGGAAAATATAAGGCAGTACTGTGTAACCTAGATATCACGGAAGAACTGATGCCCTAAAGTGGCACTATTGTAATGCACTGAAGCAGGGAGAAATCTGTAGAAGCACAGTTAACTCCCAGCTTCATCTCTGCTGCTTTATTCAAGCAAAGAGATTTGGGATGGTGAATTGTTTGGTAGATTTATCGTGTACAGAGAAGAAATTCTGTTTTGTTCCGTGACGTTTTTGTATGGATAGAGAAAATCTGAGGAAAGAAGGGTAACTTCTGCTTTTCAACCTTTCCAGACGGTTCTGTCAGCAACCCAGAGGGAGCTGGGCCAGCTGCAGGAGCTCAGTAACCATCAGAAGAAGAGAGCCACAGAAATCTTAAACTTGCTGCTTAAAGACCTGGGAGAGATCGGAGGGATCATTGGCACTAATGATGTTAAAACAGTAAGTTAGCTGTCTGTATTGCTTCCCCCCAACCTGTACCTCCTGCCATGTGAAAATAAGGAGAATGGAGTGTGTGTGACACAGCAGCCCTTCTTCCAGGATGTTCAAATCCTGGTTAGAGCATAAAACACTGAAGAGATCTTTGGGTTGGAGATGGTCAGTGTCTGTGCACGTAATTACCACACTGACTCCCAGCTCAGTGTTTGGGGCCAAACTAATGCAGCCCATCTGTGTGCTGATGCATCTGTTAAACTCTGCTGTCTGAGGCCTGGGCTGGGTTCTCCGTCCAAGCAATGCACACACAGACCTGGAGCAATTTAGATTCCCAGAATCTAAATAATCGTTATTGGAGGGATTTGGCTTCTGGGTAGCTTCCTTTTTTGTTTGAAATTTATCCTAAAACCACGTGTAGGTGAACTTGAGCAGCTCTGAAATCCATACTTCTGTAGTGACAGCTGTCCAGGACACCTGAGTGAAGGAAGAGATCTGCTTGGAAACTTTTTGCTCTTTGTTTCTCACCTTTGAACAGTGGCTGCCTTCACCAAAGAGCCCACGCTTTTCTGTATACTTCTGAACACAAGATGCTTTAAAAGCATTTTCAGCATTAGCAAATTTGTGCTACATACCGTTTAAATACTACATGACACTAGGATTAGATTAACTCTTGTGTATTGGCAAATAGCCTTCCTACAGGATTCTTTTCCTCTGAAGTTGGAAGGTAAGAACGAGGGGTGTAGGTTGTTGAAGCAGTAGAATCCTTGGCATCTGAACATATCTGGAGATGGTGCAAATTTTGGCCAGCTTTGCTTTGAAATTTGTCTTCTGTCAGGCTCTTGGCTTTATAGATCTGATAGAGGAGGTAGATGTTCACATTGATATGCTTACAATATCAATTGACAAAATTAGAACAAAATTCTAAACCTCAGCGATTATTTATGTGGTCAGTGCTAAATGCTGCTGCCTTGTGTTCATGCAGATCCTGGACCACGGGACCAAATTTTGCTAGATGTTACAGCAACCTCTGGTGGCTGTTTTAATAAGAGCTGTAAGAGGAAATCTCTGCAAATGGAGGCTGTTTGATACACGCTTTTATAGCAACTAAGATGTCAGCGTTTTACAGGGCAGCTGTCTGTAAATAAGGCAAGATTGAAAAGGTTTTAGATGAATACTTGGAAATTTGTTGGCAATTAGCAGCTTCTCAAAGTATGTCTAATTTCAGACCAGACTGAGGGCTTTGAAGGCAGTAAAATTTTTTGGGCTATTCGAAGAAGACAGAGCACATGTTGTCTTCCCTTTGCTGCTAGAAAAAAGGCAAAACCAGATGAAATTATTGTCCATACACTCAAGAAGAATCTTTACAGCTCATCAGTGTGTTATGTGAATTAAGAAGCTGAAGGAAAATCATGAAGAGAAAGACATAAAAATCAAAGGCACTCTATTAACCAAGGAAGGAAGAGATGCTAAATAGGATTATATTAATGATTGGAGATGAAGGGGATTAATTTGCTCTTACCAGGTAAGATTTTCAGACCAATGCCTGTGTTGTAGACTGCTATTCAAGGAGCACAGCCATTCAAGAGCAGACTTCTTTAAGAAGCATTTTGAAAATGCTCTCCAGCTTCCAGTTGCTTGAAAGAAGGAAAATGTCCTCTTCTGGTGACATGAGAAAGTTTCTCCAAAATATGCTTTTGGCATTCTGGTGGAGTTGATTACTTCAGGTGCTGATGAAGCACACTGTGACAAGTCTTAATTTCTTACTTTTGAGGCTTATCAATGAAAATTCAGACAAACAGAGTGGTGGAGCATGTTTAAAGGTAACATGAAGGTCTGTGGGTGTTCCTTGAGTGTGACTGTGCTCTCACAAAGGTTATCTAGCTCCAGACAACTGTTTCTCAGCAGGAAAACTGCTTTACATTGATTTCCATAAGGACCACACCTTTTAGATTGCAATCTTCCATGTGTTTAGTTAGCAGATGTGAACGGGGTGATTGAAGAGGAGTTCACCATGGCACGGCTTTACATCAGCAAGATGAAGTCTGAGGTGAAATATCTGGTGAACCGCAGCAAGCAGCTGGAGAGTGCCCAGATAGATTCCAACAGGAAGATGAATGCCAGCGAGAGGGAGCTTGCAGCTTGCCAGCTCCTCATTTCACAGGTATGTTTGCTTCTTCCTCTTTCCCTCGAAGCAAGGTTTGATGATTTTCTCAGCCCCCTTCCTCATGAGATGTGTGTGCTAGGAGTGAGAAATGAGAATTCAGGGAGAAGAAAGGTGTTTCTCTTGTCTATTCTGTTGTTTGTTGTTTTGCATTCCTCCCCTCAGCATTTTACAGCACATTCTGTGGTAAGATTCTGTCCTCCTGTTGTTGATTTCAAAATGTTTTCAATGGCATAATAGTGAAAATGCTCTCAGAGGGATTTCCTTAGCATGTTTTTGCATCTTGTGCCTCTGCTTAGAAAGCAAACTGACAAAGGAAGCAATGATTGTATGGGTCTCTGATAAAGCATTTGGAGAGCCCCAACATCTGGACTGTCAGTATGCTAACAGATAGCTGGGCAGCAATATGCATCTAATAATACATTATAGAAAACATGACCGTGTAAGATAGAAATCCAGATGGTAGGAGGGCTTTTCAGGGGGTGGCATGTTACAGGCAGTGATGCATGCTGCAGCATTCTGCAGAGAGAGAGGGCTAACTGCTTCACCATGCTTCTTTGATTACTGCACACATGAAGTGATGGAGACAGTTGGAATTTACTCCACTTCTTTTGCTAGCAGTTACTTAGAGAAAACCTGGAGCAGGGATAGCCTCTTGTCCTGCAGCAGAATTTCTCTATTCAGGTCTGCAGTAATAGCTGTAGCTGTAAGCGTGCTTCTTAGTATTCAAGGGAGGCTTGAATTCTGAAAATATTGGCTGTCCAAAACGTTAAGTAAAATTACACTTTTTATGCTGTCTTGAAGTGGATACAGCTACTAGAAATCACCCTGCCAATCTGTGTTGCTCCCTTTCCTTGGGAAAAGGGGCTTTACTTGCATTAGTAAAGCAGATGAAGGTTTGCCTCGAAAGCAGCTATATGCCTACTTCTGCTGGCTGAAAGAGGATTGGCAGCACAGAGCTGGGAATGAGTATCAGCAGTGGGCTGCTGGGACATTTTCCTTCAGCTGTGGTGTTGGCTTATGCTGACCCAATGAAGGAGTGTGTCAAGTGGAAGCCAGCTTGTCTGTCTGTGTGGGGTTGCTGTTCTTCTTCTTAGACCTCCTTCTTAGGAGGTTTAGTATTTGAATGACTTATCCAAGGCTGTGAAAAGAATGCAGTGAAAGAAGTGAGACTGCAAGGCTACGTGCTTTCTTTTTTCCCCTCCCTATATTTGTATTGCATTTTAACATGGTGATGAAGCCAAGCAGAGATACTCTTCAAGCAGGTGATCACCTTGCTTTGCCATTTTGGAAGCCTTGCCACTAAGCAGGTGTCGAGGCCCATCTGTTTTTAAGCCCAGGAAGAAGCTAGGTGTTATGCTCAAAGTGTTGTTAGAGGGCTGTAAAGTGAAAATTTATTGTTGGCTTAATTTAAACCTTAACAGCCCATTTATTAGTCTAGGCCTAATTACTGCAGAGAGAAAAGAAATAATTTGATGCGGAAAGACTTTGAGTGATAACAGTGATGTTGTTAAAATTGTCACACGCATTTCTTTAGTTTCTACCCTTTTTCCTTATGTTTTACCCAACCTTCTGCCACTCTTAAGTTTGGTGGTTTCATGCTGACGTTGGTGGTGAGGATGTGACAGCAAGCACTGTCAGTATCTGGAGCACTCTGCTGGGAGAGAGATGTTTATGTTGCTGATTCTTCTTCCCTGCTTCCTCCTAGGATTCAGCTGGAGTAATTTTGCTAGCATTCTTTTACACCTTGCTATTCCTTGACTGATCTGCAGCTCCATATTACAACTGTATGGGGCCTTTTACATTGTTAGGTGTCTCAGCATGCTTCTTTATTATGGTAGTCACATAACTGCAGTGGTACCACGTAAAAAGAAAAGATGTATGGCTACATAATTGCTGGGTTAATCTGATCCTTGAGGTGGTGGATGACTTGTGTGTGCACATCTCACATCTGTGCTCACATCTCTTTCCTGTTCCCTCTGCCTTTAAAGCATGAAGCAAAGATCAAGTCCCTGACAGACTACATGCAAAACATGGAGCAGAAGAGAAGGCAGCTGGAAGAGTCCCAGGATTCTCTCAGTGAAGAGCTTGCCAAGTTACGTGCTCAAGGTACAATGTTGGTTCCTGTGGTCATCATTTCTTTCATCAGCTGTATCTTAGAAAATGCAGTTTTGAACAAAGTATTGTACATACAGCTCGCCTGGCACTGCTGCAGCATTTCATTTTTCAATCCTACTCTACTTTTGTCATACTTGTATTCCCACTGTCACAGAAATACCACTAAACAGATGGGATTTTAGCTCATTTACCTGGCCCTAAGCTCTGCAATGTGTAGTGACAGAGGACCTGATGTCATAGGGCCAAGCTCTGATGTTGAACTGTTGCCTTGGTAGTCCCACTTTTTGTCTGCTTGTATTTTGCAGTGAAGTCATAAAATTGTGATTCAGATCATTCAATGTGTTGCACCTGTACGTTATACTTGAGGTAACCCTTTCAGCCTGACCCATTCACAGAATGCAGAGAAACTTAATTTTTCAAAAGAATTAAAAGCTTGGCAAGAAGCTTCACCTTTTACTTTCATGATGTGAGGCAAAAAAACCAAACAAACATCAAAAGCAATCAATCTTTTGAATGTCTGTTTTGAAAATTCTTGGCTGTCCACCTAATTTCAGTTGTCTCTCTGGAAAGATGCTTCCATTCATTAGGAAGATGCTTCCATTAGGATTGAGTAGCAGTTTCTCTCCTGGCTGCTCTATAGGATCCAACTGACTTCATTTTTAAGAGTTGGTTGTTTTTTTTTTCCCATTCTAATTCAGTGTGGAAAATTTCTATCAAAAGGAGTTTTTCTTGCTTTGCCAAGCTCCTGTTTTATGTATAATTACAATGTAGCCTTAGAATTACTCCGGATTGCTGTACAGGGGCTATTCTCTGACTCTGGGAGCAGCAGATGGTGACAGGATTTTTAACATCTGCGTGATTTTTTATTCACACATCTCATCTTCCCACCCCACTCACGAGAAATGATCTGTCTCTGGAGGCCACCATTGCCCAGCAGAAAGGGGAGAGGGAGGATCCCTACAGGCAGAGTCATAGGAGATGAGGGGAGGTTGGGAAAGTGCTGCGTGGGCTGTTAGTAACAGCAGCAGGGTTTGGACAGTGGTCACACACAGGGTACTGGAAAACAATGGCTGTGTCTGCCCCTCCAGAACAGTCTCACCATGATTTTGATGCCTGCCTTGCAAGCAACGCTTGTTCTTTTTAAATGGCTTGACATAGAGATGTTGTACGATTGCTTGGTTAACTCTCAACTGTCTCCAACTTCAAACAGAAAAAATGCATGAAGTCAGTTTCAAAGATAAGGAGAAGGAGCACCTGACCCGGCTTCAGGATGCAGAAGAAATGAAGGTAATGTGCTGCAATATTAAAGTTGATTTCTTGGTGAGATCATTCATTAGCTGATAATTAGAGTGTAATTCTGTCTTCCTGTATGTGTGCTTTTAAAAGAACTTTTCTGCCACTGTCAGAATTGCTGGCTTCTGTTAGAAAACCTGATCTCTTAGAATTGAGTGACCTTTGCAGTTTGAAATTAGAGAATTGAGGCCGGTGGCCAGATGAAGGAAAAAGTTACAGCCTGAGTATTTGAGGTGAGTGTCTTCTGAGACCAGTTTGTCTGCTGACCCACAGAGGTTTGGTGCACTGTGGAGCTGCTTTGGTTCCTCAAATCACACGAACAGAGAACTGAAAAATAAGACCCAGCATCCATGGCTGAGAGTGATTTTGTTAGGTGTGGCTGAAAAAGGATTCACCTCTCTGTCACTCTGATATTTGCCATTTCCAGGAACTCAGCTGAAGCCAATTTGCTAAGCAGTGCACCAGGTTACTGGGGTTAATATCATTTAGGAACTAAAATTTAATGAAAATGAAGCCAGACCATTTTTCCAAATTGTTTGGCAAGACTATTTCATAGAAATAATAATGAAATACAAACCTGTTCTCTGATACTTCCTCCTTTCTGTAGGATGCAAAGAAGAAATGTTAGGAAATGATGAGCTGGTAGTGCTTCTGATGAGATTGCAAGTTGTGCAGAAGGAAAATACAGTTTCACAAAGATGGTGGTAGAGATTTGTCAGCTGGAGAATTTTTACCTCCGTTACAAAATGTTAGGGTTGTAAAAACAGCTGTGGAGTTATTCCTTACATTTGTAAGAAAAAAAATTTATCACTGATCAGCAATTTAAAGTGAGATGCATTCAGTTTTTTTCTTACAACTTGAAATATATCTAACCATACAATTTAAATAACAGGGCTGTGGCTAAACAATCCAGAAAGATGGGTTAATTTAGATGATAGATAAAAAACAACCTTAGGTGTGTTACTTGATTTGTGTTTCATGTATGGCTTTGCATTTTGTGCTCTGCAGAAGGCACTGGAGCAGCAGATGGAGAGTCACAGGGAAGCCCATCAGAAGCAGCTGTCCAGGCTGAGAGATGAAATTGAAGAGAAGCAGAAAACAATCGATGAAATCAGAGAGTATGTTTACTCACTGTCACTTTTTGTGCTCCTGTACTGCTCTGTGACACTGCAGGACTGTTTTTTTGGTTGGTTTTATTAGCATTAATTGATATCTCTGTACTTCAGAGCCTTAGGGAAAGTATTATCCTTACATGCAACAGCTATATCACAGACTCCAGTGTATCTTGTTTTCACATTCATGGTTTTTCTTTGTGACACAGGAATATAACTGTTAGATGGCCTCCTGCTTGGAAAGGTTTTAAAGTTTCTTTTTTACTGTTGTGCTCTTATTTTTGAAGTGTTCACAAAATCTGGGCAACCCTGATTTAGCACTCCTGTCTATATTTATAGTGTGGGTAAATAACAGTAGGGACATGAGAAAGCAGAACAGAAAGAATGCAAGAACAATGTGTCCTTTAAGATAAGACAAACAAGGCAGGAGAGTATATGGATGATTGTTTAATATTCCAGTATTTTAAAATAAAATCTATTGGTTTTCAGGTTTGTTAGCCTTAATTTCTTCCAGAATTTTACAGCAGAATTACTTAGTTTTGTTTATGGAAACTGAACTGTGTATTTATGGCCTTCAGGACTGAGATGTTCAGACCTTTTGTTGTTTTTTCTTTTCGTTCCAGTATGAATCAGAAGCTCCAACTGGAACAAGAGAAGCTGAGTGCTGATTATGATAAATTAAAAATTGAGGACCAGGAGAGAGAAATGAAACTGGAAAAGCTCATGTAAGTCAACAGTTTTCTCACCTGGTGTCCTTGAATCTGGTGTCTTTTAATGTGTGCGCAGGAAACATCCTGGCGGGAAGCATTTGTGTTGAAACATTCGTGCTGAAAATAGCATTTCAGTAGCAAAGCCAACGTGCAGTAGAAATGAATGATTACTAATTACTCCTTTTTTAAAGTTTTAGGCTTTTTAACAGTAGATTTGATGTGTGCTGAAAAGGTGTTTTAGAGCTCCACTTTTATGAAATATCATGGCAAATCTCAAATCCCCCATTTCTTAACACATGGGAAAAAGAGAATATTTTAAAAACATTTTTGATTTAATGTTTAATGTTGTGATCTTTTTAGACTGCTTAATGATAAAAGGGAACAAGCAAGAGAAGATCTTAAGGGGCTGGAGGAAACAGTGGTATGTCCTGTTTACAAGTTATTGAGTTTTTTTCCCTATGTTTTCATCACTGATGTGTAACCAAAACACTTGCATTGGTGCTCATGAAAATGATTAATTCATATCAGATAAGCTTTAAGTTCTTTACCATGAGAGTGATGAGGTGATGGCACAGACTGCCCAGAGAGGCTGTGGATGCCCCGTCCATCCCTGGAGGTGTTCAAGGCCAGGTTGGATGGGGCCCTGGGCAGCCTGGGCTGGTGTGAAATGTGGAGGTTGGTGGCCCTGCATGCGGCAGGGGGTTGGAGCCTCATGATCCTTGATCCCTTCCAACCTGGGCTATTCTGTCATTGTGTGATGATTCTATGAAGCTAAGTCTATGCATTTCCCAAATCATGAAATTGAATTTTAAGTTCTAGGTAAAATGCCACTGTTGTAGTCTCCTGTGAGTAAGCTATCACTACTGAGGCTACTAGTACTGTGTTTTGCTGCCCTTCTTCCTTGAAAACACCTGAAGTGACCAGTATGCTGAATGCAGGGTAACTACACCCAAATGATGCATACCTGTCTCTCACTTGGCCCGTGCAGTGGCTTGTAAAGGAATCTGATATTGTGCATGTAATGTTAAAATTGCAATCAAAGATGGACAGTTTCAGTCCTGAAGCTGCTGCTGCGCAGTTTGGTTGGAAGCTACCTTTTTAGCTGTCTGTAAAATATGCCAGCTTTCTCAAAGATCTCACGGGTTGGTCTGTTTTAGTAGCATCACATTTATTTTTGCTAGAGGTAGTTTGGTTGTAAACTCAAATGCAGAAATGCCTTTTCTGCTTTATGTACTGCTTCAAAATTAAGCTTGTGGTGAACCTCAGGATCAGCTGGAGTTCATTACATGTAAAAATCAGAAGCCAAACTATTTGGGTTCATACAACTTGGGCTCCTGTTGGCTCCCCAAACTATAAGCCTTATTTATTTAAAATCTTGTAAGAAAGAGAGTTAATCAGCCTTTCTTACATGACTTGTGTTCATCAGACTCCTACACTGCTTGCACGGTGGGGAGACTTAATTAACCCTATACACCAAATGGTCGAGGGAGCTGGAAGTCAAGCAGTATGGTGATCCAGGCATCAGGCTCTGTAGGCATTGGCTAGCATTTGGGTGGTGATTTTGGGGAAGGGGTGGAGAACAGTTTCTGTGAGGCCACATCTGCTGCCCTGGCTGTGACTTGTGCTCCTTTCCACTGCCGGGCTGATACAGAAGCAAGATGAAGGGGCTCGCTGGAAGGAGTTACAGGTTGGAGGTCTGCTGCTTGTGCAGCACACCTGAATGTCAGCTCCCTGGGAGGCTTCTGCTCTGCACCTTTGTTGTTTAGAATGGCATGCTGTGCATCTTCTGATTACAGAATAATTCCTAAAGGAGCCGTGCGTATGCTGTACAGTTTCCAGTCATTCTGTAGTCCATAGAAGAAGCATCTCATTTTTGGCATGCAGTCAGTTTTAACTTTCTCTTTTCAGAGACAAAGACAAGAAATTTGAGTTTTTAAAAGCTTGTAGTCATGGTGGTGCTCACAGTGTGATTAATTTAAGTTCCAGTACATGAGCAGATAAGCGTGAAATGGAAAAGCTGAGGTTGCACTTTCCAACTTTGGAGAGAGAGTTCTTTTCAACGTGGTTTTGGTGCAAATGGCATTGAGGTGAACTTGATTGTCTAGAAAGCTTCCTTACCTGAAAATGATGTAGCGTTTTTGTTCATTTTGGAATGGGTGCAGGGTTGCCCCATCTCGTGTCTTGTATTCGGTCTGGATTAAGGTCATTATTTTGCTGAGCCCAAGAAGTTGATATATAGAAAAAGCTGGGAAAACCTGGATTTTTGCCAGAGCTTAAAATGCACCTTGAGATCTTAAGTACCTATGATTAAGCACTCAGACCCAGTCAGTGAATTTGCTATGCAGTGAATCCAAAGTCACATAGCTGGATATGTGTAACCACGGCCAGTTTGTGAGACTTGTGGCTTTGGTGTTGCAAACAGCATATGGCAATGCACAGGCAAGAGGAAAAGTGCATGCCCTGTTATTCTGTGAGCAGCTTGTTTGTAGGCTGCCTGAACAGCCAATGCATGTACCAGGCAGGAACATCCCTATACATAAATCACATTAAAGTCATATTGTCTACATAAATTTGCAGAGGTGTCTTTGTTTGTTTTATTTAAAACCCCAGAATGCCTATTGTCTATCTTAGTGATCTGTTTTGTTTTGTTTTTTTCTCATGTAAATTGATTCTAGGCAAGAGAACTTCAGACTCTTCATAACCTACGCAAACTGTTTGTTCAAGATCTCACCACTCGTGTTAAAAAAGTAAGAATGCACTCCTGTCATCCAACATACTGCAACCCACCTGAGCATATTATTACAGAATGGGATCTTTTTTTCAATATCTATGAGCAGTAGCATGAAGACTGTCCTGATGGTTATCCAAGCTTTGGCTCTTGTTGGATCCTAAGGACAGGTTTTGGCAGTTAAGGGAAGTTACTGCATTCTGAAAGATGGTGTAATGGATAGCAGAAACTGCTCAATATAACCTGCACTAATGTGTGCTCTGCTGAACGCTGTGACTTTATCATCCTGTGGCTACTTGGCCTTTTCCTAGCAAAATTATTGTGTGGCCAGAGTTTCTTAGCAGAAATTCAGGTGTTTTTAACTGCTGAATCAGAGTAAAAAGTTGCATAAATATTCAGAGGCTTCACAGTAATTCTTAGCTCTTTAGAGTGGCTTTGGGGAAGCGGGTATTACTACTGTTTATTTGTTAAAAGTGAAAAGCCATATATGATAAAAATGTTACCTAGAACTGGAGAGAAAGGGATATTCTTTTGCCCTCCTAAAGCCTGTGATTCAGGATCCATAGACTGTTCAGTAAGAATATTTCATTTTCTGTGTGGAGGGCAGTACGGCCCCTAAATATCAAATGAACAGGTGAAATAACGTCTCTTTAATTTGGGGAAGGCTTTTCTGTCTTTGGCAAACTTACGTTCCAAAATACCTGAGCTTCCTCTTGAGTTTCTGCATGGTTTTGCTGAAGTCTGGAACTCTCTGTGCAGAGCGTTGAGCTTGACAGTGACGATGGAGGCGGAAGTGCTGCGCAGAAGCAGAAAATTTCCTTTCTTGAGAACAACCTGGAACAGCTTACTAAGGTTCACAAACAGGTAGGAGCTTCACTTCCTTCCGGTGCCTGCTTTGCTATTAAATCAAAAGCCATTGTGCCTTTTTCATTGACTTATAGTAATATCACCCATAGGAAAAACTGCACGTGTAACGCTGTTCTCTAGTATTACAAATTACATTTTTTCCCCCCCCCCAGATTATATTTTTATATGTTTAAGAGAATAATTTTTGAAGCTAATATGTAGGTGCTGTTTAAGGAAATGGTACCTATAGTTCTCAACTGAAGTTGTTGGCATTAGGACTACACCTACTTACTGGAATGTTGTTGTGGTCTAGCCCTGGCAGGCAGCTCAGAACCTCACAGCCGCTCGCTCAATCAGTGGAATGGAGGAGAGAAGCAGAAAGGTAAAAGTGTGAGAATTGTGGGTTGAGATAAGGACAGTTTCATAGGCAAAGCATAAGTTGCTTGCGCAAGCAAAGGAGTGCATTCAGCTCTTGCCATCAGCAGGCAGATGTTCAGCCACTTCCAGGACAGCAGGGCTTATCACATGTATCTTGGGAAGACACAGGCATCACACTGAACATCTGTCCCCCCTTCCTCCTCCTTCACCCCAGATTTTATTGCTGGAAATAGAGGTTTTCTGTGCAGCTTAAGAGCTGGTGCCTCCCCGGGGATGCTGAGGCTGGCCATTTTTGGGCATGATGATTTCCATCTCTTCCCTATTTTTTAAGAGCTTCCATTTCCTTTGGATGTCTGCTTTTCAGAGCAATGAGAGCCCTTCACTGTGGGTGCCAGCCCAACAAGTGGGAGGTGTAGGGGTGTGCTGTAGGCAAGCAGTTGGGTACAGATCAAGGAAAGAACCCTCTGCTTACTTGGGAGTCTAAATACTAATAGAGTGTGTGTATATGGGTATATCTATCTCAGTAGGTAAAAATGGATCATTTCTGCCAGTAAGATTCCACCCTCGTCTAAGATGTCAGTTTTATTGAACTGTATCCCACATCTCAGATGCAGAGTACGAAGTAGTAGAAGAGGCTTCTGGTTTCATTTATGAATACTAACATAGCATTCTTAATTGCAGTTTTCTGAAACTGTTAGAGAAACACAGCACTCTCCAAGATTTGCTTTATTTATTCCTGTAGAAATGCCAAAAATGCAAGCAGTGCTGGACTGTGACAAGTGTCCATTAAGGTTCAGTATTTTAAGATTCCTGCTTAACAGATGGTTTAAAGACCTACTTTCTAAATGTGGAAATCAGGACATGTTAATAATGTTTTTTCGTTTCACTCTATTGCCTTTTTTTTTGCATTCTGATCACATTTCTGCTAGTTTTTCAGATTTTTATAGCTCTCGTTAATGTATATTTACTCAAAAACAACTGAGGAGTTCATGTCTCATAAGAAACTTAAATAAAAAATGACGTTGGGCTTGACCTGAATAGGAGATCATCCCGCACTTATTCCAAATTAGAGCTGTTTGGTAAAACACGTGCTTGACACTTTCAGCAAAAGCACATTGTGACAATTTTTATTTTTGTTTATTTTTTTTAGCTTTGCTTGTGTTTTTCTTTTGGCACTCAGCCTCGACCAGCAGGTGTAAAACGTTTTGATTGTGAAACAGTGTGTGAACTTTACTGCATGCTGTTGCTTTACTGTATTATTTATACGGTAGCAAAACCATTTTCTTCCCTTTACTTCAGAAAGGGGAGTATCATTTTTTGGAACAGTTATCTGTTGACTTTTAGTAATGGTGTAATT
The DNA here is from genome assembly GCF_987193195.1 of Phasianus colchicus. Classification (NCBI taxonomy): domain Eukaryota; kingdom Metazoa; phylum Chordata; class Aves; order Galliformes; family Phasianidae; genus Phasianus; species Phasianus colchicus. Next base: position 2,105,487 of record NC_143442.1, on the reverse strand, counting down.
GTTCTGTAGAAACGTACCGTGCTTTTTATAACCAAGAATCTGTCTGTATCAGTTTTTATTTAGCTAAAAATCAATCTGCCTCCTTGACTACGGTTGAATAAGACCTTAGATATTATTCTGATGAGCAGTAGAGCTTGTTCAGGTTCACAATCAAGGAAGTCTGTGAATTAAAAGTATTGTCATCTATAGTTATAGGCAGTAAGGTGAATTCTTAGCAATGGATGAGGAACGGAAAGTTTCTGCTTCTCCTTAATGCTTGAATAGTGAACAAGAAGGTAAACATCCCCTGACCACTGGCGATGGTGAATTCTTGGCCATGCCAACTATTGTCTGTAAGCTGTGTTTAAGCACTGTGGGTTTTAAGCAATGCAGTGATCAAGTACCTGTGAAATGCCAGACGTGTCTGCATGCTGAGAAATGCAGAGTTTCTGGCTGAGTTGCTCTGAGGGTCTGGAAATTTGGTTGTTGCTGTAGTGCCCTGCAGGGTTCGTCCAGAGCCTTCTAACCTTCAGAGTCATCTGTGAAATCGTGTTCTTTGATCTCCCTGTTGAATGATCAGTAGCTCAGCTGGACAAATAACCAGCATGATTAATAGGAAGAGAAAACGTTTCTTTGGCATAAGCTTTTCACAGGCGTTTCTGGAGGAAACCTGTTTCTTTCCTTCACGGTGTACAAGGAATAGTGGTGATTTCTGTCTCCTTGTAAGATGACCTTTGCTATGGTTTCTCACAGGGTATTTTTGAACCTTCTCTTCTTGCAGCTGGTACGTGATAATGCAGATCTTCGTTGTGAGCTTCCTAAGCTGGAAAAACGACTTAGAGCTACGGCAGAGAGAGTTAAGGCCCTGGAGAGTGCACTGAAGGAGGCCAAGGAGAACGCCATGAGAGACCGCAAGAGGTACCAGCAGGAGGTGGATCGCATTAAGGAGGCTGTAAGAGCCAAAAACATGGCACGGAGAGCACACTCTGCTCAGATTGGTAAGGAGGTGTTGCTCACATACTTCGTTGGTTGATTTGTTTGCTCATTTTTGAAAGAAAAGGGCTCTGAAAGCAGGAGTCTGGGGCAAACCTCTGAGTCTGCTTCTCCCTTGTTGCTCAAGCAGCTTCAAAGACTTCACTTTTTAATAGAATATGCCCCACCTCAAGTTTAAAGTGCCTTTGCTATTTAGCTCAGTAAATAAATGGCATAATGGGTCTTGTGTGTCATTCTACTGACCTGAAAAAGTGTCTCTTTAAATCAGTCTCTCACTTTCTTCCTGCTCCCCATCGTGCTCTTATTCTGCCTTTCAGCTCCTTCCTCTCCTTTTCCGATTACTACTCCTCGTGCTTTCATTTGGGCTATGTAGAGTCAAATATTCTGCTTGGTATATCTCTGTGGTACAACCCGAATCCATGCATGCAATCGAGTAGTGTTCAATATAGGACTTTTCAGTTGGCAATTTTTGAAATGATTTCTTGGAATTGATAAGATAGAAGGATAATTTACTGCATGGCGGTGCTAACATGGGTGCCTTAAAACCAGAGGAAAAAATTAGCATGCAGTGTTTCCTGCCTTATGCTGCCTCTCCTAAAAAGCCATTATCAGTTCTGTCTCTGCTTCTTCTGGAATTACATTGGTAATGTAATTACTGGACACAGAAAGTACATCAGTGACCACCAAATGAGTCTTGACTTCTCTCTGCTGTACAGACAGCCCACAGGTGTTCAAGGCCAGATTGGATGGGGCCGTGGGCAGCCTGGTCTAGCATTAGGTGGGAAGGTTGGTGGCCCTGTGTGTGGCAGGGGGGTTGGAGATTCATGATCCTTGAGGTCCCTTCCAACCCTGGCAATTCTGTGATTCTGTGATTCACAGTCTTTGTAGAGATGATAGGCATGCATGAGATGGTCAGAGGACTCTATCACAAACAGAAAAGCGATGTATTTGTTGTTGGCCAAGGTAAGGGAACACCGTGTTCCTGATTACACACTAAACTGACAAGCAGTCATATACACGATGGATTTTGTACCGAAGGATAAGGTGAGGTAAAATCCTGTTGGAAAAAGCTAATTGTGTTGTTTGGTTTCCTGCTTTCTCTGCAGCCAAACCCATCCGCCCTGGTCATTACCCAGCATCGTCTCCAACAGCTGTCCATGCCATCCGAGGGGGAGGGATGTCCAACTCCAGCTACTATCACAGCACCAAATAGATGAGAAGTAAGACCAAAGACCCAACTGTTCTTTCACCGATCACCACTTCTCTTCTATTTTGCTTTTAGCAGACCAGCGGTATTTTTTTTTCCTAGTTTCGGTGGGAGTCTTTTGCCTATGTTTTAACTGAGAAAGCTAGTAAGTTATTTAAGTGAGGGTTGCCTTGTTTAGAGTACTTTGCAAGCTGCTGCTCGGAGTTTTTGTTTTAATGACTTATCACTTGAAACTTTTTTTAATAAACTGAAATGCTGCTGCAAGTCTGTACTGAAATTAGCACACAGAAGTGTGAAACTTGTGTATTAAAAATAGAGTTCCAGAGACTGCTCCATTTTCCACTTTTCCTAACACGAATATGTTTCCTTGTGATATTTTTTAAGGATAAAGACTTCTGGGAAATAACCCTGTACTAGGAACTAGCTCTGCGTGATTGAAAAGCAACCAAGCACTCCTGTGCCCATGCAGGAGCTGCCTGTGGACAGACCACACCTGGGAACTAGTAAGGGTTTTTCCTGGGCAAAGTTCAAAATGGAAAATGTTAGAAGTTGAAAACTTCATGCTCTAGGGTGAGATAATACTTGAGAGATGGATCCATATGGTAAATATGCTTCTTCACAAGCACTTCACTTTTCCTTCTGTCCCTCACATGCGGGACCTGCTCCCTCCTGCTCCTGAGCAGCTGTACCTGGAGACCTGCAGCCCAGGGCAGGGCTAAAGCAGCCTTAAGTTGGCAGCAGCACAGAGCTCTCTGAATTTGAGCGTCAGCATTTGGCAAACTTTGCTTTTGCTTCTTTTGCTTTGCACTCTTAGTCGTCTCTCTTCAGCTGAAAATGTAAATCTTTTCCTTTATTGCGAGCACTTAAGGATTCTGTGTCTACTCATAAGCAAAAATCTTGTCTTGGAAAGACGAGCAACACAGTCCCGTGAGACTGCTTCTCTATTGCACCTCTCTCTCTATTTATTTCCTTAAATGCCCGTTATTTCTGGGGTAGTTTAGATGCTAATTTTGTTACGAGCATATTAGGAGTTGGATGGTAGTGAGTGGTAGTGAAAAGCAGCTGGTGGACTGCTGGATTGCCTTTCCAAGTCTGGTTTCTTTCTCCTCTGGAGGATTAATTCTGTTTTATGACTCTTTTCTGATAGTATCTGGTTTCCTTTAGGCATTTGGCATTCTTGGGTGTGTTTTTCTTTTTCTTTTTTTTTTTTGGAGAATGCTTCATGTCATGCATGCATGCAAACCATCCATCACATCATTCAACCTTTTATTGTGTTGTGGGGATTGTTTCTGTTCATTGTGTTTTCTGTGAGCCCTGTAGCTGCAAGCAGCATGTTTTTGCTGTGGATGAATTAGGGCAAGTCTTTACTGAGTGCTTTTCTGCGTTAGTTGATTCTGAACTGAAATTTGCTTTTCCATCTCATGGGAAATATATAGCCTCTATCTACTTCATTGCATTCCCATGAAAAAGCAAAGGGAAAAGAGCATGATGAAGAAGCCTATAAATTATTTCTAAAGGTATATCATGAAAGCTGCTCTGTGGGGAAAAAAACTGCTACCTGCCTAAACTGAGCAGGCCTTTAATAGACCATCTGCTGTGAAATTAAAACTGTCAGACGTGAGCAGGCCACACACCAGCTATAGGCACACGTCAAGCAAACGACTGTAGCTTAGCAGAAGTCATCAATAAAATAAATAGGCATAACACGAGCTGAGCATGTAACAGAAGAGGACTTTGGAAGTCAATAGAGAGCAATCTCATATGCTTTAGATGCTGAGGGGATAAGCAGATTGAGGCCACACCTCTGGAGCTTGTTGCTGAGAAGGTCATAGGTAATGGGAGAGAAAAAAAGGAATTGGGAAGGTCTTAGAACTGGTTTAACTTAGAGGTTTAGCGTTTCTGAAAAAATTAGGGGCAAAAAACATCTGAAAACCAAATGGAAGCCCTACAGGTTGGAATGGAGCCATTAAAAAAGCGTGTCTCTGTGTGTTTCTCATATGATAGATTCTCAGTGTTGCTTTCTGCTGACTGGGCGATGCTTAAGGAAGGTCAGTTCTCATCAGCTTTAGTCCTTTGGTTAAAATGTCGTTGGCAAATTGCAGGTATGTGGCTGCCAAATGATTTGGGGACTGTCTTAGTAAACTGAATTCTGAGCTCGATGGGTGAAGGCCTGGGGACCTTAGTTAAGAGTATTAGGAAAGATATTGCTTCTGCAGGCAACGCTTTGTATGGATTATTTTCATAACATTGCTGAGCAGTCTGACCCTACACTGTGTTATTAAGTGACGTTGTTCTACACATCCAGAATAGAGCAGAACTTTGACAGTCATGTAGCAGCAGTGAAATAAGAATGGTTTTTCTAGATAAATGTTTGCTGTCAAGTTACACGTTACTTAGAATGACAATTTTATACCAGGATGAGAGGAAATTTGTCTTATTTCACTCATCATTCACAGTGAAGACAGTAGCCATTTTTTTGCTCCTCGTCAGGAATTGCAAGTCATTAACCCAAGCAGAACGTCCCATCAATAACAGCCAATGAGTGTTAATAAAACATTGTTGTAAATTGCAAATTGCTAGTAGCCAACTGAAACAGAAGACTCAACAGAGCAAGGAATGAATCTCTAAGAGAGAATTCCTTCATCTGCGTCAGTTTCAGGAATCTTCAGAAATCTAACTGCAATGAGTTTGTTACCTGGGGCACATCTCAAATACGGATCTGATGAAGTTGAGAGAAAGGGAGTTCATGTTGGCGTGGCTAAAAGGATAACTGTGGCAGTGTGAGTCTTGATTGGGTAGAAATCCATGCTGAATTGTTTTTCATACTCGATGCAGATTTGTGTTAGTACAAATCAGTTCATTTTGAAGTTCTGTCTTTAAATGCCTAACGTGGAGCTGCTCAGAATCCTGTGTGCCCCAACTGGAGGCCACGCTCCTGTTCTTCACCTTTCTGAGGGAAAGCAGAGCTGTGGTGGTGCTGCACTTCTGCAGTTCATCATTTAATAACTGTCTTCAGATGGACCAGAGATGATCTTTACGTCTGCTTTAGTTACATCACACACCTAACCAAGGGGACAGAGGGGCAGTAAAAGAGCTCTGGGACAGGTAGGGCTGAGGTACAGGACAAGTCTGGTTGATGATATGAAATAAATACCCAAGTTGCCGTGTTGGAGAGCAGTTCAGGTGCTGTATACAAACTTCTGGGTTGGCTATCACTGTATTTGTAGCACTTTTCTCAAGGGTCGGGTGGCAGCCTAAAGGACTCTGTCCTGAAGTTGATATACCTGTGAGCAAAGTGGCACAACTGGGTGTGCATGGGAACCTCGCACAGGCAGGCACACCAATACAGATGCAGGGAGCTAAATATGTTGACAAAGCATGTGCTTTCGTATTTCAAATCTTGAGTAAGCTGGTTATCTGACTAACCTGCCCTTCTCATGTTTGTTTAAACTTGTCTGGTACCTCATTTGAAAAGAGAAGAAGTGAAATGAAGATATGCTAACAATTGCAGTAATGCTCCATAGTGGCTTACTGAAATTATTAAACCAGCTTGTATGGGATCTGTATTTGTGAAACACACTGTGCAAACAAGCTCTTGACAATGTGACTTCCCTTATCCTAAAGTCTCTGGTATGTTCCCAGCACCTCCCCATCCCTAAGCAAGATGAATAACTATAGTTAATCTAGGCAGGCCGTTTAGATTAATCTGCAGGCCATTTAGATTATCTAGGCAATAAAATGCATGAATTAATAACCAACTGTCCCACTTGCCTTGAAGATGTTAATGAGGATGGTAACTAGGAGGGGGCTACAATTCCCACTGCTAAATCAGGGTAAATTCAAAAAACACAGATGAGTTGATTCTTTCTAATAACTTGGTCTTTAATACTGAAAAGCTCTGTGTTAAACAATCAAGCAAGAAAACATGTAATTAAGCAAAATGTTGCTCTCTTTACAAGATCCTGTACTGGCTACTTAAAAAGTGCCAGGCACATTCAGTTGCTTATATGTTGCTTTCCATATGAAAAGCGTAACAATTTCAAACGCAGTCAAAGATCACTACTTCCAATTATTTATAACGAACTGCAGATCAGCTTTGTACTTAGCAACCCACTTAGAACTTCTGAAAAGAACCATCATGAAATTAGTGAGAAGGAAGCCTGTAAAGTATCGATATTTTTGTGTAAAATGATACCGTCAGTTTTCATAATACCTCATCAGGATATTATATAAAATATTTTACATGTTTATATTTATATTGTATTCACGTTGTTTATATTATTTATATACGTGTGTGTGTTTGCATGTGTGTACACATCAGGAAGGAACCTTTTTTCCAGGAGATATTTGCAAAAGAATGACTTGCCTGGTTTTGTAGTCTTTTGTTCCTTTCGTTTTACAATATCTTTGCAAACTTGGTTGTGTTCCATACTTGTTAATTAAGATACACGTGTGCATGTGTTCTTCAGCTCCTATGAGTAGAGAGAAAAATTCCATTAAGGGAAAAGAAAGATAAAAAGGGGGGAAAAAAGACCTTTCTGTTGTGCTTAAGGATGGCTTTAGACAAGACGTAATGCCGCGTTAGAGGTGGCAAAGAATGAATTTCATCAAGACCATTGTTTCGTTATGACTGTGCCAATCTGAGGGCTGGAAACTGTCAGAATTCCTCTCCGAGACTTAGTAATGGAGACTTGTTCCACGAATTCCTGAAATGGTGCTTTACACTGATGTCGTGGTCGGTATCAGTTATTTGCCATGTTGCATATCTGCTTTCTAATCTAAAACATCCACTAATTATCGTTACCTTTCTCACTCTCTTTTGACAGGTCAGTCCCACTTAGCATGTTACAGACTATCATTAAGTCACTACTTTCTTTTATCCCCCTCTTCAACCTGATCCACGTTCCATTCATCCTGCACTTCCTACCACCATCAGCGACGCACTGGCCATAGGTATTTTGAGCTTCGTAGGATCTCCACGTGTACAGAAGTCTTCAGCTCAACTCCTCTACAGATACTTGTACAATGTATTTAACGTAACCATCTCAGTACCCATAGGAAGTCTGCCACCCAGAATGGCACCGACAGCGTGTGACCCCCTGGCACTGCTTAGGTTGGGGCTTCTCTGCTCAGCCCGATGCTGTTGGAAGACCTCTGTCACATCAGTAAATCCCACCTTCCGGCATCCAAGAATTAATGATTCAGTGACCAAGTGCCATCAAAGGCAGGTGATTGTGCTCTGTCATGACTGATTTACTGTATAATATACATATTATTTTATATTTTTAAGGGATGAAAATGTGCTGCTACATCGTTTCATTTTACTGCTTACATTTTTGGAAGGAAATTTCCCCAAAGAACCATTTGTAAAATCCTGATAAAACCTTTGGACTGTATAAAATGACCTTTCTTGCAGTACCTGGTAAAGATCAAATGGGATGCAGAGAAATCTGTTAGTATAAATCTAGGTTTTTGGAGTTTGGTAGTTACATGACTGTATGTGTGACTTATCTTCAAGTTACCATCTGGTCTGCTCGTAGTTCTCCCTACGGTGGTGGTGGGTTTTCCTGGAGTGTGTTGGCTGGCCATGTGTTGCTAAGCATTGTTCTCCACAACACTTTGAAAGCTTTCAGAGTGCCACAGAAGTCCTGTCTTGGGGAAAGCCTCCAGCAAGCCCTGATCTGCTCACACCAGAATTCACATGCAGGAGGGAACAGTCCCCAGCAGGAACAGGCACTCCTTTCCAAAAACAAAAACATCCCCCAAAGCCCCAGGTGTAGCCCCTCCTAATGTATAGAGGGTCCAAGAGGAGATGCAGGTCACAAGCTGTCCCTTGCAGACCAAACTGGGAAATACATCTCTTAGGAGATGAAGAGCACGCTGCAAGGGGAAAAGAATGTACTTACTGCTTGTGTAACAATATGCAAGGCATCCTGCTGTGCTCAGAGCCTTTCTCTGGTGCCAGGCAGAACGTGTCCAGCTTCTCAGCAAGGGGGCACTGGAATCCTTCTGGGAGAGCACAGCTGCAGGTAGAAGCTGCTCCTGCTGCTGTGTCACATATCCGTGTCACCCAGCAGTGTGGCTCCCAGGGAGGGTACAGCTGAGCGTGGCCTTTCCATCTCCTTCTGTAGGTGTTTGCTCTTAGGCTGAGATAGAGATTTTTTTCTTTGATTTTTGAATGTGTTCACATTGACATGAAACTAGTTAGGTAATGGAGAGCCTTTTGAAATACTGCAAATTTACTTTTTTTTTTTTCTACTGAAATTACTCAGTTTCTTGCAAAGTAAGTTGGACTTGATTTAACTTCTTTTTTGTTTTTTTTTTTTGATGTTGCACTATGTTTGGGAGCATTTTGCAAAAATATTTAATGAAGTTGCAAAATTTGCATGTATTTAATTTATTTTGTATTTTTCAGAGTTTTATATTTTTCTTTATGTGCATGTGCACTGCCAGGAAAATGAACTGTGAACTCGCCATATGCAACCTTTAATTGAGTTACTAATTCAGAACTACTCTGTGCTGCTCAGAGCTGAACTCTCTGCTATGAACTAATTATCCTCTTGTTTTTGTTCTATTGCATTTGTCTTAAAAAAAAAAATACCAAACTCTTAGTTGCTGCCCGATTTTGTGTTTTAGTACAGCTGCTGTTCTGTATTTTGAACTCAAAATTTGGTAGGGAGTTGCATTTTAAATGCAGTTTCCCAAGTTGCTCGTGCTGTTATCATCAGTTATGGATGACAGTTTAGACAGCTTTCTTCAGCTTGAGTACTAAGTTAGCTTTGACATCTCTTAATTGTGCTAGTGCTGATCAGCCAGTCAGTTCATCTAGCTAAAGTAGTGTGAGTTTCTCCAAGTTAACTTCTGCTTCAAGACTGTAAGAGGACTTTCTATAACTGAAACACTGACAAGATGCATCAGGCTGAGCTCCTCCAAAAGAAATAAATGGATGCTTAATTGGAAACTATCCAGTCTGTCAGTTGAACTTATTCTGCTTATAGATTCTTGTTTCGTAGCCTATTTTAATGAGGCAATTTAAGTTTGTATTGCTTATTGTATATCCAACTTTTGTACCATTTTCAAGTCTTATGTATTTTATAGATAGAAAATGAAAGCCACACATCTGTTCTGCAGGGATCAAACCCTGTCTTTTGTCATTTCCAGTACCTGACGCTGTCTTACTTTGCTCTTTGAATGTTGTGTCATATTTATTCTAGGCTGATTTTCAAGTTGTGATTTGTATAGCGCAAATGAAACTTCACATCTAAGATGTCTTGCATGGTTTTAGTGGAAACACTTTTCACAAATGGAAACCATACTTCAGATGGAACTAAAGTGCATACTGTTCTTTTTCAAGGAATAAAATACTATTTCCTGCTCAGCTGAGCTTCTCTCAATGATATCATAGACTCATAGAATGGCGTGGGTTGCAAAGGACCACGATGATCATCTAGTTTGAATCCCCTGCTGTGTGCAGGTTGCCAGCCAGCAGCCCAGGCTGCCCAGAGCCACATCCAGCCTGGCCTTGAATGCCTGCAGGGATGGGGCATCCACAGCCTCCTTGGGCAACCTGTTCCAGTGCCTCACCACCCTCTCGAATTTCTCCTTGAATTCATGTTTCATTGACTTGTTTTCTCAAAAGCAAGCAAAGTTAAACCTGGGAAGATCTCGGCTGAAGGTTGTGTTTTACTTAACAAGGGTGAGATCGGATTATCCTGAAAACATTGAAAATCAAAAAAGTAAAAAAAAAAAAAAAGGCAAACCCAAACACCTTTACAATGATGTAAAGGCTACCTAATGGGTAGCTTTTAAACTGCATTTCACAATGCCTTTCTGCATTAAGGTACACGTTTGCCCGACGTTTCGATAAATAAAGCTTGGAGTTGTCATAATGAATTTCAGTTGAATTGCAATAAATGGCCATTGGAACCAATTGCTCACGGAGGCCCAAAAGAAAAAAAATAATAATAATTAAAAAAAAAAAAAAAAAAAAAAAAGGCCTGATCCAATTTCCACTATCAGAGGAGAAAGACCTGGGGTCAACAGGTGCCCCAGCTGAAATCAGTGAGTCGGCAGGATGATTTGAGCCTCCTCTTGCTTTGACTTTCCTCTTCGCTGTGCCTGTACGAACCGAAGCGCGCCGGCCGCCATCTGCTGCACGGGATGGAACACGGCTGCGGGGCTCTGCTCTCCATCCCGTCCATTGGAACCGGTTTTGTGCTGGGAGAACCGCAGGGGTTTGAGGCGTTCTGTAGAGTTTTCCATGTCTAGTTTGTAAAGTGTGTGCCGTGTACTGCAGATGTGTATTCTCTGGGCTCTATGTATCTTTACAGTAGTGTTCATTTTAGGAAAAAAAAAAAATAATGAGAATAAAGTGTGGACACCTTTTTGCTGGTAACAAGGGGATTTTTTTTTTTTTTTTTTTTTTTGCCATTGCATCAAGCAATGCTGAAATGTATTAAACTCTTGATAGCAGATCTGAGCCCTTCTTCCCCCATCCCGTGGAGATGAGTATTTTATCCTCGTTCCACACTTCTATCGGATCCGGACGGGCGCGCTGGCAGACCGCATGATGTATCATTTGAAAACCGTTACGGTGGAAAATAAAACCGAGCTAAACTTCGCAGCGTTGTGTGAACGCCGTTTGCGGCTCACGGCCATCGCCGTTCCCTCAAATCCGTACTCGGCAGCACCGCCCGCAGTGCCGTGTGGGGCTGTCGGCCGTCCCTCCCCGGCCCCACCCCGCAGCGGGCGGCAGGTGAGCGGGAACGAAGGGCGGGAGGGAGCGCGGCGAGCGGCGGCCGCTGAGGCGACGGTGGCGGCCCGGGTGCGGGAAGGGCGCGAGGACGGCGGCGCGTCGCTCCTCTCCCCGCGCCTCAGCCGCGCTCGGGAGGCAGCCGCTGGGCGCTCCGTCCGCTGCCCTCCGTTCGCCGGAGGCGTGCGCGGGGCTGCCTACGGACGCGAGCATCCTGCAGCCTTCTGGGAGCTCTGCGGAGGAGAGCCGCGTCACGCAGGCGGGAGTTGAGCCTGAAATCCGCGAGCCTATGCTGAGTTACTGAGGACTGGAGGTAGGAGCAGTGCTTGATTCACCCCTCTGTATTTGCTCTAAGTGTTTCCCGCAAGGATATTTCTGCGTATAAAAAGAAATTCAGCAGCAGGACGTAAAAACTTGCTGTCCTCAGTGTCTGCAGGCTGGTGGTGCGGCAGGAATCTCAATATTGCCCCGTGAAACGCAGCGGAAAGGCGCACCTTTAGGCTCTCATCTGCGAAGGCTTTAAAGAAGGAGGACAGAATTTGTATCTGAAAAACAGCGTGGCCTTCCAGCTTTGAGTATTTCGGAGCTGGGAGGAACGGGCTGCCATTCTGCGTGGCTCATAATCTCAGATCTCTAGAGCTGCCTCTGGCAGTGATGAATAACAGCGCTTCGGGGAGGACTAATATCCCCTATTATGCACCTCGCCAATTGGGCGATGTCAGAAACGGAGAGATGGGAGGGAGATTATCTCCTGACCCCTGCGGATCGTGCCCTGCAGTGCGGTGATTACCCATCCCGCAGTCTAAACATGCATAAGTGCAGGTGGTAGAAGTTACAGTCATCTAATCCTTTTTGGGAAAAATGCTGCCCCGGCTTTGTCTCGATGTGAATAAACCTGTTGCGGCAAATTGCACTCATTCAGAGCTCAACTTAATTTGCAGAAATTGAGCTAAAAGCTTACGAAATAGATGGGGATGTGCAGACGTGGCTGTCGTGTGGCTGGACTCGCTCACCTGGCAGCGTTCTGCTCATCCCCTCGCTGCTTAAAGTCTTGTTTGCTGGTCCTATTTTTGCCTTACGCTTCAATTTACTTGAGACCAGGTGCAAGAAGTGTTGGTGTCCACATAGATGTGAGATGTTAAACATGAGCTTCAGTGCCAGAATTCCTTTTCTCAGCTGGTAACAAGCTAAGAAAGTGCGTTTGGGCTGTAGTTTTCTATGGGTGGGTTTTCCTTAGCCTATAGTTTTGGTGGATGCTCCGTCTCACTGCTGTTCTCTCACTGGGGCCATCTTTTTGCCCAAAAGTCCGCTGTCTCCATCTGTTGTGTCTGGCTCAAGTAACACAACACCTTCCCCAGACTCATCATTTCAGTGCTTTCTGTAGTGTCTGGCTCCTGGTGGCTGCAGGACTGCTTGGGGTTATCCTCTGATGGACGTTCCATCTGAGAATGGCAGGATGGAGGACATTATCAGCTGCCTGATCTTAGCTCTGCAGCAGTGCGGCTGCTCCAGGATCTGTCTGCTCAGAGGTGGGTCCAGTAACCAGGCCTTTAAAGCTGTAAAGTCAAGTCAAACATTAAACAAAATGCAGATCGCCTCAGTTCTTCCCAGACGCTGATGTGCTGGGATTACAGAATACACAAGGAGTTTTATTTTACTCCAGATACATGGAGACGTGACCCCTTCCTGCTGTTCTTTTCAGTACGTGTCTGTTTAGCGTTGTGCATGTGGAGTGCAAGCAGAATTGCACCCCATGGATCACCCATGGCACAGCTGCCCAGGGAATGGGAGGCAGCAACCCTGGGGGTGTCCCAGAGCCGTGGGGATGTGGCACTGAGGGACGTGGGCAGTGGGCATGGGGGGGTGGTTAGGGATCTTGGAGGTCTTCTCCAGCTGGAATGGTTCTGTGCTCCTGTTGTGTGATTCCCACCTGCCTCTGTTGATTCAGTACCATTCTTTTGCGAGATGGATTGTTGACATGATCCAAATTCACAACAATCCAATTCAGATTCTTCCCCAGGCCTTGCTGTAAATAAGTGAATGTTTGTAGAGATGAGCAGATTGACAAGACTGCAGCTAAAAAGAACTTACACAAATTGTCTCGTGTGGAAAAACTTAAAATAGGTGTTTAAAACACTGTTGAGATATTAGCTGTGGATTTACAGCTAATCTGCATGGACTTGAAAATTTCTCTTTGTCTGTGAAGTAGCAGCATGAAGTTAATAATTACAGTGTAATTGGACAAGAAGAAAGATGTGTCAAGTGAGGTAGGATTTCTGCCTCATTAGTTGTAGGAAATGAGATATTCGGTGTGCAGAACTGATACTTGCCTTTTTTGAAGAGCTGTGTTTGCAACTAAAGGTTTTGCTGGAGCTGTGTATGGGAATACAACGAGATCAGGAGCTCAGTGGGTTGCAATTCCGAGGTACTGCTCTGCTGTGAGCCATGCTGTGTGTTTCGTGGTGGCACGTCCTTCCTCAGTGATGCTTTCTATGGCCACTCCTGTCTGTAACCACGGGAGCGGGACTCTGCAAACATGCTTTCTTCCAGTGTAGGATTTATTCTTCCCACCTGCTCGAGTGGGTTCAGGACATCACTGAGCAGTTCCTCAGCTATTATGACCATCCCAAGAGCAGCACAGCTTACATTGCTCCCCTCCTGACCGGCACTGACTTAAGCAGCACCCTGCAAGTTTGATAGATAGCTGTTGGGCTGGTTGTAGCGATTGTTTGCTGTGGATCAAAGCCAGATTGCAGGGGTGCAGAAAGATATTTCAGTAAGAATTAACGGAGGGGAAGAACAGCCTTTGTTTGTGCAGCATCAAGGCCTTCTGGCTTGTCGCCATGGCCCAGCCCTGAGCTGCTCACAGGCTGCTCCTTGCTGCGTGGGTCGTGCCCATACATTGCCTTCAGTGTGAGGTTTGTCTGCCTTGTGCTCTTCCACTTTTTCCCCTATTCTGATGAGCGTTGTGTTGCAGGCTGGGGTCAGTCGGCCACAGAGCTGAGGGAAGATGGAATGAAGAGGGACAACAGGACCCAACCCTCACCTTATTTTCACTTTTAAATAATACACAGGGCAAGCAGCAGCCCTCCTGGGGCCTTCATAGAATCATAGAATGGCCTGGGTTGCAAAGGACCACAGTGACCATCCAGTTCCAACCAGCAGACCAGGCTGCCCAGAGTCACATCCAGCCTTCATGCAGTAGCAAACACTTGAAGAGCGATGTGTTTTTAACAGAGATCAACTGTTGACGTCAGATCTTCTGAGAAACCATTACAGAAATAAAACAACAGCAGATAACAGAGAATCAACAAGTAGCTGGACCACTTCTAGTCCTTTTTAAGGGTTATTTGAAAATGCCCTGTGGTGTCCAAACACCTGAAAGTATCATTAGGCACATGAATATGTTTATGAACCTTCTTTGTAGCCAGAGTAAGTGCAATTACAGGCTGGTTCTGGGACTTGGAAGACTGAGTGCACACAGTGTGCACTTTTGGTAGTTGCAGAGATGCATTAATTTTAGGCAGCACAGGAGGAGAAAGAAGTGTTTCCTTTCCTTTCTTTGCTCTGGGCAGCATTGCGTCATTTCTGACGACAGCTCTGAGTGAAGGAGGATTGTCCTCTGGGTCCATTTCAGCTGCTTACCAGGGAAATAGAAAGGCAGCTGTTAAAACCCATGGAGGTGGGCACCTAGTGCTCCTGTTGTTGGCCATCAGTTGGGAGTTGCAAACCAGACATTTGGACATTGCAAAGACCTCGCTCAGGAGTGTAGTGCTGATAGACTTCTTACACTGGCACGGTAGTATTTCCTAATTTATTTGTTTATTTTTGTGTTATCCACTGTGTTAATATCCTCTAGTTATCAATATGGTTGTTTTTTTCTTTGAAATGTATTTCCATCTTCTTTAATATTGCTAAAAATACCTCGCTGCAAGCAAGGTAAGGAGTCCCGGGTGCATCAGGCTTCTTGCAGTGGGTTTTGCTTATTCTGTAAGGGATACATTTATTAAAGCCATGCTTGCCCAGTTGGCTTTTTGGGCTGTCAGTGCAGTTTGACCGTGGTGAATTAACAGTATGTCACTGCAGGAGAAATCTTTGCTTGCACACTCAAATAGCAAAGTGAAGGGAACTGAGATCTCTCAACTAGTTAAATCCATGTTTACAATCCTGCCCGTGGTTAACCGTCACTAGATAAGATCGTGGGCTGTCTCATGTGAGTGCTAACATGTAATGGAGTGATGATACGATTCACATTTAAATTTCTTTTCCTTGTGCTTTATTTTTTTCTATTGTCTTTGGCTTTGGAGAGGAGCCGTCTGTGTTGTGAGGAATGTTATCAGTTTATTAAGTGGCTGCTTCTTACAATAATCTATTGTAGCTGGGAGGGCAATGATTGGCACTCAGTAATCTTACACGGTGCTGTTTTCCTGCAGTGCTTCCATGTAAGAGGCCTTCTTGGTTCAGACTAATTCTGATAGTGTGCTAAATCACGTGCAATCACATATTGCAAGATGGGACTTGAAACTTGGCAGTATGTACGCTTCTAAGTCAACACAGCTTAAAAG
The DNA here is from genome assembly GCF_987193195.1 of Phasianus colchicus. Taxonomy (NCBI): domain Eukaryota; kingdom Metazoa; phylum Chordata; class Aves; order Galliformes; family Phasianidae; genus Phasianus; species Phasianus colchicus. The sequence goes on along the minus strand of NC_143442.1, from coordinate 2,089,991 downwards.
CAGGCACAGTGCATCAATGTAATTGTTGTTCCTGTTTCTTAGTTATTACAGAAATGCAAAGTTTTACCTTAATTTGAGCCTTAGCTGTCAGCATACATCTTCAATTTTCACTCACGTTTATCAGCTAAAAGCAGTGTTCCATCACTTAAATTGTTGTGCTTTCATGCTGATTATGTTACCAGAGAAACCAGTGTTTGTATGTATGTAGATGCATGTTTATATACATAAAGAATTGTTAAGAAGTGCATTGATAGTGTTCAGTCCAATTGGACGTGCAGATGAGTAGGTTGTCTTCCCCAGACAGGAGCTTGCTGCGGGATGGCTCTGCAGAACCAAGTTTTAAGAATGCTTTATGCAGGTGAGTTTCCAGTCTTTTGTGGAGCACAATTTTTGTGTATATCCATTTGAAACTGGACATTTAGGTAAAGGATTTTGTTACGAGCACATTGAGCATGAAATTATTCCCCTAAAACCATGGCTGGAACAGGAGTTGTGTGAACTGTGGCAAGCATCTTTCATCTCCATCTGCTTGTTTGGCTATAGCTTGTTTGAGCACTTCTTCATAGAACCACGAAATGGTTGGGTTGGAAGGGACCTCAAAGACCACAGAACCATGGAGTGGTTGGGTTGGAAGGGACCTCAAAGACCACAGAACCATGGAGTGGTTGGGTTGGAAGGGACCTCAAAGACCCAGAACCATGGAATGGTTGGGTTGGAAGAACCCCCAGCCCCACTCTTGCTGTGGGCTGGCTGCCCCCCAGCTCAGGTTGCCAATGGCCCATCCATGGCCTTGGCTACTTCCAAGGATGGGGCATCACAGCTCTGGGCAGTGCCACGGCCTCACTGCCTCTGGATAAAGAATTTCCACCTTATATGTACTGTATGTGTATTTGTGCTGGGAGGGCTGCGGATGGGAGATAACTGTGTGATTCCCAGTGCCGTGTTCCCACAGCCAACCTGGAAAGAGGTGTGGTTGCCACGAGCAGTAGCAACAAAGGCACGGAGCTGAGGCTGCCTTCTGTCGGTGGCAGCTCATCAAAGGGCCAGGAACATCCATAAAATGAGCAGTGAAATTACTTTGAAAGCTTCAGATTTACTCATTTTACTACCCACAGGAAAATGCTGGTGATGTATATGCACATAAAACACGTTGGTTTATATACTGGATGTGGCACATATTCTTTGAAGGAGTAGGCACGGGGAAATCCCTTCTGTGCTCTTACAATAACTGTGCTCCCCTAAACTGGCTGTTTTCTGCTGGGAGAATGCTGTGACCCTGCTTATTCAGGGTGCTTTAACTGAGTTGTTTCCTTTCCGCGTGAAGGATGCAGCAGTTAATCAACTTCTAAGTCTGCCTGGAAGAGGGTTTAATTGTTAATCACTACCAACAATACCCAGGAGTATTATTGGTAGTGATTTGGTAGTGATTTTTACCCATGAACTGATTTGGTGCAATGCATTTTTCCAGCAGCAGCAAGCACTGCGTGTTTTTAACAGCCTGCTATAACAGATATTGACTGTAAAGCTTGGACCTGTGGCTAAATCCATGCAAACTCAGAAGTGGTTTTTAAAAATGGCCCCTGTAATGTTTTAAATCATGAAGATGCTGCTTGGAACCATAAGACAAGTGTTGGAGCAGTGATGTGCTGCATGCCTAGAGAGTGTCCTCATACCTGGGAATTCACAGCAGCTGCTGAGGACTGTGCTCCACCTGTGGGAAGATGCCTGGAGGCATGCAGGAGAGGCAAGCTGGGGAAATACAGGTTTTCCAACCATGGCTCTCTTGGAAATATGGCACTTTATTCTGGTTTACTGGTGGTATTTACCTTCCCTAAAAATTCAGGTGTTTTATACGCCAAAGCCATTAGATAAAAGAGCTGATAACCTAGACAGAGAGTGGAATGCAGATCTTCCTCCTCTCCAGTGAGTGTCTGCTCGGTGTGCACGTGTGTGTGTGCAGACTTTCTGTCTGCAGGACAGACCTTTGAAGTTCCCTACAAGCTGTATCAGTTTCAGCAGGAGAGATCAGGAGAGATGAGGAGAGTCAGCTGGCTGTTGGTCCGAGCACACGCTGGGAGAAATGCTGGGCTGAGTGCTGGAAACCATGGAGGGTATTGCCCCAGCTCTCCAGGTGAGACAAAGTACCAGCTTCAAACACCTCACCCCCCATCAGTATCCCTGCAGAAAGAAGGGACCCGGTCTGAGCACCGCCTGGACCGAAACCCTTGGATGAATACATGTGCATCCATGTGAGCCTGAGCTGGGAGATGGGTGGAGAGGTGCTCAGCCTGCCAGAACGGGCTGTGCCTGCAAGCCAAGCCTCACGTGGTCCAGGAATGGGAAACGGAGGTGCCTGTGGGATTCTGGGAACAGCAGGGAGGCCGAATGTGAGGAAGTGGGGATGACGTGTTTCAGCTGTCTGTGTCATAAAGTTGTTGTGGTGGTTTTTAGAAGCATTGGTGGCTTTTTTCAGCTTAAACTTGGGGCTTGAAAAAGCTGCTGCTCGAGCTCTGCGTCAGCCCATCTCATCAAAATAAGCTCAGCTCTCTGGAATTTGGTCACAGGCAGAACTGCTGGTGAATGTACAGGTATGAAAGTCACACCATTTGTATCTGATACCAGTTTTATCATGGGAATGGTCCTGCCAGAGTTTGGTTTGTCTTTTTTCCAATTTCTTGTGGTGATGAAGAAAGACTTCACGTGGAAGGACTGGCAGATTGTGCTTGAGTGGGTTGTCAGTGCAGTGCCCTGTGGTTCATGAAGCTGAAATGTTTATGTCTTATTTTGATAGGCAAGCCTGAGACTGTGAATGTGCATCCTGTGATGCAATACCCAATACGTGGGTGAAATTCATTGTGCCTGTAGCTATAATAGTATGTTAAATACCTGGGTTAGTGATCTTTCCTCTCCTCCAAAACTTGTACCCCGTGTATTAAAGTGTTTTGTTAATCATCCTTGAACTGATTAATTCAAAGCTTAAAATCCCCTTTCCGACTGTGACTCGAGTCTTGAGAAAATTGTTTTATTTAAAAGCAGCAAATTATTGTTTGGTTTATATTAGCTTTCAATAGCACACAAGCATCACCTATGTTTGCTCAGGTTACTGGGTGGCAAGGAGTGAGTTTCCTTGGGTTAGGCAACCCCATAAGGTTGCTGGTCGCAAACTCTGCCTCTTGTTTGGCAAACACATGGATAAAACATAATGAACATTGCAGTCCCTCTCATGCAATATGGGCATTAATAATCTAATGAATGTTACAGCCTCTGTGTTCAGATGGATGGTGTACTGTTTCTCAGCTGTTTCTCCATAGTGGTAAGTGGTAGATGTTGACCACGGAGCTTTCTTCTTTAATCATAGAATCATAGACTTGTGGAATCATTAGGGTTGGAAGAGACCTCTAGGCTCATCTGGCTTATCTTTGTATTGGACTCATTAAGCCAAGCATCTAACTGTATGTATGAACCTATTAATGTCAATAGGAAAGCCTGTGGCAGAGAGCTCTGCTGATCTGCGACCAGAGCGAGGATGATTAAAGAATGTATGTGGGCATTTACACTTCAGATGAAATTATGTTTTTATTAATTGACATTTTTTTGTATGCCATACATGGGCACCAGCCCTGACAGTAAGGAGACACTGCATGGATGTGTGGAGCCTGAGCCTCAGATTCTGCAATGGCTTTCCAGCAGCAGATAACAGCCAGGAAGGATGCTGCAAAGGGAACTCTAAGCTTCAGGCTTCCTGCACCTGACTTGGATCATGCCAGCACTGTATTCTCTATCTTAAAGAAATTACCACAATAAAACACCCTAACGTTTATCTTAACATAATAAAGGAATGCATTTCTTACAATAAAATATGACTAGACCTGCAGAGGAAATAATAGTCTCTAAATTGACTTCAGACAAAGGCAAACTGCACCTCCTGTTGCACGGTGTCAGCTTTCACGTTGCACAAGCTAAAAGCACCAATGAGCATTTTTAAGAGGTTTTCTTTTCTTTTAAATTAACAGGTTAGAAAAAAAATTAAGATGGTTTTGAGAATCAATCTGTCATCGTGTGTCTTCTCAAGAATGCATGCAATGTTTTAAATATTAAAAAAAGGAGAGAAAAGCATAAGAAGAGGGTTTTGTTGAATGACATTGGTCTTCTTTGGAGTTCTTGTTTGTTTTTCTGCTCGTTAAGTTCCTGACATTGAAACAGGCTTGAAAAGGCTGATAACTATGAAATCAGGTGTAGATTTGGGTACGTCATCAGGTCTAGTTGGGTAGTATTTACTGAAGTTGATTTTTACAGCAAAAACTTACATTGGAAAGCACTGCTTTTCTTCTGTATTTCTCCTCACTTAATTTTTGAAAATCACTTTATATCCTTGTAGCATTTTTGAAAATCAGTTTCTATTCTTTTCAGGCTATAGCAACAATTCTGTCGTGGCTCACAGCTTCCTGTTAGAAAGTGCACAGGACTGGTATGTATGGAGTAATGGAATTGAAATCCGTTCTTGAGGATCAAACTGGTTGATGTACAACAGAGTGTTCTGATTGAAGGACAGCAACGAGAGACCTCAGTACAACAGAGACAGAGGAGAGGTAATAGAAGAAACAGTACAGGAAGGGTAAATCGTGTACTTTTTGTGTTTGCTCATTAAAAAATGTAGGGAAACAATTGCTCAAATATATCCTTCTGCAGGGCTGAGCTGCTGGGCACCCATAACTCCTCACAGTGAATGTGCATGGGGTGTAAGCAGCTTCTTCTGTCTTGTGGGAAATGACAAATAATGTAGCTATTCCTGATCCACCAGTGCTGCAGGGCACTGTGTGTTCGTGGTCACACTCCTTGTGTTGCAAATAATGTTTTTCAGTTTATGAAGTGTGTGTTTTAGTTAATGAATACTCGATTCATGGATGTGAATGTTAGCAGTGAGAAAATGAAAAGATACTTGTCTTTAGAAGTGGATGTTGCAGATGTAGGTATTTTCAGATTACATGGGTCACTGCATCCTTCTTGCAGTTGGTGATGTTCTGTTAGTCAGGCTGTGTTTGATGCTTTTATCGCTGTAAAGAAAACCCAAGCAAATATTTATTCCTATTGCTCAGTGACTGACAGCAGTGCTGCTTTGGGAAGAAGGCAGTAATTCCCCAGTGGCTCATCCTTAACGAGGCAGTACTGCCATTGTACACAGCAGCTGGGAGGGAAGGTTCATGGGACAGAGCCAGGCTCCAGTGGGTAATCGAATGTAAGAGATTGTGGTATGGTTCACCCACATGTAAATGCATCATGTTTCTGTGCAGGCTGTCTTGTCTTTTGCTTTTGTTCTGACCTGCTCTCCCCAGCTGTGCGTTCACAGTCACCCACTGCCTTGGTTTCCTCATCATTTGTTTCCTTCTGATGATGATGTTTCCTTGTTGATGATTTATATCATCTCCCTTACATCGAGGGAGATTCATCTTCATTTAGTTTAAATGGCTAAGAATATCCCGATTGTTTCTTCCACTTTCTTCCACTTTCTTTGGACTCCAGATTTATGGAAAAGAGCTGACATCCTCAGAAAGGAATCTCAGCTGTTATTCTGTGCCAATCTGCTCCGTGGGAAATGGTTTCAGTTTTGTTGTTTGCTTGTATCCCACTTCATTACTATTATTATTACAATTATTAGAATTGCTACATTCTTGAATTCTTGCATATTAACTCCATTCATTGGGAAGGTCCTATTCAGAGCTTTCTCTCTGCTTATTTTAAGCACAGGTATATTTGTAATTTAAATCACTTTTAGATGATGACTTTACATTCTCTGTTGTAGAATACCTCTTTCCCTCTTGATAAACATGCGATCACATGAAGTTTAAATTTTATTTTTAATGTAAAAATAGGAAAAGGAGTGGTTGCAGTGACTTACTCAGGTTTATCTTCTGTATATGCAAATGTGTAAACATATTTAATTCCATAGAATTTCTTTTTTTGGAAGTGAAATTGTGACCCTGTAGAGGTTGATGGGGAATCTTGCTGCTAATTTCAGGAATTCAATGAGCTGAAGACCCCCTAATGCTACATTTTTGTGTTCTGCATCTTTTTTCCCCACCAAACTAGATACAGAAGGAAAGAAGTGAAGCAGTCAGTAACACACACTGGAGGACAAGCTGGCAAGTGCCTCTTTAGTTAAATTAAGACCACTTTAAAAGAGCTGCAGGAGGACACATTCTGAGTATCATTTCCCCTTAGAGCAGCAGACTCATTGCATGCATACCTGCTTTTGTCCATGCTATCTTTGATGCATGCATCCCACAGAGCTAAAATAAAACATTACCAATTGCTTTCGAGTCATTGGTCCTTCCTGCCAGTGCCTCATTTCTTTTTTTGAATGGACTTTGTAGGCAAGTCCTGCTTTGATTATTACAGATGTCTTGGATATGAAATGAGTGAGAAGGCTGTGCTGGCTGCACAGCAGGAGCAGCAGGGTGGGATGTTCAGACTTTAACAGGTATTAATACAGCAGAGCAACAGATGCAAACCTCACTGGAGATCCTTGTGTACTCCTCGACTTGGACATTGAGACCAAGAAATGCATTTTGCTTCTTTATACAGATCTATCACAAATCCGGCACCTAGCAATTGTTCATTTGATCTGCTGCAATTCCATGGCAGCCAGAGCCCAATGTAACTAATGGCATTTGTGGTGCTGTTCCCTTTCCCCCATTTTATGCTTCTTCCTTCCATCTTCTTTTGTTTTAGGTCTGCTCTTCTGCTGAAAATGGTGGCTAAGGAAGGGGGATGGAGTCTTTGGGTTGCTTTTATTTATTATGGGTGAAGACTAGAAGCTATGGCCATGCACACAGATTCTGAGCGTGCAGTTTTTGACTCCTTCATCAAGAAGTGGGCTAAAGGAGCACAGTGCCAAGAGGCACCTCGCAGCCCTCACCTGCTCAGACTGCCCAGCGCCCATCTGTGGCCTTGGGCACCTCCAGGAATGAGGCACCCACAGCTGTGGGCAGCACTTCCACAACCTACATCTCCCCTTGTTCTTTTCTTGCTTCTGCTTTCTTGTCTTACCTGCCTGAATAGCTAGTGCACCTTCTTACCCATGGACTAATGACAATAACCATGCTCAGCAACCACGTCTCCAGTATAATCAGGTGAGAATCAGCAGTCTGGGCCTCACAGAGCTGTTTGTTTGAGCCCAGTGACACAACCTGCCATAAATCTGCAGCCATAACCCCGCAGGCTTTAGTACAGCACAGTTTGCATCCATCTGTGTCTAGCATTTATATCACCGGGGTGTCTCAAGGCAGGCAGACCTGCTGAGTATTTATTGATCTATTACCAAAGCACGTGAGGAATGCGAACCAGCTAGCCAGGAACCAGCTCCAAACAGCAGGCAGAGCACTGAGTTTATTTTCAGACAGACTGCTTGGGGGGTGAGGTTCAGAGGTAGCATTCTGACCACGTAGAAAACTAACTAACCACGTTGTCTGCTCCTGCGCTTTGTTTGCGCAGGCATTTACACAGCTGCAAAGCAAACAGTCCCAAAATGTAAGGCACACACCTTTCCTGGGTGTGCTGTGACTGGGGATGTTGCAGGGGGCTGTAGGGGCTCCTTATGGCTCAATCTGCCTGCGTTGGTTGTGCTGAGGTGTGCTTTGTTTGATTTTGCTTTGTTGGGTGGCACAAAGCAAGATGCACTTGGTGTTAGCACACAAAGGGTAAAAAAAAAAAAAGGGGGGAGGGAGGAGGAGAATAAAAAAAAACACAGAAAAGGGTCAATACCTTTGCAGGGTGTGTTTCTAAAGAGAAATTTGTAAGAAGACAGAACATCTGGTTTTCAATAGTAGCTGCTAAGTAGAAGTTTCTGGCTTTTGAAACTGGTGAGTTGTGGGAGGAATTAGATCTGCACTGTCTCAGTATAGTGAGACAGTAAATAACTACTACTTCTGCATCTTGAATGCTATTTTGATGATCTCATGAAAAAAGAAAAAAAGCCTTTGACCTGAAGATATGTCACTTACGTGTTCTGCCAAACCAAACCAGGGGGTTCCCACCTCATCCCTGGAAGTAGAGATGGGGCAATAGGAAAAATGCGAATGCTGCCACCCACCATTACCCAGAGAACCTGTTCTGATTCACAGTGCTACGTGTCCTATCTGCTGTCTCTACAGAAATTACAAAGATGACACCAAAAGATGATGTGAAAATGAATGCAGTTTCTCGCTTTGTACATGTGACTGCTCTGCCAGCAGTGAGCTGTTAGGAACCTTGAGAGCTTCCCCCACCCTTATGGGTGGCACAGAGCTATGTCAGGCATCCTCACTGTCCTTATCACCCCCGTAGATGTGTTGGTTGATGTTGGTAGCATGCCTCTATAGTGACAAGTGTTGAAAGGAAGACGAAGAAGCAGAAGAAATGGTTTCCAAAGCTTGTGATCTTTTTCTTATCCAATTTGCAAGTTCTGCAGATCTCCCGTTGTCGCACCTTGTATTTGTGACTCACAAGGGTGTGGATGCAGGTAACCTCTTGGCTCAAGTAGCAGTTGCTTCCTAGTCAAGAAAAAATGCCTAATGAAGCTTTCCTTTGGGCTCATGCACACTTACATTGCAGTAGTCTGGCTTTGTACTGCCAAAACCATTCTTATTTATAACAATTGTCTAATGACATTTTTTTCTTTTTTCTCTTTATTGTGCTGATAAAGCAATGTCTCTGTATCCACTATACTGATTCTTCAAGATAAAGAATAATCTTGTACATCCAGCATCAATGTAAAATTCGTGCAGATGACTCAAAGCATCAAGTCTGGCCTGCGTAGTTATTCCTGTGTAATGAATGTGTCTAGTGGATGGAATCAGTATTTACCTGAAGAATAAGCAGCTTTAACTACTCTCTGATATTTATTAGATGGATGGTAAATCAAAACTTCTGCTTAATTTATCACCTGTATAATTTTGTGTCTGGCTTTGATCAATCAAACGCTAACTAGTTGTAGCCTTGCTTAGCTTGCAGTGCCGTCACATTAATGAAACACAAAAGCAAATCCAAATGCACATGGAGGAAAATGTGCATTGGGTAGTGATAGGACAAGGGGGAAGATTTTAAAGTGAGACAGGGGAGGTTTAGGGACGTTAGGAGGAAGTTTTTCAGCCAGAGGGTGGTGAGGCACTGGAACAGGTTGCCCAAGGAGGCTGTGGATGCCCCATCCCTGCAGGCATTCAAGGCCAGGCTGGATGTGGCTCTGGGCAGCCTGGGCTGCTGGCTGGCGACCTGCACACAGCAGGGGGTTGGGACTGGATGAGCACTGTGGTCCTTTGCAACCCAGGCCGTTCTGTGATTCTATGATGCTAAATAAAAGCTTTGTAGAGCACCTTGAGTTCTTTTCTTGCTTGGTACAGAGTCCTGCAGTGATCTTTGCTTGCTGTATGTTAAACTTCAGATTTGTTAGGACTTTTTTCTTTCTGGTGAGATATCAGCAGTTACCAAAATACATAAAACCAGAGGGCTGTGTTTTAAAGCAGATGAAACAGAGAATCAATGAAAGCAGATTTCTTTGCAGTTCAGACAAAGGCAGAGATCAGCGCCTGCAGCTCCGCTCCTCTCCTGGAAGGCTGCAGGCTGTCAGGACGCCTCCCCTCAAAGCTCAACCAGCCGACTCACCTCAGCTGCTCCTTTGCAGTTGTGCCCTCCATTCCCTTGTCCTTTTCACTTGTGCAGCCACTTAGGAGCCACGCAGGAGAGAATCATTCCGAGCGTTTTCTGTTCCAGGCAGCTTTCTGAGCCCTGGAGGTATTCGTGATACAAGGAGAGCTTTCACATAGATGGGATACTTAAGCTGTGTGTATAATTAAGATGGGATTATTTTTTTCATCACTCCACCCCTCTTTTCCCTACCCCACTCTCCTAAGCCTTTGAAGAGAGGCCAGCCTTATGGCGTGTCTGTCATAGTTCTCCTGTTTCTGGAGCGCTTCCAGCGTTGGAGATTCCTGACAAGTTATAGGATTGTATCGGATAGGGCCCGTGAGGTGATCCTGTTGGCAGAAACTGCTCTTCTCCGTGTCACCAGAATAAAGCAGAGACTCACCTAGTCTCCAAGCTGAAAGATGGAACCAAAATTGCTGGGATGAACTGTGTCCCTCAGCCGAGTACGTGTGAATATCCTGTTGGAATGCGCATGGAAGTGTGCAGGAGGTGTTTCAGCTTTCTCTTCGTGCTGTACTGAAGCTGTCAGACACTCTCAGTGTGTGTTAGAACTGAGACAAGCTAAGAAAGATCCCACTTTTAAAAATGAGTTGTTTGTAAAGAGCAGCCATGCGAATAGAGGAAGAAACTGATACTGGCTTTGGCACAGTTTTACACCAGTGCTAAGCTGTGGGCAGCTACAAATGCAAAACACTCAGCCCTAACTGGAAACATGTGCAAGTATTGGTGGATATGGGTCCCTTTTCTCCTGTTCTGAATGATATGTTAGATTTTCAGGTATGCCTAATGTTTAAGGTTTGTGTTTCAACAAACTTGCTTCCTTTGTGACTAAGTGTAAAATTCTTATCTGTAAGAATACAGTATTGATGGCTGTCAACAAATAATGCCTGCAAAATTGGGTCTGTCTTTTCCAACTCTTCAGGTGGCATGATGTACTTTTTTTCTTTGTTTGATACAGTACCAAATGCCTAGTTCTTGTGTGTCCTTAGGTCTTACCATGAATAACTTAAAAAATACAATTCTCCTGATCTTTCGCCGTTGGAATAAATTCTGGAGAGGATAGTGCAACAATCAGTGCAACAATCAGCTTTCTTGCTTTTGGTTATCAATTACTCAGGTTGCTTTCAGTGAGCTGTTCTTGGTTCAGCTTAACCAATCCCTAAAACTTTGTGCATGAGCCAGGCGTGTTAACTTTTGACCTCATTGTGGCTGACAGTAGCAACCATCAGCAGCTGGAGAACTTTATCTTTCCACAACACTTTATAGTGCCTATGTACTGCCTGATAAGAGCAGGAGGAATTTGGCCCCTGCTGCAGCATCGCTTCACTGTTTTCAGTGTGAAATTGTTTTGCAGGGATAAAAAACCACCGAGATTACGGCTCATGGCAAAGGTTACAGAGCAGTAGTTTTGCTCTGAAGTTCTTTCTGTATCCTGAATAGAAAGCATAGAATCTTTTATAGTCTCTTCTTGACCTAGAGGGTTTCTTTTTTTCTTTTTTTTTTTCTTTTTTTTTTTTTGCCTAAAATATTCCCACTATGCTTTTGGTGGCTTGTTGTTGTGATGCAGCTGGCTGACTGTGCTTTTTGGTTCTTTGGAATGGGCTAATGAGCGTGTTCAACTGGGGATTTTATTTGTTAAGGACTTTGCTCTAGATCTCTGCAGCTGAACAGGCTTCGCCGTGAAGAGGTTTCATCTCCAGCACTGACACATTCATGGAGGATGAATATTGAGGTGGTGCTTTGCTAGTTGCTGTAACCTCATTTTTGAATGTCATGAATTGCTGTTGTGAATTGCTCTTGTGTTTCTGTGTGAGACGTGGCACTGGCACACGATTTGCACGGGCAGTGTGAAGGTATTGCTGCTTGCTTGTGCACGTGGTGAGCCCAGCAGCTGGCAGGTCTTTTTTAGAAGTAGACAGGGACCTGCCAGCTTGGAGGACACTCACTGAGGTGTGTCCCCAGGCCAGGGGCTGCCATCCACATGTGTGTGCCTCGTTAGGTCTGTCGTCAGTGTTTTGAAGTCCTTGAAGTCATCCGACTGTATTTCTAACCTGCAATCCACTCTTCAAGGAAACGGGACAAATTAAAGGTCAGGCACAGACACAAACATTTCTTACAGTGGAATTACAGGATGAGGTGAGTGGGGTGATGCACTGCTAGACATACAACTGCAGAAGATCAAAGAGGTAATTCACGCTGGTGTGGCAAGTGAGGAAGTGACATATAGATGATAATTGCAAATCAGCATCATGCTCTTAGGCATTTGAGTTGGAACCTCTTGCACTCAGTTGTACATCGCCAGACCTGACCAGATCAGCATTTTCTCCCTAGGACCAGGAGGATTTGAGAGTCATTCATCAGTGCATTTTCTGAATTCATTTTCTGAATGCTTGTTGTTGTATTTAACCTGTAATCTTGTTTTCTATTAAAAGCCTCTCATATCTTCCTGATGTGTTTGGTGGAAGGAGGTTTTAGAAAACACACAAACAAAACCAGGGGGCACTGGAGAAATCTGGCAACACGTATCAGCACAGCTTATTGCAAAGTCTGTTCTTCATCTCTTGGAAGGAGGGAAGTGCTCTCTCTTTTTCTGTTCTGTATTTTTCTGCTGCAGAATTGAGAATTACTTGATTTCTGATGGGTTACCAGCAGGCTGGTAATGGTACTTTCTTACTGCTTGTTGGTGCTGATGTGTCACCCTACAAATTCTTGGGGAGTTAAACCCACAGAACATCAACAGAAGTCTGAAGCATGCATGCAATATGCATTTATTGACTGGAGGAGTGTGTTGGGAGTATTATCAGTAGACAGCAATAATTATCCAAATGGAGACTGTGCTTGTTTCTTTAATTAGGTGATCAGTACTTAAGTAACCAAGGGTTTTGAAGAGAGAATGAAGGCAGGGTGGAGGAAAACAGTGTCTGTTTTGCAGTGTGCTCTGTCTTGGTCTGCATTCAAAGAATTTATTTTTCTGTCTTTCTCTCTTTTGGTAATCTCTGTTGTCTTTTCTAGATATTTTTTGTTGTTGTTGTTTTCCAGCACCTTTCCACTCAACACTTTAACTCAGCTACTGATTTATTATGTTTAACAAACACAATCACCTTTTGTAGACTCTAATGAGTTGGTGTGCTCAAATGGCCTACTTAATTTTAATTAAGACCTCATTTCCTAAGGTCAGGATTTATACCTGTAATACAGGCAGTACATATTTTCAGTACTGTTGAATATTCAGCTACTTTTTGATCCTTAAGTAGGACATACAACTGCATGTATAATTACAGCCGTTCTTACTATTCCATCAGATGTAGCAGCTGCCCATTATGAGGCTTCTGTTTACTGGACAGTGCTGGGAGTTTGAAACATTTCCCCCTTGTTCTAAGCTGTGTTGCCTTCTGCATCTCCTTCTTCATGGACACTGTTATGTGTCTCTGCTAAAGTATACAGATATTGCTTGAAAACACCATGTTTGAGACTCTCGATGGTGCAGCATCCATTTATGCTGATGATACAAATGGTTAAAGCGTTGGCTCAGAGTGATTCAGGAGGTTTGTCTCTCCTTCCCACTGCTGCCTTGGAATGCCTGAAGCCCATTCAGAACTGCAGCAAGAGAGCTCTCTTACTTCAAAAGACTGCTGAACTTCTTTTTTCCTGTGGTAAAGTTTATTGCTTCCTGTCTGTTTGCCTGCTATTATGGAAGGGTTGCTTGCCACCTGTTGTGTAACTTAATTCTGTAAAATTCTTCAGTTTATCCTTGAGGCTCTAAAATTGCTGATTTCATTTCACTTTCTACCTTCTCAGCCAGCGGACTTGTCCTGGCCCTTCTGTCCCCATTGGGTTTATTGATGCAGCCCATTCTGTATTTCTTTTCCCTGCTTTCCTTCATTCTCCACACCTAACCTACATTTATCAGTGCAGTGATAATTAGGAGTCTGAAAGGATGTTCTTATTGAGCCTTTCCATGTTTGGAGGGTTTAATGCTGTTCATACGTAGCACAGACACAAAACATTGCTCCAGGCTGATGCTTGGAACAGAAGATCTGAGTTTGACAATGTTTCATTTCTGTTCTTCTGTTTACACGCGGCTGTAAATCCTTGAAGTGGGGATTTAATTTCTGTTTGTGTCAATTTCTTCATAATCCATGCGTGGATGGTGTTAGAAGTGATGGAGTGGAAGTAATAAGCTACCAGGTTCCCTCTGAAACTCTTTGTTCCCCCATTGATGCTCACAAAACACGCTCTGAGGATCTGCAAGTAGGACTTGATCTACAATTTCTGGCAGACATCTAACCTCTAAAAAGAGATATTTCTAATCTGCAGATAATTGATGTATTTCACGACCTATAATGTGAAAAGGAATATAGTTGACAAGCGGGAATTTAGCATATTGTGAGCAATAATTAACATTTAATTTTTTTTTTCAGTTTAGGTGTAAAGTCTGATTCGGCTGCAGGATGGGGTTTAAGTCTGTCTGCCTCCATTTGCAGTGCAGCCAGGCTTTGATCAGTGGGGGCTTTTCCTTTGGTTGCAGAATTTACACATGCAGAGGACAATAAACTGAGATCTTCAGCATCTATGAAAGATTTGTGTTTTTCAGCTTAGAAAAAGTGACAGCTGAGTCAGGGATGTGGCAGGCAACCATTAGATCATGGAAAACATGGGGAAAGTCAGTAGGGAGTAGTTATTCCTGGTTTGTCATAGCACGAGGACTAGGTGCCATAAATGAAACAGGCAGCTTGTTTAAAACAAATGGAGGGAAGTACTTCCAAAAGGCATGGAGTTTTACTTTGGAATTTATTGCCGTGGGATGCCGTGATTGCCAGAACTCCAGTTCAAAAAGTGACAGCCCGTGGGTGGTTCAGTTAGCCAGCCCATGGTCAAGCTGTGAAACAGCAAGAGCCACACATTGCCACTGACACAAAATCACTGAAGTGCAGGAGGGGGGAATAAATAAATACAGGGAGAGCTAACCCTGTGAGCTTGGGTGTTCCTGTATTCCCAAAACATATCATTTCTGGGCTCTTTTGGAGAAGAGAGAGCTTCCTGCTTCATAACCCAGCTCAGAACAATCTCCCAGCCAAAGGATGTTTCATTGTGGAGAGTGAAGAAGCATGACAGGACAAAAAACATGGAATAAGGGAGAGTATTGAAAGACATGTTCATATAGAATCATAGAATCGACAAGGTTGGAAAAGACCTACAAGATCATCCATCCAACCATCCACCTGGACATGGAGCCATTGATGACCACCCTCTGTCTGCGGCCTTTCAACCAGTTTCTTATCCATCGAGCAGTCCACCCATCAAATCCACATCCCTCCAGTTTGGAGATAAGGATGTGGTGGGGGACCGTGTCAAAGGCCTTGCTCAAGTCCAGGTAAATGACATCAGTGAACCAACCTAAATCTTCCCTCCCTCAACTTAAACAATTTCCCATTGTCCTGCCATTATCTACCCTTTCAAAGAGTTGGTCTGCTGGTTGGCACATAGCAAGGGGTTGGAACAAGGTGATCATTGTGGTCCTTTTCAACCCAGGCCATTCTGTCAGTCCAAAGGGACAATAAATAACACAACTAAAATAAATAACACTACTAACCCTGTGAGTTGCAATGGACTAACATCCATCGTTTCCTTGTATTTCTCTCTGTACTTTTCATAGATTGCTTGCAAGTGCTGAGGGAAATCTGTAGAGCCCAGCAAATGGCTGTTAAATGGAAGAGTCACCCACTGCTACTACTACTGAAATGTATGGGATATTTTTTGCTAAGAGAGTGTTTTTCAGATTGCTGTTTATTTTCTTACTAGTGTTTGCTAGTGGTTTAGTTTTCCTTAGTAGTGTTTTTTTCCTTACTTCTTGTGCCCCCATTTCCAACTTACGGAGCACTGTTTCAGTGATGACCTGACTGCCTAAAATACGCTTAAGGTTACACAAAGGATTTTCTGAGTAACCTTATGAAAAAGCACATGGGGCCTTTGATGGTGAGGAGCTAGAATGTGAGCTCCCACACACAAAAGGAATACGATTTCTGCTTTCCCTGGTGAATTGCTTTCTGTTTAGAGGGGAATAGTAGCAAGGCAAGTTTTCATCTGCATTCATTTATATGGATAGCTTACTGAAATGGCATCCAGGAGTTCTTGGAACTGGCCTGAACAGTAGGAGAAGCACAGTAAGGAGAAACAGCTGCAGTAAACTACTTAATTAGCCTTTATGTTGTGTTCTTAATCTGCTTTGAAGGACAGTGTGCAAACACCGCATGGTTTGCTTGTAGTATTTGATATTTTCTAGCTTTCTCAGTAACCGCATAGATGAGCTTGCTGCGATGGATGTAGGGCTGTCTGCTCTGTTTTGAAAGGGAGAGTTACCAGCCAAAAAAACAAGGCAGCTAGTTTGGCTTTTCAGCTGGTGTTTAGCCCACCCATACCAGCTCCTAAATCTCTGAAGAAACCACTGATGAGATTTCAGATACAGAAACTGGCACTTGCTCCTAGAAAACAATACTTGTACGGTTTTTACCCAGGGCTGCCTCGGCTGCCAGGGATTTATTGCTGTCAGGAAAGTGAGAATTGTTTCTTCTTGTAGTGCTTTTCTGTTTAGCACTACAGTTGATTTGTGAGCAGGAGAAGAAGGAAACAGAAGAATCGTCAACTTTTAATTTGTCAAATTAAGTCTTGTGCGCTACACTGCAGGCGATACATAGAGTAAATAAATCTCCCCACCCACAGGCATTCATACTGCTACTTGTGCCTGCACTTTCATTGTGTTTAAGAATGTCTTTTGGGCAGATAAATGGCAGAGGCAGAGAGTGCACGTGGTTTCTATTGTTCTTCTAATCGGATGAAAGCAATCCATTAGGTCAGATTGGAAATCACTCTCCAGGTTCTGGTTGATTCCTGCACTGAGTTGATGGAGAGGAGTGGCGGGGGGGCTTTGAGGAATGCAAGCTCTGCACCCAGAAGCTAAAGCTGATTTCCTCTCAGAGAGCAGGACTGCAAAGGTGGGAAGGATATCTGAAGGGAAATAGGCTGCAAGAGGAGCAGAGACAGCTTGGTGCTGTCCTGACACAAACGGCTGGGGCTGGAAATGGATGGCTCCCTGTCCTGCACACTGTGCAATGAAAAAATCTAGTGACCCTTTAGGGAAATATATTATGAAAAAGGCTGTGAAATGCTGTATGACATCCTTGGCAACGATGAGGACCTGAGGTGAGGGATGTTCGATTCCTTCTGAATCCTGGGAATGTTTTCTTACCCAGGTAATGTGAGGTGGTGGAAGTGAGGTGTCCTTTCAGCTGTTTACACAGCAGTGGGCTTCCAGTTCTAGAATGTGGATGTTTACAGCAAAACTGAACAAAAATCAATGATTTTCAATTAGTTTTAATGATATATTACCACATTTCACAGAATCACAGAATGGTAGGGGTTGGAAGGGATCTCTGGTAGATCATGCAGTCAAACCCCCCAGTATTTAATTATTAATGCTTAGTACCCAGTTGTGCTGGGAGACATGGAAGCTCTGTGCTCTTACTCGAGAAATTTGAGCCTTAGAGGAAGAGAACAGCATGGCATTTGGATTTTGCAGTTGAAGGTATGGCATATATGTCAACATGGCTTTTGTGAAGCTGTGAAAAGGAGCTCTTTCTGTTTGTGTTGTCCCTCCCTTTGAAATGAGAGCAAATCACTCCTCTCTCGCTGCAGCAGAAAGCTGGCTGGGGCTGTTCAGGTAACAAATTGTACCAAATGCTGCTCGTGGATAATAGTTCTCATCTAGTAAAAACTGGGATCTGCTTCTTGCTGCTTTCAGCTGCCTGGATTAGAGGTGATGATTGGAAGCAAATGCCATTTTTATGCTAGGTCAGACAGGAGGGGTCAGCAGTTTATTAAGCCCAGTTCATTGAAAGCATTTCAAAACAAACAGATGACTTTTAATTCTTTTTATGATTGAATCTGTGTAAGGAATTTAAACACGCTTCATTAGTAGCCTTAGAGAAATGAAGCCTTGTTCTCTTCACCCTGCTTCATCTCTTGCCTTTGCAGAGTTCACATACCCTGGGTGTGTCATCCAAGTTAACCTAAGACAATGCTGTAAAACGTGTGTAGGTATATTCTGTCATGTGTATTAGTGGCTGTATCTCTAGTAAAAAGAAATAAATCTATCCAGAAGGAAAAACCTTCGTTTCTATCAAGCCATATTTCAACTCTCTGTTGCTTCAGAGTGAAGTAGTATGAGACTTGAGAGGAAAAGCTGGGAGGATATGCACAGTTTGAGCTTATCTGCTGAAAATGACATCTGCAAGACTGCTCGAGCTGCGACGTTGGCTTGTGTAGGGCAAGGCAGAATAATGGCAATTACTCAAACACTTCATTGATTTTCGACGCCTGCAAGGGTCAGCCTCAGTGATGTGGAAGAGAGGGGATTCTGTGCACAAAGCATTTTTCTGAAGTGTGATCAGTGACACCGTGATTAATTTTCTGTTCAAAACTAGTTATGTTACAATGCCAGCGATGTTATGCGTGATGTATGACGCCGAGCTGCAGTGCAGGTTTGTGGGCAATACAATTTCAGGCCTTAATTGGATAGCTGCTCCTATTGTGTTCTGTGTTGGAATTGGAATTTCCCTCTTTCCCTGCCTCCAGCACATTTGCAATGAAAATTGGTCATTTTAGGAGATATAAGATCATATAGGCCATATCATAAGATCATATAGGCCGTGACAATACAACGTGCAAAAGATTTCTGCTTTTAAAGTTACGTTTTTTCAATAAAGACTTTCTCAAAAATGGAACATCTTAGCTCTTGAAATGAATCCAACGTGCTTTTGACACGTTGTTTAAATGGGATGCAATGCTGGCTGACAGCAGCGTGCTGCAAGGGGAGCACAAATGTCACCTGGGGAGAAATGCTGCCAGTTGGTTTTCTCAGATGCTGTAATTTGTGTAGGGGGGTGACACCTCCTTGCTGCAAACACATTGTGTGTAAACAGAAGTTTCTTTGCAGTGAGTTCAATGCGAAGACAGACTGCTTGTTCTTCACAACTGACTTTTAAACTTGCCCTGTGCCCTGAAAGAAAGAAGTCAAGGATGGCAGCAGTGAACTTACCGTACGTTGGGTTGGGTTCAAAGAGGTTTAAGCATTCTTTCCAGGTTTATGAGCTGAGCTGGTGTGTAGCTTACTTAAGTCTTACCTCTAAAATACACGGAGCGTGGAGCTTGTGAAAAATGTGATGCAGAAGCTGCCATGCTTTCTAATTTCCCTGCTCCCACAGTGCCTTTATAGGTTCAGGCAGGTGATGATGAATCTCGGATTTGAAACAGGACTGCATCCAAACCATCTTTTCTCCAAGCAAATTCTTTCTTTGCAAAATCTCAATCTGAAATTTGAGTTTGAAAGGGCACGCGGTATTTGTTTCCCAAATGGAAGTTCTCATTTCTATTGCATAGAACGGTTTCTGCTTTATTGCCTAGAATGGCAGGTGTAACTTTTGGGTGTGTGTTACTGTGTACACGGCACATAGTTTGTGATAGAATTACAGGAAATTACAGCTAGGAAAAATGCAAAATTATATTGTCATACGTAGGAAGTTTGTGTGTAGATAAAATGGAAGTAGTTTTAAACTGATGCAGATTAATGCTTTCATCTGTTTTTTCTGCAAGGCAAGTAGAAGCATTGCCTATTCCCCTTCTCTCTAGAGTAGTATTAAGTTCCCATTTCCAGTCTTGCACAGGTGGGAGAGAGATTTAAAACCATTTCATGTGTGATATAAAGAAGTTGTTACAAGCTTAAGTGTAAAACTTACGGCTACCCACAGCTTTGACAAGGTGCAGTTGTTGGAGGAAATTCTATACTCACAGAAGGGAATAGGAAATACATGTCTCCTTAATGGATTTTTAGGTAGAACAGATTACTTCTCAAAGATGATCAGCGATTCTGAACTTTAAAATGAACGTCAGTGCTCGGAACAACTCTTTGCTGAGCAGTTTTGGCTATGAAAGAAATGAAGTGCCAGACAAATTATCAAGCAGTTTTCATCCCATGGATCTTCTCTTTTGTGTGAGCTTAGAACAAATGCATGTGTTATCCTTGGGAATGCTTTACTGCCGTGGTATGGCTGAGGTTTATCACATTCATCATTTCCAGAGCCATTGTTGTTGCGCATGCAGTGTCAGTACTCAGACACCTACATGTCTCAAGGTCTGTTTGCATCACTACCCACCGTGCCAGCATTATAACCCCAGCAAAATGGTGTTGTCATTACCAGGTCTGTGTTCTGCTTTTGTAAGACCTTAGATAAAGAACTCTATAATTTTTTGTAATTAAGACCAATTTTAATTCCAGGCATGGTTAAGTGTACTGTGGGTGAAGATAAATGAATTTAAGAATGATGGCATAAATCTTATTCTCTCAGTGTTATTAGCTGCAGTTATGTGTCAGTGCAATACAAAAACTTTTCCTTTGTTATCCTGCAGTAATGGTAACATGCTGTAAGGAAAACAGAAACATCTGTGTATTAAATAAGGGTAGAACTTGTATAATGAATAGCTTTTTGCACATCCCTAGTAGTATTTTGGGGCTTCTTAGTCTTTCAGAATACTTCTTTTTCCCCCCTTTTAAAATGTACTTTAAGTATACCTGCTTATTTCCCACAGAAAATGAAGCTTTTCTCTTATTCTCTCCATTTATTTATTCCCTCTCTGAGTTTTGGAGCATGGTAAATACTGCTTTACAAATCAAATTAAGTGACCTCTAGAGGAAAGAACATGAGAACGGCAGCACTCCTGTAGGAAGCAAGGAAGCTGAGGAGCTATTTTTCTCCCTTCACATATATGAAAATGTCATTTTCACCCTTTCTGACTCAATGTAGGGAACACCTGATGATGTCAAATGCTGGCTGTAACTCTTTCAGCCCTTACCATACATACCTTTCTGCCTATGTATTTCCAGCTCTCATGTCCTGAAGTGGTATTTAATAAGCTTTATGTAAGCATTTGCAATTATCTAATAGCACCTGAAAATTGCTTACTAAATGACAGGAGGAAGTTTCATTTGCATTCCATATCTGATGCTAAATCTGCTAATCCTCCATAGGCTCTGCCAGGAGAAACAATGTAGACAGGCCTGAATTTTATTAAAATCAGAAATGGAACACAGTGCTTCCTACTCTTACCTTGACATGCTATAAAATAAATCTCCTGAAATATATCTGTCGATTCAGCCATTATCCTCACGATTTTCTTGAAACGTGGCCTTAGTTATCAGTTCCTTACAGAGCATTCATTCACAGCCCTTCCCTCTTGGGTCACCTTCCCTTGCCCTGTGAATTGCTATCTCCAGCTTTTCTCCTGTTTATATAAGTTAATCTTCCACAGAGTGACAGGTGTTGGGTTTTTTTTTTCATTCCATTAATGAGAATTCCTAATTGTGCCTAATGAAGTGTTTGCTCATACTGCTAGAATAATATTATATTGAGAGCACAGTCGAGATAAGAGGCTCTGAAGAAAATAAGCATTTTAAAGATTCTGGGTGAGATAACAAAGCTGTTTTTTTTTTTTTTTTGCCAATATTTTCCTATTTTATTTGAAAATGGCTTCTGGTGCAGCTGTGTAACCAGGACTATTTCAAACAACATCCATTATTTATTGGCCTGGTTAGCAAACAAGGACACCTTTGAGTACAGCAAATGGTGAGGTCAGTTTACGGTGCTTTACACCAGCTGAAGACGAGCTTTTTTCTGGTCTTTTTCTCTAAAATTTTCCATTTGGCGTGAGCAGCTCCAGGGAAAGCAATAGGAACTTTTGGGCAGGGGAGCAGGAGGGAGCTTGAGTTGGTGGAAAGCTGGCACAAGTGGAATTGTGCCTTTGATTTGCTCCCCAGGTGCATCAGATCAGGTTGCAGACCAGGCTGCCCATAAAGGCAGTTCTTCTTCACTCCTGTAGAAACTGCAGAAAATACAGTTGAAGGGAGAAATTTTACAACTGTCATGTGCTGAAATGATTCTTTCTGCAGAGTGAGTCTGAGAGAATTGAATGCTATCGAGCTGCCTGGAATACATTGAAATTTCCAACTCGATTAAAAGTGACTTGCTTCAAACACTCAAAAAACACCAGCACAGCTTGTATTGCAAGGGAACTTAGGGAGGGCGATGGCATTAGAGAGTCAGAAGAAATTTGTCTCATGCTCGTGGCAGCCTGTAGGCATTAAGGGCCTTAAACTGCCCTGTAAGACCTGAGTACCATCCCTGTGGGGTAAGAACATGGAGACAGGGTTTCTAAGGGTGGCTGTTATCATGGGAAGAATGACTGTATAGAAAACATGCTTATCATAGAATCACCAAGGTTGGAAGAGTCCTCCATGATCATCCAGTCCAACGTTGCTCCTACCAACAGTATTTCTTCACTACACCACATCCCTCAATACAACACCCAAACGTTTTGTGAACACAGCTGCTGTATGTGATGATGTAGTTTGCTTCTGTTACCTGTGACGTTTTGTGATTACGCTGACTTCAACGCTTCTACTCATCTAAAATAATAGTTGTGGTATGAATGGAAGGGTTTGGTGCGTTACGGTGACTCTTTCTCTTGGTTAGAGTGTTGGAACTTGATAAAAAATATCTCAAAGCACAAGTGTAGGGTTGGGTAACGTGGACAAGGAGTGTCATCACGAAGAGAAGTTGTCTGGGGAACGTGGAATGGGAATTCTCTGGAGCAAAAAGTTGTTTTGGGGGAGAAAAGCATCAAGTCAGGATGCACAGGTTTGTGTCTCAACAAATACAAAAGGCCAAGTGTACATCTAAAATATGTGATAGTGAGATAAGAGCATTATAAACTGTCTTCAGTGCTACGTATTGTCACTGTGCAAACGTATGCTTAACTGGAGAGAACTATAGCTATGCTTTAGGTTTATTTTGGATTTTACAGTGTTTGTAGGAACTGGACCAACATTTTCACATTCCTGATTCAGTAAGAAACGAGTTGTGGGGGACCTGCTTACTTCATAGTTTGCTAATAGTCTCTAATCTAGACTCTGATCATTGCCTTTGCTATTTTAGATTGCCTTGTTGTTGCTTAATGCTTCTATTTTGGTCATAGCATGAGTTAACAGATTTGATAGGTATCTCTGGAGTGTGAAATGTATGTTCAGCTGGTATAGGCTGGGCCCACCCAGGTAATTACCTGCAAAGTGTTATTCCCTTACAAAAAAAAGTACAGTAGTCCTCATGGAAGAGCTGTGTAGTCCAATTGCTTCTCCAGTTAGTCTTTTATTTCTCTTTTATAACACTGGACTAACACAGGAGGGAAGCAATCTGTACATCTGTGGTAGGACAGCACTTGAAAGGACAGAGCAATGTGATGTAGTGCATAGAATCATTACGAAGACCTCCAGGATCACCAAGTCCAAGCCCAATTTGGGCATCAGCCTGGGCCCCCATTGCTCTCATTTCAGTGATTTTCCTTTGTAGTGGTGATAGATCTGGGAAAATAAAAATTGCACATGATAACTATCTCCACAGTAACCCGTCTTTTGTGAGCTGCTCACCCTTTTTAGAGAGACTTTCGACTGTTCTATTCGGATGCAGTACAAATGGGTGGCAATCTTTATGTCAGGGCTGCAGGAATTTCTGAATGAATTCAGCTGGCATCTCAGAGCAATGTGTCTGGCTTAGCAGGAGCCTCCACTCGATCTTGTTCCTCCTGTTGGGAGTTTGCATGGGCTGAGTGCCATTTAATATGATTCTACTTCTTAATATTGAAACTAGGTCCTGTATCACTACTTCTTGCCATGTGTACATCTAAGTCAAACTGACCCAAAAATTAATGGATTAGTTCTTCTCTACTTTGCCAAAAGACAGAGAGAGCCCCACAGAAATGCACAATCCACACCCAGAACATCTGTCTCATCTCTCTGAATGTTCTACTTTGCAGTTCTCCAAAACATGTATCATCACCAAACGTCTTCCTTGGAATGCACTTAAATCCAGTTTGCACTCATAATGGATAATGCCAAGCAACTGATAAATGCATTTATGATTCAGGTGGTGTCCCTTACCTGAAGTCAATAGAGATATGCTGATCTGTATCAGGAAAGGGACTGGGTGGGTTAAATCTTGGATTGGTGTTAAAGCCAACATTTGTCTGCATTGTGCTGTCTTTAATGGCACTGTAATCCTGTCTCATTCAAGTAGAACGTACAGGATCTCTGTTTTGGTGTTATTTTTCAGGAATGATTACAAGGCATCTGTAAGATTGACTTTGCTTAGAAGGACAAATAGATGAAACAAGCAGTATTCTTGAATTTGTGGAAATTTAAGTATTTTGTGTGGGATCTTGGCCAGCAGAAGGCAGTAACTGCTCAGCTTTGAGTTGCTCATTGTTAATGAAATATGCTTGCTTGCATTAGCCATCTTCACATAGATCTACGGACTGAACTTTCAAGGTTTCAGAATTAAGGTATTGTTAATGTGCTGTTGTTTATGATTCCCCATAAACAGTGTTTTCCCATTCTTTCCTAGGCCTCAGACTTTTACTTCTCACGTACCACATTCAGCATGCTGCTGTTCTATCACACGCTGCTTGGAGCCTTTCTTCTGTTCTTCCTCCTTTCAGGGCACTGGGTTTCAGCAAAGAACATCAACTTTTACAATGTGAGACCTCCACTAGACCGTAAGTAGACAGTTATGCTTTTCTTACATGTGCAGTAGTAACAAATTTTAGTTCATTTCCATCTGCTTTCAGTAGTTTGTTTCTTAGCTGCTATTCCTCTTTCAACATGAAGGATTGGATTTTTAAAGTAAAACTTTTGCTTTTCAAGCCAGAGCATTTTATTTCTAAGGTTTATTTTGCCTGAAAGTAAGCAAACTGTTAAATGCAGCACTAAATTAAACTTTCACCACAGCAACAATTTCCACATTTTAAGTGTTTTTGTGATATTTTCCTGCCTCTGAAGCATCTCCCTTCTGACAACATTATGCAGTGGGTTTCTTGTAAATACAGAACAGGTGTCCTTTGTCTTTAATCTTGTTGGGGTTTTTGTAAGTGGAAGAATAGGTGTGCAGCATGCAATTAATTCAAGCTGAAGGTAATTAAAAACATTGTGAGACCTGTGAATCCAGTTGTCATTAATGGCATCATACTTTCACCTCTTATCTAACATCAGAAGTATTCTGCCCCTGCACTTAAGGGAAGATTTTCCTGATATTAAAACCTGATACATTATAGTTGCATTTAGGAACTGTGCTTCTTAAATGTGTTTACATATATGTATGTAATGTAAATAAGCTTTTCAAATAATCCTCTCCATCCCTTTGTTGAGGGGAGCAGATTCTCCAAAGTTGGAGATCAGGACCAGAAGCAGGTTTTGAAGGTGTAGTTTTTTTCATCAAAGGAATGTAGATTGTTTGTGTATCTGCACAGATGTACAGTTGGGTGTATTATAATGTGTACATATATGCATGTAAATATATTTAAGATGTTCTCTCTTTACTGCTTTTCCCACCGAAGCTTAAAAGGTATTCTGGATTGTGAGAGAGTGAAAAGAGGAGGAAGTGCTTTAAAGATCAGGCATAGCAAAAGCAGTTAAAAGCTTTCAAGGAAACTTGTGTCGTAGGATGCATTTATCTAACAGCGAGGTATCACTGAGAAGATGCACATGTATGTAACATGTTTATGTGTGCAAGTGTGCAAGCACTTAAAATATTACTTTCAGCATTTGATTTATGGTTTTCTTTCTTTCTTTCTTTCTTTTTTGTAAACTTACCGTATTTTAATACTTTCAAAGCCACTCCGTTCCCAAACAGTTTTAAGTGCTTTACCTGTGATAATGCGGTGGACAATTACAACTGTAACAGATGGGCTGAAGATCGGTGGTGTCCTGAAAGTAAGTGTTTCTGCACTAAGGGCTTTTTTCCTACACAGTTCAACTTGTTTCTCCCTGACTCAGCCATCTTGTTGAAGCCTAACTGAATAGGATTAACATACCAACACAGTGATGCCCTCAATTATGTTATTAGTGAGTCTGAGTCATGTGATTTTTGCTGAGTTTAATATTCTGGCCATTTCAGAGTACAAAGCAACAATGCAAAGATTAATATGTATATATATATAGGAATAGATATGTGTGTGTGTGTACTTCCTAGGAATTAATTTGATCAGAAAACTTGAGAATTGCTTTCTTGGCCTTATCTCCTTCCCTTTGGATAAATCCCAAGGTACGGTGGTCATGATGGGCTCACTTATGACAATCAAGACCTGAATGACTGGGCAACATAGTTGTATGAGAGTGATAGATAAGTAGAAAAGAATGGAAATACGTTTCCTCATTTTTCTTCACAGTGGTGGTCACAGTGGGAAAGGGAAAGAAATGAACCAGAGGAATGAGGGAAATATCTGAAACAAAGAAAAAAACAATGTGCTGCAAAAAGAAAAAAAAAAAAGAGTAGAAAATAGAAGATAAATGTGTAGTCTGTAGTACAAATATGTAGTTTAAATGATAGCAGCTTTTCTAGAGGTTTGAAGGATCAGTGAAGCTTTATATTTCATCCCTAATTAATTTCTTGTTAAGTGGTATTTTGAGTGAGTTGAAAAAAGGCTTTATACATTTTGCTAAATTGTGTGAAGTTTTTGAGCCCTGTAGAGGAGTGCACTCTCTCTGAAAATCAACACTTAAAAATCTGTTTTGCAGGTACACAGTACTGTCTGACAGTTCATCTCTTCACAGACCATGGGAAGAGTACATCTGTCACCAAAAAGTGTGCTACTGGGGATGAATGCCATTTTGTAGGCTGCCATCATCACAGGGAAAGCGGTCACACAGTAAGCATTGCTTAGATAGGAGCAGCATGTTAGCTTTAAGGGTTCCATTTCAGCAGCTGTTTTTCAGAGCACGTGCCAGCATATATTCTCCAGTATTTCACAGTAGAAATCCAGTTTCACCAATGGAAGCATGACTACCCCTTTCAGCCTACTTGCCTATTTGTGTCATGGGGTGTAATAAGCATTTCTAAAGAAGCACCTGAGCTTTCTGGGGCATTGCTGGCATGCATCCTCTACATGGACCTTGGTTTCTGTGTTCTGAGTAAGGCAGCCTGCATCAATGCTTGTGGTGCTGCAGCTGTGATGCCATCAGCATTTGGGCAAACTGCTGTGGGACTCAGGTGCTCCAAAGTGTGTCTGAGTAACTCACCTTGTGTGCCAAAAAAAGACTTCGTGCACTAAAAGGAAAATATAAGGTGCAAAGAGCTGTGCCAAATAAACTGCAAAAGACAGGAGCCAAACACCATTTATCGCAGAGGAATAATTCCCAAATGGGAGCTTGTGAAGTGCTGTAAAGAAAACTGTAATTTGTTATGTTAGATTGGTGGCAGAAGTCTAGAAGAGGTAAAAAGCGGTCAGCATAAAACCTGCTGAAAGTTTCAAAGTTCCTATTTACAGACTCCTGAAGCCAACCTTGAAAAGCAAGGCACTGCCCCTAGCTGCCACCATCCCACTACTGTCACTGATTAAGGGCTGCAACCTGGGTGTCTTATGTTCTATAAGGGCAGTTCCAGTCTCTACTCTTGCAGTTGCTATTGTATTCCATATTTCACTTCATTAAACTCTTGCAGTTTGTCCAGTTTCCTTCTTGCCTTGAGAGACTTTCAATGACACTGGCATGTTCTGCAAAAATTCTGTTTCAATAACTTGATATATTTTGATGATCTTCCTCTTAAAATTCTTCACAACTCTGGGAATAGATGTAAACTCATTTTTCTATCCTGTGTCATTTACGATTATTTTTTTAATTAATAGGAACTGCTAAACTATTTTGGGGATTGAAGTCGGTCTGACCTCCCCTGTTTTTGCAAAAGAACTGTTTGTCGTAGCACAGTTATTGGATTGGGTGGTGAGTTACTGTGGGGAAGCTGTGGTACATGGTTTGGAGGAGGAGCTGTGACACGAGTGCTGCATCTGCTGCTTTGGGTCCAGCTGCTGGGTAAAGCGTTTAGTTCATTGTCCTTTGCAATCATCTTGCAGATCGTGCATCTCTAAAAGCCTCTGCTGAATTACCCTGTGTCCACTGATCTCCTTTTTCTCCACAGGAATGTGTTTCTTGCTGTGAAGGCATGATTTGCAACGTGGAGATCCCAACCAATCACACAAATGCAGTATTTGCCGTGCTGCACGCGCGGAGAACGTCTGATGGCAGCCGGCGGACAGTCAGCATTGCAGTGCTTGTGTCAGTCATGGCAATTGCACTGTCGTGATGCAGCATCCTCCCATTGCACCACTTGCCTTTGTGGGCCCTTTGGAAATTGTAAGGAGCTCAGCACGCTCAAGGAGAAACCACCAGGACTTCTCGATTACGTAAAATGTGAGAGGACAGTGGGAGGATGTATACACATCATGCAGTCCTTGGGTGTTCTAATGAAGGTATTTCAAATGGTCCGCAGTATTTAAAGAAGAAAAACAAAATGTACACACAGAAGAAGCACGACAGGAAACCCAGTGGTGACTGGGCAGTGAGGCAGAATCAAGTTGTTACGATTCCCTCTTTTATGATGAAAATGCACGTGTGGTTTGTGTGGTTTTGAACAGAGAAAAGAGGATTCTGTAGACAATCAGGTGAGATAAAGGGGAGCTCTCAGTGGACCATGTGCCAATTTGTATTTTAATGGGAACTGCTTCTAAGCTGTTTATCACTATGCATGAATAACACGGGCTATAAGCTGTATGCAAGCTTATCATTGGTTATGGCTTTCATAGAGAACACATATGAAAGAAGTTTTTCTGTTCTGATCAGAGCTATCATTTCTATGGGAAATAAAATAATACTTTATGCCTCTCTTTCCTATAAAATGTCTTGCACTGGAATTATAAAACAATATGCAGTTAGGTAGAGTTTCTATCTGAAGAGGATGAGCTGGTTGAGCACCTAACTCAGAGTTCATTCTGTCCTCAGTGGCAATATTTTCTTGCAGTAGAGTCCCACCTCAAGTGCTCACCTCAGCTTCTGAGTCCTTCTCTTTGTTATATTACATGGCAGTAACGCTGCAAGTTTCAAATTGTGGCTACAGTTGAGCAGTTATTTTACCATAAAAATGGCATGTGAGCCCTTGTATAAAGAAGGAGAGAAGTCTACTATGTTCTCTCTTGATCTGCAGAAGATTCTCCAGAAATGTTACTCTCCTTGATGGATCAGAAGTCAGCAACTGGATATCCCAGGCCTCTGGACATAGCAATATCTAGCACTTGAAAAGTTTGGGCCGTATTCTGTTCCTTTTTTTTACAGTATTACAGTGCTTAATGTTGTTTATTTGCCCAGCTTTGACTATTTGAATCCTTGTCATACAGATGACAGTTCATCAATTAGATGAAAAGCTGCAAATACAGCAGTGAGATGTACTGGAACCTTTGTTTCCTTCTGTGATGCAGACCAGCACTCCCAGGCTGCTCCAGTGAGCTCCTACCCATTCCAGCTCTGCAGCTGGATCTGCACGGATTGTCCTGAGTACAGTCCACAATAAGTCAGTTGTACAGTTACTTCATTAATGCTCTAGCTTATTATGTTCTTTGCACTGCAAACTCACTGATGGTACAGGCCAGCAGGTACTGATTTCAGATTATTATCAGGATAGTTTTATATGGTCATGAATCTAACATTTCAGCTGCTCCTCTTTGCCAAATTGTGTTTCTTCAAACTCTCCCTTCTCCAGCAACCCAATATTTCAGCACAGCTAAGGATTTCACTGGAACAGGTTGCCCAAGGAGGCTGTGGATGCCCCATCCCTGCAGGCATTCAAGGCCGGGCTGGATGTGGCTCTGGGCAGCCTGGGCTGCTGGTTGGCGACTTGCACATAGCAGAGAGTTGAAACTAGATGATCATTGTGGTCCTTTTCAACCCAGGCCATGCTATGATTCATGATTTGACCCAACAAGGTTGGAGAATTGCATTTCGTTTCTTTTCTTTTTGTAAATAAAATTGTGATTCATTTATGAGTGTGTCTTTGTGATTGTTCTGATCTTTTCCTGTGGCTCAGCCAAAATGAGAGGGGTTGAAAATTACAATAAATTGTTGCAGTGTCTTTCAGAGATGAGGTTTCTCAAAAGTTTTGCTTTGCCAAGAGTTTCAGAAGTGATCTCTAAAATGTTAAAGTAACCCTAGAAATTAGGGATTTTAAACATCGACATTGTCTCAAGTCAGTGGGCCATCCAACATGCCAAGCTACCAGGGATGATTTTTGGACATGTTTCCTTTGTTCAAAGCTCATGCCTGGGTAATGACGCACCTACAGCACTAATCTGGGGCTCAGACATAGCTACAGTCATAGTTAGAATTGATGTTTAGTGAAGAAAAACAACACGTTTTTTGCTACGTGACCCACGGGGAAAAATCATCCCAGATTTGCTCTGTGCTCCTCAGGGAGTTCTCAGTCAAGCATGATGTTTGGGACCACGGATCTTTCCCTGGTGTTTTCTTTGAGCACCAGGTACTTCCATAACGTTGTTTCTCTGAACAATTATGACAATCATAATGAGGCATTCAAGTGCTTGGTAGCCTTATATGAGTTTACTGTAAATACATACTTTGCAAAGGCCATTTTGGAGCATTCAGGAGTGCCAAAAAGCCCCTGGAAAGCAGCCCAGAGGGGGGCTTTGGCACAGAGAAATGACTTTCAGGTTCTCTGCAGATGCCAAAAGGTCATGGGGATGTGTGTGCATCTCTGCTCATCTTTTTCTTGGTTGAACTGAATTTTTTATTCTCTTTGTCACACTGAAAAGAATTCTGCACATAATGTATGCATTTGCTGAAGAATTGTCTATAAGATAAAATAAAAGAGTTCCACTGAAGTGCCAAAGTGCTATGCTTGATTTTAACTGCCTTCTTTTTAACTCTTTATAGAGACAGCAGCCTGGGCTAATGAAGGGATTCTGTGTTGCTGCAGGTGTATTTGTTAATGTAGCAGAGTTCCAGTATCAGAACTCATTCTCAGTTTTGGTTCATATGCATGTGTTAATGCCTCAGTTAGCCCTGCAGCTCAGTGCCATTTGGGTAAGTGCTTATCTGTAACTACATGCAGAACACAGATGTCTGCTGATGCTTCTATGCGTACATCCAGTTGTGTACATCCAGCCTGCTGCATTCTTACTCTCAGGACGTAGTAAGAATCCCATTTTTTGCCCATGAATATGTCATATGAACCATCTGATGCAGTTAAGGAAGAAAGATGAGGTTGTTTGGTGACATACGTGTATCATTTTATTTGTTTTACATTGCATGGGATGATGTATGGAAGACCCCCCAGGCACGTAGCAGGGAGGAAGCAGCATTTCATTTCTACTTCTGAAAAGTACTGAATAATATTTTGCCATGACTTCATCAGAAAAGCATCAAAGGTGAAACATCCTTCTCGAGCAGCTTTAAGAGAAAAACTGAAGTCTTGATGCAGTCTCTTAAACAGGATCAAGTGCTGATTTCAGGTGTATACAGCAAGAAAACCAACAAAAACTCATTTCAGAAGGCAAAGGTCTGCAGAACCTCTTTCTGTGTCCTGAGCCTGGAAGGAGCCCTGTTGCAGTGCAGGGCATTGCAGGCTGTGCTGCTTGCAGGTGTCTCCAATTAAGAAAATGAGCCTGTCTCCATTCCTGTGCACCTGGTGACCTTCTCCTGTATTGGAGCACAGCAATGTGTGCTTGAGGTCTTTGTGTCTCCTCCATTTTCAGTGAAGTGAGAGACATCAGCCTGCTGTGCTGCTCAGAGCAGAAGGTAGGGAGGTGCTGCTTGGCGTGGGTATCATGATTCGTTATTTTTGCTTAAATTTTGTCTTGATTTGGCAAGGTTGCTTCTAATGCTGTTGTTGGCACTATAGTAAGAAGCTGTGGTTATTAGAAGTGGGAAAATTGAAGGTGGTGTTTGAATGACAGAGTGGGTTTGTGCAAAAAGAGAGGTGAGGGCTTGAAAGATCACAGCTCGTTTGTGTTAATTTGGCCGAGTTGTAGCACTTTTGAGGTTATTTTATCCTTGCTGTTTGCAGGGTGCTGCTCTGGAAGGTTGCTAATCTCATATGGGGTGCAGCCCTAGATTTGCTGCAAGCTACAGCTCCACTGTCAGGCAGCCACTTTTTGGATTTTGGTTGCACTATAAAGGGTTCCTTAAGAATGTGGTCCACACATTAAGGATGAAAAACCACTGACCCTGAAGTGCTTTGGTGCAGTTGGTGAACAGTCTGCAAAAAGTCTGTAAGTGCAGCACTGGAGGAGGAGAAGAGCAAAGTCCAACTCGTGGGCACAGCCAGGTGTTTTCAGATAATCAGATTTATTGGTCTGACGTGCCTGCAGACAGCTGGTAAACATGTTTCAGTACGTTCTTTATAGCAAAATAGCTCTTGGTATCTCTTTTAAACATATGCAGTTCTTCAGGTGGATTTATTTTGCTATTGTGGGAGCAATCAGGGCTGGGGACTGACACCTGTGCTCATCACAGTGTGCTGTGGGGGAAGGACAGCCTGCATGGATTTGCTGGAGTGAGTGAACTATGGGCAGGCATTGGGAAAACGATCTTCAGCAAGAGCAGGGACAGCTCAGGATGTTTCCTTTGTAAACTGTGCCACGAACCACCTTGCAGTGCAGTTGGGGTGTTTTTCCAAGCACTCAGCTCTTCCTTCTGTCTAAATGTGGTGCATGTAATGTCATTGCACACATCTGAGCAGTTATCTCACACTGACAGCTCTCTTATTTCCTTAAGGGGCAAAACGGATACTTGTGTATAGAAATACTTGATATTTTACTTTCTTTTTTCCTTTAATGAGTGCAGATGGAACCACCAAGAAATCAATCACCAAATACATTCTTCTTTGAGGGACTGGTATTTCTAGTCTGATATGCAGCTTTTTCCCTTCTGTTTGACTGTGGATAAAAAGAAAATATTGCCAAAGAGCCATGTCATAGATAAATTCAGGAGACGTGGTTGGTAAATACTTGATTTCTCATGGCCTGTGAGGAACTTTAATACTCCTGCATGTGTATTTAGTGTGAATGAATGAGCTGTCCATTGAATGGATGCCCCTTGAATGGGAGTTGTAGCACTGGGACTTTAAGCAGTGTTCACCCACTCACTGCTCACGTGGAGAGCTGCTGTGCAATTAGGTAATCATATTATAACTTTGAGAATATATAATAATAGAAATACATACATTTTGTTCTGCAGTAAGCTCTGCTGGAGATATGCAAGAGATATGCAAGATATGTGCTCGATTGATTGCTCCTTGCAGCCAAAAAGCTTTGTATGGATGTTGGCCTGTGAGTTGATAGCTGGAGTGGCATCGTGGCAGGGCCAGGTTGCTTCGTGGAGTGGGGAATTATATCTGCTGAAACTCATGAGCTCCTGAGTTGGGATTCAGGGACCACTTTTGAAGGTTGTAGTAAGATGCAAAATACGATGGGAAAGCCATGTAGAAAGATTGGGAAATAATTCTGATTCCGTGAAGACACGCATAACATTTGTACAGGCTAGCCTGGTGCTTCTAAACTACTGCTGTCGCTTCACTTGTAAACTAAGATCACAACATGCCATGCTCTGCAGCTATGCTTTTCATTTATTTCCCCTTCCCAAACACCACTGAAGTAAACAGGAGCAACAAAGATGTGCACTGAGCTGCTGGAGGACATCCAGTGAATGTCCACTGGAGTCCAATCT
The DNA here is from genome assembly GCF_987193195.1 of Phasianus colchicus. Lineage (NCBI taxonomy): Eukaryota > Metazoa > Chordata > Aves > Galliformes > Phasianidae > Phasianus > Phasianus colchicus. The sequence goes on along the minus strand of NC_143442.1, from coordinate 2,056,651 downwards.
TGAATGCCTGAGAGCAGAAAATGTGTTCCTCTGGTTGGCTAAGAGCTGTGTTTGAGAGGGCAGCTTTTGTGCAACTTGTTGGCTCTTGCTGGCAGCAAATCAAAATGTAGGAATGCCTCACAGAGAACATCTTCTTAATGAGTTTTCCCTGCAGAAGCCCCAAAGTGGGACGTGGTTCCTCCACTCTGGAAAGGCGCCCATGGAAGTTGTCAGTAAGAAGGAATTCTTGGAATTAATGATTTTCTCTTTGTTCTCGGCTCAAAGCAGAGTAGATCCATTACAAAAGGGATTTATTTTTTTTTAATGTTGGAAAGAAAACGATTTTTTTTTAATGAAAAATGTGGGATCTGATTTGGGCCGGGGGGGAGGAATTAGAGAAATCACTGCAAAATGTGGATCTGTTGGTGGTTCATTGTGTGTTGTTAAATGGAGTTGGGATTTGGCCTAGAAGTGGTGGAGAGAATAAATCTGCTTTCTTGTCCAAAAGAAACACAGGTATGCAAAACTTTCTAATGTATTTCTAGGTAAAGTGCTAAGGTAAAAATGGAGAGTTCTGCTGTCTCCGCCATAAGGAGTGTCACTCTTTCCATAAAGCAAGCCAGCTCTAGGCCGGTGAATCACTTTATCTCTTTTGAAGTTGTCAAGTAAGGATGAAGGGACGGCTTAATTGGTGCCTTAGGACTTAGACTACCCGACTTGCTGGGATAATACGTGTGCAAATACAAAACAGTCATTTGAGGACTGTCGTTTGGTCCAAGGGATGGTTGCCATGCGCTGCTGGTGGGCACCTGTTGGCACTGAAGAACACAAATTTGTCTTTTAGAAATGAAATAAAGCATTCCTTCTTATGGAAACCATGTTTTATTACTGAGCTTTTCTATCCTGTCATTATACGTCATTGCTGATGAGATTTTCTGTGGTCTTCAGACAATATCTCGTGTTGCCTGTGAGCGAATTTGCTATTATTTTACACCAGAGGAAATAGCATAGGCTGAAATAAGAGAAGGGAAGAAGGGTCACTTCAGAAAACCACATCAGGATATCGAGCTGATAGTGTCTGTTGCTTGTTTAAAAGTGAGGTATCCTTCCTTACTCACCATACTTCAGCTCCTTACAAGAATTGTCTGCTGAATTGCATAGAACAGTTGTATAGAATTGCAAGCAATAGTTGTTCAAACGAAAGCTGCTTTCCTTTTTCCTTTTAAATTATATTTAATTATAATCTCACAGCTGAATGGATTTGTCCGTTTCAAGGCAGTTTCAGAGGGTTTACCTCAGATTTTTTTTACTTTTCTTCTGCTGAGTGCTTGTTTTCTTCAGCCTTCCTCTTCTGAAGCTGTTAATGGGGAATGTGTTCACACTGCAAAGCCTCACTGATGCTTGTGTAAATGAAATGCCACTCCCTTTTTCCCTTGTTCTCTTGATTCAGGTGTTGCCTGATATATTTATCTTTGCTTTTGGTGAATCAGCATCCACCCATTGAACAGGTCTGGTCTGTGAGGTACGGTAGGGCTGCAGGTTGTGATGCTGGAGATGCTCAGTGCCACTGCCCGCCTCCCTGTTCCACTTGGCACAAGGACTCATGGAATCCACTGCTCTGACACTGAGTTTGAGCCAATTAACAAACTTGTCTTTACAAATTTATTTATTTCTGGGGAGTAGAGCCTACTCCAGAGCTCCTTTCTGCTCATGTGTGCCAATGCATCTCAGCCAACCACGAATTGTTGGCTTGGCATCTTCCACTTGTGGTCATCTTGGCATCCTCTGGTCATCTTCCACTTGTAGGGTGGGTGGATGCTGACCTTCTTAGGATAATTGCAAAGGGTTGAGAAGTTCCTTATTGATGTGGTTCGTTACTGATGTAGTTTTAGTGAGAAATATTGGTGATAGGTGGATGTTTGGACTGGATGATCTTGTAGGTCTTTTCCAACCTTGGTGTTTCTGTGATTCTGTGACTGACATATGTGAGCCTATTGCTTTAAACCATTCCAGCCACAGATTACTAATGGCAGGGTAAGCTCTTTGTGGGTGTCACATCACTTTGGAGCTGTGTTTTTCATGCACTGGTAGCACCCATACCTGGATGCGGTGGGTTTTCAGCCTTCAGAGCATCTGTGTTGACGAGTCCAAGTGTGTAAACTCCTCTTCCAGAGCAATATAAATCTAATGCAGCTCCTGTGGTAGCTGTCAGTGCTGGGGGCTTTAGCTGAGTGACATTCAGCTCACTATTTATAGCTGCAACAACAGAAGGGAATAAATTAAGATTCCACTGATACGCGTAAGACACGTCAGGGAAGCGCAGGCTTTGTCCTGGCCTGCAGCCCTTCCACTTTTCTTCACATACACTGTTAATGGCCTATTAATGAGCAAAGGCTCTAAATCACGTTGGGAAACCTCTGATTCTCAGGGTGTTCAGCAGCTGAAGTGTTGCCCCTCCAGGAAGTCAAACTGTAGAAGTTTTGTTTAAACATTAAGGCAGCTGAGGACTGGCCAAGACCTCATGCTGTTCTTCTTCCTGCAGAATAGGCTGTAGATCTCCAGGAAGATGCTGGGTTGGCATCATTGGAACAATGATTGCTCAATTGCTCCCCACCTGTGTCTGCAGACCATTGGAGGTCCACGTGTTCTCTAAAAGCTCCATAGAAACAAACCCTATTTAATGGGGAGGACTGAAGGGGGGGCTGGCCCCATGCTAGGGAGCTCCTGATTAATTCCAGCAGAGGGGAAATCTCCTTTTCTCTTTTCCCCTGCACTGCCTTACGAGCACAACGTGCCCTTTTCATTTTTCCCCATAACATTTCAAGTTGTTGGCTGTGCTTAGCATGTTACTGGAGGTAACAGCTGGCCTTACAGGAAGGTTTGAGGGATTTATGGGTGGCTGTGAGCAAATGGAGCTGCTGAACACGCCGTGCTGGTGTAGGATTGAACTTTCTGCTCACAGAAGACAAATCAGAGAGAATGCAATGGTTTGTAAGTAGAATCATCAAGGTTGGAGAAGGCTTCTAGGATCCCCAAACCCAACACCACCCCCCCATGCCCACTGCCCACATCCCTCAGTGCCACATCCACAGTTCTGGGACACCTCCAGGGATGGTGATCCCACACTCCATGGGCAGCTGTGCCACTCCTGACTGCTCTTTGGAGAGGAAATTGTTCCTCATTCCCACCCTGACCCACCCCTGGCACAACGTGAGGCCATCACCTCTTGTCCTATTGTTTTGCCCCTTCTTGTTGAGATCCCCCAGCCCAACCCCCTGCTAAATCAGGTTCCCTACATCAAGTTGCAAGTATGTAGATTGGATGTGAACCCTAAACCCATTTTGGCTGTGATAACACTTGGTTAAGGTGCTGACACCGATGGGGCAGAGAGGCTCCTTGGGATGTGTTCACTTGAGAAGGGTGGTTGTCAAGAGGGAAATGACACCATGCTTTAGGATGTTGGCACCGTGCGCTTGCAGAACATCTCCCATCTGTCAGCAGTCATTATGGCCACGCTCTGCTGCAGCTGCTTTGGAATTTGCTGTCCTAAGGCAAGTAATTTCAGAGCAAACCTAGCTGACCTCCAGCCCCTGCACCATTAAGTCCTGTAAATCTGCCTGGTAGGAATCCAGCATGGGGAGATGGCTGGGATAAGCAGAGTTGTCTGAATTCCACTTTGTTTTTTTGAAGGGGAGGGTGGGGGGGTGGAAAAAGAGGATTTGTACCTCTGGAAAAAGATAATCGTTAATGATACAGTTGAAAGAATAATGTGATGGGTTAATGTGCTTGATGGATTAACGTGCTTGATGGATTCAGAAGCTGATATACTAAACAAAACGGTGGAGAAAATAATTATTTGGGGGCATTACTATAATTGAGAGCTAAGCTAAAGATCAGAATCTTTTCCTAAATCCGTCACTGTTCAGACCCAGCAGATAAAGGTGCAGAATGTTTACATGCTCCCTGTAGATTCACATGCTTTGTGATCTGAATCACAGAATGATTTGGGTTGGAAGGGGCCCTAAAGATCATCCAGTGCCAGTGCAGAGGCTGATGCTTTCATTCCTTATGTGACTTCAGCAAACTGTGCCAGTTCCCATCCTGCAAAGTGGGGATAGGAGCTCCTCATCACTGCCCAGCTTCACGCTGCCTGAGCCTGGGCTCAGAACCTGCTTGGCTTTAATGGAGGATGTGTTGTTTTTCCCTTGTTGTAAATGCTGAGGGATCTGGTGGCCTCTGTGCTGAAATCTTAACTGGAGCCCAACAAGTGGTGGAGTTGGAAAGGACCTCCAAGAGCACCAACCTCAGTGATTCTATGAAATCTCTATGGGCTGTCACCATTGGGCTCTGCAGGCATTATTTCCATGGCATCTACACCATGGGTAGTGAAGGTAGTGAGCTGTGATGGACACGTGGACTTTATTCTGTGCTTTTTGTGCTGTCCAAAAGCTGGAGGGCCATCTGTCACAAAGGGAAGAATTTATCAGGAGCCCCAGGCGAGGGGTGCTCAGATTTCCCTGCCACTCACAGAGCAAAGCAAAGACATCTGACACAACCAAACCTCCTCCAGAAAACAAACTGTCACGCAGGAAAATCCCTCTGCAGAAAAAAATCCTATACTCAGCTTATGTTCACAGCTCTCTCTTGTGTTAGCCAGGAAGCTCCCCTGTGTGTGTGGTCTCGTGAAAACAGCAGTAATCTCTGTGCCCACACTGCAGGGTGGACTGCAGCAGGATGCTCCACTCCTTGCACACCCAGGTGCACACCTGGAAGAGCTTCCATGATGGGACTCCGCATCCCAACGCGTCCTTTCTGAGCTGGTGCTGCAGATCTTATGCTAAAAACAGGCTCCTTGGGGCCAGGTTATTGAAGCTGAGAACTTAGCAGAGCTTTTGAGAACATCTCTATTCCTTAGGAGTTTTAAAACTTCCCTTCAAACCTTGCCAAAAATATCAAAGCCAAATTTTTCAGGCCGGGCAATAGGTTGTTAAGTCAGTAAGCGCGCTTTTAAAATATTATCCACGAACAATAACCATAATCATTTCTATGGCTAATAAAGCCCTGTGGTTTCATTGCTCTGGCTGCCAGAAATGCATTAAGGAACGGATTTTTGAGTGTTTGAATCATATGACTAATCCTGGCTGAACCGGCGTGAACACGCATTTCTTGGTGCAAACGCAGGCTGAGTCATTTGTCTCGTGTGCAATGCAGCTCGGCCAGTGCTCATGCTCCTCCCTCTATCATTGAACCTTGGAATCATTAAGGCTGGAGGAGACCTCTAGGATCCCCAACCCACCCCCGCCATGAGCATCTCTGAGGCTGTCTGTCTGTTTCTGGCTATTAGAACTGAAGGTCGGATGGTGCTGTGTGGCTGATACGGAGCGCTGAGATGTCCCGATGGCCAGATAAGGTGGCTGTCAGCACAGTGTGCTTTTGTTTGGTGCCTCGTAAAGCAACTCAATATGAAACGCAGTCTCCTCTGGAGCTCTTAAGTGCACAGCAATTACACAAAATTTGCTCAGCTCTTTCTTGTATCCGCTGACATCTAAGAGAGGGAGAATGCGGCATTGGATGCGCGGATCGATGGAGCCCCGATAGGCTGCAGCCCTCAATGGCTCTGTGTTCCCTCAGCATTCCCACTGTGAGGTTAAACCTGGTAAATATGAGCAGATAATGCACATGGAAGGCCGGGATGTTTTGTTTCTCTGGGGGAAAGGCGGCCTTTTACCTTCATTGCTATCGAGTCAAAATTCATATTTCTTTTTATTCCAGATAAAGCTCCATTAGTTTTCTGTTGTGGTTTTGGGATGTGGTTGTGCTTTTAAAAAATAAACCTGATACGCTCCAGGAGGGCCAATCCAAGGCTGCAATCCTAGCATTGGAACGGACCTGTGTGTGACAATGATGGCATTCATGCTGCTCTGCAGAGGTTGGGAACGAGCAGTTCCCCTACCCTGCCTTCCTGGGCTGAGAAATTCAGTGCTGTGCTCCTTTCCTCGTTTAAATAGAAAAGAAAGACAGTGGGGGAATAAAAATACACTGTGATATTTTTTTTTTTACCCTCAGACAAAGAAGCTGGGTCCATCACTGGCTGATAAGCTGATCAATGAATGCTGAAAATCAGACACAGAAGCTGTAACCAGTGTATCTGTGATGAGCTGAACCAAAGTGCTGTTTCTGCTGAACTCACCTAAGCTGCCTATTGGCATCAATCTTTGGTTCTTCCAAACTTTCCTGCAGGGAAACCGTTGCTGACTTTCCTCAAGCGTGGCTCTGAAATTCAGATCAACTCCTGAGTTTAGGGAATGACCCATTTCTGTTTTCCTTGCCTGTATGGGAGAGAAGATTCCCCTTCTGATCCCCTCCTGAGAATCTGGGTTTTATAAGCACCCCCTTACCCAGCTGGGTGAAGGATGCTGTGCATTAAAGGCTCTTTGAAGACACAGCCACATGCAGGACAGCCCATAGCCATCAGTGCACATGGTGGGGCAGCCCGTCCTTGCCTCAAGGATTTGTGCTTTGCTCTCATTGAACTCTGGGATAACATCCATTAACTAGCAGTGCGTGAGAAGGGAACTTATTGGGAAATTATCCACGTATCCTTTTCGTAAATTTCTCCATTAATGTGATTACACCCTTGTTGTTAATCACGTTGCATTAGCAAAACGTGCTTTTGGCTTGGAGGAAATCCATCTTGCGTTTCTCTCTCCCCCAGATTTCTGCTATAAGCCTTAAGGGCAATTATCCTTTTCTCCAGGTTAACAAGATAAGGTATTCCTTCGTGAATTGGAAAAGCAACCTGGAGCTCTCATGTGCTTTTGGAGCAGCCCACACTTAAGGGAGGGGCTGGGATAGGCTGATTGGTGCAGTTTGGTGCTGCCTGAGCAGTGAGAGGAGCAGCACAGAGATGTGCTCTTTGCAGAGGACTTCCTTGCTGCCCTCGCTCAGGTTTTTGCTCCTCTTGAACTTGGGCAGCTTTTGCTGCCGTGGAAGTGCTGTATTTCTCCCCAGCTGTCAGCAGGCTGAGCAGATCATCCCTGGGCGATCTCTGATGGACTCGTCCCTTCTTTCTTCTGTCAGAAGATGTCCTTGGGTTGAATTGCTTCCATTCCTTTGATCTTCCTCTGCAGGTCACAGCTGTTAGACCTCTGCCCCTTCTTGCTGCTCTCTTTGACACTTTATATCTCCTTTTTCTCTCCCTTTCCTGTGCTGCTGGTCCCAAAGCAGTGATGTGGGAGGACACATGTCTCTGGGGTGGGAGCAAGGAGCAAAAGCCGTGTTCAGACCATGCCCATCTTCTCACTGAACCAAGGAATGGTTGCGTTGGAAGGGACTTCCAAGGTCATAGAGCCATAGAATGATTGGGTTGGAAGAGACCTTGGAACCCAACCAATCACTATTTAAAGTGCTGGGATCCATGGCCACTTCACCTTCTGAACTTCCAGGCTCCTCAGTCTCTTGAGACCACAATAAGAGCCCTTTTCCCCTCATAGCAGCAAGTCCAGATGACCCACTAATGAGTCTGGTCCCACTGCCAGCTGGACTGGATCCCAATCAAATGCTATTTAAAGTGTTTGTGTATATTTAAGCGTTGATGAAAATGTCTGTGGTGAAAGTAGGCTGAAGAGGATCAGTTGTTGTTGTGCTATCTTAAGAACAGAATCATTCAGGTGGTTGTTGTTGAATCATATGCTGGAAATAATTAATGAAAAGGGCATAGCTCCCACCAATTTCTCTCCACCTGAAGCCATGTATTTTATTCAATATTTTATAATTAAAAAAAAAAATTGAAAGGAAAAGCAACTTTTCAATATTCTGGGAAGCCACACATATATTCATCATGCATGTAATGATTTTCTCCAGCTGAACTGAGAAACAAACCACACTGGGTCTCTTCTACCCACCCTCCATGCATCCATGCTCACCAGGTGTGAGCATGTGGAGGCCACCCGCTGTCATTGGGTTCTCCATCTCTGAATTGTGCACGTGGAGCCAAAATTTAGGACTCCTGTGGGGCCAGCTGTGGTCACAAAATAGAAGATCACACACGGAGGATGTGAGGCTTCATGTCCCTTGTGCCATCTTTCCTTCCCTGCAGCTCCTCATTTTGCGGTTCAGCTCAGCTGTTTCACTCTCATGGCTCACCACAAGAGGAAAATAACTGGATGGGATCTGAACTGGCCATCTTCACATTCAGATGCTCTAAGTTTATCTCATCCTCCCTCATAAAGATTCCTTTGGCCAGCTTGGGAGCAGCTTAAAAGAAAATTAGGACAACAAAGATGCGATCGTGGAGTGACATATCATAATGAGACCTTTCAGTCTCTCCAAACTTTCTCATTAACTTGCACCGAATGCAGGCTTCAGAATTACAAAAGGATCTTCTCTCGCAGCCCATAAATAGTCTGTGCTTAGAACATACCACATTGTCTCCATCTTTTTGGCTTCTTCCCAAAGCAGCTTCTTTTGGCGTGCTGCAATTGATGGGAATGATATTGAAAGAAGAACAAAGTACAGTTTTTTCCAAAGGAAATAATAAATCTGCTGTGGGCTTTCAAAGCGAGCTCACATAATCAGCGAGCTTCTCTTTTTTCTTTTCTTGAGGATGTAGGAAGAGCACAGATGTTGCTTTGGACCATTAACATCTCAGCTATAAAGTATTTCCCAATGGCTTTTCCCTCCTTTTGTTTATTATTTTATTAAGCTGAAAGTTTTTTTTTTTACCTTGTGGATTAAACATACAGCCCCAAAACACCACAGTTCTGCCCAACTGCTTGTGTGTTAGCACAAACAATTGCTGTTTCCCTCTGCAGAATCATTTTATTTATGAATCAGCCTGTCATCTCATGTTTTAGCTCCTTGATGTATAAATGGAAGAAAGATACCTAGCTGAAAAGGAGCCAAACAAGGGTGGCAGGCTGGGTTGCTGGCATGAGATAACCAACCCATCACAGTAAGTATGACCAAAGAGAGGCAAAAATCAACATGTTCTTCATTATTTCCTCCTGTCAAAAAATAATAATAATTAATAATATCCACTGATGAAATTTAGCTACAGAATAAGTTGGTATTCGTTTAACAGCCCAATAAAGAGTGAAGGAGTTGGCAGCCTTGCATTCGTTCAGCATCAGTGGGCTTTGGATCAGGTGCTCCATGCCCTCTGGTGTCGAGCTTCAAGCCAAGCATGGGCTCCTTGCTCTGGGGCACCGAGCAGATCAAATAGTCCTAATGAAGGCTGGGACTGCCTCCAAACCTATGGATGTGATGTGCATGCAGCTTTCAGGATAATCCTTCCATTCCCAGGACCCTGCAAAATCTGGAAGAATATGAAACTCATTGTGTTAGCTCCTCCTTTGGTAATTATTATTATTTTTTAATCCATCTTTTTTTTTATTCTGCCTTGGTTGTGTTCTCCATGTAGGTATGTTGGAGAGCGGAGGACTTGCATACAAGCGTTCTCCCTGCAGTTTAGCTGGGGATGCATGAGGACACAACTGCCATATTTTTAGGAGCTACAAATATCAGAAATCGTTGGCGATCATCTTCCAAATGTATTTTTTCTCCTCCTAAAAAACCCAAAACGATTATTTCCAGAGAGCTCAGATATCTTGCATCGTGGTTGTGGATGGAGTTGCATCCAGCAGCAGCCAGGCATGAGTGGTGTTCCCCAGGGGTCGGCACTGGGGCTCATTTAATTATCTGTATTGTGTCTGGATGAGGGAACTGAGTGCACCCTCTATAAGTGTGGAGATGGCACCGAGTTTTGGGGCAGTGTCAATCTGCCTGTGGGTAGGAAGGCCTGCAGAGGGATCTGGATGGGCTGATTGCTGGGCTGAGGCCAACGGGACAAAGCTCAACAAGGCTGAGTTTATCTCTGGCATTAAACAGTGATGCTGTAGTACTGCAACGTGAAACGTCAGGAGGGGAGAAAAAATAACAAGAAAGCTTCTGCTGGGGGGATTAAATTTGTCAGAAGTCGTTAGGAGCTCTCCTGGTACGTGGGGCTGAACACAGACGTGTGTGTTTGCATTTTCACACGGATCCAAGGGAGAGCTGACAGAGCACAGAGCGATCGGGTTCGTTTCCAATTTTCCACCAGACTGTAATGAAATGCCACGGTGCGTCCAAGCAAACCTCTCATTAGTCTCCCTATTAGTTTTCACTCCAGTAAATAAATGGCTGGTGCTACTGGCAGTCAACAACGGGCAACGAGGGTCTCTTTCATGGCTGCCACTTTTCTCTTTGCAAAAAAAAGGCAGTGCGTGGAGGAAAAAAGGAAAAAGTGCCCCCTTTTTTACTCCACTAACTCTTTCTCTTCGGTCCTTTATTTTGTGGGGCTGAGTTTTTATGGCTGACAGGCCCAGAGGCGTGCTCTGTTGGTAGGGCTCCAATGGGTGCCTCCAGGAATCTCCTCCTGCTGCCAACCCTGACAGCAAGGAACCACAGCACACCGTGCTGGAAGGTCTGTGGTGGGTTGGAGATTGGGGAAAGGAGGAGCACATTGGGAAAACACACCCGTGTTCCCTGCGGGGAATACGAGGCTGTGTTGCCATGTGTGAGGGTTGTTTGGTTGTTGCTCTTTGGCTGGAGCTTCTCTGCTGTATTTTTGAGCAAGCTGAACATTTGTTTCCTCTTTATTTTGTATTTAATTCATGTTTTTTATGACCTAACACCTGGAAACAAGCTTTTTGGCTACGCCTGTGTTTTGCTGTGGCATACAAACCTATATTGGCTAAATACTCTAGTCTCCTAATAGCAGATCCTTGCAGATACTGGGATTTCCACCTTGGTTTTTCCTAAATCTCCTCTTTCCCTTTTCAACACCCTTATTTTTCCTCATGGTCCTTGTCTTTGAAGCAGTACTGCTTCTTCCATCCAACCCACCATGATGCCCACCTTTCTTTTCAGACCTGACCTCCTTCTTTCCCACAGTGTTTGTTTGAAGTGTTTGGTTTTTTCTCATACCAGAGAGGTGTCATATTGGTTCTATTAAGTCATGATTTCTGAAAGAAATGTCCAGGAGGAATCCTATTTGAGAGCATCCATTAAAAATGAATGGATGCTGAGTTGGTGTGAAATCCTCCTCTTTTTTGAGATTCCTTTGTGATTTGGGGTGCCAGACTGAGTGCACTTGGATCAAATCACTGACCAGATTTTTCTCTCTCCTCAAGCCATATGTAAACCAAGTCATATAGAGGACACAGGGCTGCCCAGTATGCCCTGTTCTTTATGAAATGCTGTGATCTAGTGGTGTGTTCCTGCTTTCACTGCTGGGAAAGTCATTTCTAAGCGGTAGAGACCGGTAGCACCAACTTCTTTTGTAGGTCTGGAAAATATGATCCTTCTGATATCACTGAGCACCCCATTTAGGTTGCTCATTCAGTCTTTCTGGCTCTGAATAGCTGGTTAACATTATTAAATGTTGTTAATTATGTCACTAATTGCGTGTGAAATTAAAGACTGTTTGGGCATGCAGGAACCTAAGCCTTAGGTTTTAATACAACTACAATATACTGATAGCTCAGAATATGTCTCCAAGCTGTTGTCCTGGAATCTTTTACCAAATAAGATGAGCACAATTAAACTTGCATAACGTTTGGAAATAGAGCACTATCAGTCTTGTTCTTGTGACACAAAGTTTAGTGCCCTCATTGCTGACCTCGAATTTTTTCTCACTGTGGCCTCCCCTTCTTCAGAGCATCATTTTCCTTGGGGGAAAAGACAAACTCATGAGTGTCTGCTATGAACAGTAATAACCAGGTGCATGTTTTAGGGGATTTGCTGCTCTGAGACACAGATGCAAAGTAGTTTAGCCTTGCTTCTAGACTTGGTGATGATGGACACGAAATGCGAAGGCAGTAGAACCACAGAGTCAATAGGGTTGGAGCAGACCTCTTAGAACCCCAACCCCAAAACAACCCATGCCCACTGCCCACATCCCTCAGTGCCACATCCCCACGGCTCTGGGACACCCCCAGGAACTGTGATTCCCCCACTTCCTGGGCAGCTGTGCCACTGCCTGGCTGCTCTTTGGAGAAGAGATGCTTCCTAAAACCAACCTGAACTTCCTATGGAGGAGGAGAATAGTCCTGGCTTAGCTCCATTCCAGCATTTAAGGGAAAAGTGAGGGATTTGGTGCAGTAGTGTTAAGATGCGTGCTGCTGTCCATGTCAGCTCTTCGCAGCCTGAAAAACAGCTTTTGTGTTTACCAGCTGTGAGCAGGACACTCAGCAACCACCACAAGCAAGCAATGAATAAGCTGCATTGAAAGGCTGCACTGACGGCCCTGTTAAGCAGCACTGTGTTCTCATGCCTGGAAATGAGAAAGTGTCTGAAGATCTATGAGAATGGAGATCTATTTTTACACAGTGCACAAAGATGGAGTCACAGCATCTAAAAAAACTGAAAAAAACCCACCCAAACCATTTCTGAAGGAACAGATGCTCACCATTCATACACCCTACAGACAAACACAGGATCTGCGACCAACAGAACCAACGTTGGTCTGTGATTGTTAACTCATTCATATAGGCTTCCAAACCAAGGAATTAATAAGAACTACTAAGAGCTGGCCTTTGATTCTTCTTGATTAAGCAGAACTTGGTGTGACAAAGTGCAGCATCCACTTGGAGGCTGGTAGCCCATCCATACCCATATCAGTGCTGCAGGATGCATTGGGTGCTTTGCCTCCACGGAGGAACCCATGACCCTCAAAATGAATTCCCAACCTTTTTGGGTCAACACCGATCACTCTGTTAATCCTCGAAGCTATATGGGACTCTTTAAATGCTTTACAATTTATTTTGTAATTTGTATGATTTTGCATGTTATTTTAAACGTGTGACTTTATAAACAAAATTTCTGGGCTGCTTGAAATCCCCATTTTGTACCTGGATGTACTGTTGAGTAGGGGCACCTTCTGCTGATGGAGGAGTGAATTGCAGTAAATAGATTTATTTGAAACTCAGGTATTTTGCCCTCTCCCTGGAGAAGTGTGAAGTTCTGATCGTACAAAGGACCCTACAAAGGCCTTTTAGCCTACAAAGAGGAGGGGAATCAACTCTTTGAAAGGGTGAGTGACAGCAGGACGAGGGGAAATGGTTTTAAGTTGAGGGAAGGGAGATTTAGGTTGGACATCAGAGGGAAATTCTTTACAGAGAGAGTGGTGAGGTACTGGAACAGCTGCCCAGAGAGGCTGCAGATGCCCCGTCCCTGGAGGTGTTCAAGGCCAGGTTGGATGGGGCCCTGGGCAGCCTGGTCTAGCATTAGGTGGGAAGGTTGGTGGCCCTGCATGTGGCAGGGGGGTTGGAGATTCATGATCCTTGAGGTCCCTTCCAACCCTGGTCATTCTGTGATCCCCTCTGTGCCAATTACAGCTTCATAGCCCTGCTCTGTTGTGGCTTTTTCCAGCTTTTCCCTTTCACTACTGTGCCATAGCATTGCTGCTCCTTCTGACCCCATTGGGGTGGTCACTACCACTGGATGCTCCGGCCAGGTGAGTCTGTTCTTATTAACAGCATTTGTGGAAATAGATACAACAATAATTATTAACTCCTATTGATCAGATTAGGCTTTTTGATGCTAAAAGACCTGAATCAAGAACTTGATCCTAGGGTGGTTGGCCCTCTGGTAGTGGCACTCAGCATCTTCCCCCTTCCCAAACTGTTAGCTGAGAGATGTATCTCTGTGTGTTGGGGTGAGGCTGCCATCACAGATAGGGCCATGGTTAGCACCCAGTGCCCGAGGTGCCCCAGCCGGTTCTACAGCCACTCAATGAAACACGTGGGTAATCCTTGGGTGCTCCTCCCCAGGCACTGCACAGCCCTACGTACATTATTCTTCCTGCAAAACCACAGAATTTATAAAACCAACGTTTGTACCGCAGTAACCCTAAGAGAAAGACTTGTCCTCCATTCCCGAGGTGCAGTGCAGGTAAGCAGTCAGCATCTCCTCTAAATCCGTGGGTCTGACTCGGCAGCCTCACTGCTGAGTGAACAAAAATAAAGCAACACGTGGGGAAACGGAATCCCAGAGGGGAGCGCACGCGTGGTGGTGCTCGAAATACAGGGGACAGAAATATCCTTGGCCTGGCCCATGGGCTGCTCGGCACTCTGCAGGTTGTGTTCCCATGATATGCAGGGAGGAAACGGGAGCAGGAAATACCGGTGTGTGCAGGGCTGGGGATGGGGACGGGCTGAGCTGCTCTGACTTAGCGCCGGTGCTTCAGGGGGAAGAGTCTGCTGTCTGTTTTTGAATGCTTTCTGCATGACTAATTAATGTTCTGAAATAAATGGTGCTGTTAAACTCTGTGCTGGTACAGGCAGCCGGCAGCCGTGGCTCATGTCCAATACTTTATCTAATCTTTGCTTTGTCAAGGACGGGGCACTGCTTGTCATCTCAAAGCCACTTAACTGCACTACAACGTGATGTCATGCTCCTCTACATGCGTGTCGATATTTATGCTCAGCCTGTTGGGAAACAGCCCCGAATACAGCGAGCCGTACGTAATTACATTCTTTGCATGATAACAAAACCCACTTGAAACTGGCAAGAGATGAAACCCCGCAGCCTGGCGTTCGGAATTCTGCAGGAGCAAAGCATTCTGTAACATTATGCCGGGATAAGGCAGCCTGATTCACCGCGGGGAGGACACTCCCTCCAAAGCAAAGCATTTGCTGTCGTCCCTCCGGAGCGGCAGCACCAGCACTGGAGCTGCTGGGGTGAGTACAATGGGGCCTGCTCCCCTCTGCCCACTGTGACCCCCCTCACCCCATATAGCAACCTGTGCATGCTCAGGGTATCACCTATCTACGCTGGGCTTCTGCTTCCAGTGGAACATGCTTTGAATTTACACTTTGGCATATGTAGGTTTTCTTCCTGAGACAGGGCAGACTTGTGTGAGAGAGTAGAATGTTAAAATAATAATCAGTTGGGTTATATATCATAGAGTCATAGAATGGTTGGACTGGAAGGGACCTTAAAGACCCATAGAATTTTTGAGTTGGAAGGGACTTTAAAGATCATAGAATGATTGGGTTGGTAGGGACCTTAAAAGTCATAGAGCCATAGAATGATTGGATTGGAAGGGACCTTAAAGATCACCCATTTCCAGCCCCCTGCCACGGGCAGGGTCGCCACCCACTGAATCAGGCAATAGATGTGCATATATATACATACCATGCATATGTATATAAATGTGCCTGAACTAACTTAGCATCTCATTCATAACAAAGCATAAAAGAAACCCCGAGCTCAGCACGGGCTGTGCCCTACTGAGATCCCCACTTCTCTCCCCAGCCAGGGCAGAGCCAGCAGCAGCACAGGACGGAGTGGGCTGAGCTCCCACCCCAGGGCCAGCAGCGGTGTGAGCAACAGGAGGATGAAGATGCTGCCAGGTCCCCACCACGCTGAGAGCACGACGGGAGCCCCCTGAACCACAGGGCATGGCGCAGAGGTACTGCTCCTGTGTTGTGTGTGATATCTGCTTTTCCTTATTTTGCATGATAGTGGAACAGTGGATGTTTTGTGCCGGTTGGATGAGCAAATAGTTACAGCAATGTGCATTCCGTGCCCGGCTCGTGCTGCTCTGCACGGCTTGTTTGGATTTGGCTGGGTGACAAAGGGTGGGTGGGTGTGATTCCCGAGTGTCCATGAAAATGTGGTTCTTCACAAACTGATTTCAAAGCAAAAGCAAATGCAGTCGTCGTACAGAACTCTGCAGAGTAGAAATGCGTTGTAAAAGAGCTTCTGCTCATCAATATTATTGAAAAAATCTACAAACAGGCACCTTCCGCTATGGAAAAAAATGAATTTCTTAGGAAAATAGATGTTTACAGTTGTAGCTGATGCATGCCCTCTTTTCTGCCAAAAAATGCTTCAGTTGGAGGCAGTGTTGACTGCTTATTAGTGATGGTTATGTTTTGTGGCGAGTGGAGTGGGAAGCACTAAACCACATCGCTTGCCAACAGAAGAGGCTCACTATGTAGCTCGGTCTTACAGCCACCTGATTTCTTTTATATCTTGAGAACTCTTCCTTATCGATGGATGTGGGTAGGCATGAAAACTGGCACAAATCATGGCACTACCTAAAGAAGTACCCGTTGTGTTTAATGCGATGCGTTATTGGGTGCATGTCTGCTGATAGGGCAGCACTTGCTGCCCTGGAGGTGCTGGGGGCTGTGGTTACTCGTTTCTGTCCATGGGTCGGATGGCTATCACAGATTGTGAACTTCCATGGCTGGAACAGAGGTCCAAACAATGGAGGTCTTGGTGTGAGTGGGACCTGGGCGTTTCTGCGTTATTGCTGCGGAAATCCCCCTTTGCACAAACACAGCCATGCGGGTCGCACTGGGATGCTCCCCAGGTCCGACCCTACTGGCAGGCAGGGAACCCAACCCCTCCAGTTTCCATTGGGTTTTTAGGCCAGTGCTGACATAATAAAAAGTCTGAAAAGTTGACCTGGATAGATTACAGAAGGACACTTGTTCACCGTGAATCTAAAACTTTATTTATGCGTCAGTGATCCGTTCGTTTAATTATCTGGCATTCAGGTGTTTGATCTGGAGCCCGATTTCCCTGGACTCTCTGGTGTAAAAAGCAGAAGTTACAGCCTAGTTCAGAAATAGATTCTTTTGTTTGTTTTCTGTTTATCATGAGTAGGGATTGGGATTTTCCAGTGCAAACCCAAGTTGGCCCGGGATTCCCACCGCTGTTTGACCCCGGCTTGGTCAGTGCTTACAACAGTGATTCAATTGCTGTGTTTTCCTGAAGATGTTGTTGTACAAACCTGATGGCAGTGGGCTGTAATGCACCCCCAGCCCTTTCCTGGCCCCGTGGCAGAGGACGGGTCGATGTGCTGGAGGAGGCAGACAGCTCGATGCCGAGCCCGGTAAAAACTCAGAGAGACCTCGTTAGTTAAAATGAGCTCATTTTCCTTGAAACCAAATGCTTATTTTAATTCTAGGGTGGCTGGGTAAAACGCTGCGTATCTTGATTGCTGATAGGCATCTTCCTTTTGTAAGAAGTCATTTACTGAGCGAGAATAGTGCAAAGTAGGTGGCATGGTAGAATTGCTGCTACTTCTTTTGGCACTGCAGATAGATTTCTTCATTAGACAAACCCTTCGTGTGATATAATTAGAGAAGAATGCGTGAGCACAGATCTATTCCACATTTATTTCATCATTTTCTTTATTCTGGATACTATGGTTTCTTTGGGAGGACAAGTTAGTTTGAATAACAAGAGTGCCCACTTGTTGGAAAGCCTTAAAAAAAAAAAAAAAGCTGAATATTCTTCACCTTTTTGCTGAACATCAGAAGAGCCGCACTGAACCCTTTTTTCTGTGTGTGCCTCTTTCTCTCCCATTGAATTCTCTTTGTTGTGTGGGGTGACCTACTCACGGGACAGTGAGTGGGGTCATGGCTCTGATCCCTCGGCCGCCATATGCTCCAGCAATAAGCTGTGTTTTCCATGGAGAGCTTCCTCCTGGAAGTTAAATACTGGGATGTACCTGGGATGCAGGCAGTACGTGTTGTGAATTTTGGGGTGGGGGCTCACCTCAGTGTCTGCTTTTTATATCCTGCAGAGGGTTTGTGCTAGATACGAAAGGAAGAGATGGGAGGAATAACGATAAGTAAAAATGCCATTGTTTTCTCTTCCTTCTTTATGTGCTGATGTGTACCTGCATATAATCGATTATATTTAGATTCTGGGGAGTTTCTTTGGCCTGTCATTACTTTCCTGTACAACCACCTTCCTTTAGCAGAATGACATCAATTTCTGCCATCAAACTCTGTCAGCGTTTCCTTTATATCAGCCAACCCACTGCCTTTCTGTGCCCCAACTTCCAGCTCGTTAGCTGTTGCACAGACAAACGATGGCACATGGGTCTGCGTACAGCGAAGGTATTTGGCTGGCAAAACCAGAGAGTAAATGTTTTGGAGTCAGGCAGTTTACAGAATGACTTGGGTTTGCGTTGACAGACATTTCCGTTCCGAGGGATTTGCTGTGCAACAGTTTAATGAACCAAATTATTGGGACTTAGAAATGGATTTATTGTGCAGTGAGGAATTTGATTCTGGAAGACTGTAGGTGATCTGACCCTGCTGTTTTGCTGGTGTTTTACATCTAGGAATGCTGAAGGCTGCATGTGTGTGAGCTCGCCTAAGTGGGAGCTTATTAGATATGGCAACCGAGTGCCCAAGGACATTATAAAAATTCCTATAAACTTAAACTTGCATGCCTGAGTTTGATCATTAGCCTATGATTTACTGAAGGAACTTACTCCAAG
Organism: Phasianus colchicus; assembly: GCF_987193195.1. Classification (NCBI taxonomy): domain Eukaryota; kingdom Metazoa; phylum Chordata; class Aves; order Galliformes; family Phasianidae; genus Phasianus; species Phasianus colchicus. Next base: position 2,038,383 of record NC_143442.1, on the reverse strand, counting down.
TGCCGCTGTGCCAGTGTTTGGTTTTCTTTCCTCCTCATTAGTCAGTAGGAAAAGGCGCTTGCGTGGCTGCTGGAGCCAATGCCTTTCTGCTGGGCTGCTGCAGGGAGATGCCTGCAGAGCTCACCTCAGAGCTACGTGGGCTGTAGGGCTGCAGAGTGTGTTTACTGCCTGCACAACGTGTGTGCAGCGATGCTCCGGGAGCTGTGAGGGTATTCCGTGCCTAGAAATACACTTGGTGGAAGGAGGAGGAGAGAAAATCAACCCAAAATGAGTACTGCTGCATTTCTTGGTGCTTGCCAGTTCCAAGCTTCCCCATGCACGTCTTCATCTCCTTATGGCTTCACGTCGGCATCGTGATTTTTGAAGCAAACAACGTAGATTCAGCTGGGTTACTCATCAAGATACTGCTTTTGAACAATGGCATTTGTGTTCTTTTTGAGCTAATTTGGGCAACTGTGTGGAGAGCCTGTAAATAGCCCTGATGCGACTGGAAACAATATCCATTGTCTCTAAAATAATGGAAGTTCTTTGTAGAAATCCAGCATCTTACAATGTGGGTGTGCACATCTGCTGCTGCACTCACACGGCTTCCTTGGCTCCCAATAGTTGGGTTGCAAGGAACAGCAGCTGAGTTTTGGTGAACCTTTGACTACCTGGAGCCTTTCTGACCGGCGTTGTGTGAGCTTTATTCTGGATGCAACAAGTGGAAACTGCCTGCTCCTGCGATGGCTGAGCTGTGCTGGTGAGTGCTCAGGGTTGAAACACACCATCTTTGGGGTTGTGTTGGAAGGCTTCCCTCTGAACTGATCAGCTTTGCTGTGTTTTATGCAGGATATTGGCCTGACAGCTTTGATTTAGGCTGGAGCTGCGCATGGTTGAGATGTGAGCACTGCTGGGTTTTCACGTCCAGTTTGAGCAATACTGTTATTGTGGTGTTTTATGCATGGAGATACGTTGTAGAATCATAGAATGGCTTGGGTTGGAAGGGACCTCGAGGATATCAAGCTCCAACCTCCATATCTAATGCTAGAGCATATTTAAAGGAATTTAAGTTATTTTTACATGCTTTATTTATGCCACACCTATCCAGTGCTTTGTTTTTGTGAAGGCCGATGAGAAGAAGATGTGAGAAGCATTCTCAAACTTCTCTGGCCTTAATATTCAGCCAAAGAACGTTCTTCCCCTGGGATTCCTGTGTTAATAGATTCTTATGTTAATAGAGCCTAAAGCTCACCGCGCAGGGGGCTGGATTTGGTGGAAATCCCCACTGGTCTTAGAGTGCTCTTCCCAGACAAACATCTGGGGCTCAGCCGTGGAGGAGGCAGCTGGCAGCCTGCAGATAGAAGCTGAGCATATCCCTGCAGGTGCCCTCGTGCTTCCAGGTTGCAGGGCCATTCCTGCAGTGAGGTGAGCGTGGTGCCAGGGCGCGGGGATCCGGGTTCACCCTGCAGGGCTGGTCCAAGTGGGAGCAGGGATTTCAGAGGAGCATCCGAGGGAGTCACCTGCAGGAAGCATTTTTTGGGAGGTGAGAACCCCTCTGATCCCCATACCCAGGAGATGACCGAGTGCCCTCGTCCTCCTCCTCTTCTTATTTCCTAAGCTGGATGGCGAGTGCACATATGTGAGTTTCATAGAATCCTTGGAGTTGGAAGGGACCTTTACAGGTCATCTAGTCTGACTGCCCTGCAATGAACAGGGACATCCACAGCTAGGTCAGGTTGCTCAGAGCCTGGCCCTGGTTTCTCATTTGGCTTTTAAGGACTGAAAAGCCTTAGAAGTTGTTTAGCAGCATTAAGAGAGCTTGCTATGCAAGCTTAGAAATCTTCAACAACAGTTGTAGCTCGTTTGTTCCAAACAACATAGCTCTTTACCAGCTGATGTGGTACAGAGGTGTGTGCCTTTAAAACATCCTAAAAATTCTTGCTGTCATTTAATTAATCTTACTTTTCCCCAGATCGAATGAGGTTTTATAAAGCTATCTCTGTGTACGCCCCTAATTGATTTTTGGTGGTGCTACTTAACTGGCTGACCTTCAGGCAGCCAGGAGCACTGTTGAACCAAGAGACCTTTACCCCTTTTAAAAAGGCAGAAGTTCCTACACTCTAAAACACTTCAGCTGAGAGCGATGCTGTGCTTAGCTTGGTGTTAGGCAGCAAGGACAGCCAACCTGTGGCTTTTTGGAGCTGATGAGGGCTGCTTTTGGTGGGAAAGGGAGAGGAAACCCTGGTGAAAGGGCAAAAGCCTCCTCTCCTCGGGCTCAGAGATGCTGGGTGAGCCTTGGGAGACTCAGTGCCTTGACTGCTGGTAGTGCTTGGGCTGGAAATCCACACGGATGAAGATTTCACATGAACAAAAAACTCAAGTAACAAACTTGTTTCCCTCACCTTGACAGTCTGGTGCCATTACAAGTTTTTAGTACTTCTAATGATATACAAAAATACTTATTTTCTAGCTAGCTTTTAAATGCCTTTTAATGGATTACTTTGGATCGCATCAACTAAAAGCTTGATCATCTGCCAGCTGCTAGAGTTGGGCCAAAGCTTTGTAAATTAATGAGCTCGAGGTGATTAGGACAGGTCTTGGTGCTTTGGACTTTGCACCAAATTGCTTGCCATGCAAGGTGTGTGCTCTGTCAGGTTTTTGCTTTCAGTTCTCGTGCTGTGAGGATGCTTGCTTGGCTTGGTGGTCAGAATGGCTATGAAAAGCTCTGCTGGTGATGCCAGTGAATGAAAATTATATTGAGGTTCCAGAAACCAGTACCAAGGTCATAACCAGCACTTCTGACTTGGGACTGTTGTGTGTTTAGTGGGCTCGTCTCAGATGTCCATCAAGAGGATGTGTTATAAGAAGTTCTGAGGTCTTGCAGCAGCCTTTCTGTGTTTGCTATTGCGAATGGATAAATGTCTTTACGCAAAAACATTTCTCCACCTTGTGTACAGAGCCGTGGGAAGCTGCCCAGGTCTGGGGACACCAACACAACACACTGACTTAGTCAGGGAGCCAAGTGAGGAGCTGAGCTCTTGCTGTTACCCAACAAATTCAGATGATGTCTTCAGCAGAGTTGGTATCTGTAGCATGTTCTTCCATTTCAGCTCAATGTAGCTTGTTTGTAAGCAGGTAATGCATTTCATAAATTCTCAGACAGCTTCAGTTGCTAGGAAAAGGATGTACGTTGTGTCTCCAGATCAAGTCTGCCGTTTCTGGTTTGATGTTATTTTCTTGGGTTTGGCCACAGGAACTCACGTTTCTGACACTTGGGCCATACCTGCCAGCCAGGTGGCACACAGAATCTTCAGGAACAGAGAATTCCATCGGAATGGAAGCCACTTAGCTGATCTTGTCTTGTTTGGTCTACAGTGCTTGATAATTGCATTCATTGGTGCCAGCCTTTGTCTAAAGACAGAGCTTTTCTCTCTCATCAGTGTCCTCACTACGTAATTGCATTTCTGAGACCTTTACAATCCTCTTCTTTCCATGGGCGTCTGAAAACGGTTTACATTTGTTGGATATCATAAGCTCTCTTGAGGGAGGATTACTTTCAAGGTGATTTGTCTTGAAATGATTGCATGTGCTTTCAGCAGCTGTCAGCAGCATCTGGCGGGGCAGGGCCACCAGTTAAAGGTCTGAGCCACCAGATCTGTCTGATCACCATCCATTTGTTGGATTTTTTCTCATTATTCTCCAACATTTCAAGATGTTAAGTATCTGCTTGCTCTTTTCAAATCCTAAGCATGGTCTGCGTCTGTTCACTCTGTGTTTTTTGAGGCACGGTATCTCACCGTGCGTCAATTAAAATGTGTTCATCCTTCAGGATTGAGGCTGTAGCCACAGTCTCCACTAAGCTGTGGCATCTCCATGGGCCTTCAGAGAGGTCCAGGTGTCTTTGCAGTCAGTCCTCGGTTGCTCCATCCCCTGGGGTTTGAGTCTGCCTTTTACTGAGCTTGTTGAACAGAGGACATCGTGCGTGGTTGTGCGTGCAGCACTGCCTTGTGCTGCTTCTGCAATACCAAAAAAGTCATGTCCCATAGGCAAGCCATGCAAGATGTGAGACTTGGATATATGGCACAGCACTTTCCGTGTGGCCACGATGTTTCTTTATCCTCTGACACTTCAAATTAAATAGTGGGATTCCTTAAAGAAAGCATCTCCGTCACTCTATCTTTGGCCACCATTTGTAGCAAAAATGCTCTGCTGCTGAGCCCAGCCCAGAATGCAAAAAAACAAACCTACCAAGCCTGTTCCTTCAGGGTTGACATCCCCCATGGCTGCTGCTCAGAGAGGTGCCAACGGAGTGCATTTGGGCACACCAAATACTTTTGGAGGTAAGTAGCCACGGGTTGGGCAGAACTGCAACGCCTACTTTTGCAGATTGCCTCCAAATCTGGCTAACAATTGTACTCTTTAATGTAGTTAAACTCCCTGGGGTGCCCACAGTGCTGAAGTCTGGATGGCAGTGGTGTTACATCGAGGTCTGGATGACTTCTTGTCATTCAAAGCCCATAATAGCTCTTCAGTCTCCAAATGGGGCTGGGGTTACATCTCCTTGCCCCACGTCATGTGCTCCCAGCGTGGAAGCATGGTCATTGCTTGCCCTGTTTGGAAACCTCTCTGTGTCTGTCTGTGCTGGCTTAAATATAGTGGCATTATGTCATATCCCACGTTGTATTTTTGTTCTGAAGCCGATAATACGATAAGATGGTGACTCTGTCTTGAGTTGGATGTATATATTTCTATCAGCCCTGAGGGCGACGTTGTAAAAATGCTCTTTTGTTTCGAGTGCAGCACAGGAAGCTCATTTTGGCTTCATTTAACATCACTGCTCAAACTGGCAGGGAGTCAGGAATGGAGTGATGTGACATCATATATCTGGCACAGCAGCATGGCTCGGAGCTTCGCAGAGGCCAAAACCTCTGATAATAAATCAAATGCTGGAATATCCACGCAGTTCCATCATAACAGAGGGTGGCTGCTTGTCATGTTTTTAATCTCTTCTGTTTGAAGGAAAAAAAAAAAAAAAAAAGGCAATTTCCTGACACTTGGGGATGAGCTGGGTCCCATGCTCTGCCTGAAGGAGGGCTCACAGCCTCAGCCCCAAGCAGGAACCCATTTAAAGTAGAGTTTCATAGAACCATTAGGGCTGGAGAAGACCTGGAGGATCACCAAGCTTAACCCCAACCCTATGGAAACTGAGCTTAGAGCTGTAGCTGCTTAATTTCTGGTACAAAGCTGATTTTTTAAAATTATTATTTAATTCGTAGGGTTTTTAGAATTCACATAGTGGGTGAGCCTGGGAGAAACAAATCTTCTGTGGAAGAGTAACGTGTTTTTTGCTTTTCTCTTGGTTATATTGCACGGGGAAAAAAGTATGGAAGGCTTCGGAGACCCACAGGGCACCAATTGCAGAGCAGGCTCCACAGCCTGCTGTCTAGCAATTTTTTCCTGTCATTTCTATGACATCCTTATCTTCATCAATGCAATTCTTTCTCCATCAGAGCGTAAGCGGGGCAGTGGGGGCCATCCTGTTTCAGAGGAGTCAGCCCAGTGCCCGTCCTCCTTGTAAACAAAGAGCAGACACACGATCAGACACGGAAACCCTCTTTCTAATTAATTCCTGTGCCTCTCATGCTGCTGTATAACTTTATGAGGCGCTGGGAGGGATCCTGTTGCCCTGCTCTGGGAGCCTTGGTTACTGCACGCCTTATCCTGTGCATCTCAGCAGACCCAGATCTCTTCAATTACCCGCCCTTCTGCAGAAAGGTACATTTTCAGCTGCACTGTGTTGTGGTGGGGTTGCTGGAGGGAGGCAGCCCTGAGTGGGGTGTTTTGCAGAGCGGGGATGGTCATGGGGCTGAACTGAATGCCATCCTGTGAGCCCCAGAACGGCAGAGAATGGGGCCAGGGAAGAGTCTGCTTGTGGAAGCTTCAAGCTCCACGTGTTTTTGGAGTTATCGAGGCTTTCTCCTTCAAGTACCCACGAGGGGGACTGTGAGAAGGAGGGGGACACACTCTTCATCAGGATCCGTTGTGAGAGTGCAAGGGAAAATGGTTACAAACTAAAGGAGGGGGAGATTCAGACTGGATCTAAGGAAGGTTTTTATCATAAGGGCAGTGAGGCAAAGGGTGCCTGGAAAGGTGGAGGTGCCCCATCCTTGCAGACACCCATCCCACCCAGGTTGGATGGGCTCCGAGCACATGATGGAGCTGTGGGTGTCCCTGTGCACTGCAGGGAGTGGGACCAGATGGCCTTTAAGGGTCCCTTTCAACTCAAACAGATATAGAATCAAACCTGCCAGGCTTCCACTGAATAGTGCTGAGCATTTATTGAAAGTACAGAAACGTGGGGGACGCTGTTTGCTGTTTTTCTATCTCAGGATAAGCATTATTTACTATTATTATTATTTACTATAATCTAGCCCACGGATCTCAGCCTTACTTAACTCAATGATCCTTATGGGTCCCTTCCAACTTAGGATATTCTGTGGCTGTATGAAGGTAGGTAAGCACACAGAGGGCTGAGAGTCTGCTGCTGGTACAGTAGGGAGAATAATTACTGCAAAGGGGAAATATCTGTGAGCGGGTCATGGGTAACAAATTGGTTTTAATGGGAGAGAAGGAAGCAAAAAGCAGGAACGGGGACAGGGGTGGAGGGATGACTCTTTGAAAACTGGATGAGAAAACAGAAGATGCTATCAGGCATCTGTATCTCATCAGATAAACTTATTATCTATTTATAATATTGACTTGTTTTGTAACATGTTCTCAGTTATTCCAGTCGTCTTTCTTGCATTGGTAGTTTGAGATGCTAACAGCGAGTGTATGTTTTACCTGAAAGGAAAACAGAAATTCCTTCTGCTCTGTTTCCTATTAGAACCCAACACAGACTTGTAGGTGGTTTTACAGCCAGTGGCTCCTAACAAACCCAGACATCATGGAAATTAAGTCAGTGTTTCAGTGCTGGAATGTATAGCTGTTGGTGAGTGTGGTGGTGATGGTCGTAGATGTTATAGGGCAATTTGCATTTGATATATAATATTCTTGGAGAGGCCTTCATTCTCTATAAGCACTTTGACCTGACTTGATTTTTCAAGATGTTCCAATACCATGTAAAAGGGAAATTAATTAGTGCCACGAACGCAATGTGGAATTCCCCTTACCAAACACGTTCCAGTGTATCCTTGGCTCCTGTAAGATTCCTGAATTTTCAGTCCATCTTGTTAGCTTCTCCGCTGGCTTTAGGGAGTAAACTTTTATCCATTGAGTGATGCCTGATGGTGGATCAGGCCACGGTATCTCCAAGAAGGAGCAGCACAAGCCCTATGTTAGCTATTGAGCTTTCCTCGCTGCTCCGAGACATTTGTTTTCAGTGCTTGTAAACACTTCTGTTCTGAGTTTTATCTCAGTCTGATCTGCAGATAAGGAATTTGGAGGCTGCCAACAGAATGATGGGAGAAGGTGCAATAGCTGGAGCCAGGCAGCAGCCCTGTGGGTATGGCCAGCTGCTATTTGGCAGGCTGTTGGGGGGCACCACGGAACCTTGCAACTGTAAATGTGTTTAATGAAGAAAGTGGAGAGAGTTTAAAATGTGAGCTCGCGTGCTCTGGACACGGGAGCCTTTTAGATGACTTTTAAAAGCCCATTTCAACAAATAGTGCCTTTGTTGGAAAAATTAGTCCCTCTGGTAGTATCAGTCCTATTGCCTAATGCTGATATTGGCCTTGCTCTTGGTCTTGTATGAAGTCTCAGTTCAGATATATATATATATATCTATAAAAATATATATATTTTTAAATTTTTATTTATTTATTTATTGTATCAGATATTCCTCTGTATTTGTTGTGGCAAAAATGCAGCAGCGCTGTGGCAATAGTGGTGGGATTGGCTTTGTGAAAAGCCTGCTTTCTCCCGAGGCTGGAGAAAGATGTCCTTGCAAACTTGAATTTAGAGAGGTATGTTCTTACTGTCAGCATTGGAAAGTGGTTGTCAGGAATAGTCGATTTTAGAGAAATTAGGAGATGAAGAGCAGTGCATCTTCATGACAGACCAACATTTCACTGATGAGACAAGTATTCCCCCAGCAAGTTGAGGACAGGACTGAGAGTGAGGATTGGGACTAATGAGAACCACTAAATCATGGTGTTCCAGCAGTGAAAATGTCAGCTGTGACATAATGAAAGCTATATCTCGTGGCCTGTAGAGTGCCAGATGATTCATGTGTGAAAACTGAGCGGCTGGTTGAATCAGGGGGGCATGGATTGAGAACAGCCTTTGCTTTCGTGCGTCCTGTAGGTGAGCGTTGAAGGCAGATGAGTTGGAGCACGATTTTGAGGCATTCTTCAGCTCTGCTGCAGATAACATCTCTGCGTTGGCAGACGCTGGAATTACTGATGGTACTCCATAAACATTGTGTACCTTGGGAAACTCAGCTTTCTAACGCCAGGATGATGAGGCGTTTGGATCTGGCAAAAGGCAAAGCAGATGAAGAGGCAGACAAAGGAGCGGGGAAGCCTTCAGTGCATTGGGCTCTGTGGGAGGTTTGATGGGGAAGGTCTATCTTAGCTACCAGTTATTGACACCAGGCATGTTATTTAGCATCCTAGGTAATAATTGGCACCTGGTGATCCAATGACACTGAAGTATGTCAACTAAATGACATGGGTGCTGGCACAGCCTTCATCTAAGATCTCCAGTGGTCATTTTTTTTGCTTTAAGGTTGCTTTATTCATGTGTGCATTACTTTTGTCATGAGGCACAAAGACCACATGAATATAACTTTGTTATATTGGTAAAGCATCGGCCAGCAAGGCATTGTAGTTTCAGAGCATTCACTTTTCCTATTCACTGCTTGGACTCGAAGCTAACCAAGATTTGATGTAATACGTAACCCGCGAGCTTCAGGTTAAGCATTTACCTCCTTGCAGTGCCTCGATTTACTCCTACTGAAAAAGAACCAATAGGAAAATAAATTCATTGGCCTTAGCTAACACTAATGATGGTGGGAATGCTGTTCTGTTGAAAACGTGTCATACAACAGCAGTATTTTTGAAGAGAGTTGCATCTGGTGTTGCTACCGATGCAGGATGGTGGCAGGGATAAAGGGCTGCCCATGGAAGGGCACTGTGCAGCCCCATGGGTGGGCACAGGGAGCATCCCATCTCCACCTCTGTGGCTCGATAGCTTCCATCATAGCAAAGAGGACTGTTGTCTTCTAGCTCTCTCTCCTTTGGCCCACAAGTCAGAAAAATAAAGGAATTAAATTATTATTATTATTTTTCCCAGAGGGACAGGCACTAAATAATTAATTGAATTCAAATAATTGCAAACTTTACAGAGCAAAGGAAGAGCTTTGGGTTCTGCTGAGTTGTGGTTTTCTGGAAAAGCTATTGAAAACCATAATGAATTAATGATGCTAAATGGTAGAGTGTGTTTACTCCGTGCATGGAATAGACAGCTTAAAGAGCGCTAATTGGTCACCTCTAATTTGAGTTTCTTTTACATGATTTTAATGATAACTAACGTTTCTAATATTTATGCAAACAAACCATGCGTGAATATCTAGGGATTACAATGGAATAACTTTTTGAAAACCCTTATAAGAAAAGTATTCCGATTCCAGTTCCACGTTGATAGAAATTAGGAAATTGGTTTAAATTTTGCTTTTTTTATTTTTTAATGTGACTAATTATGGAAATTTGTGCAAGGGAAGATTTCCTACAGCATCTGTTATGGTCTCTGAGAGCAAAAGGGGTAACAGTGCTAATAACAAAACAGGGTGAGAGGAAGGTTGTATTTATTTGGGTGCACCAACTGGGCTTTGGATGCCACCTCTAGCTCGGCTCAATGGGGATGAGCTTTTTCTATCAAGAGAAAAATGAGCATGGGAAATTTGTTCTAAAGGACAATTGTATGAGACCCAGCTCGTTGTTTACTAAACTTTCTTTAGGTGCCTGCAGCATCATAGGGCTGGAAATAGCCTGCTTCCAATTATTTCCAGTTGCCTTGAGGGCTGGCTGCACTTGTCAGCATCTCCTCCTCTGCAGCCTGGTTTCGGAAACGCTTTGGGAACGATTAAAAGCGTTGGGTGCCCGGACTGCGTTTGTGCTGCGCCGTGCCAAAACCCACTTGTGGGTCAGGAGCCAAAGAGCGGTGTGAACTCTGGATGAACCGTACGGCCCAGAGCTCCGCCGCATGCTGGTCATTAGCTGCTGCAGAACTACTGGGTTTGTTTTGCAGAAAGATGCACAGCGGCACGAATGGGCAAAGCCAGCGCCTTCGTTAATACCTCGCCCTAATTGTGAAAAGTAGAAACGGGCTGACGTTTTTTGCACTTGTTTTGGTGAAAAAGCCTTTCCGTGGGGGGGGAAAGCTTGAGCTCTGAGTGAGTTGATAACGAAAAGAAAAAACATCTTCATCCCCCAGCAGCGGGTTTTCAGGGCGGATCTCTCAGCTCCTCCATCCCGGCGCTGGGTGGATGCAGGGCAGCCCGCGGTTTGGTGCCTAATCTAGCATGTCAAATGTGCGAGGTGATGTACGAGAAGAACTGTCACAACGGGCTCTGAAGATCTGAGGGCGGAGGCAGGAGCAGAGCGAGGACACAATGGTGCAGATTGATGTATGGTTTTATTAAGGCACAGTTTGCTGCGCGATGGCAGACATTGCGGCTCGCTCTTTAACGGCAACGTCTTCTGTGCTCTTAATGCTGCGCCAATCTGCATGTCCTCCAAGAGCAAGAGAAGTTTCTTATTGTTGGTGCAAAACCGGTGCACCCAACCCTGCTGGAGAGAGTTAAAAATAAGCATCTTTCCTTTGAAGATGCTCTTTTTTCCCAATTAGATTTCGGGATGTCACTAAGCTGTTTTTTTTTAATTCTGCCCGAGCACGCTCTGTTAATTGGCAGAGCTCACACTGCTGATCAGCAGGTCTTGGTGCTTGCTGCTTTGCTCTCTCCCCAATTACTCCGTATAACCGTCTCCTCTCACCGCCAGACCTGAAATCCGCCCATCCCAAATGGACGGGTTTATCTGAAACCTATTTTCCACCAAACCTTCCCAGCTGCTCGCACACAGGTTTCTACAACCTGACTTTTTCCATTGCCGGAGCGCAAACAAACTGCTCTGTGAGTCGATCCAAGGCTTGGGCAAAGCAATGGTTCCTTTCATCTGGTAAAAACACAGATTTTGTGCCGACAGCCTGCTCAGTCCCTGCATTGTCCCACTTCTCCACGTTTAATACAAACATAAGCTAAGAGCCCAGAGGGATGAGCTGCTCCTCCAAATGCTCTTCTGTAGCTGTGTTCACCCAGTGCCTGACCTGGGAATCTGTGCTGGGAGGAGCTCTGTATCCAGGATGCAGATCAGTCCTTACAGTTATCTCTTGGGGCTTTGGATTTCTCCCTTGCAATTTCATGACTTGCATTCTGTAGATTTATGAGAGTCTTCGGGCTTCTCTTGTTTCTATTGTGCTTTATTAGGCGTAACCTTCAGAAAATGCCTTCGTATTTTCAATTCTCTTGGGTGCTGCTATTTCACTTCTCTCTTCATTTATTTGGGTATTTTTTTATTTTTTTTTTACCTGAAATGTAAACAGGAAGGACATGGCTGGTGTCATCCCAATGGCCACTGCCATACAGAAATTCACCCTGTTTGCCTATCTGGAGCAGATTAGGGAGCTGGGGCCTTTCTGTACCCAGTGCATGGTCCAGCCAGGCAGCATCCCAGACGGGAGCCCTCGCAGCCACCCCAGTGAATATAGCATTTATTTAGGAGAGAATTTAAGTCTAACCCTGCCCCCCACTTTGCAGAGGGGCCCAGCTGCCGGGTCTTGCTGGATGGTTGTTTTTTTTTTCCTTTTTGCTTCTTTATTAGCTGGAAAATCCCAGGATTTCTGTGCTCATGCATGGTTTCCTTCCCTCCGTCCGCGTGGAGCCGGGCTGTCTGGGTGCCACACATTGAGGTCAGCCCCGTGCACCGGCCCCAGGAGCAGCGAGGTCGCCCGCCGGAATTCCCAAATTAGGACAGATCCGTTGGGTTTGGGGTGCCCCTCTGCCATGCAAAAACCTGCAGGTTAAACCTCGCATTGATTTACCGTTCCCGTCCGTCTTTCTGCCGGTTCAGAATTGTTTGTAGTCACAGGCTTGGATATTGCGTTGGGTAAAATGTAAATTAGTTGTGAGTGGTGGAGGGAAATGGGAATAGATTGCATCTCACCAGGAATTCCTCAGCTCAGTTTGACAGATTTGAATTTCCATAAATTGTATTTTCTCTGATGAATATTATGACCTGCCTGAATTTTAAGCTGGTTTTTTTTTTTTGGTTTTTTTTTTTTTTTTAGTCAAATACTGGTTATGTGAAATATACATTTAAAACACAGCAAAGTCAGCTTTCTTCCTTGAATCTGAACTAGCATCAGGGGATGCAAGAATATAAGTGAAGTTTTATAACGTCTCATTAAAACAACTGCTTGTACAGGTCCAGAAACTTCAGCTCCCATTGGTCACAATTAAGGTACATGCAATGAGGGTCATCTAATGAAAATATCTCGGTTTTGCATCTTTAGTTAAAGATTGTGCTGGATAGGAGGGAAGAGGGTGGGAGGGAACATATTGTACCCTCTGCACTGCCCCAGGATGCGGGCTTTTAGCTCAATGAACTCCAGGCTTTGTAATTAGCAGCAAGGAGATTAGATTGACCACGTTTCTGGGAGTAATTTGAGCACTAATTGTGTTTGATTGTTTAATTACTCTTGCTTGCTGGGATTGAGGAGCACCAGTGAACCCTTCACAAGAGCTCCTGCGGGTTCTGTCGATGGAAGCTGTGTGCATCCCGGATGGAGCATGGCACATTTTGGCCATTACCTCAGTCTTAATCAAGGTGCTGGTGCTGACCTGTGCTGGTGGGCAGACAGCAGCTGTCATTTTCATCCACATTTGTCTTCAGACAGTGATAACATTGCACAGGTAGAAGATTGGGGGTCAGTCTGTGAAGCTGCAGAGAGATACAAATTAATGCATGTGTTGTAGCTTCGGTAGCGGAAACTCTTCCATTCTTAATGTGCACAAGGAGCAATTGCTTGTGTTGCATCCAGGATCAGATCTTGCTGCATTGCACTGCTTGCAGTTCCTTTGACTTTGCTTACCCCTGGTACACATCACCTCAGCATGGTGCACGTTGGTACCACTGGCCGTGCACATGTCCCCCATGCAGTGAGCTTCCTGCAGACTCTCACAGATGTTGCTGCCTTGACACGCTGTGCTTTGTACTTCAGAGCTGATGCATCCTGCTGGGGAGAGGGAGCTTTCACTTGTTCTGCTTTTTTATTTCTCTGGCAGCAGAAATATTGCTTTAGGGCACTGCGACGCAGGATCTTACAAGTGAAAGATAAGACAGCTGAAACATAAGAGAAATGTAAGATAAGAGAAATTTGAAGATGGGGCCTGGAGAGCAAGGAGGGGATGGTTGCAGGAAGACATGGTTTAGTGGGTATTGTGGTGATGGGCTGTGATTGGACTTGATGATCACAGAACCATTAAGGTTGGAGAAGACCTCTAGGACTCCCAACCCACCCCTCCATGCCCACTGCCCACATCCCTCAGTGCCACATCCCCACAGCTCTGGGACACCCCCAGGGATGGTGACCCCCCACTCCATGGGCAGCTGTGCCACTGCCTGACTGCTCTTTGGAGAAGGAATGGTTCCTCGTACCCACCCTGACCCTCCCCTGGCACAACGTGAGGCCATCACCTCTCAATCTATCACTTCCCCCTCTCCTCCTTCGGGAGTTGTAGGGAGGGATGAGGTCTCTCCTAAGCATCCTCCGTTCCATACTGAACCACCCCATTCCTTCAGCCTCTTCCCATAAGACTGGTGCTCCAGAACCCACGCAGCATCGTTGCCTCTCTCTGGACATACTCCATAGCCTCAATATCTTTCCAACTTAACGATGCTACGATTCTACAGTTCCAAGCAGACAAACCCATCCTCACACCAGCTGCCTCCTTCCCCAGCGTGTCTATCCCTGAACCGGGGGAGGCAGTGGGGTGGGAACCTCCCGTTGTCTGCAGCAGTGGTGTTGGCAAGGCCGATATGTCACTGCCCTAATGGGACCTGACAAGGAGCCATTGGGCTGCTGCTTGAGGAACTCAATGGTTAATTTCCACCGCGGCGTGTCAGGGCAGAGGGCAGGAAGAAGTAATCGGAAAGGTGCCGGTGAAGCTGGAAAGATTGAGTTAACCGGGGCTTCTGTGTCAGTGCCTCGGACCTTTGGTAAACAGGCTGTATGATCTAAATACCATGCGACTAATCCCCCAAACTGCAATCCAGGGTAGTGTCGTTTGGAGGGGAGAAAGAGGGTAACAGAAAGCTGGTGCTGCACGGAATTCTGCAGGTGTTAAGAACATCCACGGTGACCCATGTGTGTCTCCTTTAAAAGCAAAAAAAGCAATGACTTGTTATTTGTGGGTATGAACTCATCCTCGTCCTTCTTGCTTTCGTGTGGCTGGGAGAGGCTTGTTTTATTTCTGATATTTCTAATGATGATTTCGTTTTCCCCTGGCTGATGCACACCTGTGGACTAAACCCAGTGGAAACTGGCACTTCCTTCTCTTTGATGTTAAAATAACAGTGGTTCAGGCACCACACTGTGCATTATCTGTTTCCCTCTGTATTTTTATGGATTTCACAGTGTTTTAATAGTAGAGCTGTTTCCAGATAAGAGCATGGAAGGCCCCGAGTTGCCATTGCAGTGCTGGTCGCAGGTGGTGCTGAACAAAAAGTTCCCCTGCCAGACAAAGGTTTGGGGATAGCAGCAGAAGGTTGCATCGTTTCCATTGGACAACCTCTCCAGAATAATTGTTTGATTTATTAAATAACATTACATCATTATAGAACAAAAAAAAACCCATCCCTTGGGCTCTCCCCAGACCTGCTATTTATATTTATATTTTTATATGGGGTGTCTGGGCAGCTTCTTTTATCCAGACTGGGAAGGAGAGCTAAAGTGACCCCAGGATGGCTGGAGTTGGAGGCACTTTGGGGTCCATCTGGTCCAAGCCCTGCTCAAGCAGGGTCACCAACTGCAGGTTGCCCATGTCTGGGTGTCTCCAAAGGAAGAAGTCACTGCTGCCTAGTTGGGACCAGGGGAGGTTTGGTGAGGCGGGCTCCATCCACAGCGTGCACTCTGCTGACTTCTTTGTTTTTGCCATCCTTAGGTGAGCTTGCCATCTGCTGCTGTGCTCCCAGGGCCACCGCATGAGCACGGCCGTGGATGGGTGATGGCCTCGCAGCCCAGGCTGGCCCACGTCCTGCTGCTGGGCCTCGTGGCAGGCTGGCTGAGGGCTGCACAGCCCCGCGACTTCACGGTGAAGGACATCGTCTACCTCCATCCCTCCAGTAAGCACTGCCTGCAGGGTGAAACCAGACCGTGGCTTCCAGGGGGGAATGATGGGCAGGGGCATGGGGGTTTGCTCTATTTTTTCCTTCAAGGGTTTCTGGCCTTTGAGACCAAGCAGTTTGCTCAAGCATGTCAATGTGTGGGTGAAATATGACCACGTGTGTCTCTGGTATAAATCATTCCTGACTTATCCCTTCCATAATAAATGCCATTTGGAAGGACGTGGACAGGCTTGAGAGCAGGGCCCATGTGAACCTCATAGGATGGGGCCCTGGGCATCCTGATCTGCTGGGAAACGTTCCTTCCCATGGCAGGGGGTTGGAGCTGGATGGGCTGTAAGGTCCTTCCAACCCAAACCACTCCATGATTATTACAGGAAGTGCCTGAAATAATGATGTAGTGGGGTTATGTGTCTTCAGAGCTTCCATGGACCGTCCTTTTAATAGCTGGTTTATCATGTACAAGTTTTAATTTAATTCTACAGGATTGCTTGTAGAGCTGTGCTTGCCATCTGCTCCCAAAGAAAACTTGTCTTTTCAGAATTCGGCTGAATTCTGTGCAGGCAAAATGAAATTCCAATACAGTTACATCTGTAACCAGGACCTGCTAGCTGCCCAGGGCAAGACATGAGTATCATCAATAGTGTGCTGTTGTCCCACCCCAGGCTGTTCCTTTAGTGCTGTGTCAGCCCCACCTGGGATGCTTGCAGTGCTTACCCTGAGCCACTGGGCAATTGCAGCCGACAAACATCCTGCATGGCAAAGGCCACCTCCTGTACCCAAATGGGGCCTGGCTTACACCACTCCAGGGCTGGGTGAGGAGCAAGATGTATCTCACGAGGCTGCAGAGGCTCAGCTTGCTTGGCCCCATGGAGATAAAGGTGACCCGGTCACCATTTGGCTTCTGAGATGGTGGCAGCACCTTGAAGACGTATTGAATGTGCTACAGAAGTCCTGCCAGGAGTCCACTTAGGAAGCTGTGCTCTTCGTTTGGCGAGATAAACGAGGATGGAGGCTGCTGTTAATGACTGGAGGTTCAGCAGATCGATTTTTCTTCCCTTTGGGGACATCAGCCTGCCTTCAACAGTGGCCATTTATTTTTTTGGTGGGACAGCGTCCAGAAGTACTTAATCCACCTGATATTTTGTTATCAACCCTGGTAAAGTAACAGTACTGGATGTGAGCTCTGATTCCAAGAGAACAAGCACTCCTTGCTTGCGTTAGTGCCCTTTGAAGTGGGTAGTGGGCAATTTTCCTGGGAAAATACAGCTGAACAGAGCCCTTATTGCAGATGAATGAGCCCCCTTGGTGCTGCTGGTGGTAGCAGGATTCTTACAAAGCAAGGACTAATCCTGACGGAGCTGGCAGCTATGGTTGTAATAAGATATGTCCAAAAAAAGAATACGTTGCCATGCGCCTGGGTCGTTTTAACTGAGTGCAGTTTGTTCCTTCCAGCCACGCCATTTCCTCACGGATTTAAATGTTTCACCTGCGAAAGGGCAGCAGATAATTACGAATGCAACCGCTGGGCTCCGGATGTCTATTGTCCAAGAGGTAAGCAGCCACACTGCAGTGTCTCACTTCACCCTACCTTGCTATACCTGCTCAATGGTCAAACTGCAGGGACAGCACTGAGCTGCTGTGCTTCCAGCGCACCGAAATGCCAGCTGTTGTGAGCCTCTGCCACGTGAAGGGTGTGTAAGTGATGCAAATAATCCCTTAAGCTTTTCTGTCCCTTTGCAGTTGGTGAAGTTTAGGACTTCCATCTAGTCCCTGTAATCCTCCAGCTCACTTAGTCCCTGGGGGTGTCCTGGAGCTGTGGGGATGTGGCACTGAGGGACGTGGGCAGTGGGCATGGTGGAATGGATTGGAGTGGGGCTCAGGGATCACAGAGGTCTTTTCCTACCTTAATGAATCTATGGTTCTATTATATGGGACCTGGACCTTGCTCTGTTCACTTCCCTTCCTTCTGGCACAAGGTCATGCTTTGGTGACACTCCTCAGGGGAGCCCAAACTGCTGATCAAAGATCTTTGCATTATTTTTGGTTCATAATGCCCATCAGTCTGTCGATGGTGGCAACTCAGAGTGTTGGGTACAAGATATCAGCAATCATAGAATGGCCTGAGTTACAAAGGACCACAGTGATGCTATGTGCAGGGTCACCAACCAGCAGCCCAGGCTGCCCAGAGCCACATCCAGCCTGGCCTTGAATGCCTGCAGGGATGGGGCATCCACAGCCTCCTTGGGCAACCTGTTCCAGTGCCTCACCACCCTCTGGGGGAAAAACTTCCTCCTCATATCCAACCTAAACCTCCCCTGTCTCAGATAAGAGACACTGAGGTTGTCCCCATCCACTGATGGAGCCTGTTCATGAGCAGGGCACGCGGGCAGTGTCACAGGTGGGAGCCATGTTGGGATGCTGCTGGCTTGTTCCAGTGCTTTCCATAAGCTCAGCACTGCTGCTCTGCCTCTATCTGGCACTGCTCTGGTCTCCTGTAGGATATTACGAGTGTCCTCACAAAAATATTTATCTTGGAAGGAAAAAGACATTAATGTGAATTCCAGACTAACCAGCTGTGCTTGCAGCCTGTCAGGGAGCACTATCTGCTTTAGAATTTATTTGCTTTGAGAGCTCAAATCTGTTCAACGTCAACAATAATAAAAAAGATCAGGCTGGTTGGCATGGGATGAGACCAGCGTTCCTGGACACTCCCTGTTTAGACAGCAGTAGGTGGTGTTTTATCCAGTTAATGACAACATTACCAGCATGTGGAGCCTGCAGCTCGCTGTGGAAGGAGACAGTCGTGGCCCCGGTGTTTGCATTTAGTAATAACCATCAGAACCAGCTTGGCTGAAAACTGCTGATGTGGAGAGAGGTCTTAGTGGGGTAAGCTCACCCCATTGTATTGTAATGAATACATCAGAATCCTCTTTTTTTTTTTGAAGTGCAAGGTTTCTCCCTTGTTTCTTCTTGCTTGTACACCACCACAAGCTTTGGCTTTGTCAAATGAACACATTTTCTTTTCCTTCTAGGCACGAGGTACTGCTTCAGCCAACACATGATGAGAGTTACTGGAGAGAGCGTGTCCGTCACCAAGCGCTGCGTGCCCCTGGAGGACTGTCTGTCTACTGGATGCACATATGTAAAGCACGAGGAGTACAAGGTGAGGACCAGGGTTGCTTCTTTGTGTGAAACCAGGCAGGGCTGTGCCCGCAGCATGGCAGCTGGTGCCCACTGAACATCCCTGGTTCCTTCCTGAGATGTGCAGAGAGCCCCAGAGCCACGGCAGCAGAGGGTTTGGGTCTGAAAAATGGGATATATATGCATAAATAAGTTTCCTAAAGGCTGGTGGTCAGCCTTGCTGCAATGGGTCAAAACCAACATGCAACTTGTAGTCCATCCAGCAACAATTCCAAAGGAACTTGATCCATCAGCTGACTCTTTTGGGGAGGAGAAAAGCAGCCCTTCAGGATGGATGTTCTCCTTGCACTAGGTGATGCATTATTACTGCACAACTGGAAGGGGTTGAGTCACAGAATTGTAGGGGTTGGAAGGGACCTCTAGAGCTCACAGAGTCCAACCCCCTACTAAAAAAAAAAAAAAAAACAGTAGCCACAATGCTGATTTCCAAATGCTGTATTATTTGCCCTCCATCTTTGCTCGGTGGCAGTGATATTTGCCAGGTAACCGAGTTCAGTCCTGCTGTCTTTCAGATCTGCACATCCTGCTGCGAAGGCACCATCTGCAACCTGCCACTGCCCAGGAATGCAAGTGATGCTGTGTTCACCACCCTGTCCCCTCTCAGCAGCACCCCGGGGCTGTCAGGTCGTGCTGTGCTGACAGCAGTGTGTCTCCTGCTGGGGCTCATGGCATAGACCAGGATCCCACACGTGTGCTCAGGACCCACACTTCAGAACTGAATCTGAAAACTGACTCTTGTTAACTGGTGATACTGGAGATGGATTCAAAGAGGACTAAAACCCACATTTTTTTGCTGGTTTTGGTGGAAATTCATGCAAGATGTGCCTAGATTTTGGGCTTAGACTTTTCTTAATGTCTATCTCATCTCCATGATTTTTCTTATTTAGAAGTACCAAATCACTTTAACCATCACTCACTTATTCAAAATGTTCTCACTGGTTCGTTGTTCACCATTTGTCACAGCAGTCACCCCAGTGTCCTGCTTGCCTGGTCTGGGAAAACGCATTGAATAACACACAAGATAAGCAACAAAGATAAGTTAGATATTAGGAAACATTTCTTTCCCAAAGAGCAGTCAGGCAGTGGCACAGCTGCCCAGGGAGTGGGGGGTCACCATCCCTGGGGGTGTCCCAGAGCTGTGGGGAGGTGGTACTGAGGGATGTGGGCATGGGTGGGGGATCCTCGACAGCTTCCTGTGGTTCTTGGTTTGGTTGGGGACCACGTATGCAATATTTATTTCTGTATATTGAGTAGGCTCTAAAGCATTTAAAAGCTTCTTACTGCTAATATTGCTGGGGAAAAAAGAAAAAAAGTGGTTTTGCAAGTGGGTAAGCCTGTAGTATATAAATTATCATAAGAGTATATATATATATATATAATTATATAATATTTTGTGTCACTGTTGAAAACAAATCCACTTCATTTGTTTTTTTAAGCTCAGCTGTATACACAGGGTGGCTGTGGTCTTGGTTTAAAGAAGCTTAGCAGAACTTCTTTTGTTTTTTAGTTTTGAAAAGTTTTTACAAAGGTCCCAAATTGTTCTTTTTTGAACTAACAGTGGCCAGCCATGCTCCAAGGAGCTTTACCAAGTTACAGCTTATGATCTGCCATGCTTTTGTTTTGGGTGAGCTACAGCACAAAGCGTGGACAGAGGGAGAAAATAGTGCTGTGTGCAGCCCTTTGGAGCTGTGCTACCTGCTGAAGTGCTGTTCCTGGATGAGAATGGAGAGCAGCACTCACACTTTGGGTCTGGGGCATTTCTCCGGGGTCAGAAAGCACACTGGATGCCTTGGTACCTCTTGCTGTGAGGGTTTTGGTGGTGGGTCTTTATTTAATTAATTTACCTATATGTTTCTTGGTCAAAATTGAGCACTGTGTCTTTCCCTTTCTACCTTTTCATGCAGAACTAGGTGGTGAGGACAGGTTAGCTGCTGGCACTCAAAGCCTTGCATTTGGAGGTCCTTTTGGTTCTCCTATGACTTGCTCACAGATCTCTACAATTAAGGGGTAGCAGCAATCTGCTGCTTTATGCAAGCTCAACCCACCTGGCCACCCCAGGACCCAACCAGCTGTGACCTCAATGCCATTCCTCCCACAGAGCCAGCTGCAGAGAGGAAGAAAGAGGAGGGGAGGATGACATTGTTGGCCCTGGGAGTGTTCCAGAACCACAAAGATGTGGCACTGAGGAACACAGGCAGTGGGCATGGGAAGAGCGGTTGGGTTTGGTGATGTTACAGGCTTTTTCCAACCTTAATGATTCCATGATTCCATCATTCTATGCAGCTTGCTATTGTCCCCCCCATCCCTGGAGATGTTCAAGGCCAGGTTGGATGGGGCCATGAGCAGCCTGGTCTGGTATTAAATGGGGGTTGGAGCTTCATGCTCCTTGAGGTCCCTTCTGTGATTCTGTATGATCCTGCGTTTAACAGAAAAACACTTTAACCCAATTCACTCCCCTAACCCTGCGTGCTATGCTAATTCCTCCTGCAGTCAGAGGAGGAAGAAGTGGCATGAACTGCATCAGCTCAGACCCATGATAGAGTGGGAACAGGCCATGGAGAAAAAGCTGAGAGTCTGCATGTGAATCTCCCTCTGCTCTCTTTGTGGGTCTCTTTGGGCATACAATGCTGAGCTGTACCATATTTATTTTGAGGCTGGGAGATGCCTTTTAAATGCCTAATTTTTTTTAACTATTGTAAATAATGTACAGTTATACAAATAAATGTTTTAATCATACAGGTGTTGTGTCAGATAAGCTTACTATCAGAAAACTGCTGCCTGCTGCCCTGTGCCCCTACTTCCTTCCCACAGGGGGGTTGGAGCAGCTGCCCTGCCACTGCTGGGCCTCCATTTGTGACCCCAGATCCTCTTTTCTTTCAACTTCTCTCCAAGAGCTGTGAGTGTTCCACGACTCTGCTCTCAGCTCATGTAGCCCCAGTGCATTCTGCTGATTCTCATGCAGTTATTTGCACTCCTGCAGCCAACACTTAGTAGGATGCAAACAGCTTCAGGCACAAGGACTGAATATGGTATTGTGGAACTCATAGCTCAAAGCTTAAAAAAAGTTATTTAAAAAAAAAAAAAAGCCCAGTAGCTCTTACTCAGCTGAATAAACACAATTTAAAGCAGTGCTTTCAGTGGCAGCACATGGGCTCACCCTTCCTGCATCCCCCTCCTTATAGACCCTTCTGAATATTCATTTTTACAGTTTTGTTTTCAATAGTCCAGGGGTTCAGCCATCCTCCTATGACAGCAAACGCTGCTTGCTGTTCTCACCTATCTACCCGTGAACAAAAACATGTTTTCCTCACCCTGTGTTCAGTTTGACACAACAGCTTTCTGGCCCATGCTGGATGGAACTTGGAACCCATACAGGCAGGATGTGCTCATCCATACAAGCATCCTGCTGGCACTGGCTACAGGCCTGTGCTTTCTTGCCCAAATACAGCCTTGGTGGGCTACAACATGCCCAGTGCCATGGAAGACTGCCCAGTGCTGCCAACACACGCTACCCTGCTGCCATTCCCCTCCCAGACCCCCTTTTCCACCTCCACTCACAAGCAGCACAGGCACACACAAACCAGTTTGAGCTATTAGTAGCAATTTAAAAAGTTGATAACTCATAAGACCTGAAAGGGAAGATCATGGGAACAGCAATGCTGAAAGCAACATTGGTTCAGAATCAGTGTGGTTTTTTTTCTTCCCCTTTTTATTTTTATTTTTTTTTTAAGAACCAACTCTCTGAATCAACTCCATGCACACTTTGCAGGGTTACACTTATTTCCAGCTCCCATCAGAATGGGCTTCCAACCAATTACCATTTCTTCTTACTCATATACTCTTTACAACTCGAACATCATTAGGTCACTTGACAGGCTCTTGTACCACTTATTGCCATTTCAGGGTGTGATTCCCCTTGACAGTAATCCCTACATCCACACAACTCCTCCTTAGTCAACCACCATCAGCCACTGATTTCCCTGACTGATCCAAGAACTTCACTCATTCGGGCATTGACTTTTTAACAATTTTGTTTCCAAACAAATCTAACAATTTACCAGCCCCTGCTTCACCTCTGTGGGATGCCTGCATGTCACTTTCAGACCTGAACCCAAGGCTTGACGGCACTCAGAATGGTTTCCATGGCTTCGATGGGTTGTAAACCTCAACTGCTGGAGGCCCTCCTCAACAATCTGCCTGCTTGACAAAGCAGTGACACAGACAAGCTGACTATGAGGTCTGCCATTACTCCTTCAAATAAACACTTACCAGTGATGCTATGTTTTCCTGTTCTTCTTCTAGAGGCTGATCTCTGGGTCTCTGCCATAAAACCACAGAGCCATTAAGGCTGGAGAAGACCTCCAGGATCCTCAAGCCCGTGCCACATCCCTCAGTGCCACATCCCTCAGTGCCACATCCCTCAGTGCCACATCCCTCAGTGCCACATCCCTCAGTGCCACATCCCTCAGTGCCACATCCCTCAGTGCCACATCCCTCAGTGCCACATCCCTCAGGTTCTGGAACACCCCTAGGAATGATGACCTCACCACTTCCCAGGCAGCCTGTGCACTATTGTTGACACAAAGCCAGGATGCTGTTGGTCCTCTTGGCCACCTGGGCATTCTGCTGGCTCACAGTCAGCAGTTGTGAACCTACACTCTCAGATCCCTTTTTCAGTTTGTGCAACTTTCTAGCCACTCAGCCCCAACCATTGTACATCCTGAGTTGAAAGAGATCCATAAAGATCACAGAGTCCAAACTTTGGCTCCACCATTCTGTTTCAATAGCTGAATTTTATTCATTTCTGGGTCCTAGCAGCATGCTTACAGCTGAGGACATCCTCTTGAATCCTCTGCATGCAGCTGGACCTGACTGACCCCTGCAGCCTCCCCCAGGTCCAACCCAGGCCAGGTTTGCTCTTTGAATGGTCATGTTGCACCTGATCTTAAAATAAAAAATGCAGCTTAACATGGATATCCTCATTATAGAGCAATGCTGCATTGATCACAGCCTGAAGAGCTTTACTGAAACAATCCCACATTAATTAGAAAGCACAGCTCCCCAGAATCCCCAGCCCCAGAAGTTCGTGTTTCCAAAAGCTCTCCCAGCCTGGCTGGCACAGCACTTCTCTTGGAGGAGATTACTTTCCAGCTGAAGCATAACACCCAGCTGCATGAAATTTCAGTCTCATAATCCTGTTAGCTCTCCCTCACCAGAGCCTGCACTGATCAGAGCTTTGTGTTTGTGCAGCTCCTGAAATAGCAGCCTGAACCTTGCTAGAACACACTCAGAGCAAAATGGCATTGCTAAGGGGAAATGCTGCTATTTCAGAGGCCCTGCAGCAGCCTGTGGCAGACAAAAGCAGCTTGCAACTCTTAATTACTGGGGGCTTAGTATGGGTGTCAGGTGTGCATAGGGGCAGGGGACTCCCCACAGGCCAATAGGCCCCACTGTGGATGGGTGAGCACATAAACCATAGGCTGAGGGAAGACATACTGCCAATGCAGCATGCTAGCTCCATCAGCTTCACTGGGGAAATACTTCTGAAAATCCTTCTTTCTCAATAATTACCACATGCAAGCACCAATTTTCAGCATCTGACTTCATGCATGCATGCAGAACCTCATGCTGTGCTATGGTGTGGCTTGCACACCCCCACCCCTCCATCTGCAAATGTCCCTTACAGCACCTGTCATGCATGTAAGCAGATAGCTCTTCAAAGAGCAGAGCATGCACATGGGGAGGACAGAGCTGACCACAGGTAACTGCTGAATATGCACAGGCAGTAGTGAAAAGTCATGGCTCAAACAGCACTTAAATGTGTAGGCAGAACAGCTAGCTACATAGCTAGGGATTTTTTTTAATAACTTCTTTAGCATTAAGCAATAAGCTGAACATACAGAAAGAATTTAATGAGATGAATCATCCCAAAAATGCATGAAATCTCATTAGACCACAATGTGGGAATGATGGTATCTGCAGCACACAGAACTGCTGCTCCTGGCACATAGGCTGCACCAGCTGCCCACCCCATCACCACACTCTGCCCTCACACACTGAAGAAAACATACATAACTCCTGGAAGTAAACACAGCAGTCTTGAAAATAAATTCCAACTTACCAGTCCCGCTCCAAGGTTTAAATTCTACTGAAATTAGAAAATAACTTGGTTCAAGACATTCCAGCTTCAGGTCTCCCAAGCAGACACAACTCTAGTGGTCCTGGGCTCCCCTGCAATGAACTTCTATGGCAATTTTAATTATTTTCAGAGCTAAGCACACCTTAGAGAGCACAAGTTACCATAGTTAGGGGTGCACCAACTAACCAACCACCTCAGCAGAGCCAGGAGGAGTGCAGCAGCTTGGAAGAGCTCTGTGCTCTGGGACAAACTGGGTTGGGCTGGGCAAGTGAGCACAGCTGCAGCATGTTGAACCTATTACCCACCTGTGTTCCCTGTGTACCAGTGGGTAAAGGAGATGTTTTTTTCTACTTATTACTGCAACATAAAAACTTTTGAGATGTTTGGGATGTGATCAAGAGCAAACTATTCTATGGCAGCTACCTGGTGAAGGCACATGCAGAGCATACACACACCAAGGTTAGAACTTGTGTGAGAAAACCCACATGTGCCAAAAGCAAACTGTGTCTCTGAAAGATATCTTAGTGGGAGATGTAAGCAGTGCTGCACGCATCCCCCAGTGAGGATTTGCTCCTGACAAAGCACTGTCAGATGCTGTTGCTCCCTTAGAAACAAAGGGAACTATAATAGGACAGGATTCTATGAAAAAGCCAACACATCACCATTCCTGCAGCTGATACAACTTGCTGTTGTCACTGAGCAGCTGCTGCAAGCCTCAGGCACAGGGATGTGTGTGCATATGGGCATGTAGCTCCTGGGCACCTTCCAGCAACACAGAAAAGCTCCTCTGTGCAAGTGACAGCCTGCACGAAAACTGAGACACAAAGCACATGTGCATGGCAGTGTGCAGCCTTCCTTGGTGCATTCAAGTATGGCTCCTCACACCTTTACTTGGTGGAAATCAGCACTGCCTGCTTCAATAAAATGATGCAGAACAGTCAGCCTCCTGCTCCCTATGGCTAGCAACACAACACCCAGGTGGTATCAGTGCAGCAATTAGAGCTCAGGTGCTGCAGATGTCTCTGATTGATGGGGGAAGGTCTTTGGGCAGCAGTTTCAGTAACAGGATCAGAACTTCAGTAGTTCATCACTAACTGCAAAAAGTAGTTGGCCCAGCTTAAGTTATGCTTTGAGAAGAAAGGTGACCAATTAAAATAAACTGCTGGAATGTCACATTATATCACACTATATATGTGTTTTTTTTTTTTTTTTACCTTTAATTAATTTTCTGGAATTAATCTATAATTAATCGCTGGAAAATACTGAACAATCTTAACACTCCTTCCTGACAAATCAGTTGCACAGGTAATACATTTTCTCAAACAAGCTCATGTGCACTCACAGCAACCCATCCATATGCAGGACACAGCCCATGAGGTAAATGTTAACCACTGTGCTAGAAACATCGCAGTGAAAAAGAAATAAGTTAAAGCATACGTAGTAAAGACAGCTATTCATACAGAACATAAGTAGTTATGGTTTATGACTTTGCATTAAAAAAATCTGAAAAAAAATTCCAAAAACACATGAAAATTGTGTGGAAACATCCGTCTTTCTAACAAAATAGGGTATCTAAAAATCAGCATATATATTTCCTCTTGATCAAGTGAAGTACTTCAGTCCTCAGTTATCCTCTCCCCAGTTACATATCTCCTCCATGAGCCAACCTTTAACATCCCTGCTGCAATGCTAACAAGCCATCTCCAAATGCAAGAGCTGTTATCAGTGCCTACCAAGCACAAGCTTGGGAGCAAGAGCAGGAATTCATTTAATACACATGATCACCTTTTAAGTGTGAACACTATGGTTTAATCAACTACCTAATTTCTCAACTAGTTTCAAAAATAAATATGCTGAATATCTGAATTACATTGTATTAGAAAATTATCTCCTTAACTGAATCCATCAGACATTTCAGAAGCTTCAGTTGGGACATGTACCTTGAAAACCAATTCCATGCTTTTTAATCAACCATCAGCCTTCATGTTTCCTTCAGTCCAGCAGGCAAATCTCACAGAGAGCTGCCCTACTGCTGCCTGAGGGGAGAGCTGACTCAAAGAGCATGGTGAGTGGTCTCTGAAGGCTTAGATTACACAAATCCCTTAAAGTATAAAAATTCTATCACTACTCCATACTTCACTCCAGTTGTTTGAACAAGTGTCAACACACACACCAGAGATCTGCCATGTTTATGCATTCCCCCCCCCGCTACCTACAACATTTCTGCAATTAGTTTAGCCTGACTGGGCAGAGCCTTTTAGAGCCAAGCAAGCTCACAGACCAAGTTTTACATCTGTTACTGTGACAAAGCAGCTTATATCTTGCAGCCTTACCCTTCTGGATCAGCTACCTGGAACTGTCTAATGTTACAGCCATGCTTCCCTACATGTTTATGAACCAGAGAATCTCTTGTTGAGTGACACTGCAATTAGCAAGAAAGGGCAACAAGCCTGCAGTCGAGCTGGCAAGTCAAAGAAAAGGGGCCTTCTCCCCCAAGAGATACCTTTGACCTTCTGGATTACTTTGAGGACTTCAATTCCAGCCAGGTGGCTGCTGGTGGAAAGAGAATAGGGTTCTTTACTTCACAGAGGTGTAGAACTTCACCAGGGTAACAGCTCACATAAGATTCTGCTATTTAAGACAAAATACTCCATGTTATTTCTCAACTTTAGTATGAATTCTTTGAAGAGACGTTTAGCACCGTTTTCATATCTTAAGGCAACTAAGTGGCAAGTACTTTACCTATAACATTTTGTTTTAGCTTTCTGACCAGGACAAACAATCTTTAGCCTTGCATATTTTAGGCACGTTCACTGTGTATTAATGCCTGCAAATAACCACAGTCACAGCACTGCTCTTGTGATGCTCAGCATCGCTTCGAATAACTTGAGTTCACTGACAGGATAACTCATTCACTCTTCACTAGAAGTGCCAAACTTTAAGGAACTCTCTCCAAACTGATAAGAACTTCCCACAGAACATTAATCCCTGCTAAGAACAGACATAACATTGCATGAAATCTTTTTCATTTATTTACCATAGAAAGGATCTCAATTTGTGACACTGAGAAGTGTTTCATTTGTTGCTTTTTTTATTATGAGAAGTACAGCTCATCACACTGTATTCCAAAACCTTTATTTCACAGTAACAAATTAATATACAATAAATCCCTTCTGATGAAAGGGAAACAGAACTGAATAGTTCTAGCCTCTTTTGAGAGTTTTAGTAGGCTTTTATGTACAAGAAAATGTTAGTTAGAAAAATACCACAAAATATCTCCCCTCAACTTCTAGCATGAAATACTATCAGTGATGTCAAGGCAGAATTCCCACTGTTTTCAGTGAGGTTTTTTTTTTTTTTGCCTTGGGTTAAAGCCATTTGAAAAGCTACTGTTAAAAAAAGCAACCAAAAAACCCCACATTGTCCAGCATGAAACTTTACAGGGTATGAACTCAGAAATTGGTGTCTCAAGTTTAATTTGGACAGCTGCCTGAAAATACACCTCAATTAAAAAAATAGAAAGGCAGATACAACAAAGTCACTGGAAGAAAACAAAAAGACAGCACCAAGAGCCTTCAACATAGTTAAACTATGTGAAGCATTTCACAGAAGTTTTCTAGTATTTATCCAGCTAAGTTCTCTACAGTGGTGCTATACTGTGCACCGAGACAATAACCCTCCATCATCAAGTGAGGTAACATGTACTCTGCAAAAGAATTATGCTACAGTTGGTTTTATACAAAGATACTCTTCAACTCCTTCAGTATTTTTTTTTAAATCCTTTAAACAACAAGGGCAAAAAATAAACCAGACTTTGGATATTACAGTTTTCTTAGCCAGCAGACAGGAGATGAAGAGCTCATGTTCTAGAAATACGGCAGATTCCACGACACAGCAGTAAGCAAATCCTGCCTCAACAGCCATACACTTCAGTCTTGGAATGCATATAGGCTGGAGCCAACAATAGTGATAATGGCAACACAAACTCTGACTGGCTGGCTTAGCCAGGGTGAGAATTGAGAAGGCAGTTGTCACTACTTCAGCAGAGAGCACCTTCCTAAACTGCACCTCTACGATCAGGCAGTCATTAACAAGGACAGATACAGGCACTTGGTAAGGGTCTGGTTCTAAGCCTACTAAAGCCAGCAGAAACTTTGGTGGCAAACTGGCTTAGAACCTGAATAAGCAATAGAAACAGTACACAAACCTAGAGCATGTGTTAAGTCTAATTATTAATAATGGAAAAAAAAGATTATTAAAATCCCAAGCTATTTGAAAGGAAGCTAAACCTCTGAACACATCATCTTGGCAGCCATTATCCAGACAAAAGTTCCATTTAATTTTGACTGAGTCAAGACTGAAAGATTCCCTATTGTTGCATAAACAGCTACAGCTGTGGAATATTACCAAACAGTCCTAAAAAGTGAATGTAGCAACATTAATTACCTAGCTTCTGTAGAGAGGCAGCTGACAGCTTGGAAATTTCAGATGTCTTGAATTTTCCTCACTGTTCTCTTCAGTAACTTCAATTGATTTGGAAGTTTTTATGTCACCTGAAGAGACCGACTTATTTACTGAAACCTTCCTGCTGAAATGTTTTCTGTAATTGATTGTAATTACAGCAATTGATCATAATTGCCCTTTGCTGAGGCATTTTGAAATTCCAGAGATAAATCTCAGTTGCACTCAAGAAGTAAAGAAAAAACAATGAGGGTATCCAAGCACTGCTCTGTTATCTTTTTCTTTAGCCCACATCAATGTATTTGATGACCTTAAAAAATTCCAAAAGCAAGTTTAAATTACATTTACATATATAAAATAGTTAAATATATTTAGCTAACACTGAGAAAATAAAATCACAAGCAGCATGAAGGCGAAAACATGAAGAGATGACTGATTCTAGAGTTAAGACTTTGCTGATGTCACTACTACATCCAGAGACTCAGTAAGTAGTACAACTTGCAGTTAAAGATTCCTGAAAGCTTAACTTATTCTTTTTAGAGCACTGCATGAGCAATTAATTAGCCCAGTATTCACTGCTGCAGTCTTCATTAAGTTTTATATTATGGGAGAATGGTACTATTACTTGCTCCTCCCCCCCACTAACTTACTAGAGTAAGTGGTCAAAATCCCTAGAAGATTCAGTTGCACCAGGATTTTTAACGCAAAGAACACAGATTTGCCAGACACCAAAAGACAGAACAGCTGATAATAGTAAGAGGCTATGCAGAGCTGTGTATTCAGTCAACTGAGTTTGAACTCAAAGACAAGGGAACTCACAGCTTCAATTCATGTGGCACATACAACTATGTGTTAAAATAGTGTCAAATAATGTTCCAAATCACATGTGATGAGCATAGTCATGAGACTAAAATAAATAGCAGATAGTTTATTATCTAAAATTATTTCAAGTGTGGTACTTTCTGACAATGCTTACAAAGAATCACCAAGTCAAAGAATGCCAAAGTCACGTGGATCTCTGAAGCCCTGTCGACTGTTAGTTTCCACTTAGTTTTCTCATGATAGGGCTGTCAGGTTCAGCATTAGTGAAAATACTTCCTACAACAACATGAGTACCCCAGATGTTATGACGAATGACTTTGCAGCAGCCAAGATCATCAACAGAGAATCCAAAGTGGCGGTAGCGTTCATCTGTTTCAAACAGAGTGTTGTTTGTGTAAGGTCCAAAAAACTAGGTGGAAAAGAAGAGAATTTTTCATATTACTACTTTGAACATTTTGTACCACGAGGGTTAACAGATCAGTAACAACAGAGTTGAGTTTTATTAAGAGTCAAAATTACCCCTTTCTAAAAACAAAAGGAAAAGACAACAAAAGAACTAAATCCAGAAATACCATCTGCATCTGTTGTAAGAAATTGTACATGCAGTTTTGTTTGAGATATCTACAGACAGAGCACCCCTGCTTGTATTGGTAACCTATACTTAAGGGTTTATTATACCTTTAATGCAGACAGAGGGCTGAGGGCATATCAGCATGTCTGAATGTCTAATAAGTCAGACACACAAAACACCTTAAGTGTTTTCAAAAAGTTCTGCTGCTTCTTCAGACATTAAGAAACCTCCTATAAAACAGCAAAATTAAGACGTACCTTTTCAGTGAGCCACTATTAAGACTCTTAACAGTAAGATCTGTGTCAATTTGAAAAGGGTACTACGGTTGCCTTATCTCAGAAGAGGAAGTTTGACAAAAGCCCACTGCTGATTGACAGATGACAGGTAAGGATGGTACTACTGAACTGGAACCCATAGACAATATCCTTCTTTTATTAATCTATAGATCATATTTATAAAAGGAATTATCCTATGGTAACAGCTTTGTGGCAATATGAAAAAGGTGGATTTAACCCACACAGAAGAATTCAAAGTACCACTGTTAGTTCAGTCAGTAGGGTTCCACACAGCACATAACTTACTGCCAGTCCTGAGGAAGGATCAATGAAGTCAGCCCAATAGCCTTCAGAACAGATTGCATAGCAGATTTCCTTGGCACCATTAATGAACTTAAAAGAAAAATAAAAAAGGAAGGAAGAAGATCAGAACTGTTTTATATCCAGGCAGATAGGTAGATACACATAGATCAGAACACACAAAATATTCTGAAAATGAATTCTTGTTCTCTGCTAGTAAATGAGAAATTTGGTACATTTTCAACAAAAATATTAAGAATATTAAGGCAATTAAAATTAATGGCATATATTAAATTAGTCCAATCATACACGGTTTTAAGTGTTTCTTGTGCCAGTCAATAATGTATTAACAGCTTGTGTGTGGAATAATGTAATTACTCTGATTATTCATGCAGATTGCAGTCATACCTGGTACCCTCTCAAAGAAGTCAAGTATTACTTCAACAGAATAACAAATCTCATCTGGACTCCACATAGCCCAAACATAGCATGATATATTTATATAGAAATACAGTTTTGCTATTAGATCTGCTCTTAGCTAGCAGGAAATTACCAACATAGTGCTGGTAGTACAAACGTACAACTGCAAATGATCTTTGCAGAATGTTTTAGTTCAGCATCATGACAGCAAACAGTTTAAGTACTTGATTTTTTTCTTTTTACACCAGTCTACACCAATTCTCTTGTTGTACTTGATTCTTGGTCAGGATAAACACAGCTTTCACTATTAGACAATCAAAGTTGGTTTATTTACAACAGAGGATACCAGCAGATGTTTATGAAAATACCATTTTACATTAAGTAACATACCAAGAAGCTCCCTATTCTCTAATGCCTCACCACAAACCTCCCTTTGGAAAAATCTCTTAGGGAAGTCACTACATTTTTATAGCAAACAAGCACCTAATTTAAAGCTGATATTATAACACAAGGCACAACAAAATTACATCAGTTATAGATTACACAGCACATTTTTGCACAGATAAAAGAACAAGAACACAAGACCTCAACTATGTGCTCTCAGTCACCTAGATCAGCAGTTTCCAATCCATGTCAGGAGGGTCAACAGGAATTCACAGAATAACTTCTCAAGAAGTCTGCAAAGTGAATGAGAACCCTCCCCCCAAAGCCTCAAGGTGCATGATGACTCTAGAACTGTCCATGCACTGAGAAAAGCACAACCAGGTACAAGAATACAAACAGCTAAATGCACTGATCTGCAGAAAAGCAGAAACAGAATTCATGTAGCTCCCTTGAAACACACAGAAATTTCCCTAATCTCATAAAAAGACATACCTCTAACTTCAGATTAAATCAACACTTTGTTTACTCTCATTTTGTTGCCTGACAAGTTTGAGGTACAAAGATTATTATTTTTACTCAGCCTCATCCTCTTAGGGGTCCAAAATAAGGAAGTTTATCCTTTATAGTAACCAGATCTACATCTTGATGGCTCTGAAGATTAGCCATAAACATAAGCAAACCATCTGAAGACAGCATTTAAGACATTACATTTCTGATACAACACTAGATCAAAAGATGTAGCATAACAAACCCACTGCAAGCTCTTAGAGTAGCGTTAGTAACCACTTGAGATTTACCACTGTAAATGCTAGACCTGGCTGTAAATAATCCTCATTACTACAGCACAAGTCTCTCACATTAAATTAGTATCTTTAATGTAACTTCTAACCATTTATGAAGCAAACAAACAGACATTTTCCTGTGACCTTGCTGTTAGTAACCTTTAGGCCAGGAGGTTACAGTTAACATCCCAGCACTCCTACTATGACTATATTAGACTTGACAGGGAGGTGCACAAGGAAGAAAGATGCCAATTAACATATAATTAGACCAGATTACAATGCCAAAGATCAACAGACCATACATAATTCAAAGAGAACACCACACTAAAATGAAGGGAATTTTAATTTGTGTGTAATTTTTATGTTGATACTCCAGACTGCTTGTTTCTTTTAGTGGTAACCCAAACACTGCTTTTTACAGACCACACCTTCAATTTATGAGGCTGTAAAGGGCATTAAAACCTGAATCTGACCCTCAGCACATAAATGAAAATCTTACCAGATTCTTTTTTTTAATAGTTTTTTAAAAATTACAAGTAATACATGAAAATGTTGCATTTTAAGATGCCAAGAAAATGAAATGCCAGCAGTGGCAAACAGTGACACCTGCTGGAGCAGGTACAAAACAATCTTTAGAATGAGAAACAAAGCTATTTTCAGAGAGACATCTAGTGGCAAGAGAGCATCGAGACAGCATTCACGAGGCTGGTTAGCGTTTCATGCACTAAAAGATGTATCTGTTACCAGAATGAGGAAATTAAGCAACCACCTCTATAAGTGAGGATGCACGAAGTCCATGCTTGAATTTTAATTACACCACCGAAAAAAAAAAAAAGAAGCAGAAAAATCCTACAAAACACAGTGTACTGAAGTGGGAGTAAGGTGAGAAAATGCTGCCCCTTAACTGCAAGACAACAGATGTTTAATGTACTGCTTTACCATTTTACAACATACACAGTTGACTCCACCTACCTGTAACGAATTTAATAGTTTTATGAGAAATTTCAAGTGGAATAATAAAATAATGGAGTTAAAAAACCACTGTCTCCATTTTATCAGACAGCAGACAGGATTAGCTCAAATGTGCAATATGGTATATTCCTACCTGAGCTAGAAATAAACCAGAATATACATATAATACACAGAAGATTAATTTACAAAGGTAAAATGATACCTATGTCAACTACTTACATTTTCTAACAGCATTTCTCTCTCATCTTCCACTTCTTGACTCCATACAGTCATATCATTTTTAGTCTTCTGGGTAACAGTCAGTACTGTTAAATGGTTGGCATTCACTTCTGGAAACATTGATTCGAAGTCTAAAAGTAAAACCAGTATTTTATGGCTTGCTCTTAAAGATTTTTCAGTTTTAGATAAATTACCAAACCTAATTCAAATTATTAGCAAATCAGTGTTAACAGTAATTTTCAAAGCTCTGAAATGAACAAACTCCAGTTCTCTGCATGAGGTGGATAGATCCTTATTTCCTGGTTAAAGCCAGAAATTTCACACACATTTATTTTTTACTTTAAACCTTTCAGTAGAAATGTCCCAGATCTGCTTCTGACTGCTCCTAGGACACAGCAACACTCACAGGAAGGGCCCAAACCATCACAATCCTCCTTCTACATCATTTATTAGAGCAGAGCACTAAGTTCCGTATGAAACTCAAAGCACCATCAACAGCAAAATTTCAGCATTCATCTTACATGCCCTTTTCTTTTGTGAAATACCAAACTTTGGATTTCCTTATTCTGTGAAACATTCTGCAAGGTCAGTTTCACCAAAGCCCTTACTTGCATATTCTTACTTTTAAAGAAGTTTGTGGTTTGTTTTGAAATCATCCAAAAAAGTTAACCTTTCTTATACCTTTCCGTAGCAGTTCAGGACAAGCTTGTACTGCACACTCCACTTTTGCATTTTCAAAATACGTTTCAGCATTATTTACTTGCTGTTTCTGTGGAACATCAGAACCCTGAGGGGGAAAAAAAATAATTAACTTTTCTACTCTTTAATATACAACAGGAATAACATCACATAATAGCACACCAGACTGTATTTTTGTGCCTGTATGCCTACTGATAAACCCAAAAAGTCTCACAGAAAGATGATTTGCTATCACTT
Source organism: Phasianus colchicus (assembly GCF_987193195.1). NCBI lineage: Eukaryota > Metazoa > Chordata > Aves > Galliformes > Phasianidae > Phasianus > Phasianus colchicus. Next base: position 2,003,515 of record NC_143442.1, on the reverse strand, counting down.
AGAACTTATTTTTACATATTAAAGTTAGAAACAAGTATACACGTAGCCTATTATCTGAACAGAAATCCTGCATTTTATTCTAACAGCAGTATCCAAAACCTTAACCAAGAGGGAAGCTTTTGAAAAATACCCATCTGAAGCAATGGCCTGCAAGCATTTGATACAAAAGCAATTGACAGATTTCAGACATATGCACATTACCTGAGCCAGAGTAAAACACAGAAGATACACAACAGTTCAACAGCTTTGAACTTCCACTAATTTCAGCCATAGCTAAAATTGCAGACTGCAAAACAGAACTGTGGTATCTTGAAATACCAAACTGTTTTCCAATAACACTAATTTTATTTTCTGTAGTTTCTAAGAAAACCTTATTCTTGTGGGTACATTAAACATCCAGCACTGTAAGCCAGATACACAGAACCTAAGCTTCTAACATCCTTAAGAAAGTACTTAAAACAGCTGCTACTTTGGGATAGTAACTATTATGTAACATAGCTGCAGATTTAGTAGCTGTAACTTTGCCTTACTATTCAAGAAATTTCAGCAACTTGAGACTTTAATGTTGAATAGCATATCAAGTCCCACCTAACACCAGTTTGTAACTGCAAGTTCACCCTAGAGTTTCCCTAACCACACAGTATAGCTGAATTTATTCTATAAATCAACAGTGGTCTGCATGTTTGTTTTCTATTTTTTCTGGCTACCAACAACAGATATTAGATGCACTTCAATACATATCTTTCCACGTGTATTTTGCATTATGATTGTAAAGTCATTGGGACAGATCAGCTGGTACTTCAAGCCTGACAAATCATGCAGTTGTGCTGCTAAACCATTTCTTTTTTTCCTAATCAATGGCTGCTTCCCTTACTGAGAATGGTAATGTAATGGCTGATTTTGATTTCTTGTTTTCTGCTCCCATTCTAGCCAGCTAAAGACAACTCATAGTACACACACTTACCACCTACACTATAATTAAGGGGCTACAGCCATTTTCCAAAGAGCTATACTATATTATCATATTAATGGGCTGCTAGATTCATTTATATTAGTTTTATGCAAACAAAACTCCTCTGACTGTTCAAGCACAGGAACTTGAGCTTCAGCAGCACCAAGCTTTTCTCCAGCTTGCTGTAGCAAGCCATGGGAAGATTCTGTATTCAGTCCAGATCTGGGTCTTCTAGAGAAGTAGTTCAGCATTTCCACTAGCTAAGCACTGCTCATGGATTCCTGAGCAACACTGGTATTAAACAAGCTGATTCTTGTTAACTGCCTTCTGAAAAACAGTTGTGAAACCTTTCCAGTTTCTCCATTCCATCAGGTCAGCAGCAGGTGCACCGATGACTTTATTATACAAGTAATCTTTCTAGAATGCAGACGTGCCATCAGTGCATCTGGTTTGTGCTAAGTAAACCAAAGGCTAGTGGTTTTTTTTTTTTGTTGGTCTTTCAACTGAAGTTATGATTCATACACACTGAAAACAGACTTTTGGGAACTCACCAGAAGCTTACGTTTTCTCAACACTTTGAAATAAGTTACATTTAAAAAGAAAACACTACACAGCATTTTTACAACAGAGATTTACTAGCTGACTTCTGAAGTCTGAACACGTCAAGAACTCAGAGATTGGAAAGTTGAGTCAGCAGCTAGTAGCAATCAACATTTCTTGAAACAGTCTGACCACGCAAGTCAAACTAGCAATTAACAGCCTGCCTGTCATTAACATGGCATCCAACCGGCTGCAAGTTTTGCCAATGCCAAAACATACTCTCACATTGAGACTTGAGGTTGAGCTGCTACGTTGGTCTGCTTCTCATGTCTGAATACCACAGGAGTCAGAACTAAACAGGCAGGTTTGAGTAAACTGTCTAAACTATGCAAGGCCAAATCCATTAAATGAAATACTTAAGAAAGAAACTACCACTCTTATTTGATAAAAGGTGGTGAGACTTTGCAAGCAGTACATTTTGATACTGAAGTTTTCACACAACCACAGAAGTCACCAGGTTCTACACAGGCTTCCTTACCTCACCTGAAGTTCATCTTTTAAAGCCACCTGGAACATCAGGAATATCTTTTTACAGAAGGAAGACACAATGATTATGTTTCTCTTGGACAAGAAATATCAGCTTTGCACAGAAGCTTGTTATCACAGAATCTGTTCTTACCTGAAATTCATTTATGTATTGTGCCATTACAAATTCATGCCTTTCATTTGACGAAGGCTCTGCTAATATATCAGGCAGACTTTTTGAGGCTTGGCTCTTCCTCTGAGCAGCAGTACCATTTAGATGACAGTCAAAACCAATATTACCAGGCAACTGGAATCTCTGGTCCTGAGGACCAAATGGCCCCATTACTTCATCGGGCCATACGGTTCTTGGACCTGTAAAAGTCAAGGCTTTGCTTTAGTCATTGTGTTATTTAAAAAGGAATCAATAAAAAGAAAAGCTCAAATATCTTTATTCGATCACAATCACAAAACCAAGGCAACCAGAACACAGGTAAGTGTCCTGCCATAATAAAAACACACTTCAGAATTCCTAGCTTTATATGGAGTGTACAGTTCTGATAGCACATCAATTCAAAGAAAATGAATTTGCTTGTTCTTACATAAATCAGGAGGTGTAGCAGCAACATGAGGCTCGTCTGAGCCAGAGGAACCTGCTGTAGAAAAAGCCTTGGGATTTACAACTCTTTTGACTAAGGAATAAAACCCTGGTAGGTAGGTGACCAATCTTGCTCTGTTACAGAGCACCTGAGAAGACAAAAACAAAAGCAAGTATTATATACTGCTAACAAAATTACTAGTTCATGTACAGTTCTGTATATCATAAAACTTCACTCCATAATTAAAACTGTAAGTTAACAGCAATTATTTTTGTAACACAGAAATTTAAAAATACTTTTTTAAAAAAATTATTTTTCTAGTAATAGTTTTCTAAGCAAAGGAAAAGCCTTGAAAGCACTTAGTGAAAGACCTTCTTACTTGAGGGGAAAGAAGTTTAAGTAGCACCACTCAAATGCTATAACCTCAATTAAGTTATAGACACAGAAAAATATTGCATCCAGCCTCATTCCCATGATCACCACAATTCAATCATGATCAGAAATACTGTTAATTAAGTGAGTGCCGATATCCAAGAAGACCTCTGCCCTGAAAACTAGCACAAACATCAGCTGGCCCATACTCACACTTCTTAAAAGACTTGAGGGGACACCAGATAACAACACTACAGATATGTCTTGTGTCTTTCATCTAGAAGCACACATATGTGCATACACACACTTCTCTGGCAGCAAAGCACACATATCAACAGCTCCAAAGGATGCAAGGAGACATGCATACCAAAACAGGTGGGTATGGTAATTTCTACTTCAGTATTTTGCACTTGAAATCCATAAATATTTAACATGTGCAAAACTGAAGCTTGTGCAATCCATGTTAGATTTGCAAACTCAGCACATTCACATATTTATAAACAAGCATTATTGCAAACAGATTAGTTCAGCACCCCGGGCAAGCTGCCAACAAGCCATAAAGCCTTTATGAATTCTGCTGTCTTGGGATACACCAGCAAATCTGCTTCACACCATGGCCTTATGCCTTCAACATAACTATTAACTGCTATCAGAAGCTGATTCAGTCAGGTGGTAAACAGAAAATGATGCAACACTGTCTCCCTCTACATGCAAATAGCCTCAAAGGAGCTCTGAAGAGCCATTAGTGCTTCCAGGTGAGGAGCAGCTCTGCAACCCAATGACAGGAACAGGTTGCCCAAGGAGGCTGTGGATGCCCCATCCCTGCAGGCATTCAAGGCCAGGCTGGATGTGGCTCTGGGCAGCCTGGGCTGCTGGTTGGCGACCTGCACACAGCAGGGGGTTGGAATTGGATGAGCATTGTGCTCTTTTTCAACCCAGGCCATTCTGTGATTCTATGATTCACTCCATGACTCTTAAGCAGTGCAAGCAGCAACTGTTACTTGTGTTTGTTTTTTTAAATAAAAAACACACAAGTGCCAGGATAGAACTGTCAAGTCTAACCCATTTTTTTTTTAATACTTGAAAAGAAAAAAAAAAAAACACGGATGACTCTCCTGATGCGCATCTGCAACAAAAGTAAAACACTTTTGTTAACGCTGCCTCACTCCACAGGGAGATGCTGGCATTACACACATGCAGCGTGATGGAAAGCTGGAAGGGACCCAGACGGACACAGCACTGTGACACAGCCGTGTGGATTCTGCTCAGCTCTGCAAATATTTACACGCCTGACGTTGCACCACTGGAAAAAACACCCCGAGATCAAGGTTTCACAGCGGCCTGCGTGGCAGAACGAGGCCAGCAACGCCTGCTGCCCCTCAGCCTCAGCGCCCCGTTCAACTCGAGCTCTGCGCTCGAGTTCAAAACCAGAATCGGGTGCACCTCACTCCAACTGAACCACAGCAGTTCGGAAACTCGGCTGGAAGGAGAAGGACGATCCCGATCCTTCAGTACGACTGAGGCCCGCAACCAGAGCCGCAGCCCCGCACCGGCCCTGGCTTACTCACGTTGGCCATGGCAGACGCTCAGCAGCCCCTCGCCCAGCGCTCCGACTCCCCCTGCAAGACAAGCGAACGCAGCGTCCTCTGAGGCCCCGCACCGACCGACCGGCCGGCCGGCCGGCACCGGGCCGCTCCCCCCTCAGTGCCGCCCCCCCGCTCCCCCCTCACACGGCCGCGGCGCAGCGGGAGCAGGCAGGAACCCCGCACAGCGCTTCCTACAAAATGGCGGCGTCCGCTCCCGCCCCGCCCTCACCCTCTCGCCGCCAGACCTGAGCAGCCGCTCGCTGAGCGGTGTGAGTGGGTATTTGCAGCGGGGATAGGGCGGCGGGGCGAGCGGGCCGGCAATCGATTGGTCGGGGCTGGGCTCCCCTAGGAGAGGGCATGGTACGTAGGGGTATGCGGGGGTACGCAATGCCGCGTCGGTGCGGTAGGGGGCAGCAGCGCGGCGCGGGGAGCTGAGCGGCTGATGCTGAGCAAAAATGGGCATTTCTGCTGGGAAAAGTGGGGGCAGAGGGGTGGCCTCTGCAAAGATCCGTTGTATGAAATAGGAATAAAGCCCTTCTAAAGCGAGCCAAAGGGGTTCTGTTGTTTGTTTTTCCCTCCTCGTTGCGTGCTTTCAGCACTGGAACAGGTTGCCCAAGGAGGCTGTGGATGCCCCATCCCTGCAGGCATTCAAGGCCAGGCTGGATGTGGCTCTGGGCAGCCTGGGCTGCTGGTTGGCGACCTGCACACAGCAGGGGATTCAAACTAGATGATCATCGTGGTCCTTTAGAGCCCAGGCCATTCTATGAGTCTGTGTGCATCCCCCCCTGCCTTTATCTCCAAGTTCAGCCCGTTTGCTTCGCCCAGTATCTTACCTTCCCATAAATCTCCCCTGGAAAGGAGGAGAGCTTTTACCCAGGCTCGGTATTTTGTTTTCAGGTGCCTTTTTCATCCTTTTTCCAGTACTGCGATTTAATTTAGATCGTGAGTTCTTTGAGGCACAAGCCTCCCTACTTGCATACGTGGAAACTGCTGTGCATGCTAATGGAACAATTTAAATGCTGAATTAAAAATGTCAGGGGAGAGCTGCCCCAAACCTGACCTCCTTTAAAGCTGATATAAAAGAGCTGTATGGCTGTTTGCTTCTGCAGGAGTGGGAAAACACGCAAGCCACACTGGAATACGAAGATTAAGACCCTTCTTTCTTATTTTTTGCCATTTCTTTGCTGTCTGTTCAAAGCAGTGATGTTGGTAAAGGCAAGGGAAATTGAATCTCTCGCCTTCAAAATAGAAGATTGAGTGTTCAAATCGCAGCTTAATTTGCTCTGTTGTAATTTCATATGTTATAAGACATCTTTCTGGACAATATTTGTTTTTGCTTTGCTGCTGGGTTGTTAGCATAAAGCAGTTCTAAAGGTTTGAATACATAATAGATAAAAATAAGAGCAAGAAAGTATTTTTTTTCCTGTTAATATTAATAATAAATAACATTCAGCCCTGCAATGTCCTTACTTTAATAAATTTCTGCTTTCTTTTTTAAGAGAATTCAATTATATTTTGCAGTAGAGATGTACAGCATTGCAGTTTTCATGTTTTGGATTTTTTTTCCATGGGAACATTTGCTCACTCTTGCATTCTTCCCAGCTACGAATTCAAAGCTAGCACACTTAGTTCTCATTTGTGTCTAAATTAAATATTCATGCTGAATCTGAACTTCAGGGAAAGAAACACTAAAGAAACATAACTTCAACTATTTGCAGAATGTCATTTATTTTGTCTAATAGGAAAGCGTTCTGGATTACATTCAGTCTGTATTGACTTGTCCTCAAGCAATCCCTGTTTTTCCTCTCTCCAGGGTTAGCACTTCAAGATACTCCAATCAATCAATGAGTTTTATCATCCCCCGAAGTTTGTGGCCTGAATTCATAAACATTAATTTCAATAAAGTTTCTACCTCTATTCAAAGGAGACTACGAAATCAAACGATCCAATTACAGATTTATCAAATATTAATCATGAAAATCTCCCAGATCTTTTGGAGGCCAACATTCTTCTTCCCTGGTGTCAGGAAAGTAATTAGCAGCTGGCTTTGATTAAATTCTTCCCTCGGAGATTACTTTTCTCAGTTTGAGAGGGAGAAAGGAATGCATACATGATGATCCCTAAATCCTCTTTTTTTTTTTTTTTTTAATTTTTGTGTGTGTATGTGAAAAAAATACACGTACGTTCTATTAACTGATCACTTCTTCTTTCTATGAAGACAGGAGAATCTCAGGCTGCCTTCAGGAACCTGGAGCAGGTTTAATGGTGAAACCTGCAGTGCACAGCCGTGCTGTGTTCCTGAGAAGGTCTTGTTCCTTCTCAGCCTCCTGGTTGGTGACAGTGGCTTCTTGGTGGTTTGGACAGGACGTGGCCTGGGAAAGAGTTGTAGCAGGAAGCATACTGGGGGAAACTTCCCAGTCAGTGCTCTGCTCTGCCCAAAACCCAAACTCTAAGCCCTGGCTGATGTTCACCATCTCCAAACCTGCTGGATTCCCTGATCTGCAAGCAGAGGAGTCAGAAATGCCTCCAAAAAGAAGTTTTGGCAGCTAAGGCAAGCCAAGGATGAATCTTCAGCTCTTCTTATCCTTTCCAGGGCCCGGGGAAAATGAGGAAACACCATCCTTGAAAGTCTGCATTGTTGGGGTTGGGCTGGAGTCTTCCAGACATCCAGAATGGAAATGCTGCATTTCTTGTTGTCAGGTGCATCTGTTCTCATGGAAATCAACAGACTTCTCACACAAACTCAAATGCTCCTAGCCACTTTAGCATCTGTGAGCCAGCCAGCATTTGCACGGCTATGGCTGGATGTGGTGGCTTCAGAGTCTGCTTGGCTCCATGATACTGCTGCCATTGTGTGCTGCCTTGAGTTACAAGTGATGGACCTCCATTCCTATCCTGTTTCTGAAGTGTGTATGTTGATACATAAAGCCCAGCTGTGAGACCTCCTGTTCTCACTTTTTGCAGCAACAGGACTGCAATCAATACCTCTCCATCCTCATCTTTATTCATTAGCTGGAAGGTTAAATATTTTTAATCCTGTTCAAACAGAGCCTGTTGGAATTTTTCCGTGAGCGTTAGAGTTGCAGCTTTTGTTTTTTGCAGAGGGTGGTGAGGCACTGGAACAGGTTGCCCAAGGAGGCTGTGGATGCCCCATCCCTGCAGGCATTCAAGGCCAGGCTGGATGTGGCTCTGGGCAGCCTGGGCTGCTGGTTGGCGACCTGCACACAGCAGGGGGTTGGAACTGGGTGAGCACTGTGGGCCTTTGCAACCCAGGCCATTCTAGGATTCTATGATTCTTTTGCCTGCTTTCCCACAGCCGGGGTTTCATCCTTTATGTGGGTCCTTGCATGGCCCAGTGCACCTTGTTCTTAACAGGGTGTAATTCATCTGGAGGCAGCAGAATGTACCTGACTGTGAGAGCAGTGATGTTTTTGTTGTAGGCGCTTATCTTAATGCTGCAGAAGCTTGTTAAGTGGTCATAAAAATAATGAGATATTCTTTATTCCTATTGTACTTATTTAAGAAACTTTAAAAAGTGCTGTAAAATATCGCCACTTCCGTGCAACAATGAATGGGGCTGGTGCTTGCAATTTACCTAATGGCATCCATTAAACTTCATTAGGACTTTGTTAAACTGCAGTTCAGATCATTGACATTGATTTTTGATCTCCAAAACCCGCTCACAGCAAATCTGTAACTGAGCATAGAGCCAGCCTGCTCTTGGTCTCAGTCCCATTCCCCATGCCTAGAATGTGCTTCATAAATAAGGGCAGGGGGAGGCGGAGGGTCCTCACCTGCAGCCTCTGATGTTAGGAGAGCTGTGGGTCTGCTTGCAAGGCTCAGCCCTGCACTCCTGCTCTTTGCATTGATGCACTTCAGCCATCCCTCTGCATCACCTGTGTGTGTCACTGCACTGCAGAAAACTTGTAGTCTTTAAGCTCTAATTCAGCCTCTTCGTTTATTCGCGTAATTCCCTGCATTTATTTTTTTCTTGAATATACGAGTGTGGCTCACCCTTCACTTGCCCTGCTAAGCCCTGTGTTTGAAATGAGGAGTGTCTGTTCCTGAGTGCTAATGAAATAGTGATGAAGTAGAAGGGAAGAAAGGTTTTAACATACTCTTTTTCTAGAAAAGTAAACATCCTCTGGCTATAGGAAGGGTAAACTTCCCCTGGAAATATGTGTGTTTATATGAACAATCTCTTTTCTTCTGGCATTTCCAGATACTAGGCTGGGAGATTTGTTCACTCCCTCTGGGAAAATGACTTTTTAGTAAGTGGTGCAAATGCACGAGATTAATCTTCGCATGGATTGTTTTCTTTTTGGAAAGACACCCCCAGGATTTGTTTCCACGAACCTGAAGGGGATTTCCTCCTTTATCTCTGGGCATTGCTCTGTGGCTCCTTCAGTTCTCCTGCTCTGAATGCGTCTCTGAAGGGAACAGATGGAGGAAGTGAATGTTTCCCCAATAACCAACTTGGGTTGAACTCAGCTGCAGCTTAGGGAGCTTTGCTGCAGATCTGTATGGCCCAGCATACTTTCCCCCCTCTTTGTGAACTACCAGCTTATATTTTCTTCAAAGAGAAAAATTTATCAATGCTATGAAACTGGGATGTGTGGTTATCCAAACCCACCTGAGGCTGCCAGGTGGGTGTTAATGCATCTCAGTTCTTATTGTTGCTTTTAATATTCTATTGAGGAAGGGCACACTGAGCTTTGAAAAACCATTAATTTGCCTGGAGCGGCCTTTGTGTAACCTGGATTTGTTCCATCCTGGGCTTGAACTTGGAAAAAGACAGTTTTGCATCAGGATTGCACCGAGTGCTGCTGTTCCACTTAACCAAAGTCCAGCTGCCTAGGTCTTGGATGGAGAGATCTGTGAGGAGGAGGTAGAGCTCTCCCTACAGGTCTCCTGGTAGGAGTACAGTGGGCTTGGTGGGCTGGACGTGCTCCAAACCCTGGCTCTTGGCCACAATGATCCTCAGCCCTCATCTGCTCTGAAATGTGGTCCTCTGGGCGCTTGCCTTGGGGCCTGTGTGCCAGATGTGCTAAGTGGCAGGGAAGGAGACAGGTTGCCATCAGAAAGTGTATCAAAATCCATGCTTTTATAGGGCATTTCTATTTTGGTAAATATTTTTCCATCTGGAAAGTGTTCTCTCAGAAAATCTGAGAAGTTAAAATTCATGCTTAAACATAGTGCCATCCCTAATGGACTACTTACTCCATGAGATTCCTCATTTATTGTTTTTTAAATATATGGGGTCTTGCTTTTTAACCCTCATGGTTATGAAGAATCTCTCGCAAAAAGGTTTATGGCATTGTGTGTTGCCTATGAATTATTAGAGCCTGTTCCTGTCTGGCAGTGAATGAAAGAGCCCAACATCTGGCTGTGTGTAAAACCAGATATGGCAAAACTTCCCACTTTGAGGAGATGGGGTGTGTGATGGATGTTGTGATAAAGTATCTCTTTTGACAAGTAAGTCAGGACGGTTGGAGGCCCTTTCTATTAAAAATGTACTGAGCTTAACCAAAATCTCCTGGCTGGAAGCTCGAGGAAATCAGTCACGATGAAGCATGCTGCTGCTACACAATAGCAGGAATGCTTAAAAGCATGGCTCTTTTGTCCTGTGCTTTATGAGCAAACCACAACTTGGTTCTGCAGAGAGGGAAATGGGTAGCGCCCAGAACTTCAGGGATCAGTCCATGAAAACTTCTTCTAAAGTTTTTGGGTTTTTTTTTTTTTTTAACCCACATTCAGGTCCTATTAAAGCTGACAGAAGACCTTCCAATGACTTCAGTGACAATGAGAATAAAAAATAGACGTTAAGATATGTCATACATCAGCATTTCCACAGACGTTTCTTAACGTGAGTCAGGAAGTGAGACAGAATCCACATGTGATGGCCCAGCCTGGGCTCCCCCGAAAGCTATCTGGTACTGAGGGGTAAAATTGTTTCTGTAGAGTAGCCTTAGGTAGAGACAGTGGTATGAATAATCATTCAAGCTATTACATTTTGCCTTGTAATGTATCTAGTGCTAAATCTATTAACTTTGAGAGCATATTTATTGTTTAGAGCAAAACGCTTCTGCTGACAAATCTGCTTTGGTACTATTACATATTTCTGTCACCAAACCCTTGTTCCTACTTTGCTATTTTGCTAATGTATTTTTGGCCTGGCTCCATGACACAACATCTATTTATGCTTTAGAAAAAAATAAGAAATTGTTTAATTTTCATATCACGTTGCTGGTGGATTTAATATTCTCTCTTACCATCTTAGGAATAACAAACAACTTACCAATTTGCCACTGACAGATTCCTCTTCTCTTGTTGAAATGACTAAAACAAATGCCTGAAAGCTACATTTTGCATGTGTCAACCCTCTTCCTTTTTAAAGGTAACCTAAAATAAAGACTCTTCACTCTCCTACATGAACTTCAGAAGAAAACATCAGACGTCTTCTTCAAAAGTTAAGATACGAACAAGCGAGACACGTAAGATGATCAAAGGAAAACGAAAGTTAGCTGGAAATGCTCATGTGATGAAAACCATAAAATGCTATGGGTTCACACGCTGCATTTCAAAGTTAAACCTACAAAGAAGAGCTTAACTCTTACTCAGCATGGCTCCCTTTGCAATTTTATTCGTCAGTATATTAAAAAACAACTACAACAACTTGGTGTAGGTTGATTCTTTTTTCCTCTTGGATAAATACTGGTCGGAAGAAATGTGGCTAGCAAGGACAAAGCTGCTGCGTCACTTTGGAAGTCATCATCCATGATGCATATTTACTGATTCCCTGCTGAATCTTCAGTTGCAGCTGCCATGACTTCACAAGGAGGCCAAGGCCACAGCTGATGCACAGCACTGACATTCACCTCTTCAGCTGGGATAGATGTAGCAATGGCAGCTGAACTATCAGCTGGTGCTGGATGATGATTTGTTCAAGATCTGTAGACGAACTGAGCAAGACCCAGAGAAACAGCAGCACGTGATTTTCTTGAATGTGTAGTTTTATTTAAGGTCCATTCTGCAGACCCAACGTTTTATTCTGTCTTCTGAACTCTAGCCTCCTTCTGACAGTGAGACAAATGAATGACTGGGTGCCTAACGAGAGCCATCATCAAGCATATCTTCGAGTATTTGGATGTTCAAGCTTGTACCTTTTTTCATGTCCCCACAGTGGTTCAAAGTTGCTCATCACCAACTATGGTGATTTACTCAATGAGCTGTGAGCTCATTAAAGGCTTCTCCAAAGACAGACAAAGAACTCCCATTAGGTCATGGTAAGATCATCACTCCATTATGCTGAGAGTAATCTTCAGCGTCCTCTGGGAACAAACCCAGTGCAGCTACTCACAGCCTATTCTGATCAATCTGTGCAACCTCATATAGCTGAGGGAAAGCAGAGAGACTCAGTGGAAGAATTCTTCGGGGCAAAATATTCAGCTGAGTAAATGAGCTTGGTGATGGCAAACTGGATAACCAACAGATGGGCTGAATCTCTTTTTTGGGAAGGGCTTTTAAGCTTTATTTCTTTCGGTTAGGTTCAGTTTTTCATCAGGAAGAAGCTTTGTGGCAGGCTGCATGGAGCCAGTTGGCTCTGCCAGTCCATCTCTTGTCTGCCCCCAGGTTCACCTGGTTCACTTATCCATGCCGTTCCTTGGGCGATCTGTCAGGAGTGAAGTGACTTGTGGAGAAAGCATTTCTTGTAAGGGTTGGGCACAAGTGGATGACATTATGGAACAGAAAACGCAAATTTAGTTTGAAAGGTCACTGAGACGGGGAGGCTGTAGTGTATGCTTGTCTCGTTGTGCCACATTATGGCCTGACAGTCTCGCTTTAAGCTTGGCAGTCCCTCTGGCCTTCTTGATGATGTGCAGAAGGTGTCCATAGTTTGTGCAGGGCAGCACTGCGTGGCCATGGCTGTCATCCCTTGAGTGAGAGGGCAAAGGAAATGAAAGCTCTGTACCCTGGAGCACTTCTTGAATATTTATTGTGGAAGTGCTAAGCATTGCTATCAAGCTGCCCAGCCTTAAGGGTCTGGAACTGATTTTTCTGCTGATGTTTACTTTTGAAATGCGTGACAGGAAACATCCAAAAACACAGATGAAATGTTTCAGCACACAGCGGTGACAGGGTGCCACGGCAGGCATCCTGACACAGACCCCATAGCTATCATCACATTCATGACAGCTCTTACCCCTAATGAGCCTGGCCAGCAGCTCTGGGGCTGGCGACCTCAGGGCAGAGTGATGATGGACAACCAGCCACTCAGACAAAGACCCCAGAAAGTCTCATCAGCTGAGGACTTGAGGTTTGTGAGCTGTGAGGTGCTGGGGAGGAGATCCAGCCCCACAGTCTGCCAGCAGTGCTACTCCCCTACAGCTAAGCCAGGGCTGCCTGCACGCTCCTCAGCCTGTCCACATGCAGGTCTTAGGTCATTTAAATAACTGCAAGGGTTTGAATTTGAGCACACCAGCCCTTACCAGCAATAAAAGTCAGGGATGTGTTTTATGCATGGATTGCGTGGATAAAATTAATGTGGGTAGAACTCAGACTGCTCTGCTTTGTCCACATTGCTGACCTTCTGCTGTGCGTGCTGCATGGCCTGCGGGTGGAGGAATGGGGATTAAAGGTTAAGAAACCTCTCTTGAAAGAGTTAGGGTGCTTGTATATTTAAAATGTTTCCTTTCCCTAGCAATTCCAATATATATTAAAGCTAAAACCCTTCTGAGAGGCAATAAAACGGAGCAGTGGAGAAGATCATTGGGCAGATTAGGAAGAAGAGACTTAAGAGCTTACCCTTGATGCTTTCAGTTTTGTACTTTGTTCCTATTTTACTCTGTCAATCTCTTCTAGTATTTCTCACTCTGATTTTTATTGTGTTTTTATGGAACAGAGACAGAATTGCAAACTACTAGAAGAAAACTTGTTGGCGTTG